>NW_020954710.1:12871793-13031694 GCF_900497805.2 Vombatus ursinus
ATCTATCTATCTATCTATCTATCTATCTATCTATCTATCTATCTATCACTATCTAATTGTTGAGCCCTTCACATCATAATGATGATTTTGAGTGATAGAATGATACGGGACTTGGAAAACTGGACCTTAAAACAAGAGGCTTGGGTTGGAAACCTCTCTCAGACGTCTTACCATCTGTGTGATCACAGGTAAGTCATTAACTTTTCTCACCCTTAGGTTCCTCATTTGTAAAATGCAGGATAAGAACACTTAAACTACTAATCTCACAGAATTGTGTTTCAAAGACTTAATAACTAGATAAATGTGAGCTATTAGTAGTGGTATACATTGATTAAGAAAATACACGATGATAAAAAGATCCAATGAAACCTCTAACACTTACAAATTAATTTATATTTTATTAATCACAGCATTTACTCATTTTTAAAAGGTGTATGGATACATGACAGTTTTATTATTTATTCTGTCTACAGAAGTCATCTTTGCTTTAAAAGATTATATCAGATCATACTGAATATTTAATTGCTGGCAGCCAGCCATACAACAAGCATTTATTAAGCTCTTACTATGTGCTGAGCTTCCAGGTACTATATTAAGAGTTGGGGATACAAATACTAGGGGAAAAATGATAGTTCCTGGCCTCAGGGATCTTGCATTCTAATGGGAGAACAGAACACATAAAAGAGAGCTGAAAAATGTGTGTGTGGAGAGGGGCGACCAAGGTAATCTAGTCAGGGTGGACAACACAGTGATGAAGTCAGAGAATTTTGAGTAGGGGAATGAAATATGACTGTCATGGAGCCCATGCTTAAAATGAAGTTGCCTCAGAAGGAATTCACTAATGGGGGAATGGGGATAGCATGGTAGAAGGATATTTCAGGGTAGGAAGGTCTCATGTACTGAGGAGGGTTTCAGGGCAAGAAGACAGATGAGTCATGACAATGAAGTCCATAGAATAGTCAGTGCAGCTGAGAGACGAATGTAGTAAAATGAAGAAAAAAAGAAAATGCTAAGTGTTCATGTGGCTTCATGGTAATAATAACTCAGTACATTCACACTTTTCCAGGAGTCCATGGCCTATAGGAAACCACTGGTTTAGAGGATTTATTTGTCAATGAAATTGATGTAGCATTGTGTCATCTATTTTGTCTTAAACATCATGCTTATGCTATTTACCTTTTTAGTATATACATATAAATGTATATATGTATATGTGTATGTATAGAGATAAATGTGTATGCACCCACATAGGTACTTACCTCATATTTATTCAGCACTTTGCAATTTGCAAAACACTCTTATATACATTGTCTCATTTCCTCTTCATGTCAAGCATGTAAGGTAAATGTTGTGATTCTTCAAATTATACAGATGAGGAATCTGAGGCTCAAAGAATTTCATTGGCAGAGGGAACTCCCAGTGGGTAAACTCCATCTACCAATACAGGGTAGTACCAGCTCTGCAATTTATATTATTAGAGAATCATCTGGGGTCATTTAGAGGTTGGCTTACTCAAAATCATAAAATAATCTCTATCAGAGGCAAAGATTGAATCCAAATCTTTTTGACTCCAAGATTGCTTCTCTATATCTATTTATGTACCTATCTCCTTTCCATCTATTCATCTATCTATCCACGCATTTATCTGTGTCTGTCTATTCATTCTCTCTCTCTCTCTTTCTCTCTATTCTATCATCTATCTGTCTGTCTGTCTCTCTATACATCACTCAATATCTCTATTCATCCATCCATCCATCTGTCTGTCTGTCTGTTTCTCTATTCATCCTTTGATCTCTCTATTCATCCATCCATCCATCCATCCATCTATCCATCCATCCATCCATCCATCCATCCATCCATCCATCCATCCATCCATCCGTCTGTCTATTCATCCTTTGTTCTCTCTATTCATCCATCCAACTACCTACCTATCTACCTACCTACCTACCTACCTACCTATCTATCTATCTATCTATCTATCTATCTGTCTGTCTGTCTGTCTATCTAATCTATCTAGGTTTAGTGATGGTATATAGCATTATCATCCAGATAGTGAAGTGCTACTGTAATTTTATTAGCTTGCGAACTGGAAGATGAAGAAACTTCGTCTACCAATGTAGATCAGCAGCTTCTCTGGATCTCATGGTGTGAGAGGCCTGCCCAGACTACTGAGAGGTTAAGCACCTAGCCAGTCTGTGCCATAGGTGTGACTTGAATTCATTTCCTCCTGGCTCTGAGGTCAGCTTTCTATACATAGCATTATACTCTCTTGTCACTCATAATATAACATAACAACCCAACCCAACAAAAACAAAGCACCATAACAATATATGCTAGGCTAGATTAGACTAAATTAGATGGCAATAGATGACTACACTAGAGATGGCTCTAATTCTTAAGAAGTTTTTCCTTATATCATGCCTACGTTGGCTTCTTTTCAATCCCTCTTCTCCCCATTGCTCCTTATTCTACCCTCTGGAGTCAAGCAGAATAAGCATATTTTGAATGACTCCCCTGGCATTGGCTTTTATTGGACAGCTTTTCCAGACACAGCTAAGAATGTCTCAGCCTGCATGCACCAAGCAGCCTGAGGTCAATGTAGCATCAGCTAAGAATGGGAGGGGACATGGAGTGTGATGCATTTCAGAAGGAGACAGTAAAAGAGAAGTTTTCTGAATGGAAGCAGCAAAGTAGCCAATTTGCTGATGGTGTATGTAAGCACCAGTGATGGGAAAAGCTTTTCTCATACCACATCTCCTTTGATTGCATTGTTGTTGTTAAGCAATTCTGACATCACTTTTTGAGTCAGATGTGTGTGTGTGTGTGTGTGTGTGTGTGTGTGTAAGTGTGTGTGTGTGCAGAGAGAGAAGTGAGGGATGGCAAGAGGAATCCAGACCTGTGCTTTCATTGATGTATGGAAGAATTCCTGGTGAGGAAAATCTCTCTTGTTCAGTCATTTCAGTTGTATCTGACTCTTCGTGACCTATTTGGGGTTTTCTTTGCAAAGATACTAAAGTGGTTTGCCATTTCCTTCTCCAGATCATTTTACAGATGAGGAAGCTGAGACATACAGGGTTAAGTGACTTGCCCAGGGTCACACAGCTACTAAGTGTTGGCAGCCAAAAAAAAACCCAAAGGGGTCCTAAAGAGTTGGGCATGATTACAAATGATTGAACAACAGCTTCTAGATACTGTACTAATTACTAGGGAAACAAACAAAAACAAAAACAATCCTTGTCCTCAAGGAACTTCAATTCTAATAAGGGAGACAGTAAGTCCATAAGGAGGTTCATACAAGATATAGGAAGTATACTGAGTACATGAAAGTTAATGAAATAATGTTATATTGACAGAAAAATGTATAAAGAAATTTAAAGAGATATAGAAAGTTCTGGATGACATAATGCAGAAAGAAGAGAGGAAAACAGTACACATCTCATAATCAGAGAAGTGTGAATTAAAATGTCATTAAAAGACATCTGAACTCTAATCAAATCCAATCCAACAAATATTTATTAAAAACCTCTTGTGCACCAGGCATTGGACTGGATACTAATATTGCAAAGACAACATGCATATCAGCCCCTGCCCTTATTTAATTTACGTTCTGTGCTCTGTCTGTCTCTGTCTCTGTATATAGATAGATAGATATAGATATGTGTGTATGTGTGTGGCATATAGCATGTGCATATGCAACAATTCAATTCAATAAAAAATATTCAACACCTACTATGTGCCAGGTACTATGCTAAGCACTGGGGATGCTGAAAGAGGCAAAAGACAGTCTCTACCATCAAAGAGCTTACAATCTAATGGTGGAGAAAACATGTAAACAAAAAATATACAAAGGAAACTCTATACAGGATAAATAAGAAATAATTAAAAGAGGGAAGGCATCAGAATTAAGAGGGGTTGGGGAAGGCTTCCTTTAGAAGCTGGGATTTTAGTTAGGTCTTAACGGAAGCCTCTTACATGTCAATAGTCAGTGGATGAGGGAGAGCATTCCAGGCATTGGGGACAGTCAGAGATGATAGGAGTGTCTTGGTTGTGGAACAACCAGGAGGCCAGTGTCCTTGGATCAAAGAGTATATGTGAGTGAGTAAGTTGTAAAAAGCTTAGAAAGGCAATGAGGGTGAGGGGTAGGGGGCTAGCTATGAAGGACTTTGAATGTCAAATGGATTATTTTTTATTTGCTCCTGGAGGCAATAGCAAACCACTGAATTTTGAGGGAGGAAGGGGAGTATGTGAAATGATCAGACCTGTATTTTAGGAAAATCACTTTAGTGACTGAAAGGAGAATGGATTGGAGTAGAGGAAAGACTTGGTACAGACCCTGATGGGGTGCTTGGCTTGCCTGTACTTGGACCCCACTTCCAAGATCATATTTCTCCCTATCCTCAAAACACTATCCCTGACAATTTTCTCCCTGGCCCAAAGACCCTATCTCTGGCAATAACTCATGAGTGTGTAAACAGTGAGGTAAACTATCCTACTATCTCTCCCTGTTACAAGAACAAGCTGACCTCTTGTAGAATTGCCCTAGTATGAATGAGACTATTTTATATCCACGGAACTATCATGTGCTGATTCCCAAAATTATTGTATATGATCCAGAGGTCAAGTTATAGACATCAACTCCTGAAGCTATTTTGTTACAGACTTAACAGACCAAAAATACACCCCTGCAACTCTTAAGAAACACCTTCCGCAATTTCCAGTAGCGAATGACGCCTGTGAACAAGTTTGTTTGGTATCACCTAATTAGTATACTTGCTACTTAATCTGCTACTTTTCCTGTATAAGCTTTAGAATTATTCCTGTTCGATAGCAAGTTCCCTAAGGAGCTCTGCCCACCCTGGCAGAATCCCTTAAGGAGCTCTGCCCACCATATTAGTGTTATAATAAACTTATTTGCCACCTAACTGGAAGACTATTTGAGTCTGTGAATTCTTTCCAGATGACTCTACCCTGTACCTCAATATTTTGGGATTCCTATGCCCCTAAATCACATCAGACCCACCAACAGACTATTGCCGTAATCAAGGCATGAGATAATGAGGGCCTGCACTGGAATGGTGTCAATGTCAGAAAAGGGAAGGCAGCATAATTGAGAGATTTAACAAAGATAAAATTGACAGACCTTGACAACAGCTTGGATATGGTGAGGGGAGTGGTGGTGGTAAGAGATAGTGAGGAATCCAGAATGATTCCTAGATTGTAAACCTAGGGGACTGATTGGAGGGTGGTGTTGTCCTCTACAGTAATAGGGAATGTGACATTTTAAAGGTTTGATGGACATAGTTTCAGTAATTTAATCATCATAATGTTAGCATGTTTATTAATAAAAGGGTGGTCATTTGGACATCTCTCTTAGACCAAAAACCCTCATGGTGGTGGACTCACAGTTTATATACCCTTGGAAGAATGGGTGTTCCTGAGGGTAGAAATCAACTCTGGTGAACAATTAAAGTGAAAACGAATATTGAAGTGATAGGGTGGGCTATATTGTAATGAGGTTCTTGGAGTGTGTGACTTGGATCACTTAAATCCTGGTCAAAGAGACTTATAAATTTCCACATCACCCATCTGCCAAGAGAGAGAATCAACATTTTCCCAGACCTGTCTGAGTAAACACAATGAGCAGGAATGCACTCATTAGCTTAAACTTAGAACTTTTTTTTTTTGCTGTCTTTGATTAAATCTCAGCCATTCTGACTGGATAAGTCTTTGAGCAAGATTTCCCCCAATGGTTGATTTCTGAATGAGGAAGTGAAAAAACCTTGGTTCTGATTCATTGATTAGTTATTAATCATTTCTCTCAGGAAGGTACTGGGTTGGGGTAGGGTTTTCAGGAGTGGGGAACTTGCAGCCTTACGGCCACATGTGGCCCTGTAGCTCCTTAAGTGTGGCCTTTTCCTTGAATCCAAACTTTGCAGAACAAATCCTTTATATTAAGAAATTTGTTCTGTGAAGTTTGGATTCAGTCAAAAGGCCCCACTTGAGAACCTAGAGGGCTACCTTGAGGCCATAGGTTCCCTACCCCTGATAGGTAGAAAGCTAAAGAGTTCTGTTTTGGATATATTTAATTTATATATTATATTTATATATTTAATTTGTCTACTGGACATCTAGCTTGAGATGTCTGAAAGGGAATTGAAGACCCAAGATTGGAGGTCAGCAGAGTGATTGGGGCAGGAAAGGTAGATTTGAGAATCATCTGCATAAAAATGGTAAATAAATCCATGAGGGCTGTGTATATATACATGTATACATGTATACATACATGCACATATACAAATATGTATGCATACATACATTTGTATATGTACATATACACATGTCAGTGTATATAGGTGTATATGCTATATGTACGTGTGTGTGTGTGTGTGTGTGTGTGTATCGACAGATCATTTGATGGGGAGGGAGAGAGTACTACTAAGTAAACACATTGGTAAAGGCATCCAATAGGAGATGGTGCAGGAACAGAGTCTTTTTTCCAAAGCAGCTGGATGGCATAGTGGATTCAGCACTTAATGTCATGAAATACACTTTTCTCAGTAGTGAAGCCAAAGATTATGGTTGTGGAATGTGGCACACACTGTCAGAAGGTGTTGATTGATCACTTTCTTTTTCTTGTTACATGGGAGAGTTCAGGGGGTGGGGCTTGGATATCTTCAAATAGATATAGTGTCAAAGTAAAAGGCACCAATAAAATTTAAAACTTTTAAAAAGTAAAACATTAAATGAGAGGGGTGGACTAGATGTTCCCAAAGTTATCTTCTATCTATAAACACTATGATCTTTAAACTTGCTCCCTTCCCTGCCCTTTGGTCTTATTTCATCTTCCTAGCACCTCCACCCAAGGGCATGCATGAGAACAAGGAGAAGAATTGCAACTCTAAGCTACTGATGTGTTCTCTGGTAGCCTTACTGGTCCACAACTTGGCAGGGAGGAGGAGGTTGACACTCAGTGCAAATGAGATCGTTTGAATTATGTGTTGCTGTCTATTAACCATGCAATCCCCATCCCCAATCACTGTACATAATTGCATTTTAGAACAGACTTTACACAGGCTGGTTATTTAAATTTGTGATTCTGCTGTTCTCAAATAGTATGGGGAGAATATTCATGGATTCTCTGCCTCTTATTGATCCAAGCGATCTGGAATCCATCATAATAGCTCACCAGTCACATTATAATGCCATTCAAGGCAAGAGGCACTGGAGTTATTAGTGTATAAACCCTGAAAGGCTTGCCATTCTGGGCAAGTTCCACAGCATTAGGCCAAAGCTATTTACTTTGCATATTAATAATCAAGGGAGTATTTGGAGAAGACGAGGCGGAGTGTATGTTTGATGAGGCCGTAATCTCATACACAGGGAGCAACACAGTACTGGCTATCGTTCCCCCAATTGCCTTGTCAAATGGTTCTGATAATATCCGTTGTGGAAAGGGGTAAACAGTCAAGCTCTTAGGAAGGGGTGGGAGTGGTGATGGGAAGGGGAGTTGGATGAGATGAGTCTTAGCAGCTCAGGAAATTAACACAGCATGGAGGTGATGTCTCCCCCTGTAAGACGATATGTAGGAGCTCATGGGGAGAGCATCACATAGAAATCTGCTGTCCTCTAGGACTTTGGAACAGAGGGGAAACTTGATTTGCCCCCCGAAGGGCTTGGTGATGTGTGTGTGTGTGTGTGTGTGTGTGTGTGTGTGTGTGTGTGCACGTGCGCGCACACTCAGCATGTACCAGTGTGTTATGTGTTCATTGACTTGGCCAGAACTGCCAGAATGAAAAATCCTTATTCTGAAATATTTTGCTATCTTAACCACTTTTCAGAATTTTAGCACTGTTGCCATAATTGACCAACTACCATTTAAATTGTTTCTTTTCAGAAGTCCTATATTCATGTAGCAGAATTTAGAGTTGGAAAGTATTATCAAGATGATCTCATCCAACTCCTTCATTTTGCCAATGGGGAAACTGAGGTCCAGAGAGAAGTGATTTGCCAAAGATCGATCAATGAACAAGAATTGATTAAAATATGCTGTGTGGTATGTAAAATATACTACGTGGTAGGCAACTGTGTTAGGTACAAGAGATGCAAAAGTCGAGAATGAGAACAAGGTAGTGCCTGATTTCAAGAGTCTTCCACTCTATCAGAGGAAGCTAGAATTTTATAGATAACTACATACATATATACAAGTATATACACACACATACATTTATACATATATATGCATATATGTACATAACACACACACACACACACACACACATATATATATGCACAATAATTGCAAGGGGAGTGCTGTCCGCTGTACGAATCAGGAAAGGTAGAGGGGTTGATACTCAAGGTGAAGGTGAACCTTGAAAGGAGATAGGCATCCCAAGAGGTAAAAATGTAGAGGGAGATATTCCAAGCTTGAAGGGCAGCCTGTATAAAGTTGGTGAAAGAGGGATAGAAGGTGGTATAAGGACAGTTTGGCTGGGGTATAGAGTTCACAGAGAATAATGTATAACCAGTCTGGGAAGATTACTTGGATCCACATTGTGAAAGGCTTTAAATGCCAAACAGAGAGGTAGTGGGTTCTAGGGGTTTTGTTGTTTGTTTGTTTGTTTTTTCCTGAAACCTTTGGAGTGCCACTAAAACTTCCTGAGCAGAGGAATGACATGGTAAGATTACACCATAATCTGTGAATTCTCAGTGTCCTCACTTTTTCCTTTCTTTCTTTGTCTCTGTCTCTGTCTTTGTCTCTCTGGTTGGGACATATTATTTCATCCATGTTGAAAATTTCTTTCACGGAAATTTCCTCCACTTAGGCGGATCAGCAACTCATCTCTGACTTTTAGACTTGAAAAATTACCTGGAGTACCAATTAAAAAAATCAAATGACTTGCCCATGGTCTCATAGCTTATATGTGTTAAAGTTAGAAGCTAAGTCCAGATTTTTCCTCAATCTAAGAGTGGTCCTTCAGCCTCTAACTATATCATGATTTCTCTCTGTAATCAATATAGGTTAGCTCTTGGATAGATGTGTGTTCAGTATGGATATTCTCTTGACTGTTATAGATCACCACCAGTCCACCGTTACCTATTCATCCCAGCAGAATTTCATCTATTCATTTCCTACTAGTCCTTTACTTTTGAAATTACTTTTCCTTTACAGTGTTTCTGTCTTCTATACACATAATTATTTGTATAGTATCTTTCCTATTAGATGTGAGTGGCTTTCTTTGTATTCCCCAATGTCTGGAGACATAGTGTGCTTAACCAATGTTTGTTGACTGACTAAATACAGATTCTGCCAGGGATGATCTTCCTCTGGGACTTTCAATATGTTGTGAGTTAGCAGTATATAACACAGGTTGCCAGCCTACCATCCCACATCCTTGTTGCAAGACTGCTCCATCTCTCTGTTAAATTCAGAAAGCATTTGCTGAATAGCTACTATTTCCAAGACTCAAGCTTAGACACTGAGGAACCAAAGACAACTGAGCCAAACATGGTTAACTGACTTGCCCAGGGTCACACAGCTAGTGTCTGAGACTACATATTAACTCAAGAAGATGAGTCTTCCTGATCTTAAGTCTAGTGCTCTATCCACTGTGCCACCTAGCTGCCAGATCAGTCCATCACCAGGATCCTACTGGAAGCTTTCCCGTTTTGACATTACCTCCCATCATTTCCTCTGGCGTATATTTCACTAAAATATCAGAAAAATGGCAACTGAAAAGCAAAGCTATATAATCAGCAGCTCCCTAGTGCTTCAAGGATAAAATGAAAGGTTTTTCACCTAGAACTTAAAGTCTTCACAAATCTGACTCCCACCTACCTCCTCAATCTTACTTCATATTAAATGAAATAATATTTTTAAAACATTTAGGGAAAAAAAAACATTTAGCACAGTGTCTGGCATATAGTAGGCTCTTAATAAATCCTTCTCTAGTTCAGTCAAACTGACCCATTTCCTATTCTCTTTCTGTAAATTAGTTTATATTATTATGAATGTATATTGCATTCCCTTATCATTATTGAGATCATATTCTGTTATGAAAACATAAGGGACATTATGAGGGGAGGCATTGCTTTATTTTTGTATCAATAAGTTAATCAACAAACATCTGTTCAAAGATTTCTATGTGACAGATACTGTACTAGGCTCTGAAGATATAAAGTTGTTATTATTTGTCCTTAATGCACAAAATGACATCACAATGTCAGGGTCATTAAACAGTATATCTGACTATGGCTGATCAGACCAATACAAAAGCTCAGAAGGCTCAACCACAGGTTGGGTGCAAACAATTTACATGACCATCGTGCAGTGAGATGTCTCTAAATTTGTGAATCTCAGATTTCTTTTGAACTATGATGTAAAGGCAAAAATGAAATAGTTATTGACCTTTTAAAACCACCAATATTTAACAAGAAAACTCTCTTCTCTCTTCTCTCTCTCTCTCTGTCTGTGTGTGTGTGTGTGTATATGTGTAAATAAGATACTCATTGATTTCATCAGTATGGGAAACTTCATAGGTAGAAATTTCCTTCATTGACATTGATTAGCAGCCTTGAGTTTTAAACAATGGCCTGGGGGGTACTGATAGGGTAAGGAACTTTCCCAAGATCCTATATGTGCTAGAGGCAGAAGATAAACCCAGGTCTTCCTGACTTTATGTCCAACTCTCTGTCCACCATACCAAACTGCTTCTATTTTGTACGTAGTAGGCATTTAATCAACATTTATTGACTTATTTTGATTAAAACATGGTATATACGAGGAAACACACCATTTGAAGTCAGGAAACCTACCTTTGAATTCTATCTCAAACACTCACTAGAAATGTGACTAAAAATGAGTCACTTCTCTCTGATTCTCTGTTTCTTTACCTGTAAAATGGGGAAGATAATACTTACACTTACAGAGTTAGGGAAAGTGATTTGAAAATTCTAAATCACCAGACAAATGTCAATGATTATTATTCCTGGGAATAGAATTTTTTAATGTTGGTTTTGCTTTTCTAATATTTATTCTTTTCTGTTTAGAATGACTTCTCCCTCTGAATTCCATTGTTAGTAGGATACCCTCTTGGGGGCAGGTGGTATTTGACTGCATTTAAGATTAAATCAGCAGATATTATTAGAAAATTATGGGCATGATTCACAACTAGAGGTCCCCCGTAGGCTGTTGGAGGATGGGAGAAGTCATGTGACCCAACTTTCTTATGACAGAAACATTAACATTCAAGAGGCCTCCAAGAGCCATGACTTGCAATTTCAAAAGAAAATAACTTTGAAATCAGTAGATAGAAAATTAAAAACTCCCTAGAGAAGTTAAGCAAATCTTTAACCATGTGCTTCACAGGAGGTGGGGGAAAGAAAAACCAAACAAAAATTTAAAAAGCAACAACACATTTTCCACCTTTGCTCTGGAGATTCAAATCCATTTTCTTGGATAAATGTATCCTCACACTTAAAAAAAAAAATCTCTGGGTCCAGTTGTGGATAGGTATCCTTGCATGCCACTGATCTATGCTGCTTTGAATTAGAATAAAATATTTCTTTGTTTGCAAATGCTTGTTACCTGAGAACAACCCATCAGATACCTTAGACTCCAAATTTCAGAACCATTTAGAACTCCAGGATATAGGATAGCAAGGCAGTCTATCCATTACTTGTATTTTGCTTCTAAGAGGTTATGGTACATGTCAGATCCACACATCCTTGGAGTCCGAAAGACTTTTAGGACAAATGAAATGAACCAATTACTTCATGTCTTCCAGACAGTGCAGAGAAGTAGAATGAACACTGGATGTAGTTGGAGGACCTGGGGTCAATCAATCAGTAATTTTATTAAGTACCTTCTCTATTCCAGGCACTATTCTAGGTACTGGGAATAAATATATAAAGAATGAAATAAATCTTTTTTATAGGGAACTTACTTTCTAGTTAAAGGGACAATGAATACATATAAATATACATAGAGTATAAATTGATGGCTAATAAATACATTTTTTTTCAAAGTAGTTCATTGCAAGATGGTTTGAGAGGGAGGTCACTAGCATGTGGAGGATTAGGAAAGGTTTCATTCAGAAGATGAAGCCTGAGCTGCATCTTAAAGGAACAGAGGAAGTCTGAGGTGCAAGTAAGAAGGGATGGGAATGAGAAATGGAATGGCCTGTGTGTTCTAAACTCATCTCTTTCCCTATGACTCTGGAAAAGTCATTATCACCTCTAGGTCTCAGTTTCTTCATTTCTTAAATGAGGGGACGTACGACATGATCCCTAAAGTATCTCCGAGTATGATCCTTTTGGAAGTATGGAGTCAATCCTATCTTCCTAAAGGCCACACTACTATTCAGCAAGTCCTAGTAGCTAGAAAGGTTTTCAGTGAAGGCCCACTAATGTATTGATGTCTGAGGTCCAGCCTGAGCTAAGTTCACAAAGGCTCAGCATAAGAATGAAGGCCATTGATGATATTTTTTTTAGGGGGCAAGTATGATTATAGCAACTTACAAAGACCATCTGATGAGGATGAGGATGACACTAATATTACTAGTGATGATGATGATGCTACTGCTAGTAGCACTACTACTAATGCTGCTAATAATACTAGTACTACTACTAGTACTAAAGCTACTAATACTAGTACTACCATTACTACTATTAGCTGACCTGTTTGTGATATTTCATTTAAGTTTTGCAAAGCACTCTATCTATCTATCTATCTGTCTATCTATTGACTGATCGAGCAATATATCTGTCTGTCTGTCCATCATCTCACTAAACCCTGTAAAGCATGTGCTATAATCCTACCCTTTTACCTATAAGTGATGCTAAGAGCAGTGCAGTGATTTGTGCAGCACCACCTGGGTGGTAAGTGTCTAAGCCTGATTTGAATCCAGGTTTTCCTGGCTACAAGGCCCCAACATTATTCATCATGCAACACTGTCTCACAGATTTAGCAAGATATGGGAGAGTTGTCATATCTATCCATGGAGAGAAAGATAGATTCATGATTCTTTTTAGTTTGCTTTTTTAAGGCTTGTTTCTCAAAGTGAATAGCAAACTTACGGAATTTTTTTTAAAGCCCATGAGCTGGTTAAGGCTGTGGGTGTAAATGACACTACAAAATTAAAACACCATGGGTGAAAGGTAAATTTGACATAGTCTATGGCTTCAAGGAGGTTACAATCTAGTGAGGAGGCAAAAGAAATGCTATCTGATGCTTATTAAGATAATGAAGAGCAAAAAACCAAATAACTCAAGACAATAATAGACAGAATGTCACAAGACATCATATGATTAATTATCAAGTGAATTCATCAAAAAATTGCTCTTGTAATTCAGGAAAAAGAGAGATCATTTCAGGCGAGGGAGGTTAGAGAAGTATCAATGGAAAATCACATAATCTCTGAGTGGGAAAGAGCCTAAAAAGCCTTCCAATCCAACCCAAAACTACACTAGAAATCCTACTTAAAAACAACCAACAACAGTGCCCCCATAAATAGTCATCCAACTCATACCTCACCAATTCAGAGCTGAGAGAAAACTTAGAAATAGTCAAATACAACTCTCTTATTTTCTGGAAGAGTAAACCGAGGCACATAGAATTTATATAATTTTCCTAGAGACCTATATTTAATGTCAGTGGTGGGATTTAAACCTATCTTCTTCATTCCAACACCATTTTCTATATATATTACAACAGCCTATCTCTTGAAGGGAATCCCTTCCAACTCCAAAGTGAGAGAGGGACTACTACCTTTTGAGGCAACTGTTCTACTTTGCGATACATTTAACTATTAGGAAGTCACTACAACTCCTCCCCCCCCCCCCCCACAACACACATACACTATTCCTAGCTCTAGCCTCTCTTTGATCATTACCACAAAATTAGCTACAAGGCTCCTTCATCCACAAGACATATGCTGAGAGAAAACTGCCATATGCCTAGGAAGGCTTCTCTTCTCTGAGCTAAATATTCCCAATTCTTTCAACCTTTTGAGGGGCAGCTAGGTGGCACAGTGGATAGAGTGTCATCCCTGAAATCAGGGAGACTTATCTTCCTGGGTTCAAAGTTGGCCTCAGACACTAACTGTGTGACCCCGGACTAGTCACTTCACCCTGTTTGCCTCAGTCGTCTCAACTGTGAATGAACTGGAGAAAGAAATGGAAAACCACTCCAGCATCTTTGCCAAATAAACCCCAAATGGAGTCATGAAGAGTTGGACACAACTGAATAATGGTTGAATGACATTTTTATGATATATTTTTTTTTCATTCTTTCTACCATCCTGGCCAACTTCCTCAGAACACTCTCCAGAATAAAAATATGTAGAGGTAAAAGTACCATGCAAAACTACAGTGGAAAGAGCATGAGGTCTGGAGTTAAAAGACCTAAGTTCTAAACACACCTGAGACACTAATATGTTAAACGAATCACTTATTTTTCCTGGAATTTGTTTTCTTTTTCTGTGAAACAAGGGAAAGGGAGAGGTGGGAGACTATGGCCTTAGAGTTCATTTCCAGTTCTAGATTTGTGCTCTTATGATCATTCCTAAAATATGGTGCCCATAATCAAAGGCAACACTCTTGATTCAATCTGACCGGGGCAGAGTGCAGAAGGGCTATTACCTCCTTTGTTCTAGCTTGACTTCTATGTAAGAAGCAGCATAAAAAAGATGGATTTGAGCTGGGCTTTTATGGAGTACATTTTGTGTTGTTGTTTGCTGTATGTGCTGATGCTTATAGTTAAGTTAAGTGGTATTTTATATATAGGACTATTGATAGTGCTATTGTTGTAGGTAGCAGCTTTTGCTTTGATAGCTATGCCTATTGCTTTTGACTGATTGCTATGTACTATGGATATTCAGATACTTTTGAAATGTTTGTGTGTTATATGTATTTGTGGTGTTTGGCGTGTTCAGGGAGAATTAGTACTTCTGCTGTAAGGGCTTCCCTTTTCAGGGCTGCTTATCCACTTGCGATGTCTACCTAATCCACCCAACTCTCACCTGTGACTCCAAGAAGCTATAGCATGCACAGTGGCCACATCCCATGAAACCATCTCAGTAGGTAGAGTAACCTAGGTTTAAGGTAACCCAAAGACCTCAAACCTGTTGGTGAGTTAGGGGGATGTCTACTCCAAGCATGAAAAGACTTCCCCTGGAGGAATGGGTAGATGAGAATCATTTGTGTCAAAGGCCATGAAGGCAATTAAAGCAGGTACTATGAAATGGTTAGAGCTTGTTCAAACATTGAAGATGCCAAGGTCAGCCACTTAATCCTAAACCATCACCAGTCATCTTGACTTTTGTCTTGCCACTGGACTTTTATGACTCTAGAAGAGAAAATTAGGCTGTCCACTTTGTGCAATTCTGCCTTACTTTAAGCTAATTCATGCACAAGTCAAGACATTACCTGTCATCCACTATTAAATCCCAACATCATGATGTCATTAGTCTTCTTCAAAAATGAAAGATAAACAAAAAAGGTTAACTATTATTTAGATGTTAGCAAAGAGGCAAAGAATATATTTAAATCATTGATGCTTATTCTTTTTTATGGTTTTGACAGCCTTTAAGAGTCCAGTGAAGCACATAGACCAAATTCTCAGAATAAATTGTTAAATACATAAAATAAAATAAATAGCTTTGCAAGGGAAACCAGTTATGTTGAAATACCATAATCAAAATATTTGACAGCTTCACAGACTCCAGTTTTAAGATTCCCAGATGGTTAATAAAAACCATCAATATTATGGAAGTAGGAAAATCAAAGATGTATTTGATATCTATTAAGTAATGATTCATAATTTTGATGCCTACTTTATATTTGAAATTAAAAAATATAATCATTGGATTCAATGTACATATTTAACATGAGACATTTTATTTGTATTGGAGTTACAAGGCTGAAAAACACTAAGCCCTGACCTCAAGAATTGCTGATCCAACTATAGAAATGGAAGAGACCTCAGAGGACATGATGTGCAGCCCCCTAATTTTACAGATGAAGAAACTGAGGCTCAGAATGGTTCAACAGATTGTCTGAGTTCATAGAGGCAGTGTGCCAGATGCAGAATTTGAACCCAGGTCATTTTATTCCAGGGCATCTGGGGGCAGGGTGGTTAGAGTGCTGGGCCTGGAGTTAAGGAAGACCTGAGTTCAAATCCTTTCTAAGATAGTTACTAGCTTTGTGAATCTGGGCAAGTTTAATTTCTGTTCGTCTCAGTTTCTTGATCTGCAAAATAAAGATAGTAATAACACCTACCTCCCAAGGTTGTAGTGAGGACCAAATGATATAATAAATTGTACAGTGTTTAGTATAGTGCCTAGCACACAATACATGCTATATAAATGTTGGTGATGATGATGATGGTGGTGATGATGAGTGCAAAAAGAGGTATCTAGACTAAGTGTATAAAGAAAACTAGGAACAAGGAAAACAAACAAAAACACTTCTTGCTTAGGGAATTGTCCAGAGCCCCATGGAGGTCATAATATTTGGGCTAAGTCTTCAGGAAGACAAAGATTTCAAAATGTGGCAATGAAGTTATGAGGAGTGACTCACAAGAATGAATGGAGATGATATAGAAGAATAGATGGTAATCTAGGTTAATTGGAGTGTAGGAAGAGAGGATGATATCTGGTAAATTTTATTGTGAAGTTAAACTAGAGTCACTCTAAGAGTCAGGCCTTTTTTATTTTTTTCCTGACTTAACAGTCTCTTTTGATATATTTTGTTTCCTGGAGTTAAATGGTTGTGAGTGGTCCTGTGTTGCTACTCTGATTAGGAGAGATTATAACTGACATGCAGCCAGTGGGTGACTTTCGGATTTCAGCACTCTGGATAGTGTCATTGAAAGGTAAGCTTCTCTCAAGTGATTTGGCCTTGGCGTTTAAACATTAAAGGACAATGATCTCTTCAACTCTCCCTTAGAGCTGGCGTGAAAGGATTGCTGCTTGAAACCGTGCACCACTTTTTGATGAGTGATTGAAAAAAATCTCAGCTTAAGGGCTTAAGGTATCTACGGGAAATGGAAATATTTAGAACTGAATTACCCAGGAAAACAACTCTCCATTCACTGGTGAATTTGTCACTTGACGTGCCTTTTTCATCTACTATAATTTTCACTTCTCTAGAAAGTTTTAAATTTTCGTGGCAATGAGAAGAGCACTCCTGACTTTATTGTTATGGGACACGCCACACATGTATTCCTCCTCTACTATTTGCCCTCTATTCCATCTTTTGTACACATCTTTCTAAAATCTTCCTTGGTTAAAATAAAATATTAGCTAAATCAATATAATTTTCTATATCGTATAAATGTATCATTTATTAACTTTATATTTATACTGTATTTATTTTTATTTGGAGTTATTGTCTCTTCTATCAGAATGTGAGCTTATCTCTAGTAGGGATTGTTTCAATCTTTGCTCTTCTATTTGCCACAAACTATAGAGTGCATTGCACACAAAAGGTAATAAATGCTTCTTGATTGATTGATTGACATAGCACCAATATAATAATGAAAAAGTTAACTAATAGCACTGCACAAAATAATTCCAGGCAGATAAATTCAGATTAAGTGAAATTGGCAACATTAGTTTCAGATGATAGATGATTAAACACATCTCCTCCTCTTGGTTGAGAGGGAGGGGACTGAAGATATTAAAGAAATGTTTTATATCTACTTTAGATAGGTAAGGAGGACTGACAGGGATATCCCTTCATTTGTCCTATGTAACATACAAACTGGACAAATTGATTTTGCCTGAACTAGACATTCTATTTCCTACCTTTGTGTCTTTGCACAGGAATTCACCTTCATTTCTTAGAATCACAAGTTTCCTTTAAGGTTCAGTTTGTACATCCCTACCTATAGGAAATCTTTCCTCATTTTACTAGTTGCTAGAGTTCTTTCCCACTTCAGATTCTCATGGAAAAATTTGTTTTCCTATTATTTCCCTCCTGTAGAATCTAATGCTTTAAAGGACTATGTTGGTATTCCTAGCATGTAGCATAGTACCTTGCATTATTTCATATTTAATAAATGCATATTGGATTTAGATGAGATGAGATTATTAGATTAATAAATGTAATTTGTATTGGATTGGATTCAAGTATTGAATGACTTTAGACTTTCAAAGAACATATACATTTTGGAAATGTATTTAGGTTATAATGTAGGTTTAGTAGTACAAAAGCTCTGACAATACAAAGAAATTTAAAAAAGGAAAAAAAAACATTTCCTGATCTCAAGGAGTTTACATTCTAATGGAATAGACAACTTTAAAAAAATATTTATTTCAGCTCAGGTCTTGGAGTCAGGAGGATCTGAGTTCAAATCTGGCCTCAGACACAAAACACTTACTAGCTGTGTGACCTTGGTCAAGACACTTAACCCCATGGCCTAACCAAAAAACAAAAAACAAAAAAAAAACCCGACAAACAAAAAACAAAAAGAGTTAAAAAGGAAAAAAAATTATTTATTTCATTAAATATTTCCAAATTAAATTTATTTTTATTTATTTCACTAAATATTTCCTAGTTACATTTATTTTAAATATATTTTATTTGTTAAATATTACCCAATTACATGTAAAAAAATTAACAATATTTGTTTAAATTTTGAGTTCCAAATTCTCTTCCTCTCCCCTCATCCTCTCCCCTCCTTGCAAAGGCAAGAAATTTTGATATCTATTATACATGTGAAGTCATGCAAAACATATTTCCATATTAGCCTCATTATAAAAGAAAACACAGACAAAAAAAAAAAAAACAAGAAAAATTTAAAAAAAGATCCGCTGCAAAAAGATATGCTTCAGTCTGCATTCAGTGTTCATCAGTTCTCTCCCTGGAAGTGGATAACATTTTTTATCATGGTACCCTTGGAATTGTCTTGGATCATTGTCTTGATCAAATAGCTAAGTCTTTCACAGTTAATCATCATTAAAATATTGCTATTACTGTGTACAATTTTCTCCTAGGTCTGCTCACTTCACTTTGCATCAGTTCCTGTAAGTCTTCCCAGGTTTTTCTGAAACCATCTGGCTTGTCATTTCTTATGTCACAATAGTATTCTATCACAATCATATATCACATCTTGTTTAGCAATTCCCCAATTAATGGGCATCCAAATTTCCAGGGTTTATTGCCACCATAAAAAGAGCTGCTATAAATACTTTATATAAATAAGTCTTTTCCCTTTTCTTTGATCTTTTTGCAATACACAGTTAGTAGTAGTATTGCTGGGTCAAATGGTACACGTAGTTCTAGAGATCTCTGGGCAGAGCTCCAAGTTTTTCTCCAGAATGGTTGACCTAGTTCACCACTTCACTAGCATTGCTTTAGTGTTCCCATTTTTCCACATCCTCTCCAGAATTTGTCATTTTCCTTTTTTCCATGTTAGCCATTCTGATAGATATGAGATGATATCTCAGAATTGTTTTATTTTGCATTTCTCCAATGGTGGTTTAGAGAATTTTTTACTTGAATATTGATAGCTTTTTATTTCTTTTTCTGAAAACTACCTGTTCAGTTCCCTAAATACTTGAAAAATGATGCCTTTATCAGAGAAAATTTCTATAAAATTTTCCTAGTTTCCTGTTTTCCTCTAATTTTGCCTCTATTAGTTTTGTTTATGCAAAAGCTTTTTAATTTTATGTAAGCAAAATTATTTATTTTACTTCTGGCAATGTTCTCTATCTCTTGTTTGGTTATAAACTCTTCCATTATCCATAGCTCTGATAGGTTCATTTTCCTATGCCCCCCCTTATTACTTATGCTGTCTCCCTTTATCTCAAAATCTTTTATCCATTTTGACTTTTTCTTGGTATACAGTATGAGATATTGGTCTGTGCCTAGTTTCTGTCAAAGTACTTTCCAGTTTTCCCAGCAATTTTTGTCAAATAATGACTTTTTGTCCCAAAAGCTTGGATTTTTGGGTTTATCAAACACTAGATTACTATGTTCATTTACTACTGTGTGTTGTGTACCTAGCATGTTCCCCTCATCCTCCATTCTATTTCCTAGCCAGTACCGGGGTGTCTTGATGATTTTTGCAATACAGTTTGAAATCTGGAACTTCTAGGACATCTTCCTTTACATTTTTAATTGATTTCCTTGATATTCTTAATCTTTTGTTCTTCCAGATGAATTTTGTAAATTTGTTATTAATTTTTTCTAGTTCTATAAGATAATTATTTTATAGTTTGGTTAATATAGCCTTGAATGATAAAATTAACAGGTAAAATTGCCATTTTATTATATTGTCTTGGTCTATCAATGTGCCATTAATATTTCTCCAATTTTTTTAGATATCTTTATTAGTGTGAAAAGTGCTTGTAATTGTGTTCATATAATCCCTGGGTTTGTTTTGGCAGTTAAACTCCTAAGTATTTTACATTGTCTGAAATTCCTTTAAATGGAATTTCTCTTTCTTTCTCTTGCTTCTGGGTTTTGTTAGTAGTATATAGAAATACTGATGATTTGTGTTGGTTTATTTTACATCCTGCAACTTTGCTAAAGTTGCTCATTATTTCAACTAGTTTTTTTTTAGTTGAATCTCTAAGATTATCTAATTATATCATCATATCATCTGCAAAAAGTGATTAGTTCTGTTTCCTCATTGCCTATCTTTATTCCTTCAATTTTGTTTTCTTCTCTTATTGCTGCAGCTAGCATTTCTAGTACAATATTGGATAATAGTGGTGATAACGGCCAGCCTCCACCCTCATGTCACAGGTCTCTCCAACTTCCTAAGTTTTCTTTGGTTAAAACAATATCTCATTCTGACTTTTTGTTGGCTCTGTCACTCCAGAATTTGATTTGAAGTGTTATTTTCAAGTTGTTTAGAGGGGAATGTTGAGAGAGTTAGGCTGACATCTTGGCTCTGCTCCTGAAAGACCCCAATTACATTTTAAAAAATAATAATATTAATTTTTAAATATTGAGTTCCAAAATCTCTCCTTCCCTCTTACTCCTTGAGAAGTCAAGCAATATAATATAGATTATATATGTGAAATCATACATAACGTATTTTCATATTGGCTATGTTGTAAAAGAAAACAGGAAAAAAATACAAGAACACTTTTACAAAGTGAAAAAAGTTTACTTCAATCTGCTCTCAGAGTTTATCAGTCCTCTTTCTGGAGATGGATAATATTTTTCATCATGGGTCATTTGAGATTGTCTTGGATCATTGTCTTGATCAGAGAAGTGTAGTCATTCACAGGTCATCATCGCACAATGTTGCCTTTATTGTGGATGATGTTGTCTTGGTTCTGGTCACTTCACTTTTCATCAGTTCATATAAGACTTCCCAGGTCTTTCTGAAACCATTCTGCTTGTCATTTTGTATAACACAATAATATTCCATCACAATTATAAACCACAACTTATTCATCAATTCCCTAATTGATGGGCATCCCCTCAAAGGCTAATTCTTTGCATAGACACAATTTTAAAATAATAAATGAATAAATACATGATTTGTAGGAAGTAGATAGAAAGATTTTTAATAGGGGGAAGATATCAAGATGGGTATAGGAGGACTAGGTAAGACCATTGGTGGCAGGTGGTACTTGATGTGAGTCTCGAAGGAATCTGGGAAATGAAGAGGTGGAATTAAGGAGAAAGATCATTCCAGGCATGAGAGACAGCCAATTCAAAGGTATTGAGGTGGGGGAATGAGGGTTGTGTTCAAGAAACACCATGTAAGCCAGTGTATCTAGATCATAGAATTTATGGAGGTGAATAAGATGTAAGATGATGGTAATGATGGCAAGGGGCCAGGTTATGAAGAACTCTAACTGCCAAACAGAGGGGTCTAGAATTGATCCTAGAGGTAACAGGCAGCCCATGGAGCTCACTGAGTAATAGTAGTGGGCAGGGCAGTGTGATATGATTGGAGGATGGCCAAAAGGACAGCAGTAACAGCATAAAGAAGCTCTCACCAACATGCGCTGGGTTGTTGTTAGTGACAGGAGAAAACTTCAGTTTTAAATCAAGAAGTTGTATCCCTTTATTTATGAAAAAAACAAAATTAAATATTATTATCATCTCATTGCAGTATGGAAATAATGCTTGGTTCTTGGAGGCTATACCAGTGGAATGCAAATGATGATGATGATGATGATGATGATGATAAATAATAACAATTGATACTTATACAGTGCTTTGAGCTTTACAAAATGCCATGCCTATATTATTTCACTTGTTCTACATAATAATACTATAAAATTAGTATTCTATCCTAGGTATCATCCTTTCCATTTTGTAGATGAGGAAAGTGAGGGTCAGGAAATTTAATGACTTGTCCATGGTAATACACTCACTATCAGAGATTGGGCCCAATCTCAGGTCTCTTCCACATCCAAGTAGAGCTCTCTTCCCAATCCAGGAGCCTGCCTCTGGCCAGCTCTGCTTAGCTAGAATAGCCCAGAAGTGAACTGCATGTCTCTCATCTAAAGACCCACCTAGGGAAGTGTCAAGAGGATCAGCTTCCAGGTCATGAAGTCTTTTTTATTTTTCTTTTCATCCAGAACAGCTCATGAAGGTTGTTTACTAAGGCATGTAGGGGCTGCAGTCCATAGTGGGGAAGGAATTATCTATGCTGATGAAATCCTGATCCTTGAAGCACCGAAATATCAAAAAGACTGACTTTTGTTAGTATTATAAATGAGCTTCAGTGAGAAAACCTGTGTCTAAGAGGTCACAAAGCATGGTATATAGAGTGGTAGTTTGAGAAATTAGAAGATCTAGGTTTGAATCCCACCTCCTACTTATTAGTTGTGTGACCATGGGAAGGCACCCAATATCTGAGCTTTAGTTCTTTCATCAGTAAAGTAGAGTAAGGATATTTGCACATACCTCACAAGGTTGCTGCAGGACTCAAATGAATTATTTTACGTTACATGCTTTGTTTTGGAAACCTAGAAGAGCTATACAACGGTAAATTATTATTAGAAGGAATACACACCCATACAAACAGTTCAGGAAGTAAGAAAGAACATTAAGGCTGTCAAAATTAAAATGTTCACAACTTTAGTTAAAAATTCAGTGAAAACTGATTTTTTTTTATTTATACTTTAGTATTTTAACTTTTGAGTATCAAGAATTCACCAGATGGTTTGATGGGCTAGAGATACAGATGCAACATTAAGAAAAAAAAACAGGGTTATTAATATTAAATGCAAATAAAAATAAATAATAATAATAACTCACATTTATATAGTGCTTACAATGTGCCAGGCACTGTGCTAAGTGTTTTACAATTATTTTATTTGATTAACACAACAAATCTTGATGAAGAAACTGAGACTTACCCAGGGTCACAAAACTAGTAAGTGTCAGAGGCTATATTTGAACTCAAGTATTTCTGACTCCAAGCTCAGTGCATTTAACTATGCATCACCTAGCTGACCCCAAAATATTAACATGATTTACCATTTTTGGAAGATCTGGTCAATATTTATCAGAAGGTTAATGGATGAGGGAGCACAAGGCGTGGTGGTGAGTGGTTGGCATTTTACTTGATGGTGATTGCTTCACATACTATTGAGAAAGCATTCCTTGTTTGTCCCCTGATGGAAGCCCTAGAAACCTGATTGACTTAATTACATGATGGCAAGAGGGGAATTACCATGTACATGCCAAGAGGGCCACAGATGTCACTTCGAATCATTTTGCCTTGCAGTAACTGTTTTCAAGTAGGGGAAAAATAAACAAGAATACCTCATCAGGAAACAAAAGTATTCTACTGATACCCTAGCTGCAGGTGTGTGAAATGACAATCAGCCACTGCGCTGGAACTCATATCCCTGACTATCCTAGATTCAAGGTCAAGTTAACTGTGAAAAGCAGTTCTCATCATGTATGTTGACAAAGAGTAACAGTAAGACAGGGGATGGAAGACGTAGTTACAGCTTCTACTCATGAGCAATCCAAAGGGGATTAATGGATTTCAATTCTGGCTTTAACTTATATTGAAAATACACTATCTGGAAGAGAATAGAGCTAGATTTGGGTGCTATGATAGATATTTGTTCCAAATGGAATGAAAACTTAGTTAAATCCTCACATGTCAGGATTTTCAGAGTGTTGAAAAGGATAGCAGATAGAAAAATAAAATTATTCAAATAAAAACAAATGACTTCTTAGGGGCTCCTTATAGTGACATATAATAATAACATTTGTAAGGCAAGTATAGGAAGCATGAACAATGAGCGTAGAATGCTAGGGCTTAGAGTCAGGAAAAAATGGGTTTAAATATTTCCTCTGACACTTATAAGCTGTCTAATACTAGGCACATCACTTAATTTTTATACATCTCAGGTTATTCTCAGGGATTTATCTTTTATATAAATGGACACCTGTGTTGGTGAAGGGAATTTCCATACTGGGATTTTGTGGCACTGATGAACAGTTATCTCCCACATTTGCATATATACTAAAATAACATGGGCTATTTATTGACAAGCATTCTGCTCTATCACTTCCAATTTAGCAGTGTTAAAACTGAGCCATTGCTAGTATTAATCATTTCTATCAGGATAGCTTTCCTCCTCTCTAACCACCATCTTAGTAAATGATAATTATTTTCCTTGGATCTCACAAAAAACAAACAAACAAAAACTTGTTTTGCACCTTTCTAATGTCCTCATTCTGTAGAATTTCCTGTTAGAGCTACCTAGGGTTTTTTTCTCTACAAGCTGCTAGGAATATTTCTTGTTGTCTTTGGCCCCCTTGGGGTTATATGCTGAGGACTGAGATCGCTGAGTCAAAGGGTTTGGTCAGTTAAATAACTTTTTCGGGAAATTTTAAATTGTTTTCTAGAGGTGACAGATTGAAGACAGATGTTCTGAACCATTAACCCAGTTTCCTGACTCGCCATCACCAAATTTTAAAATAGCTTGTTAAAGATAAGACAACAGCTTGAAAGGATATGAAACTTATCTCATCTGTAACAATCTGTTTTGTTATATTTTATGTAGAAAGCAAAGTGGATAGAAAGAAAATTATTTGTGCCCAACTAACTCAATCCTATCTAAAATGTTTGCATCTTACCAGCATGGGGCAATATGGCATCAAGGTTCTGTCTAAATAATTGATACCTTCATCTATCAGCATAGAGAACACTCATGGACTCCCATAAACAAGAACCAGACAGTAGAGCCCGCCCAATCCAAACCTATTCCCTTAGCTTTATGAGCAGCAATTCAGATACATTGTAGTATAATTAATTGCTTACGGACTCCAATAACTGCCCTTCCATTGGTACTGGCAAACCATGTTTTCATGCTTGGAGATCATGCTTTCTTCCATCACCTGTTAAATGAATATTCATTATTAGACATTTGCTTCTGTGACACATATTTTCTGGCAAACTGCTGGAGTCTGAGTCTAGATGTTACTTAACGAGACTGGCAGTTGGAAGCTCAAATCATCTTTATGACTTCTGTGGATTTTACCAGCTGCCAGTGAATGATATTACTTTTCCATGATTAGCCAATGACAAATGACTCTTCTCTTTTTCAGCCTTTTTCCCCAGAGTGATATTAATGCAGTAGAGAAAGAAAAATTCCAGAAAAAAATACTGTATCCTTGGCCATACTTGTTAAAGATCAATCTATTAATAAAAAAAAAAAGATTGATCTATAAAGGCAAAAGGCCTGAGCAAGACAGAAAGAGTTATTGGGTTGGAATAAAGTTGGCTTCATTATGGGCAACAGAGTGTCACAAAAAGCAATACATCCTTTTCTAATCAAGATCATGGCAAGAGCTGCTTCATCACCAGAGGAATTCTTGACTCTCCTGCTCTGGTATTGATATAGGTCAAGGCCAAGAACAGTTTGGTTTAGACAACTTGACCTGCTTCTGGTAGAATAAAAATTTTGGCTATGGAACAAATAATCAGAATAGACTTACCACATATGCAGAAGAAGTATCATTGGTAGAGCTAGATTTTGTCAGAACAGTATTCTCCAAATCCATTCTAAGTTTTCTGCTAAATTTGAACAAAAATAAGACCAATAATTAGGAAAAGAAAATCAAACAAGTTTACATACAGATAGCACAAAGCTGGAGTGGATAGCTAGCCCATTGAATGATAAAGCCCATTGAATGATAGTCAGCATCTACAAAGATTGTGACAGATTAGAATGTTTGGCCAAATCTTATGAGATGAAATTCTTTACAGATAAATAAAAGTCTTGTGCATTGTTTAAAAGAATATTGATTCCAGAAAAGCACAAGATTGTTAATGCATAACTGCATGGTAGTTTCCCAAGGAGGAAAAAAGATCTGAGGTTTTTGGTGAACAGCAAGCTCAATATGAATGCCTGCATTATAGGGTAGCCAAAAATTAAAAAAAAAAAAAGACAATGTGACTTTAGACTGAATTAAGATGATTGGACCATAGATTGTAAGCTGGAAGAAATTTCAGCAGCCTTCTAGTCTGATCCATTCATATGATAGTTAAGGAGACTGAAGTCAGAGAGAGTTAAGTAACTTACCTAAAATACCACAAGTAGTAGTAGTTGTTGTTAGGCCTTTATTTTCTTGTTTTTTTTTTCTTTTTTTTTCAGCCAAAGACAAGGTTTATTAGAACATCAGCACCATATTGGGCAGACTCTTAAGGAGTCTGAACATTAGTAAGCTATTGACTAGATTTTAAGAATCTGACCAGTGTAGGACTTCATTTTCAAAGCTAACTAATGGCACCATGGGGTGATGTTTTAGCTTGCATGTGAATTGGGTTTAAGTAAGGCAGAGTTGCACAAAATGGTCAGCCTCACTCTGTCTTCCAGAGTCATCAAAGTCCAGTGACAACACAAAAATCTAAATGACTGGTGATGACCTGGATGCCGTGAATGACCTTGGCATCGTCCATGTCTGACCAACCTCTAAGCTCTCAGCAGCATCTATTTCAGCCACCTTTGTGGACATTGGAACAAATTGTTCTGACCTACCCATTCTAGTGGGAAAAGTCTTCACATGCTTGGGGGTATACATCCCCCTAATTCACCTATGGATATGAAGTCTGTCGGTTACCTGCAACCTGGTTCAGGCTGTCTGCTGAGATGGTTTTACCAGGGTGTTGAAGCTGCACATGCTACAAGTAGTAGCAATAATAATATTAATAGCTAACATTTCTATAGTGCTTACTATATTCCACACACTGTACTAAGTTCTTTATCATTTTTATCTCATTTGATCATCACAGCAACCTTGGAAGGGAGGTGCTTTATTATCTCCATTTTACAAATGAAGAAACTGAAGCAGAGATTAAATTAATTGCTTAGGGTCACATAGCCAGGAAGTATCTGAGGCAGAATTTTAACTCAAGTCTTCCTGATTCCAGGCTCAGCACTTTATCCACAGCACCACCTACTAAATGACAAAAGTTGGGTTTGAATTCAGGTTTTCCGAATTCAGAATCTATGTTATTTCTATTACGCCATGCCCTGCAGGATGATCGATTTGATTGTCTCTGCCTTTGTCACACCGGGAGCTAATACTTTGGAAGAACATTGATAAGCTGGAATGCACCGAGTGAAGCATCATCAGGATGGTGAAAGGACTGGACACTATGCCATATAAAAAGTGATCAAAAAATTGAGGAAGTTAGTGTGAAGAAAAGAAGACTCAGCGTGGGGAGTATGATTTTAAAGAACTGTCAGACCAGCTAGGTGGCACAGTGGATAGAATACTGGCCTTGGAGTCAGGAGGACCTGTGTTCAAATCCGACCTCAGACACATAACACTCACTAGCTGTGTGACTCTGGGCAAGACACTTAACCCCAATTGCCTCACACACACACACACACAAAAAAAAAAAAAAAACAAAAACAAAAACAAACCAAAAAATAAACTGTCAGGTCAACAAGGAGTGACATTTCTTCTGCTTGGCCCAAGAGGCCAACCTAGAATCAATATACTGGGAGTATATTGAATAGAAGAACTAAATTTAATGGAAGGAAAATCTTCTTCATGATTAGATCTATTCAAAGGCTCTTCAAAAGGTAGTGGTTCATTCCTCTTCACTTTGTATCCTCGCATAGACATAATGAGTATTTATTAGAATATTTGCTGAAGAGTTTTTTTCTTCTTCTTCTTCCTTTTCAGTGATGAGCTGAATAAAAGGATTCCAAAGTCCCTTCCAATTACTTGACCTTGTGGAGAAAAGAACCTACTGAAACTTTACAAAGCTATTAACTTTCTCTTGAAGCTAAATATAATCTTAGTTCTAAAATTCATGAGACTGGAACAAGTATTTAAGGATGGCATCCAAAAGCTATTGGAGAGACCAATAATCAACAGTCTCAGAATTGGAAGGGACCTCAGAGATTACCTGGTTTAACTCCCATTTGAACCTCTATTCTCATAGCTAGGTCCCCACAATCTGCAGTGGGATACTCCCAATGTCTTCATCTTCTGAATGCTCTCTACCCATCTGTTAGAACCTACACAGGACACATGATTTAACTTACCCCTCATGTAATTCTCTATTCACGATGTTAAGAGTCATTATTCTAGTAACATTTTCAATTCTATTCATTCATTACTGAAGGATTGATTAGGAGTAAGTCTTCGGTATTTGACAAGGCTTTAATATTCTTGTCTGCCCTCCTCTGAGACTGGCTGAGTATAAACGAGTTAAATAAGAATATTTCACACGGGGCTGAGCTGAAACTCAGAGCCTTTTGCCATTTAAATGCACACTTCACAGAGCCAGTTGCCAAGGCGAGATTTTTCCAAATGCTGTCTTAGATATTTTGCACCACTTCTGATAATAAATCTCTATCCCTTCTACTCAATCTATTTTACAGTGGGGATAATAAGGAAAAAAAATAAAAACAAAAACAAAAAGGAGAGAACATAATAGTGAATGTGAATGATTGAGGGAAGAGATTAGAATCACTGAGATGGAAGTCAAAGAAAAACAATCCATTTTCTATCTTTGCGCCTTTGCGCTAGCTGCTCTCCTCACCACCTTCCTAGAATACCCTTCTTCCTTCCTTCCATCTCTTAGAATCTCTTTATTTCAAGAATCAACTCAAGCATCATTTTCTCCATGAAATTATTCTGAGTCATCCCAACTCTTACCATCCTCTCCAAATGACCTTGTCCCTTTTTGCCTATTCTTTGTATCTCCAGTGTCTGGCATATGCACAATTAATAAATGCTTGTTGACTGACTGACTCCTTGAGCACAGAGACCATATTTGTGTTTTGCTTTGTATCCCCAGTGCCTAGCATAGCTTCTGCACATGTTAAACATTGAATAAGTGTTTGAATTTTGGTTGCCTTATACTATTTTCATTGAATGAATTTCAAGATGATTTCAGAGATAGTTTCCTTTGTAAAAACTTTTTATTTGTGGTTTTTATTTTTATTTTTCATTTATTTCTAAGTATACCCTCCTAAATACAAATACACAGAGTGAATCATACCTTATAATAATGATTTTTATTAAAAGAAGGAAAAGTTCATCAAAATTAACCAAAACATTAACTATGCCTATAATTCTACATCATATACATATACAGACACATACACATAAAATAGATCCATATTGTCTGTGCAAGTGCTTGTTTTATTTTGCTTGCCCCTGCACATGCCAGGCAAGAAAATTCACAGGTAATTGAATTGTCAGTTATAACTCTGGGTAGCAAGCTCTCTCCAGAATAAGGTGCAAGGAAGTGAAAGTGATTTGAAGACCGTATGAGCCTCTGGATTTTCATTATTGAGGAAGCTAAGCACCTAAAAATGTCCTAAGCTTCCCCAAAGAAAAATGGACGAGATGTAGCTAAAGACTGTTCTTATTCTAGACCTCAGGGGATGTGGGACTTACCTGTTGCCTGTATGAAATGCTGCAGCATTATGAAATTATATTATCAGATGTGTCCTCCAAGTTAGGACTTGCTTCAGCTGGAGTTTGGGAGCCACACCCCTGATGACCTCTCCAATTGATCAAGGACAGACAGGTTTAGAAATGACAAGCTTGACCCAATGCTTTCCCCAAAGGAAACTCATTTGTATTCCTTGTCATTGGAGACCTCCAAGTACAGCTAGGTCATTCCACCCCTTCATTCTCTCCTGCAGCCCATCAAAAGTTTGCTGTCCATATTTTATAACTTGGACAATTTGTTAGGCCCTGGTGCCTCAGAGTGAACTGCTTGCCTGCCAAGCTGATTTATTACCAGTCAAGACTATGGTAGATGCTGCAGATAACTTCAAGTCCAAATCATCCCTGACACCATCTGCAAGAGCAAATGACATGGATATGGGGAGTCTGAGGCCCAGAGCAGGAAAGGAGCCTGCCTATCAATATACAGAAAGGCTATCTCTGACCTGAAAATGGATCCCCAAGGGGATATACTATACTTCAGTCAACTCAAAACTTTAAGATGAATCATAGCTGCTAAACTGAGACTAGAAGTGCCCGGAGGAGGATGGTTCAGAGAAAAGGCATTGGATATACAGTTAGGTCAACCAGGGTTCAAATCCTGACTCCAATACTTACTAGTTGTGTGGGAAAGCACTCAACTTCTCTTTATTTCACTTCGTCTATAAATTCAGGGAACTGGACTTCATAGCCTCTAAAGTGTCTTGTGGTTCTAAATTTAAGAACCAGGGATTTTAGTTTTGCTGAGTAACTCCAAGACTTTTCTCTCTGTCAAAACTTAATTTCAAGTTCCCACTGTCAAACCATGTCTACACTGCACCAAAGGCCTTTGTCGATTCAACCCATCTCTCAGCCTTTGCCTAAGTGGTGTTACCTCCCAGGCAGTCCTTCCTCATACAGCCTTTCGGAATCCTGACTTCCTTCAAAGATAGACTTATGTTCCACTTCCTAGGGGAAGCACTTCCTGATTCCTCAATTGTTAATTATTCCTCTGTCTCAAAATATCACATGAAGACACATTCTTGTGTACAGTATTCACTGGGTTGAATAGCAGCTCTCTGAGAGCAAGGAATAGGCACCCTTTTGCCTTTATATCACCAGGGCCTTGCAAAGATCCTTGACCTCCTTAGGTGACTAATGAAGACCTGTATTGTGTTGCATGGTATTGTGCTGTTCTCTGCTATGTTATGTTGAGTTGAGTTGTGTTATGTTGTGTTGTGTTGCATAGGCTTGACTTGGTTTTGAATTAGTCAAAATGCTAGGGAAAATATGAACCACACTTTTCTGTTTATCCAGTGGAAAAGATAGCTTATTTAGCATGCACACACACAATTAAAAGCTTCCTGGCAGCACATACATACCCGGAATTTTATAATTCAACCTGTACCTGAGCAGAAACCTCTGCAATAACATACCTGACAAGACAAGGGGTCATTGCACTTCACTTGAAGACATACAGGGAGAGGAACTTTGTTCCTTCCAGAGAAGGCCATCACCCCTTGGCACGTCTCTTTAGGAGGTCAGACAGGTTTTCCCCCTCTCTTATATCAAGGCACAATCTTTCTCTTTTCAGCTTTCTCCTCATTGCCCCTAGTTCTTGCTGCTGAGTCCAAACAGAATAAGCCAAACTCCTCTTAGACATCTTAGCCTTTCAAATATTTGAAAATAGCTAACCCTGCCCCTTCAACAGACTTGATATTCCCAGCATCTTTCTTCAACTGGATCTCATATTACTTGATTTAGAAATGTTTTACCATTTTTTTTTGAGAGGAGCACATTCCTTGGGATCTTTTCCAATTCATTGATACCCATCGCCAAAAATGTGGTGAACTACACATAATATTCTTGATAAGGTCTAAGTAGGACAGAACACGGCAGGACCGTGTCCAGTTGAGCCCTGGACGTTATGGCTCTCTTAATACAATCTAAGATTTCACTAGCTTTCAGGAATACTAAAGACTAATGATGAACTTTCGACCCAAAGTCCCCAAAACTTTCTAGAATAAACTCCTCTTTAGCTATCCCTTCCCCATCTCAAATACGTGAAATTTATTTTTTGTACCAAAGTATAAGACTTTACATCTATCTCCATTAGTAACTAGCATCTATATAGAAACTTTTAGATTGTGAAGTGTTTTGTATATGTTTTTGATTTGATTTGATTTTCATTTGATTCCTGGGCAGCTAGGTGTTGCCATAGTGCATAGAGCACTGGGATTGGCATCAGAAAGTCTTATCTTGCTGAGTTCAAATTCGGCCTTAGACATCAACTAGCTGTGTGACCCTGGGCAGGTCACTGAACCCTGTTTGCCACCATTTCTTCATTTGTAAAATGATTTGGAGAAGAAAATGTGAAACCCTTCCAGTGTCTTTGCCAAGAAAAGGTCACAAAGAGTCAGACACAACTAAAACAAAAATTTGATCCTCACAATCACCCTGTAAGATAGGTATCATTATCACCTACATTTTGCAAATAGGAAACAAAGGTTAAGTAACTTCTCTGGGGTCAAACAGTTAATTAGTGTCTGAATCAGGATTCAAACTCAGGTCTTCCTAACTCCAAGTTCAGCTGCGCCACTTAGCTGCTATTAAATTTCATCTTATTTATTTCAGCCTACTAATTCATTTGCTTAGCACATTAGCTATCCCTTAAATGAGTCAGATATCTTTAGTGCTTTGAATTTCTCTTGCTTAGATGTTTTAAACAGGTAACTAGCAGCTTAAGATAATTTTTAAAGTAAATGGGGAATTTATATTGAAACTATTGAATGCATTTGAAATCTCTTCACTATTCAAAATGGTTGGAAAGGAGTTGAGCTATAGAATTAAAAGTATGCTCAGTCTGAGCCTTCAAGCTAAGAGTAATAATTAGTGTATGCACCATAAAACTAGGTTTTAATTAAATACATCCTCAAATGGGGAAATTGGAAGTTTTATGGAGTGCAGTATATATAGAACACTTTCAAAATGGTATTGATATCCAGGGAAATGCCCAAATTTAACTGGAAAGTTAACAAATGTAACTCACATATGGTCTTATAAAATGAATACAACTGAGAATAATAATAGTAATAAGTAAAACTTTTTTTCCCTTCCTCTAAAATTATGGCTGATAATGAAAAAAAAAGGAAAAGAATCAGCAGGTAGTTTTGAAATAATTTATGGGAAATTGCAAGAGATCATGGGATTTAGAGCTCAATTGAGCCTTGGAGGTCATTCAATCCAACCCCTCCATTTTATAGAGGTAGAAAGAGAGGGACAAAGTGATTTACCTAAGATCACACACTGAGTGGGTAGTTGAGTTAGTGTTATTTCTAGGCTGCCACATAGAAGCCAAAGTAGACCAGGAAAAAACAAAACAAACAAAAAAAAACTATTCTAGGGTTCTAGAATCCCTCAAGGCAAACTACACAATTGTAGAGAAAATAGGAAACCAGTACACAATGAACCCCAGCTTCATTGCACTAAAAATGGCTTTTGACTTTGTGCCTACTCATTACTAAAAGGGGTTGAGAGGCCAGGGTGAGGGCACACAAGGAACATTTTAGAACATAGTCAAAACAATAGAATGTTGAAATTTGTTGAAACATGTTTAACAACTGGCTTCCTGGACAGCATTAATCTCAAGGTAGGGAAATTTGACATGCCAACACTTGAATTTTTTTTTATGAATTTATAGATAGGGTTCAGTAGGTATCTGTGCCAGCTTGGGAAAAGTTGTGTGTGTGTGTGAGTGTGTGTGTACAGTACAGATAGACTCTCTAGTACTAAATATATACTAATACAGATCTTGAACTTGCCTAATAAATTTCTTTTAATATACTCAAGGCATTTGATATTTTATTTTTCCTTATAAAAGCCTGATGAGTTGGTGGGGGCAATGTCTCCCCCCACAAATGGGAAGCACTTAGTGTAAAGGATATTGTGATGGGCTTAGAGTCAGAAGACATGAATTCAAATTCTATCCCTCATACTTACTGCTGTTTGATAATGAACAAGTCACTTAATTTTTTTAAGCTAGTTTCCTAATCTGTAAAAGAAATTGATGTCCCTCAGTGCACCTGTGTTACAAGATTAATATAAGAATCAAATGAGATAAGATAGCAGAGTGGGTTATTTTAGACTTTTAAATGCTATAGAAGTGCCAGGCATCATTATTAAATGACTTATCTAAAGCCCCATAGCAAGTTCAGTAGAAGAGTACAGATTTAATTCCATTCAATGAGAATTTTTTATAGGACCTACTATGTACTAGACACTGGTCAAGGTTGCTAGGGAAACAAAGGCTAAGAGGAAACAGTTCCTGTCGTGGCCGCTGCAGTGGTGGGCATGAGATCAGCTCAATGCTCAGTGACCCGGAGACGCATGGATGAGGCAGGAGACAACAAGATGGCAGAAGCTCCTGTTTATTGTTAGCTGGGTGTGGCCTATATAGCCCTCAAGGCACCTTGGGATTGTGTGATCAGAGCGTGTCAGCCAATTAGTAGATCCCATCATTGCATGCAGGCCTCGTGTCAGGGATGTGCACAGGATGTGCACAGGAACACTCAGCCATTCAGAGGAGAGCCGAACCAGCCATGATTGCTGCGTGCCAACAGAAGAGAGGTCAGTTAAGACTTCCTTGCTTTCATACAACAGACTGTGACCCTCAGCTTTCTGCTGAAGAAGCCAGGACTCCAATAAGCAGGGCACAGCCCCGTGATCATTCCTGTGACAAGTTCCTACATTTAAGGAACTTATATTCTACTGAGGGCAACAACAGATACATAGAGAAGGGAAATAGGAATAGAGATAAGGACTACTGGGTAGGGGAGGTGGGGGGGTAGAAGGCGGAACCTGCAGCTTTGAAGCCACATGTAGCCCACATGTTCCCCACCCTCGGACTAGACCTTTGAGCTCATTTGATGTGGGGAACTCATGGATCAAGAGACTCCCTCCATCAATACTGATGCCATTTTCTCTACAACTTCTAGTCTTATAACCCATGAGGACACCTTATAGAACTAAACTGATAATCTTGTCATCCTACCTCCAGATATTTGCCAGTCAGTCAACAAGCATTTAAGTGTCCACTGTGTGCCCCAAATTGGGCTAATTGTTAGGGATGAAAATAAAGGTAAAAGATCATCCCTAGCTTTAAGGAGTTCACAGGTTGGTTTGTCCAAATATACCTGTTTCATTTAATCACCAAGAGTGCATTTGTTTAAAGAAAGTCAGAAAAACACTGGGAAATCAAAATGTAAAAAAAAAAAAAGAGGAATGATTGATGATTGCCAAACCATGACAGTGTGGTACTATTGAGGGAGTTTGGCCTTTGAAGCAAGAGGACCTGAGGTGAAATCACATCCCAGTTACTTACTACTTATATGACCTTGGGGAATTCACTTAAGCCCTTTGGACCTTTTACAAATATTTCCTCATTTGTAAAACAAGGGGGTTGGACTAGTTGGACCCAGATGGCCCTTCTATCCAAATCCATGATCCTATGAACAATTTTAGTTAATATTAGATGGCTATGTATATACATATGTAAATATATATACAAATATAGATATATACACATGTGTATATGTGTATGTGCATATCTATATCTATAATATGTATTTACATATATAAATACACATATAGACAACTTAAGTGTGTATCTATATATAATATGTATACATATAAGAATATGGCATAAAATCTTTTTTTTAAAAACAATAGAAATAGGCTTCTAGGAGCCAAGATGGTGGAGTAAGCAGTAAATCACCATAACTCTTCCATATTCATCTCCAAACAACCATAAAATAGTGCTTCCAAACAAAGCCTGGAATAGAAGAACCAGTAAAAAACATGGAACAATCTTTTAGACCAAGAAACTTAGAAGCTTGGCAAGAAAGATTTGTCTCATTCGGGTAAAAGGAGAAGGCAGTCCAGGACAGGCAGCATCCCAGGAAGCCAGAAGTAAGCCCCATCTCAGCAAGCCAGTGGACAGTCCTGAGCCCCAGAGTAGGTGGAGCAGGCAAAAGCAAACACCAGTCCCTTTGCCCCAGCGTGTGTCTCACGATAGTCAGGGGAACAACAGACAGACTCCAGCAGCCAGACTACTATGTGCTTCAGTGTAGCCTTGGGGAAATTAGAAACACCCCATCAGCCTCCACACATGGCAGACTACAGCACTAGGACCCTACCTCAGCACCAAGTAAGCTGCCAGACCCTCTGGCCTTCAGGACCACCATCCACCCTTCATCCCACTCCCTTAGTGTAGCGAAAGGCATGAGGGTCCTCCATGAGCCTCAGGGCAGTATCAGTGTAGCACCAGGTAAATAGCCAGGGCCTGCAGCCACTGACAAAAAAAGCCTGAGGTAGTACCCCTTCTACCCCAGGAGTACAGCTCAAATTTAAAAGAAAGGAAAAAGGTCAAAAAAGATGAACAATAAAATGACAACAACAATAACAACAAAACAATCTGATCATAGAAAGGTATTACGGTGACAACAATGTCAAAATATCTATAGGCAAAACCCAAAAGAAAAATGGGAAATGGTCTCAAACCCAGAAAGAACTCATAGAAGAGCTCAAAAAAGAGTTTAACAATTATTTAAGAGAGGTAGGAGAAAAAGTTTGGGAAATCAAAGAAATTCAAAAGTATGAAAAAAAAAAGATGAAAATGTAAAATAGCTCATTGGAAAAACAACTGACCTGTAAAATAGATACAGGAGAGATAATGACAGAATCATCGGACTACCTGAAAGCCATAATCTTTTAAAAAGGAGGACCTGGAAAGCATATTTCAAGAAATTATCAAGGAAAACTGTCCTGATGTCCTGGAACCAGAAGGCAAAAGGGGCAATGAAAGAATCCACTGATCACCTCAGGAAAGAAATCCCAAAATAAAAGCTCCAAGGAACATTATAGCCAAATTTCAGAAGTATCAGGTCAGGGGAAAAATATTGCAAGTGGCCAGAAAGAAATAATTCAAATATTGGGGTGCCACAGTAAGTTTTACACAGGACTTAGCAGCCTCGGAGTCAGGAAGGAGTGGTTTCAAGTCCTGCCTCTAATTCACATTGGCTGTGTGGCCCTGGACAAGTTAATTAAACTCACAGTGCCTCACCTCAGGTACCGACACAACTCAATTTCAGAACTGCTGTAGATCTTCCTAGACAGGAGTGGAGGAAGCTTCACCACCAGGAGTTCCCCATGTGAATGAAATAATAGGATAAGAAACTTATAGGCTTAGAGCTGAAAAGGACTTGAGCCATCATTCAGTTCAATCCTTTCATTTTGTAGAAGAGGAAACTGAGGCCCAGAGAAAGGAGCTCACTTGCCCAATGTCATGTGCATAATAAGTGGTAGAGTCGGAATTAGAACCCCTGTCCTCTGAGTCTAAGTCCCACTGTATCATGGGCAAAGAAATGAATGCATGGAAAGATGGTAGAGAGATAGATGAATAGCTAGATAGATAGACAGATAAGCATATAGTTAACTAGCTAGCTAGGTAGGTAGAGAGATAAGGGGATAGGTAGGTAGATAAATGGGTAGATAGAAAGGCAGGTAGATAGATGAAGGATAGAGATATATAATAGGCATATACATTGATGGGGAGAAAAAGTGAGGGAAAGAGAGATAGAGAGGCAGAAAGAGACAGAAAGAAAGAGACTAGGCAGTTAGGTGGCCCAGTGAATAAAGTGCTGGGCCTAGAGTTAGGAATACCTGAATTCAAACACAGTCTCAGATGCTTACTACTTGTGTGACTCTGGGCAAGTCATTTAATATCTGTTTGCCTGAGTTTCCTCAATTGTAAAATGAGGATAAAAATAGCACCTACCTACCAGGGTTGTGGTGAAGATCAAATAAGATAGTAATTATAAAGTATCTGATAGTAATTATAAAGTATCTGATAGTAATTATAAAGTATCAGTGCCTGGCACATAGTAACCTTTAAATAAATATTAGTTGTTGTGGTTGTGGTTGTGATTGTGGTGGATATTACCCTATTTACTTATCTGTGCACAAGTTCCCTTCCCGGTAGAATGTAAGCTAATTGAGGGCAGAAACTGTTTTACTTTTATCCTTGTAACTTTGTATTTCCAACCATAGGCACATAGTAGGGATTTTTAAAAGAATTGTTGAAGGTGAAATTTCTCCACTTGCTATTTGCACCACCATTCTTTCCATCATTAGACTCAAAAACTTGGAATCAGTCATCAGTGGTTCTTTACTCTTCTTATCTTCTATGTTAACTCTATGGCCACCGCTTCTTTCACCAGGTTTCTCCAATTCATTACTTCCTCTGAATTTGGCCTTCTCCTACTGTACTTCATAGTTTTATGTCATGAGCACTCTATTTTGATAGCTTCCTATTTGGTCTCCTGACCTTTATCTTCTCCAAACCTGAGTCATATAAGTGTGCTACCAGATTAATATTCCTAAGGAATCCTCCTATCATGTTACCCCCAGGAAGAGAGAAGACTGAAGTCTCCCCATTGCCTGTAGACCAAAATCCAAATTGTTTAACCAGGCAACTCCCTAGGGCTTTCTATGATCTTGTTCTAATTGTCCTTTTCAACCTTATTTGCCCACTTATCCCATTGATACTATGTTTGAACTAATCTATATTATTCATTATTTCCCAAGTAAACATTGCATTTTCTTATGTCCAGATCTTTGCTCATGTTGTTTCCTCTGATTTGGTCTGAAACTCTGGAGCCTCCATATACATTAATCACCTTTGTGCCTATCCTTTAAAATCCAATTCAATTTCTATTGAAATAACAAAACAAAACAAAAACACAACCCCCCCCAAAAAAAGACCCTAATATCTTAATATCTTTCAAAACATCCCAGATTAAACTGACCTCTTTTTTTTTTCTTGACAGAGGTGTCAGAACATAATTGTGAAACACTGTGCAGGGTATCAAACTTAATCAATGTGTTGGTTAATGGTTAATTCTGCTGAACTCTTTCTCTCTCTCTCTCTCTCTCTCTCTCTCTCTCTCTTTCTCTCTCTCTCTCTCTGACAGGAGATGCTTTTGTGGAAAGAGAAAGAGAAAGGGACATATTGGAAATCAAGGTGATTGAAAAACAAAAGATATCTATAAAAAAATTCAAGAACAAAACCCAGTAGTAAGCAACAAAAATGTTATCTAACCACCCCCATCCCCCACTTGAAAATGGCTAACAAGTAGAAAGTTATCTAGCCTACTTTGGGACAAATCTAACTATTATGAAGTTTCATTTTTCTTTCATACTTTGAGTAAAAATCTGCTTTCCTTGTAGCTTTTACCAATTTTCAAGGAGAATAATGTTTATCCCTTTTTTATATGATAGCTTCAAGGCAGTTTTCATGTCTCCCACTAAGCTTTTGTTTCTTCAGTTTAAACCCCCCAAGTTCTTCCATATGTTACTTTCTTTCTCCTCTCTAATTCCTGCAGATCCTCTCCCAGGGCCCTGCCCATAATAGGTCCTTTCATGTACCTAGCAGATCTTCACTCAAGGTCCCTTGAACATAGGTATCCAATAAGTATCCGATGAATGATGAAGGAGATGATTGAATGGGCCCCTGAGACATGCAGGTGCTTTAGACAAGTAGCCATTCGCTGCAATTAACCCAGGGGTCACACAGGGGAAAAAAAAATGTTAGCATCTGTCACTTTAATATTCACTCCAGGATAGTACCATCTATCATCTAGGTATATCAAGGCATTACATCCTTCCTGATTAAGATAGTCCTAAATGAATGTTTAATGACAGAACACGGCGTCCCTGTAAATTTCAAAACTGCAAATTAGGTCGGCCATCTCTGTCAGAAACATCTGTCTGCTTCCATATGTATCTCTCCGAGCCTGAGAGAGGTGATCCTTCACCAGGCCTTTGCAGATGTGCCCGGGATGGGGAAGGGAGCAGAGGTGCATGGGTTGCTGCTCTGCCTTTGTGAATGGGGACAGCTTGAGCTCCTTCTGGCTTGACAAAGATGTGCCAATGATTTGACATCCTTGTCATGGAAAACAAAGGACAGAAATGACTGTCATTGGAGGCAAAAGACACGGGTTCATATCCTGACTCCAAGCCTTACTAGCTATGGGCAAACAATTTAACCCTTCTGAGTCTATAAAAGTTTCATCACAACTTCTATGCCACCTTCCTAGAGTTTTTGTATCCAATCAGATTGTGTATACAAATGACCTTGCAAACTTTAAAATCACTATATTAAAATGTCTGCTCTTACTGTAGTCTGCTAATAATAAAAATAAATAGCATTTCTATCAGTGAGATGAGTTTAAATGATAGAAAGCTGACCTTAAGAGCTAGGAAGATTTGCATTCAAGTCCAGCCTTTGACATATACTGACTGTGAGACTGTGGGCAAGTCACTTGACTTCCAGTGCTTTAGGCAGGTCTCTAAGACTATGAGTTTCAGAGAAAATACCGAAGCATTCTGGTTAAGGGTGTTTCCTCATTTATCAGCTACCTATATTATGAAACTATAGCTCCAATCCCTCTTGTGATGTGTATGTGTTTTAAGGCTTGTAAAAACACCACTCTGCATACTTTATCCCGTTAGCTTCTCTTATAATAATTCTGTTGGGTGGGTGCTATTATTATCCCCATTTTACAAATGAAGAAACTGAGGCTGAGAAAAATTTAGTGACTTGCCCAGGGTCACACAGCCAATAAGTATATGAGGCCAGGGATTAGAATCCAGCTCTTCTAGATTCTAAATCCATTGCCTTTTTCATTATAACCTCTAACAGATTCACATAGGGTGAAAATAACATGGAATCTGGATTCAGAAGAGCTTGGTTCAAATCCTGCCTATCATGCTTACTCCCAGTGTGATACTAAGCAAGTCAATCTCTGTGGGTCTGAGATTTCTTCCTTATCTGTAAAATGAGGAGGTTGGGATAGATTTAGACTTTAAGATTCCTTCCATCTCCAGATGTATGATCTTGAAATGACTTATACAAGGCACAGCCATCTCCATAGCTTACAATCCACTGGGGGAGAGAGTAGAACTCTAGCATAATGTGTTTCGTGTGTGAGTGCGGACCTGGGATTTCAACAATAGAGGGGCCTTCCAGTGTGGAAAGTCCTTCTACTGCTCAGTAACTTATAATTTCAAGAGTTGTCTTGGAATATCGACAAGTTGAATGCTTTGCTCAAGGTCACAGAGCTTGTGTATGCTGGTGCTGAGACTTGCACCCAGGTCTTTTCATCATGAAATCCAATCAACAAAACTTCCAGCCAACATAGTATAGAAACTATTAAATCCACCTGTATAAGAGTAAAGTCCTCCAGTGAACAGAAGCAAGGGCCAGGTCTTTCTCAATTTTTTTTTTTTGTCTTTGTGCCATTTCACTTTTTTTTTTCCTTCTAAGAGAAGAAGAAAGGAAAAGAAACTCCACAGGGGAAGGAAGAAAGAGAAGCTTCAAGGAGGAACAGCCCCATGTGAACAATCAAATCAAATCTGAATTGCTTTTGAAATGAACGTTTACGTTTAAATGCACTTCCTATTTGGTGAATCACTTCTGGTCCATTCAAAGGATGCACAATGTAATACAAAACACATCTATTTGATATGACAATGTCGGTGATGTACTGTCTTCAGTCATGAATAAACAGTAGCTTGCAGCCAAGATAAGGGGCTGCTTATACACTGCTAATAGGGATTGGAATTACAGCGAAATTCTAAATGGACAGTACTTATGGTAATTAGTTAAAAACCACTGACTGAAACAAAATCCTTGAGTTAAAGGCACATCACTCAGGCTTTCAGACTTATTAGAATGAGAACTACTGATGATCCCTCAGGAAAATTGGCTTGCTTTACTTACTGTTTTTGTACTTATCTGCAGAAGCACTGAGGCCTTGCAGCTGGATGCTGTACCTGAAGATTTGGTATTCCTTCTTCTTCTTTCCTTTCACTGGAGATGAAAGAATCTGATCAGAGGCATTGTCGTTGTTCTGGGACCAAACAGCTGCCTGAAAACATGGAAATCTCTAGGGCTAGAGAAGAGATCTGATCTAATATAATTCAATGCAAGATGGTATGGTGTAGAGGAATAATAATAAAACACCACCACCAACAACAACAATAATAGCTAATATTTACACAGTGATTTTAGGTTTGCAAAGCACTTCATGTATGTTATCTCCTTCAATTCTCACAATCAGCCTGATGTAGGTCCTGTTATCATCCTCATTTTTCTAGACAAAGAAAATGTAACTGAAAGAGGTTAAATGACTTGCCTAGGGTCACACAGCTAAGTGACTGAATACAGGTCTTCCAGACTCCAAGTCCAGCACTCTACCTACTTCATCACTCACGTGTCAAAGGAATTGGAGTTAGGTGACCTTCATTCTTATCCTGCCTCTGACACCTACCGTTTGTGTGTAAGCAAGTCACTAAACTGCTTGGTATCTCGTCTGTAAATTGAAGGGATTGGGTCAGATGCCTTTTAAGGCCCTTTCAGCTCCAAGTCTATAGTAATATGATCCTAATCCAATAAACATTTATTATTTACTATGTGCTAACCACTGCACTAGGCACTGAGCCCCAAACAGCACAGACTAGGAGTCCCTGACTGAGAGAAGCTGTCATTCTCTAGGATGAGAATAGCAACAGGGCTGACATATATGTGTATGTGTATACCAAATATAGTTTATATTTCAGTATTTATTAGATATTCTATATTTATATACTATATGGTCAAATATAGACTATATAGTGTATATATTTGGAATATTTATCAGCCCTGTTGCTATTCTCTCTCTCTCTCTCTTTCTCTCTCTCTCTCCATATATTCTGAGAGAGACATCTCTCTCTATATATATATAGATAGACATAGATATAGATATGAATATATCTATATCTATCTATATCTATATCTATATATATCTGTGAACTCATTCATCATGCTACTTTCTTCTCCACTGGAGGTCACAACCCATCCATGCCTTTTAGATTATTGATGATGCTTTTCTTTAAATCCTTCATAAAGAACCCTTTATTTTATTTTATTTTATTTTGCCTCTTTGAGGTGGAGAAAAGGGGAAATGTGGGGAGAAAATAGAGAACTGTCAATGACTCTGAGCCCAGTATACTTTGCCTAATGTTCTCATCTCCTGGGAATGGTTCTAGATAAAACTGATTTGGAAGGAACCATTCTCTCCAGATTTTCTATAGAGACAGGGCTATATAACGGCAACAACTCTAGATTGAAAGTCCAGGGATGGGGATTTAATTCTGACTCTGCCACTTACTGTGAATTAGTAAGGTCAGTTAACCTCAATTGTCTTCATTTGCTGACCTGACAAATAAGAGGGGTGGATTAGATAACCTCTTAGGTCTCCCTTCTAACTCCAAATTCTGATAGTTAAGAAAGGGAATGAAAGGAATTATCTGAATTTAGAGGAAAGGATCTCAAAAAAATCCATATAAAAAAATAGTTGGGATCTCATAGTCAGTGAGCCAATAAACACTTACATGTTTACTATATGTCAGGCAAAGTAATAAGATTGGGGAAACAAAGGGAAAAAATGACCCCACTGCCTGTCCTTAAGGAGCTAACATTCCCATGGGATTGCCAACATGCAAACAACTGTGTTTATACAAAATATCCAGAGTAGATAGGAATTGATGGAAGGTAATATCAGAGGGAGGGCACTGGGGGAGAGGATGAAGACAAGGAAAAGCCTCCTACAGAAGGTGGGCTTTGAGACAGCTAGGTGGTGCAGTGGATAGAGCACCAGCCCTGGATTCAGGAAGACCTGAGTTCAAAATTGGCCTTAGTCACATAACACTTACTAGCTGTGTCACCCTGGGCAAGTCACTTAACCCCATTGCCTAGCCAAAAAAAAAAAAAAAAGGTGGGCTTTTTGATGTCTTGAAGGAAGCCAGGAAATCCAGGAGATGGAAATGAGGAGGGAGGACATTCCACTTGTGGGGTACCTCCAGTGAAAATGAATGGAGTTAGGGGATCAAGTGTGTGAGGAGCAACAGAAATGCTGGTGTTGTTGGATTGTAGAGTGAGTATGTGGGCTAGTAAAGTTAGAAGACCGGAAAGGTAAAAGGGGATTATTTTGTGAAGGGCTTTGAAAGCCAAGCAGACCATTTTATATTTGATCCTGGAAAGAATAAGGCGTCACTGGAGTTTATTGAGTAGAACAGAGATATAGTCAGATCCAAACTTAAAGATTATCACATTGACAGCTGAGTGAAGGAAGAATTATTGGAGAGAACAGAGACTTGAGGCAAGAAAGCTACCTTGACCCTCTAAAAGGGATATTGGCTCAAGAAGGTTAGGGCAGGAGCACTTTTAAGAAGCAAATTCTGCCTAATCAGCTGACTCTATTCAGCCCGATTAGGAGAAAATCGGGGGCTTTTTTTTTCTTTAAAGTATATTTAATTTGCTCTTCTACAGAAAGAATCCTTTTGCCATCTCACTGTAGTATTCAGGAAACCCTCAAAAGTTATCCCAGGGAAACAAGGATTCTGGCAGGCACTGCCAAGAGTGGAAGCCTTTGACTCTGAGCCCAGGGACATTCTGGGTCTGCTGTTAGAGGAGAAGTCTATATAAGTAAAGAGGCTCTTTGCCAAAACTGGCCATTATATGGTGCACTTTGTGGCCTTGGTAATCTATGAAGAATGGTGGCTAACAATGTGACCATATGAGGTCTCAGAAAACATCTATTTATTCTGCATATTTTCTAATATTCTTCTGTGGGTATATGTTGTATCCCCCAATAGAAGGTAAGCTCCCTGAGGGCAGGGAATGGTTTCATTTTTATTTTTACATCCTCAATCCTTGACACAGTTAAGTTACTTAACAAGTACTTGTTGATTGGTTGAGTTAATACCAGAAAAAGGAATCTCAACAGTAAAACACACAAGTGGTCAACTTGCTTTTATTGGAAAACATCCAGTGAGGGAGGGCTGAATCCCTACCAAGGCATCTGGGTCTACTTGTGGATAACTCTCAGAACTCTTAGTTGTCATTAAGATCTTCCTGACATTAAGCCTAAATCTTCTTTCCACTAATAGCAAAGGGGAAGAAAGCCAGGAGAACCCCACCCCACTTTTTTTCCCTATAGAAGTGTCATATCAAGTGACCATTATTTGCACATTGCAATAGAACATAAGCTCCTTGAGGCCAGGGGCTACTTCATTTTTGCTTTTGTTAACCTAGAATCTGTCATGTAGTAGACATAAAAATGCTTATTAGACTGAACTGAACTGAATTCATGCAAATTTCTCAGAAGCCTGCATCCTTGGGAGCCAGTCAATAAGGCATTTATCAGCAGTTATGCTTCAAATGAATGACTGAAAGGCATCTGTCAAGGAACAGCATGACATTTGTTGTCTTTAAATAGTCATGAAAGAAATCTTTTCATATTGAGGAATTTGTTTCCCCCATCGGAACATTAAGAAGAGCTGTGGGAGCCAATTGCTTTTATCAAAATTCTTAAGGAGACAGAAGGATAACAGTCTCTTGGTGAATGTCTGCTCAGGACTGGTGCACAGGTCAAGGATCTTGGGTTGTGGGGAGAAGGGGGTCTCTTCTCTTGTTGTTGTTAGAGTGCATTTAACAGCCAGTACATAGCATTGAGAATTCAAGCATTTAGTGTTCCATCCTTCCATGCTTTGCTGTCACCCTGGAGAGAGTCAGGACCTTGATTGAGTCAGTGCTACTCTTTCTCAGAGACAGCTATTGATTTCTTTTTTTTTTTTTTCTAAATGAAAAGTAGGAGATAATTGTACAGGAAAAGAGGGGCAAGGAGGGGAGAGGTTAAGGGAGGTTTGCTCACTTCAAGACTCCTTGACATCTGTCCTTCTAATACATTTTCCATACCCCCAGGGCTTACCATCTGAAGACCATTGGGACTTTCCATCTGCCCTAAAGCTGAACCCTTCAATATATGTTCAAATCTCACCTCAGAAATATACTAGCTGTAAGACCCTGACAAATCACTTAACCACTCTCAGCCTTGATTTCTATATGTATAAAATAAGGATGATAAAAGCACCTACTTCCCATGGTTTTAATGAGGATAAAATAAGACAAGATTTGTAAAGTGCTTTGCAAACCATAAAACACTATATAAATACTAGCAATTAGAATATGAGTCCCTTGATACCGGGAAATGTCTTGCATTTCCATTTTTGCCCACATTATTTAGCGTTGTACTTGGTACATAACAATTACCTAATATATGTTTCTTTTCTCATTCTTTAGTTCATGCACTCATGCATGCATTCAAAATTTTGCTTAGGGCTGGCCTAGGCTAGGAAGGGATTGCCTAGTCCCATTTCTTCATTTTACAAATGATTAAACTGTTGACTAGAGAGTTTAAAGGATTACCCCAAGGTCATATAGTAAGCAACTGGTTCAGGATTCAAACCTAAGTCCTCTCCACATCCAATGTTCATTCCACTACTACACCATTGGATGGGGTTGTGATAAGCATTTATATAGAGGCTACTATGTACCAGACACTTTGCTAACTGCTTTTTACAAATACAATCTCATTTGATTCTCACAATAATCCTGTGAGGTGGGTGCTATTATTACCCCCACTTTTTGTTGAGGAAACTGAGGCAAACAGAAGTTAAGTGACTTGCCCAAGATCACACAGCTAGTAAATGTTTGATGTTAGATTTGAACTCAAGTCTTCCTAACCTGAGACCCAACCTTCTATCCACTGAACCACTAGCTGCCTGTTTTGTTTGGAGAAGAGAGGAGACATACAGGATCCCTCCCAAATTTCCTAGGTTCAATGCCCTCTGGCTGCCTCAGATTCACATCAGTGCTGTCATTGAAGGTGGAATATTTGTTCATCTCAGCTTTTTCAAAGTGGTGCAGTCTGGGAAGCTGTTTAACTATATCAATAAAATGTGCTCACTTTATCTGAGGTTTACTTTCAAAGAGGCTCTCAACCCAAGGGTGACCTGGCAGATGGATGTTCTGTTTCCAAATATAGAGCAGCTAAGAATATAACAGTCACCCACAAAGGGTCATGGTCCCTCAGAATGAATACTCGGTCTGCTGCTTTGAATGACCTTGGAGATTGTCTAGTATGAACTTGGACAAGTCCCTCCTTTGTGTGAGCAACTGTTCCTCCATCTGTAAAGTGAGGACTATGGACAAAATGGAATGGAGATTTCCTTCCAGTTTGACATTCTATGTTCTAAGCTCCCTCCTAGCTTGGCCATTTCTTATTTTAACATCCTTTTCAGTTCTGATATTTTCTGTTCTTAGGTCCCTTCTAGTTCTGTACTCTAAAATACCTCCCAGCTCAGGCATTCTTTGTTCTAAGGCCCCTCCCAGCTCTGACATTCCCTGTTCTAAGACTCCTCCCAGCTCAGGCATTCTTTGTTCTAAGGCCCCTCCCAGATCTGACATTGCTAGTTTTAAGGGCCCTCCCAATTTTGACATTCCCTGTTTTAAAATCCTTTTTAGCTCTGATATTTTCTGTTCTAAGGTCCCTTTTAACTCCTCCATCCTTTATTCTAAACTCCCTCCCAGCTCTGACATTCTCTGTTCTAAGGTTCCTTCCAGCTCTGCCGTTCTGTGTACTAAGGCTAATTCTAGCTGACATCCTGTTTTATAAGATGGTTTCTAGTGCTGACATTCCACGTTCCATGGGCCCTCTCAGCAATCACGTGTTAAGGTTTTATGACCTGCAATCTCTGAGGCTCAAATTGCTTAAGCAGCTTAAGGTGCCCTTCCTCCTAGATGGAAAAGTCCAATACCATCACTGCAGGGGAGCAGAAAGAAGGATGCAACAAAGTACCAATCATTCTGAATGGAGCTGGTGATAAAGAGCCTTTTCACTAAGCCTTGTCAGTGGCAGAGAAATTAACCACCAGATCCAATGACGGAAAATGGTGCCTTTTGCTATGAGACTTCACTTGCAGGACTACAGTTTGTCATTTATTAGCCTGGCTGTGTTATATTGTTTCCTATTACGATAAGTCTAAATGAATCTTTAATGACAGAGCAATGTATCTCTACAGACTTGGAAGTGGCACATTAAACTGGCCATTTCCATCTGGAACATCTGCTTGCTTCCAGCGCTATCTGTTACAGACTGAGTGGGTGATCCTTTAAAGGGCTTCTGCAGATGTGGGATTTCAGATGGTAGGAGAGGAGGGTCATCATGAATGCTGGTGATGCCAGTGCCCCAGCATATGTAAATGGAAGGCTTACATGGTGGAATAGAATAAAGAAACCTAGGCCTGAGCTTGACTGACAGAGTGACCTTTGGGTAGTCACATCCCCTCTCTGGGCCTCAGTTTCTTTATCTGTAAACTAAGGGGTTGAACTAGGTGACCTCTAGGGTATCTTCAACTTCTGGAATGCAAAATGATTTAGTGGCTAAAGGATTTGACTTAACTTAAGTCAAGAAAGACCTGGATTCAGATGCTGCCTCAGATATATCCTAGTTGTTGGACACAGGGAAAGTAATATAATGTTTTTCCACCTCAGTTTCTTCATCTTTAAAATGAGGATGATAATAGAACCTAAGCTGGGCTTGCTGGAATGATTAAACAAAATAATGAATGAAAAGTATTTTGCAAAACTCAAAGCATTATTTAAAATCGGTTATCATCGCCATTCTCTGATTTAGGCAGCATGATCTACTGGTATGATATGATTTAGAAGTCAGGAAATCATGTTTCAACTCTAGACTGGGTATAATATGGAGTTTCTGTGTTTTCTGTGGGTTTGGAACAAAGGTAAGGAAGCAACATGGGTTACTATGATGCTAAAAAAAGAAATCAAACATAATAACCTCAAATTTATAATATATGACAGTAAATTGGAGCAACCGTGGATGGTTAACCTAAAAAGAAAAGATATTGGGGAGAGGTCAAGTTAACAATCTGTGCATTTTTGAAGGGTTGTCACCTTGAAGAGGAAACAGACCTGTTCCACTTGGCTCCCTAAGACAGAACTATGAGCAATGACTAAAAAAGTTTCAGATAGGAAAAAAAAAAGTAGATTTAATGCAAGTGAGGTGCTAGGGGGCCTTCAGTGAACAGAGTGCCAGGCTTGGAGTCAGGAAGACTCCTCTTTGTGAGTTCAAATCTGGCCTCAGACATTTACTAGCTGTGTGACCCTGGGCAAGTCACTTAAATCTGTTTGCTCAGTTTCCTCATCTGTAAAACCAGAAGGAGAAAGAAATGGCAAACTACTCCATTATCTTTGCCAAGGAAACCCCAAAGGCGGTCACAAAGAGACATTTGACAGAAATGGCTAAACAACAACACATTGTGTAACTATAAAAATTATAACAAAATAGAATTATCCACCTCGGGACACAATATGTTTCTCCTCATCAGAAGTTTTTAAGCAAAGGGATGTTGTACAGGGAGTACTTTTCAGATATGGGTTAGAGTAGATGGTCATTGAAGCACCTTCCAACTCTGAAATTCTATGACCATGATGAAAGATTTGCTTTAGCTATTACATTTCGGAGAGAATGTCCATTCTAACTGCCCATCATAATAAGATTGTCATGGATGTGAAATATTGAGAACAGCAGTGATTGTTTTCTATAATTTCTTGGTATGTAGAATTAGTCTGAGTGCAGCAATAGAGACTTGCCTAGTCTCAAAGGGCCTATATGAATAATCCAATTCAAGGATTATTGTTTTGAGTATGGGCCAAATTCTGTATTACCCAATAAAGGTATTACTAAGTTAATAATCTCCTTAAGGCTAACTCTATTTAACATATGGATTCCAAGTGCTTGGTACATAATAAGACCTTAATAAACAAACAAACAAATGAATGAATGAATGAATAAATGAATAAATAAATAAATGCTTTTCCATTCATCCTTACAGGATTTTTCCTCTCAAGGCAAAGACAGGTATATAAATAAATGTCCTTTGAATTTGTTATTGTTCAGTTCTTTTCTCTTTGTGTCCAACTGTTTGTGACTTCATTTGGGGTTTTCTTGGCGAAGATACTTCAGTAGTTTGCCATTTCCTTCTCGAGCTCATTTTACAGATGAGGAAACTGAGGCAAACAGGGTGAAGTGACTTGCCCAGGTTCACACAGCTAGTAAGTATCTGGGGCTAGATTTGAACTCAGGAAGATGAGTCTTCCTAACTCCAAGCCTGGTGTTCTAGCCACTGAATCCTTTGAATTATGATGTGAACATACATACTAGAGGGACAAATGAGAGGCTGTGGAAGTTCAGAAGTTAGAATAGGGGCACAGCATTACAAAATCCATAAGGGATCTGAGTGGTCTTCTAGGCTATCTTGGTCCTAAATAATAAACCTCTCTACAGAACTCCAAAGTGGGAAATCCTGCCCTGCTTGAAGACCTCCAGTGAGAGGAACACCCACTATTTTCCGAGAGAATCTATTCTGCATCTGGATAACTAGAATTACTGGGAAGCTCTTCTTGTCATCAAGTCAAAACTGACCTTTGCAACTTTCCCACATTGATCCTAATTCTGCTCTCTAGGACCAAGCAGAACAAAGCTAATCCCACTTCAGCAGGACAGCCCTTTGTATGTCCAAAGACAGTTATCCTACCCTATCTTCAACTTGCATCTCCTCTAAACTAAACCTCTCCAAGCTCTTAAAGCCAACCCCATGTGATGAGATCTTTGACCATCCTGGTTGAACTCTTCTTGACAATCTCTTTATCATCAATGCTAACCTTAAAATGTGCCTAGATCAAGACAACTTTATAGGAATACAAGTGGAATTATTTGAGCAGTATCTTCAAAGGTAGATGATATATCTGGATATCCCATGGGTGTCTGAGATTATAAAGAAAAGATATATTTCAGCTATGAGGAACTATATGACTAAAGAAGCACTAGTGGGCAAGTATGTGATGTGTCTGTGGGATGTGAGAGAAATGATTATTAATAACCAACGATTTGGGGAGATCCAAATTTTCCCCATTTTTTCTAAAGTCCTAATTTTCAAAGTTCAATCTCTTAGAGAACACTACGGATAATAAGATTGGATTCAGATTCCACCCAGGTGGGGAAGCCTTTGTGCTCTACTCAGGTTTAGGTGGGGATAAATTCTTTGAATAGATTGCCCAAGGCAAGCAATTTAGAAGTAAATGACATAATCTGAGTTCTTAGGTTCAGCCAATCGTTAACCAATCAAAGTCAGGGTACACCCCTCTTCCAATGGACATGCAAGCCAAGACCCCACCACCATAATTGTCTGTGGTCTGAAAGAGTCAGCCAAATGACCATCCTTTATTAATAAACATGCTGCCATTATTAATAAAATAATTAAATTATCCAGAAATTATATCTCTTGAACCTTTTTAAATGTCACAGAGGGGGCCACAATTTTATTTGCCTGGACCTTAGATGAAGGAAAATGGGGAGATAAAATCATAAATTCAGAACTGGAAGAGAACTTAGGGTACCTAAGACCAACCCTCTCATTTAACAGATGAGGAAAATAAAGACCCCTGAGATTAAAAGTATCTTTTCCAAGATCAAAAAAAGTAGTTATTGAGAATACATGGATTCAAACACAAGTCTTGGGCTTCCCAATCTAGTCTACGTAAGATAAAGGTAGAAAGGCAAGTCTGAGCCAGATTGTTGAAGGCCTTGCTTGGATGACAAGCAGAAGACTTTGAATTTGATTCAGCAGGTGATGGAAAGCCACTGGAAGTTTTGGAGCACAGGAATGATAATTGGATCTGAGTAGCATCAGTGCCAACCCAAAGCATAATTGTAGAACCTCTAAGACCCAACTTTTTCTTTCTCTGTACTTTTTTCCTTTCTTAATCTTTCTTCCTTAATTCCTTCTTTTTTTCCTATCTTAATCCCACTTTCACTGGGAAGTGTTTTCTTCCCAGCTCCATTAATACATACCTCTAGGGAGGGAAGCAGGAGCAATAGAAATAGCCTAGACCTAGAGTCTTTGATTGAAGACTGACACCAAATACCTGGGTCACTTTTGAGAAGTCACTCAACTATTCTTTACCTCCATTCCATTATCTGTAAAATGGGGGCAACAATAAGATGACTACATCCTAGGGTTGTTATAAGTGCTTTTTAAACCATGAAGCATACAGCAATATTCTGATTTATTGATTCATTATCATAAGGAAGGGATCATTTATACCAGAGCATGAATGTGTTAATCTCTTCATTCCTTTTCCCAGGGGCAATAGCATCATAGAGACAGTCTGGTATAGTGAACAGCTTGGTGGATCAGAGATCAGGAAGACAGGGGTCCCCTCCTGCCTCTGACACTGACTACAAGTATATTCCTGAACAAGTGGCATTATCTCTCTGACCCTCATTCCTCATCTATAAAATGAAAGAATTAGACCAGTTGACTTCTAAGGTATTTTCCAGGTCTAAATTTCTGATCTATGTCTGGTTTCTCATTGCAAAATGTGAAACTTTTCCTTTGCCCTTATAAAAAGAAATAGCAAACATTCCAAGGCAGGTGGGGAGAATGGGAGTTGGGGCTCTGAAATCCTGCTGCCTCTTCTGCTGTCCTCTGCTTACCTTTAAGGCTGTCTGTGCATCTCACTTACATTCATTAGTAAGAAAAATCTGTCTATATCCCTGAACCCTTTGGTATGAACACAGTGTTCAGATCTTTGCCCTTCTTAAATTGTGACTTGTGTAAAGTACCAGGAAAATAGCCTTTTATCTATCTTTTAAAGTGGGGGCTGAAACTGAAAGATGTTATGCAGGACAGATTCTTATTATGCCATTTCTTAGGAGAACCGATTTTGCATTATTCCCCATCAAGTGTGAAAGGGAGAGAAGAGAAAATGAACAGTTCTTCTCATAATCCTCAGGTGAGGCAAAGGAAGGATTTGTCTCCTGGCAAACCTGTTTGACGTAAAATAATATTTCAGGGATAAACAGAGCAGGGGACTTGTCAGAGCTCAGCTCAGGTACTACATTTTCTGTAAAGCCTTCCTTCTCCCGCCCCCCCCACCCCCTACCCCATGCCCAGTCAGTAACTAGCATTTATAAAGTACTTTAAGGTTTGCAAAGCATTTTACAGATATTATCTCATTTGATCAAGACAACAATGCTGAGAGGTAAGGGTTATTATTAACTCTATTTTACACGTGAGGAAACTGAGGCAAAAAGAAGTTACATGATTTGGCCAGGGTGACACAAATAGTAAATTTCTGAGGCAGGATTTGAACTCATTCTTCCTGACTCTAAGTCTAGTGTTCTATCCACTTAGCTTCCTTTACAATATATCTTTTTCTCATCTTTAATATTTTCTCCCCTTTTCAATTTTCCTTATGGTATGCTTACTGACATCAGCACATAATGCTTGGTATTTGGAGCCTGGATGGACTAGTTCATACTCCTACCTCAGGTATTCATCAACTATATGACCAGGGTCAAATAACTTAATTTCTCAAAGTCTTAGTTTCCTCATCTGTAAAATAATGGAAATAATACCATAATGTATTATAACTGTAACATTGTTAGGGAAGTAGGTGGTACAGTGGGTAGAGTACTAGAACTGGAGTCAGAAAGACCTGGGTTCAAATCCTATCTCAAACACATAATAACTGCGAATCTTTGGGTGTCACTTACCCTCTCTCTGACTTAGTTTCCTTATCTGTAATGGGAATAATAAAAATACCTACCTCCAAGAGTTATTGTCAAGAAAAATGGAGCTAACATATGGAAAGTGCTTTGCAAGCTTTAAAATGCTATGTAAATGCTAGCTATTATTGTGTGGCTCAAATAAAACACTATTATAAAGTACTTTGCAAATGTTAAAGCATTGTATAACTGTTTATCATCATCATCATCATTATCAACATCTTGTTCTCATCTTTTTGGATGCAGTCCAGAATGGCCCTTGCATAAATCACCATCCTGCTATTATCCTTATTCATTCTATGATATATAATACACAGATGAATAAGTAAGAACCTTTTGTAATTTCACACATGCATTATGATGTAAGCTCAGAGAAATTGTCCTTAGCACATCATCACCACCACCATCATCATCACCATGATTATTAACTCATTTTGCTTTTAGTTGCTTTTTTATAGTATCCTCCCAAAAGAATATACACTCTTTGAGGGCATGGTCTATTTCATAGTTTTTAATGTTTTGTATAACCAGGCATCGGCAAGTTATCTTGCCTACCACAGGTGCTCAATGAATTCAAACTAAGGGAATGTCTTACCAAAGCAGTAAGAGAACATAATAGAGAGCGAGTATTGAACTCAGTGTCAGGAAGACCTGGGTTGGAACCCCATTTTTGCCAATTATTATTTGGGTAACTCTGCACAAGTCTCCACATGTCTGTGAGCCTCAGTTTTCCTATCTGTTAACTGGGGGTCATAATATGATAATTGACAGTAGAGGCACTCTATAAATGTACCAGGCCCTCATTAAACTGTAATGATAGCTTCTGGCTCACAAGGATGTTAAAAGATCTGCAGATTGCTTCCTGAAGATGAGGCTTAAAGAACTCTAGTAAACAGACCACAAGTTACACAGCTAGTAAGCACAGAAGCCAGGCAGTGTTCTTGTGATAAGTGCAGTATTCTGTCCAGTATCCCAGGCTTCCATTTTGCAGGTGATTTAAGCAAAGCTCGGGTATTGCCCCTGGTTAAGAAAAGGTGAACTATCATGAAATAAGACTACAGTGGAAAGGCATGAGAAGTGCCAGTGGGAGAGAGAGCAAATATCCCTTTCACTCCCCCATCACTATCTGGCCAAAAAGAATAATAGTGTCAGAGGATTCTTGAAATTCAGCCTTTAATTTACCATGAATCAAACCTTGGTACCTCCAATATGTATTTCTACACTGAGTAGAAATTATTTTAAAGTTAAAATCTGAACATCTTTTTGTTTCTGAAAGTATGGTTACCTCATTCACTTGACAAGCTCCATGTTGGGATTCCATCTGAAGGGAATTTCATGGGCATGGTGTGTGTGTGTGTGTGTGTGTGTGTGTGTGTGTGTGTGTGTGTTTATGGAAGGTACATTTCACAAATGTCTATATCCTATTGTTTATGTCAAATTGAAACTTTGCTCAAAGAAATATCTAGCATAACATGTTGTTAGAATACTTAATTAGAGGAGGAGAGCTGGCTAAGTCACATTTTGGGAATTTTCCGGTGGTTCTAATGACCTCTACTCTACCTAGGGGGAAAAAAATCCATCTTTGTAACATTGTCATTTTTACAATGATATTTTCAGGCTAGTCTCTTAAGATTTAAAGTCATAAACCATTTAAAGAGCAATTAAAAGGCTCATAGTAGGGCTCAGTAGGCTATCATATACTTTTTGGGGAATGGATTTATTGGTATCAGGAAGTTTCAATGAGATAATTCCCTCCATTATGAAAATAAACACCCTCTCTGCAACTTAGAGGTTTGGAATGTTTTCTGGATACATTGCTTAGGTGTTAAAGGCAGGATTTGAACCCAGGACTTCCCAACCTTCAGTTCAATTCACTGCTGCCTGCACCATGATGCCTGTAATCTAATACTAGGAAAGAAGTGAAACAACATAAAGGATGTCATCAAGAACCAGTATGATCAGAAAGAGATGGATATGTAATGTACCAATGAACTGCTTCTTGACTTACATTGATATCTACCAATTGAGGAAAAAAAACCCAGGAGGGCAAGATTTGCATTTACATCTCTACTGCCTAGTGCAGTACTTGGCACATAATAGCTGGCTGATCATTGGTTAATTGATGCACCATCAAGTGATCTACAGGAAGGCTCTTCTGCTATTGGGTGGATACCACAATGGAAGAATATTTGAAAGATGTAGGCAAAAATCATATGAGGTGAGAAGGAATTGGGTAGCTACTACATCATTGGTGGGAGACATAATGTTGGAGAAATGACAGATCCATTATGGTAAAAAATATGACTGGAGGACAATGTGTAATTTACTTGAGAAGAGGGGATTATTTTATTCTTCATGTTTGTATCCTAGAGCCTAGCATTATAACTCATGCATACTGGGCAGCTAGGTGGCAAAGTGAATAGGGTACTACACCTAGAGCCAGGAAGACCTTAGTTCAAATCTAACATCAGGCATTTACTAGGCAAGTCATTTAACTTGTGTCTTCCTCAGTTTTCTCAACTGTAAAGTGAAGCTAATAATGGCACCAACATTTCCCAAGGTTGCTGTGAGGATCAAATGAGATATTTTTATACTACTTAGCAGAGTGACTGGCACATAATATGTGCTTAATTAATGTTTGTTTCTTTCCTACCATAATAAATATTTGCTGATTAAATGTGCCATTTCCACATTTGAAAAATCACTAGGTAGAAATAAGCCCACCCCATCTACTATGAGAAGGCTTTACACTGTGGTAATATCATGGGGCCATTATAAGCCACATGTAATGAATGACATTACCACTCATTCCAAAAATCTTGACATTCTGTAGAATTCCAGCTGGTATCCTTTTTCCTTCTCCATTGACAGTTGAGAGCATTATGTTGACGATGCCGTTTCCCTAACATTTTGTATCTTGTGAGTGGCCTAAACTTATAAACAGCCAGCCCTTTGGAAGGCTTTCATTGCAGTAAAAATGTCATTATGGGAAATTACACCATGGAAATTGGCTTCACAAAGAACCAAAAAAAAAAAAAAAACAACAACAACAAAACCAAAACCCACAAAGAAACAAAACCCCATCCAAGATCAAGGTCTTTGAAACCACATTGAAAGGATTTTGCTGGAAATCTCTTTCTTGGTGATTTGATGATGATTAAATGTCTAGCTTCACCATTATCATCTGACTTTCTCAATCCTCCTCAGTCCTTTCTAGCTTACTTTTTCATGTTTAACCAGAGGAAAAAACAGCTGCAGCAGAAGGGGTAAAAACACACATAAACAGATAAAGTTTCAAAGCAACTCCTCTCCATGTTCTGGAGAAATTGATTGGTGTGTTCAAATTCATGGGGTACAACTTTTTGTTAGCTTTTTAGAAATCACATTCCAGGGGCAGCTAGGTGGCTCAGTGGATGGGCACCGGCCCTGAATTCAGGAGGACCTGAGTTCAAATCCAGCCTCAGACCAAACACTTAACACTTACTAGCTGTGTGACCCTGGGCAAGTCACTTAACCCCAACTGCCTAAGCAAAAAAAAAATCACATTCCAAATCTGTTCTTTTTTTTTTTTTTGTGGGTGTTAGGGTGGGTTCTAAAGATGACGCCTTTAGAGAGGCAGCATGTTATAGTGGATAGAGAGCTGACTTTATATATATATATGTTTTATTTCTAATTTATGGAATAAAAAAAGCATATCTATAAAAGTATAATTTTTTAAAAAAGATGATTGCATATGAAACTGCAAATCTATTGTGCACTACTTGATATTCCTTTTAAATATATAATGTAGAGAGCTGACTTTGGATTTAGGAAGACCTTGGTTCAAGCCCTGACTCTGACATATACTGGCTGTGAGCAGATGATTTAACTTTTTTGTGCCCTAGATAACTCTCTAAAAAATGTGAGTTGCTGAACAGGTTCACATTTGCATTGAAAGTTGAAGAAATAAGTTCCCTATACTGATGTAATCAAAGGAATGATTTCAAAGTAAAAAACAAACAACCATTGTCCTACACAAACCCTACCTATACTAACCACCACCAATCAACCATCAATAATGATTCCAACAATACCAAAAACTACAGGAGAATGATGTGTCCCCAATCCCATGAGTAATAAGTAGGAAACCTGGGATTTGAACATAAGTCCTCCAACACCAAATCCACATGTCCACACCACCACCTCTGCCCAGCACTGCACTATGTCCACACTCTAAGCAAAAATATCTTCACAAATAAATTGCATTCTTCAATGAGGGTCTTTATTCTACCAAGAAGAAAATATCATAATTTCACCATTCCAGATAATAATCAGAGAGGGTTCCTTCAGGGCTTAACACAATAGAAATGCTTACTCTACTTGAAAAATTCTTGTTTCCTCTTTTGTCTCTGTATCTTTCCTCGGTATCTGAGTGCATTTTTCTTAATCTGTGAAACACCCAATAGACTGCTGCCAATATTGGATAAGTCATCTCTTTCCATCCTTCCCTACCTCTATCCTTCCATTCATTTTTCTCTCTCTACCACCATCCCTCCTTCTCTTCCTGCTTTCCTTCCTCCTTTTCTCCTTTTCTCTGTCCCTTATAAAGAACTAAGCATTGGAAACAGAAAAATAGAAATATTAATATTAAAAACACACTTACAGTTTTAATAATGTTTTGGAGCAGAGGAAAAAAACAACAACTCTACATGCCACTTTACACAGTTGATAAAATGTTTGACATTTACTGGGCGTTAATGAATCTTACCTAATGGCTCTCTTTCAAAATGCCACTCCAGATCCCCCCTCTATGGGTTTTAAAAAGCACTTGTCCTACAAAATGTTATCGTTACTAAAAATATTAAGGTATAACTTCATTCATTCAGGATAGCCATCTAATTTTGCTGGAATACAAATGACTACTTCGAATGCACAAACAGCAAGTGTTCTTACTGGAGGATGTTGGCTCTTGGGAAGAAAAGAATGTCTCTGGAGACATTTATTTATGGACTCTGCTCTCTTCTCACTCATTGTCTGAAATCTTAGAGTTTTTTCAATAACATTCATTTGCAGACTTTCACTGAGCCTCCCCTTGGGGATATGCAACAAATAAATAAAAACACAACCACGGACTAAGAAATCTAAAAAAACCCTTCTGTTTTAAAAGTAGCTGTGTTGTACTGGATATTTGGTAGAAGTCGTCTTGTTCAACACCAATGAGTCAACCCATTATTGTCAACTCTATTCGAAGTGGGTTCATAACCAGAATACATAATTGCTGTCTTCAAGTCTTAGATATTTGGGCCTTCTGTGTTCTCACCAGTCACTCAAGGAGTTGGAGGTTAGACTGAGGAGGAATCCAAGGCAGGGTTAAGGCCAAATAGAATTAAAACCCCAGGGTAAGACATATCACTCCATCTTTCCCCTTTCATTGATTTTGGGAAATTTTGTCAACATGAAAACACCATCATTAAAACAAAACTTGAAAAAATATTAACTAAAAGAAAAAAAATTCTTTACTTACTAGAATTATTAACATTAAAAAATAAGATGTATTAATGTCTTTTGTTTTTAGATCACAGTAATTCCAGGAAAAATTCACTCTTTCCCCTCAACCCCACCCCCTCTGAACCCATCAAGCCCTGCCTAATAACAAGTAAAAATAATTCAGCACAAACATTCCATATAGTGACCACATTTGATTATGTCTACACTGTTCTTCTCTGGTAGTCTTTCACTGTTATTTCAGGAACAGAAGAGTTTAAAGATGCCTGTAGGGACCAAGATATTCTTCTAATGGCTACCTATTCTCTGGGATCATTATTTTTTTTTCAATTATTCGGAGGGTATCTTCCTTTTAATTTTATTTTAAGTAACAATACTGTAGTTATTTTCCACATTGTCCCATTGGTTTGTGTATTTGCCTCTAAGTCATTTCATATGTGTCTTTTCATTTTTCTGAATTTTTAAAAATTTTCATCATTTATTACAATAGTAAGAGATATTTTTATAATCCTTTAATGCTTTCAAAGGGTTTGAAATGTGTTACCTCATTTCATTCTCATAATAACTGTATGAGATAGGTGCAATTATTATCTCCATTATAGAAATGAAGAAATTGAATTTTAAAAAAAAGTTAAGTGACTTGGCCAGGGTCACACAACTAATAGGTGTTCATGATAGATTCAAACGCAGGTTTTTTGTTTTTCCTGATTCTGAGTGCAATCCTTTACCCAAGACTACTTAGATGTGTAATTATTTTATTACTTACCTACCACACTATAATATTCCACTATATTTACACGCCAAAACAAAAACAGTTCTTCCCTTTCAGGAACTTACATTCCAGTAAGAAATATAAGATGTGGTCAGGGTGTTAAACTGGAGAATTTGCTAGATTTGGAATCAGAGGACCTAGGTTCAAATCCTTCCCCTCTTACTTATTTGCATGACTTTGGGTAAGCTATTGCACTTTTTTGGGCCTCAGTTTGTTCATTTATAAAATGAGAAGGTGCAGGGATATAATAAACATTGAGCAATTGACAAGACCACAAGCTTGGAAGGGAACAGGCTGTAAAGAGCTGTGGAATAATCTACTCTACAACCAATATGCTTCCTGCCATTTTTTCATTAGATTACTTGAAATTTGAATTCCTTAGAGATAATAGTGTTTCATAATAGAAAACTACATTCTATCAATGGAGGAAACTGGTGTTTAAAAGATGGAATTTGGCAGAAAGGAACATATTAAAATTATTGAAAGACGTGCATGTATATTCAATTTGTTGCATAGTTATTATACAGAATTGGATCCAAATTATCATTCTCTTCCCATGAACTTATCTGCCTATCTAGCTCATAGTTCCTTTGCTTGTCTAAGAGAGAGGCATAATGAGGTAGGAAGGTAGTTTTGTTGATAGTATACTTGACTTGGAATTAAGAAGACCTGGATTTAAGTCTTGCCTCTGACCCTTATTAACTGTGTGACCTTGGGAGAGTCACAGCCCCTTTATCCTTAATTGAAAAATATAGATGATAGCAGCATCTACCTCCCAGGGTTGTTGTGAGGATCAAATGACATCATGCATGCAAATTGTTTGGCAAACCTTAAAGCACTATGAGTGTTAACTCTTATGATAGCTATTACATCTACAGAATTTTGTAGACTTTAAAGTGGTCTATGAATAGAAAGAATTGATTCACTGACTGTGTGTTTATTGTTTATTAATGATAGAAAATAAAAAAAACAACAGTGGATTTAATAAAACAAAATGTCATCTTAAAGGTTGTCCTCCAATAGGATTTCTCCAGTGTAATAATAATGACTGGCATTTCTATAGAGTAGTTAGGCTTGCAAAATGCTTTCCATATTGTTTCAGTTGATTTCCATGATCTTATGAGGTAGGTGCTCTTATTATCTCCATTTTAAAGATAGGGAAACTGAGGCTTAGGAAAGTATTTTCTCTAGCTATCCCCATTCCTGGAATACTCCCCCTCCTCAACTCCACCTACTAACTGGCGGTTTCCTTTAAGTACCAACTAAAATCCCCTCTTTTATAGGAAGACTTTTCCTCTTTTAATTCTAGAGCCTGCCCTCTGTTAATTATTACCTATTTATCCTATCTATCTAATCTGTCTATCTATGTATCTATCTATCGATCTATTCCTTTTTAAATATCTGTTTGCATGCTCTCTTCCACCTTCAGATGTAAGCTCCATAAAGACTTTTGCCCCTTTGTATCTTCCTCACAGCACAGTAGCTGGCTCTAGTAGGTACTTAAATATTTATCGATTCATTGATTCCTTAAAAATCCTCCACTGATGCAACACTGTGGTCTGGAAAAGACCTTGCATTTTTCAGAGACCACCACTGAAACACAAACTCCTGATATTTCTCTACCAAGATGAAAAGGCTTCTTCATGTGCTGTCTCAGGGACAGAATGTCTACTGGCCAAGAACCAGCTCATGTATAGAAATTTGTAAATTTTTAAGTTGCAAATTTTCTACCAGGCTAGGTATTCCTGCCTCATAGTAACCCAGGAGAAGCTCCAATGCTTTGAGCTCCTCCATTCCTTCAGGTTCCTCCTCCCTTAATCCTTTTATGCACCAAAGTTAGGTAAAGAAAACACTTACTTATTTGGGGAGGATGTAACAGCCTCATTGTACTTTTCCCCAACTGTCCTGGAGAATAACTATGTAACAAATTGAATATACATGAGATCACTATCTTTTGTGGGGGGGGGGAAGAACCCATTTATCATATCTCCACAAATAATCATTAAAACAATCAGCTTTAAATAACAGTTGTCATTATCACTCCCTACCCCATCCAATTCAACTCAATTCAACTCATCTAGTACTTATTAAGCACCTACTGTGTGTCAAGTATTGGTGCTCCACACTGGGATACAAAGTAAGACAAAAACAAACAAAATAAGCAAAAAAAAAAAAAATCCCTGCCTTCAAAGAGCTTCCAATCTAATGGGGCAATAACATGAAAACAATTATGAACAAACACGATTTTGTTGTTCACTCATTTCACTCACTTCATGACCACTTTTTGGGGTTTTCTTGGTAAAGATAATGTAGTGGTTTGTTATTTCCTTCTCCAGCTCATTACAGGTGAGGAAACTGAGGCAAACAGAGTTAAGTGACTTGCCCAGGGTCTTTTACCTAATAAGAGTCTGAGGCCAGATTTGAAGATCCTAACTCCAGGACCAGCACTTTAACCTCTGTGCCACCTAGCTGCCCCTCAACAAATGAGATAGATGTGATATAAATTTGGGAGTACTCTTGGAAGGCACTAAAATTAAAAAGGACTGGGAAAGGATTCTTGTAGAGTGTCATGGTTTAGCTGAGACTTGAAGGAAGCTAAAAGATAGACATATGGAAGGAGAGCATTCCGGGCATAGGAGATAAATGGTGAAAATGTTCAGATTAAGTAGATAGAGTGTTACGTGCAAGGAACCTCAGGATGCCAGTGTCTCATTAGATCACAGACTATGCAGGAGAGAGAAGAGAAGAGTGTAAGACAGTTTGTAAAGGTAGGGAAAATTCAGATTAGGAAGGGCTTTAAAAGTCAGAGAATTTTATATTTGATTCTGCAGATGATACAGGGTTGCTGGAGTTTATTGAATAAGGGGTAACATGGTCAAACCAGAGATTTAGAAAGTTCTCTTTGGCAGCTGAGTAGAGAATGGAGTTGAGTGGGAGAAACTTGTGGCAGGCAGACCAATCAGCCAACTATTGCAATAGTGCAGTTATGAGGTGATCTGGTGCTGCATCAGTGTAACAGCAATATCAGAAGAGATGAGGGGATATATCATATATCTATACAATCTATAAATCTGTTCATGTCTATCTATCTGATGGGGTTGGGATCTGGACCCCAGAAAGGAAAAATCCTGTACTTTCCTACATGGCCAAATCTCTGGAATTTGTCTGCCGTTATAATCCCATCAACTGGCCTTTTGTTATTGCCTACACCCAACCTACCAATTCTGTTACCCTTAACCTAGCCTAGCCCTCCATTGTCTTACCTCCCTATAGCCCCAGCCCACTTCCCACTCCTAATCCTATCTAGGTTCCATTCTCCCTTGGACTCGTGGTCCAAGGCCCTGGAGTTCTATTACCTCATAGACTACTTGGCAACTCCTAGATCCCTCGGATAGTCTTTCTGTATATAACATCCATCTTGTCTCCATTAACATGCTCAGATTCTTATAATCTAGCCAAATATTCAGATTCTTAAAATCTAGCCAATAGCTCACTAACATTCAGACTCCTTAAGAGTCTGCCCAATATGGCGGATGTTGTAATAAACCTTGTCTTTGGCTGAAAGAAGGCATGGGTCAAATTCTTTCAGGCAGGACCCGTGTGTTCTGATTTTGGGGTCCCAGCACCCTAAGCCCCTAAACCTCAACATATCTATCTATCTATCTGGAGGCCATCTACTATTATCTATATCTTGCCACTGGACCCAGATGGCTCCAAAATAGAGAGTGAGGCTGGTGACTTTGCACAGCCTTGCTTTATTTAAATACAATTCACTTCAAAGTCAATTCATCAGCTTTCTGATGTCATTGGTCCTCTTCCAGAACAAAGGACAAACCATAATCTGTGAGTAATGGTATTGCCCCACTGGGAACCAAACTGTCTAGTTCCAGTTGGGCAGTGGTGCTCCTTCCTTCCTTCCTTCCTTCCTTCCTTCCTTCCTTCCTTCCTTCTTTCCTCTTACTCCTCTCCCTCTGTTCACAGAGGGAGTCATACCCTTACCTGTGGGTGCTCTGCCCAAAGAAATATAAATTTTGATCACTGAAACTTCACAAGATATCTAAGGGTTTATAGGCTAGATTTTTTTTTTTGTCTCTTCCCTACTTATCCTACTATTAAAAAAACTGGGATAATTCACTATTTTACTCCATGTAGTTTCAGTTATGATTTCTTAAAATACAGCATTGGAAAACCAGGCTTTGATAAAATTCATTGGGATTCAAATCCAGCTACTTCACTATGCCTTAAATTCAAGTCACTCTGACTCTCACAGATTGGCCAACAATAAGTCCCAGCCCAAGCCTCACTTGACAATTGTTTGGGCTTTGACGCTCAGAGTGAGTGTAAATAGCAACTCTTTCTGTTTTGGCCAGAAACCCTGAGGGTCTTCCCCTTCCAGATTGATTTTTCTTTGACTAGGTAAAAAAAGTCATTTTTGCCTCATTTCTTACTTAGCCTTAATCACTGAATGGGTGTTGCCTCAGTCAAATTGAAACCCGGGAAAGACTTTAGCCAAGGTCTCCCACTACATCCTCAGCCATCTCCAGTCCTCCTGATCTATATCTTGCCACTGGACCCAGATGGCTCTGGAGGAGACAACAAGGCTGGTGACTTTATATAGCCCTGCTTCACTTAAATCCAATTCACTTGCGAGTCAAGACGTCATCTTTCTGATGTCATTGGCCCTCTTCAAGAATGAAGGACAAACAATAATCTATCAATCTATGATGTTAAGCAGGTAAAAATTGACAGTCCTTGGAAACGGATTAGATATGGAAAGTAAGAGAAAGGGAAGAATCAAGGATCATGCCTCAGTTGTAAACCTGGTGACTGGTAGGATGAAAGTTCCCTTGAAAGTAATAAAGGGGGGCAGCTAGGTGGTGCAGTGAATAGAGCTCTGGACTTGGAGTCAGGAGGACCTGAGTTCAAATCCAGCCCCAGACACTTAACACTTACTAGCTGTGTGACCCTGAGCAAGTCACTTAACTCTGATCGCCTCACTGAAAAAAAAAACAAATCAAAAAGTGATAAAGAGACTCAGAAAGGGGGAATAATTTAGCATAAAGATGAATTTAGTTTTAAACACGATGAGTTTAAGATGTCTATGACACATTCATGGAGAAATGACCATTTTTCATTATAGTTCTTTAAAAGGAGATGATGGAACCAGGTGATCCCTAAATGTTCATGCAGTCCTAACATTTTGTAATTCAAAATAGATTTATCTGATTATACAAACAATGAAAGATGCATCAAGAATATTCATCCTTTGGCCATGGAAAGAAATTAATAGGGATCATGGTGTGTCACTTACCATTAAGCCAAGTCAGCATTGTCTAATTTTATTTTTGCATTTAAAAGAAAAATAGCTTCACAAAGACTGCTGGAAACATTTCAACTGACCTCTAAAGTAGGGGTAATTTCCTTTGAGTTCATAGCCTTCATTCATAGAACCACAGAATAGATAGAACAGATCTCAGTTCCCATCTAGTCCAACTCATACCTCCCCCCCAAAAAAGGATCCCTTCTACAACATACCCAACAAGCGGTCATCCCAATTCTGATTAAAGGCCCCCAACACAGGTAGCCCACCATCTCCTGGACTGCCCATTGTCCCTCTGGACAGATCCAATAAGGCGTGCTATTATAATGAATCAAAATTTGCCTCATTGGGACCTGAACTCCTTGCTTCTAGTCCTACACCCTAGAGTAAAATCAAATAAGCATCATCCCTCCTCTGAATGACAACCATCCGGCTACTTGAAGACAGTTACATTAGAATGTAAGGTTGGTGCTAGATTGGGAAGGGTTTTAGATTCTAGTCGGAAAGGATGGTTTTATTCTATAAGCCATTGAAGCTTCTTAAGTAACATGATCAGAATCCTGCTCTTGCAATAGCAGTTCCCATTAGCTTCATGGTGAATGGATTGGAGAGAAGAGAGACTAGAGTCAAAGAGACCAATTATAGTGGAACTGGTGACGAAGTTCTGAGTATAATGTAGCAAAATATAGAGATGGATTATATTGAATGAAGCTTTGTCATGAAATTACTTTCCCAGACATGTTTTAGTATTGTCATGGAACACTCTGTGAATAGGATGGTGTTTGACTTTCATATCGTCACAGAAAACAGAGATGTGTAGTAGATAGACCCCTGACTTGGGGGTGAAGAAGGATCTGAACTCAAGTCCTTCCTTCAACTTATTATTGTCTGTGTTACTTTGGGCAGGTCATATGACCTTTTTGAGCCTTAGTTTCCTCTTCTGGAAAATGAGAGGGTTGGACTTGATAACCTTCTAAGATCACCTTCAAATCTGTCTCTGACACTTCAAGAATTTCATTCAGACCAGACATTCAGGTCTCATGACCCTCATTGTAAGAGAGTCATTCCTAGAATATACATCAACTCTCTTTACAAAAGAAGACAAATTTGATTACAAAAGTAACTTTTTTTTCTGAAAGGCAATTGGGATTAAGTGACTTGCCCAGGATCACACAACTAGTAATCAAAAATAACTATTAACAAGAATAAGATGACTTGAACATTGCCAGGTATCCATTCATCTAAAAACACAAAAATTAAAAAATAAATATTTTGGGGTGGATAGTGGACTGCAAACTCATTTTTAGTCAGTAGAATGATAGAGGAGTCAATAAAGTGAATGTAAACTTGGTCTACATTAAGAGAAACATGAGGCCCAGACTGAGGAGTTATCTCAATATACTTTGTTCAGAATTGCAGTGCAGTCTACCCTATTCAGACAATATTTTGAAAATTGTGTTCAATTTCTGAGTACAACATTATGGTAAAGATATTTATAATCTGGAGAACACCTACAGAGTCATCAGGTTGGTGACAGGCCTTGGCATCATGCCACATAAGAATCAAATGAAGGGTACAGAGGTGGTTAGTCTGGAAAAAGAAAGACTTGAAGAGATCTCACTTGGAAGAGAACCAAGAACAGCAAAAATGAACAGAAGTCACAAAGAGTCAAACTTAGGTTTAATATCACAGGAAAACTTCTTAACGGTTACAGATATCTAAGAGTGGAATGGACTGCCTTGGGAGTTAGTGGCCAGCTCCTCATTGGAAATCTTCAAGCATAGGCCAGATGACCTTCAGTCAGTATGGTAAAGAGAAGATTTGTGACCTGAACCAGGTTCAGGTTGGAAGCAGTGGTCTCTAAACTCCATTTTAGCTCTGAGATTCTAGGTTTCTTAACAAAGTTACATATCCATTTCAATAGGTCTATTTACTCTTGTTCCATTTTCTGTATATCATGCCAGCTGCTACAGCCATCTTACACATTACTTCTCACTATTTTTTTTTAATTTTAATTTTTAATTTTTTTTTTTCATTTTTAGGCAGTTGGGGTTAAGTGACTTGCCCAGGATCACACAGCTAGTAAGTGTCAAGTGTTTGGTCTGAGGCTGGATTTGAACTCATGTCCTCCTGACTTCAGGGCCAGTGCTCTATCCACTGCACCACCCAGCTGCCCCTAATTTTTTTTTTTTGCCAGGATACTTGGTATCATGCAAATACCCCATTTCCTCAAAACTTTTCAGATCTGAAATAATAGTCAAATCAATATTGCACCATCAGTGGAAAGGATGAGTCTATATATTCCCTATGGTTCTATTCAGTACCCTTCTGACTTTTCAAATTAAAATACCCCTCTCTTGTATGCATTATATCCTCCATTAAAATATAAGCTTTTTGAAGGCATGCCTCCCTTTACTATAATTTTTGCATAACTGAAACACAATGTTCTTCTTATAAATGATAATTAATGCATTTTTTCATTCATTCATTTGTTCATTCTTCTAGCAACGTGACCTCTTACTCCTCTTCCTCAATCAAAAAACTGAGAAGTTTGTGAAATTAATAGAGTGTTATTTTGAGAAATTCTCAAGACAACTAAATTGTAGCAATCTTACTTTTCTAGTCAGGGGTGGTTTTTTCCCCTCATTTACTGGTGCCTACCCCTGGGGATTTATGAGCATCTCAGGCCCACTAGATTTCAGACAGCTCCTCAAAATGTTAGCTGTAGTCTAAAGCTACAGGCCTCAATTAAAATGTGGTAACAGGAGAAAAGACCAGGCCAACCCATGAACATGGAATGAGATGTTTTCTTATTGTTTTTTTTATGGTAATTTAAAAATTTTTTTGTTTTCAACATTTACTTCCACAAGGTTTTGAGTTCCAAATTTTTACCCCATCTCACCCCTCCCCCCACCCCAAGATGTCATGCATTCTGAATATCCCTTCCCCTAGTCTGCCTTCCCTTCTATCTCTCCCCCTCTTCTCTTATCCCCTTCCCCTTCAATTTTCCTGTAGGGCGGGATGCATTTCTGTACCCCATTTTCTGTATTTCTTATTTCCCAGTTGCATGTGAAAACATTTTTTTTAAACATGTGTTTTTAAAACTTTAGGTTCCAAATTTTTTCCCTTCCTCCCTCCCCACCCACCCTCATTGATAAGGCAAGCAACTAAATATGAGTTATATATGTGCAGTTATGCAAAACACTTCCATAGTAGACATGTTGTGAAAAACTAACTCTATTTCCCTTAATCCTATCCCACCCCCCCATTTATTCTATTCTTTCTTTTGACTCTGACCCTCCTCAGAAGTATTTGCTTCTGATTGCCCCCTTTCCCAATCTGCCCTCCTCTCTATCATCCCCCTACTCTCTTGTCCCCTTCCCCCCAACTATTTTCCTGTAGGGTAAGACAGATTTCCATACCCAATTGAATGTGTATGTTATTCCCTCATTAAATCAAATTCTATGAGATTAAGATTCACTCCCTCTCACCTTCCCCCATTTCCCCTCCACTGTAAAAGCCTTTTCTTGTCTGTTTTTTTTTGTGAGATAATTTACCCCATTCTAACTCTCCCTTTCTCCTTCTCCTAGTATAATCCTCTCTCACCCCTTAATCTTATTCTCCAGATATGACTCTTTCATCTTCAACTCAACCTGTGCCCTCTACGTATCTACTATATCTATATATACGTACATATAATTTTTTCCCCTCTAACTACCCTAATACTGACAAAGGTCTCATGAGTTACAAATATCGTCTTTCCATGCAGAAATGTAAACAGTTCAACTGTATTAAGTCTCTTATGATTTTTTCTTTCCTGTTTACCTCTTCATGTTCCACTTGAGTCTTGTATTTGAAAATCAAATTTTCTATTCAGCTCTGGTCTTTTCATCAAGAATGCTTGAAAGTCTTCTATTTCACTGAATGACCATTTTTTCCCCTGCAGGATTATACTGTTTTGCTGGGTAGGTGATTCTTGGTTGTAATCCTATCTCCTTTGCCCTCCAGAATATTATATTCCATGCCCTGCAGTCCCTTAATGTAGAAGCAGCTAAATCTTGTGTTATCCTGATTGTGTTTCCACAATACTTGAATTATTTCTTCCTGGCTGCTTGTAATATATTCTTCTTGACCTGAGAACTCTGGTATTTGGCTACAATATTCCTAGGAGTTTTCCTTTGGGGATCTCTTTCAGGTGGTGATCGGTGGATTCTTTCAATCTCTATTTTGCCCTCTGGTTCTAAAATATCAGGGCAGTTTTCCAGGATAATTTCTTGAAAGATGATGTCTAGGCTCTTTTTTTGATCACAGCTTTCAGATAGTCCAATAATTTTTAAATTTTCTCTCCTAGATCTATTTTCCAGGTCAGTTGTTTTTCCAATGAGATATTTCACATTGTTTTCTAATTTTTCATTCTTTTGGATTTGTTTTACAGTGTCTTGATTTCTCATAAAATCACTAGCTCCAATTGCTCTATTCTAATTTTTAAGGAAGTATTTTCTTCAGTAATCTTTTGGACTTCCTTTTCCATTTGGCCAATTTTGCTTTTCAGGGCATTTCTCTCCTCATTGGCTTTTTGACTTCTTTTGCCATTTGGGTTAGGCTATTTTTTAAGGTGTTATTTTCTTCAGTATTTTTTTGGCTGTCCTTTAGCAAGCTGTTGACTTGTTTTTCATGATTTTCTTGCAAAACTCTTGCAAAACTCTCAGTTTTTCCTCTACTTCTCTTACTTGCTTCTCAAAATCTCTTTTGAGCTCTTCCAAGGCCTGAGACTGATTCATATTCTTCTTGGAGGCTTTGGATGTAGGAGCTTTGGCTTCATTGTCTTTTTCTGGTTGTGTATTTTGATCTTCTTTTTCACCAAAGTAAGATAATACAGCCTGACTTTTTTTGCTCTGCTTACTCATAATCCTGGCCAATTACTTGAGTTTTAAACCCCTTGTTAAGGTAAAAATCTGCTTCCAATGTGGAAAACGTACTGTCCCAAGTTTTGGGGGTTTGTACAGTTTTTTTCAGAGATACTTCTAGAGACCTGAGAATTTTCAGTTCTTCCAGGGTGCTGTGATAAGGGGTGAGGTGTTTTCTCTCCAGTACTATAAGAAGCTTCACCTCACCAGCATTACTCCTCGCCCTAGGACCGCCCCTCAGAACTGTGACCCAGACCCAAGCATGGGTAAAGCAAGAGATTCCTGCATCAGCAGTGGCAAGGAGATCCTTTCAGTCCCCCTCTGATCAGCCACTTGATTCCCCCTCAGTCTGTGTGCTGGAAACTCAAGGAACAGCCACGGCCCCTGGGGGCGGCTAAGACCTAGCTCCTTCTCTCACTGTAGTCACCAACTTTTCCCTCTGACCTTCCAAGTTGTCTTTGGCAGTCGTGGGTTGAGAAGTCTGGAAACCGCCACAGCTACCCGCGATTCAGCCCTCTGAGGCCTGCTCTAGGTTCACTGCGGCCTGCGCGTCCACAATGCACTGCGCTCCTCTCCCAGCCTCACGTGATATACCTTTCCGATCAACCATCCAGGCTGTCTTTGGCTGGAAATTTGTTTCACTGACTTTTTGTGGGTTCTGCTGCTTTAGAATTTGTTTAGAGCCATTTTTTATAGGTATTTGGAGGGGTTTGGGGGGAGAGCTCATGAGAGCAAGTCACTGCTTTCCCTCCGTCATCTTGGCTCCGCACCCTTTACCAAGATGCTTTTAAATAGGAAGTAATTGTCAGCTTGTTTCTGGGCTTATTTGTTCACTTCCTAAGCAAATAACCTTGATACTGCTGTCTTGCTACCAGAACAATGAAACATGAGTGTGAAGTTTTCCTAATATATAAATAAGTGGCAGTTCCCCCACATAAATACAGCCTTCACTCCATGGTGACCAAGCTGTACTTTGTCAAAGGAGTACTTACATTCTTTTGCAAGAAAGAGACCAGGGTGAGTAATAGCAGCTTCTGACAAACAGCAAGCCTAGTCTATAATGTTCCTTGACTTATTTTGAGAACTTAAAAATATATATATATATATATATATCTTTTTTTTTCTGGAGAAAATGAATTATTCTTTGAAAGTTAGTCAATCTCTCAGAGGCACGGTATAGAAAATTAAATTTTAATGGCTTTGAAATTGAGGTTCCCTGGGTCAATAGGACTAGATACTTGAAGGAAATGACAAATCTATTAGAGGAAAATCAAACATTTTGTTGCTTATCAGAAAGGCACACAAAGGATGGCAAATATTGTCTTCCACAGTATTGGAGCTTTGGAAGAGATGGAGTAATGTGGAAGAGTACAGAGTTATCTGGAAGAAGGTTATTCTTAGATTTCAAAGGGATGAAGAATCCCCAAATTTCAGAGTTGGAAGTAACTCCAGGGGCCTTCCAGTCTATCCTTTGCTATTTGAAGGCAGATTCTCCCAAAGGCTGATCTTCATCTTTTCCTTGAAAAATTCTAATGTGGTAAAACTTTCTATCTACCAAGGAAGCTTTTTCAAATGATTCTACGTATTAAGAAGTCCCCTCAACCCTTTGCTTGGCATCAACCTTAAATTTGCTTCTCCGAAGCTTCCATCCATTGCTCTTAACTTGGCCAAAGCAGGACAAGTCCAATCCTAGTGCCATCCCTCTCCAACTCCCTCCTATTTGACTAATTAGCTAATTATTTTCATTCATTTTGCATTTATTATTTTTATATTTACTTTCTCTCTATACTTAAAGCATGCTGTCTACTAACATTGAATATAAGATCCTTGAGTGTAAGATTGTTTCATTCCATGTCTTTGTATCACCAGTCCCTGGAATAGTGCTTAGCACATAGTCTTTTCTTGTTGTTAAGCCTTGTAGAACTCTTCACGAGCCCATTTGGGGTTTTCTTGGCAAAGATACTGGAGTGATTTGCCATTTCTTTCTCCAGGTCATTTTACAAATGAGGAAACTGAAGCAAACAAGGTGAAGTGACTTGCCCAGGGTCACACAGGTAATGAGTATCTGAGGCCAAATTTGAACTCAGATCTTCCTGACTCCAGGCCCAACACTCTATCCATTGTGCCACCTAGCTTGGCACATAGTAGGTGATAAATAAATGCTTGTTGGATGATGGATTACCTGTCACCTCTTCTAAATGACGGTTTTTTTTTCAAATGCTTGAAGATAACCATGCTAATATTACTGACAGTAAAACTTTTATATTGCACTTTAAGGTTTACAAAGTGCTTTATAAATATTATCTAATATTTCCACAATAACACTGAGAAGGGCTATTTTTATCCTTATTATGTAGATGGGGAACTGAGGTATGTAAAAAGTTTTTTTTTTTCTTAAGTGATTTGTCCATAATTCCAAAATCAGTAAGTGTCTGAGGACAGATTTGAACTCTAGTCTTCCTCATTCCAGATCTAGGGCTCTATATCCTAACTTTTCTCTTCTCCAGGCTAAACAGCCCCCCAGGGACAGTTCTTGTCTAATCAAGGGGAAGTTTCTACCCCAGCTACCTACTGATAGGGAAGATTACTGTTATTGGGAGATAACTGTGTGAAGTTTATATGTGACATAAATATTATATATATGTATATATATGAATATATCTATGACTATATGACTACAAAATCATCAAATTCCTTTGAGCAACATGTCCATGTTAAAGTTTTTTTTTATTATGTTTCATTAAGATCACCCAAAATATTCAATAACTTTAATATCAAATTTAGAAGAAATCAACCTTTGGTGGTCTACACAACTGAAAAATGAGATAGAAGTAAAATGATGAAAAGCAAATATGATTTCACAATAGAAACAATGCATTAAAATGGGAATGTCTTAAGTCTTTCATGGTATTAAAATTACTAGAGATGAAATTTTTAAACATTCGTAAGTCATATGCCTGCATGCTATACATAAAACTTTTTAAATGTTTGCAAGAACTTGATCTGACAAGGCAACATAGTAATCAATTACATTCTGGAATGTTGCCAGGAATTGAAATCAAGCTCACTGACTTAGTTTGAAGACTCTTCTTCTGTATACTCTCTCTCTCTCTCTCTCTCTCTCTCTCTCTCTCCATTCCCTTTGAAAATTAAGATAGCATTTACCCTTTTGCAGTGATACCATCCTCATTCTTCATCCTCTTTCAAAGATCAGTCATAATGAGTGGCACAGAAGTTGAGTGAGTCATTTCACTCAATATCCTGGGATGCAGTCAGGGTGTACACTGATAAATGATTAATAACTTCCCACTCCTGAAAAAATTACAAGACATTGTAAAGTTTCATTTACATTATTTACATATTCATTACTTAATTCTAGTCGAGAGGTGTCAAACGCATAGTTTCATAAGTCAATGTGTAGCCCTCAGGGATACTCAAGTACCACGTAATGGCCCCTTTTTCTGAGTTTGACTCCTTTGGCCAGACAATCAGTAGAACAGTAAATCAAGCTCTACCAACTTCTGAGGTGTAACTGCTCTCACTGAGAATTTAACAATGGGTTTTCAAGTACAGTTTTAGCTGGCTCCAGCATAGCCCCAAATGTAGTGTATCTAGTCTTGTTGAACTGAACCCATCAAAGACTGACCAGTTTTTCCTCTTATTTCCCTATCTTTGTTTCTCATAACAGACTTTATCTGATTTCTGCAAAAAAAAAAAAACGAGTTATGCATGGAGATGTTTATCACCAATAGGCTGCCCGCTTGGTGATGAATTATTGGTCATAACAATCCGTGAAAGAGAAAAATAGGAAATGTTACTTAGTCTTACACAGTCTGTATCTAGATGTGAAGAGATAGCAACAAAGTTAGGTGTAGAGAAAATGATGGAACTCAAATGATTTTAAAATACCGATTGTTAAGTTAGCTGTTAGTCCTCTCAAAGTGAAAGGTCCTTGTCCAATAATTAATGAGGAGACATGTTACTAGAAGGACAATATGACATTTTGACATTCTTTCTATAAATGGAACTAGAAGTAAGTTGCAACTAAATAGAAGACTGACTCACAGGTTCTCTTTGGCAAGGTAAAAAAGTTGGCAGAGCTGATCCTATCATATGTCCAAAGGCAACCAAATGCATTATTTATGAAACAATTGTTCAGCTTATCTGGCAGTATTGATGATAAATGTATGCAAAAAGTACACCATGAAAATATGCAGAAGACTGCAGCTTGTGGGCCAATATCTGTTCAATGAAGTAAGAAATATGAGAAATGCAAATTGATTAGTTCACTTTTAAATTAAAAGAACATATATACACATAGATACATATACATTTGTATATATATATATGCACATACACACATATATACATATACACATACATATGTGTATATACACACACAAAGTTGTATGGGATGGGAGGGGCCAGCAAAATATATTTAAAAATATTTTTTCATGAATGAGAAAGAAGTAAGCCAAAAACTTGCAGATAGACACTAGTAATATTTTTTTTGAGAAAAGAATCAGGAGTTATTGGCCACATAAAGCACTCATTAAATAACCTAACAAAAATGAAATTGACAATATTTTAACAAGCAGGGAATGGCACGTTAATGATTTGGGTATAGTTGCTGTTTTTCCTTACTCAAATATCTGTGTACAATCCAATCTCTAATTTCTGAGAATAAATATCAGTTAATCAACTACGATAGACTTAGCTCTTCACAGTAATACAGTGTTCCAAGATAATTCCAAAAGACTCAGAATGGAAAATGCTATCTACATCCAAAGAAAGAACTATAGAGTCTGAATGTAGATTGAAGCATACTATTTTCACTTCTTTTTTGTTTTTTTTTCTTTCTCAAAGTTTTTCCCTTTTTTTTCTGATTCTTCTTTCACAACATGACTAATGTAAAAATAGGTTTAACATGATTGTTCATGTATAGCCTATATTAGATTTCTTTCTGTCTTGGGGAGGGAGGAAGGATAGATGCAGGAACTCAATTTGGAACTCAAAATCTTATAAAAATGATTGTTGAAAACTTTACATGTAATTGGAAAAATAAAATACTAAGTGCAAAAAAAGAGAACGAGACATGAATGTAAATAGATTAGAACATATTTATAAGTTCTCTTGCATATGAACAGTGGTGAAAAAAATACAACAAGGATGGTATAATTGAAAAAGGAAGTGGGCTGGTCATGTAATGAAAATGAAAGTCAATGGATGGGTAACCGTACCACTTGACTGGTTACTCTGAGATATCAAACATTTACAGCAATGAAAAAAAAAAGAACAAGTATCAGAATGTTTGTAAAACCAGAAGTCAGAATAAAAATTAAATATGTGAATACGTATATTTGTATCTAAATCTACACCTCTATCTATATATGCTATAGAATTATCTTTCATATGGAAAAGTTCATTCTGAAAAGAAATTGGAATTACAATTATTTCTAAAACAATTATAACCAATGAAATTCAATTACTAAAGATAAAAATGGGCCCAGAAACTGTTGTATTCAGCAGATCTCTTTGCCAAGGTGACAAACATAGCAGTGAAGGGCAATGGAATATTAACTCATTTGTAAAATCTTTTGAAGAAGATGGTCAAAGATTATGTAAAGTGACACATGATAAAACATTAGGCAGCAGGAGAAGGGTGAAAACAAAGCAAAACAAACAAATTTCAATAAATTTTGGCCAGAGAATCAATGAAGCAAAGTCATGTTAAGGACAAGTCATAGAACTAAAAAGAAGACAGCAAAAAGATGAAAAATGGAGATCTGCATTTTTAATAGCAAACTTTTCATTCTTAAGGATTACAAAATTACAGCATTTAGGCCCTAAGATTTCAGTGCTAAATATGCTACATGAGAAAATGGAAATGACACTGAAGGAAACAAAAATGAGAAAAACAACTAGATTAGAGTAGCATAGTTTTAAGTGTTCTAAGGAATCAATTCTCCTCCCTGCCTTTTAGAATCCCTAGTTACTTTCAAAACTTCATTCATTGCATTTTTTCATATAAGGGCTTTACTGACCTCCCCAGCCTTGAGTTTATATATTTAGTTTGTATGTATGTCTATACATATATACATATGTATATATCATGTATGTGTTTATATGTATACGCATGTATATATGTATGTGTGTATTTATTAGTGTTATCTCTTTAGATAGAATGTAAAATCATTAAGAGTTTAGATTGTTTCTTTTTGTGTTTATATCCACAGATTGTGGCAAAGTTCTTGTCACATGGTAGGCAATTAATAAATATTGATTGATGGATTGATTTCTGTAGTAGAATATATATATGTATATATATATAAATATACATACACACATACATACATACATACATACATATGATTTCACAAGCATTCAGACCTTGTAAATACCAAACTCATGAAACAACTAAAACAGTGAGCCAACCCCGAAATCTACAAGCACTTGTGTCTATTATGTGCTGGGCACTCTGCTAGGTAGTTAGGATAGAAATGCACAGAACAAAATCGTTTTTACTGGTAAGGAGCTTATGTTCTAATGTGGAAGGGAAAAAAGGGAAAAAAAAGGAAGGAGGGAAGAGAGGAGGGAGGAAGGAAGGAAGGGAGGGAGGGAAGACTGAAGGGAAGGGATAGAAGAAGGAAAGGAAGGGGGGAGGTAAGAAGGGTAGAAGGAAGGACAGAAGGGAAGAAGAGAGGAAGGAATGGAGTGAAAAAGAGAGGAAAGAGAGAAAGGAAGGTAAGAAGGGAAGGAGAAGAGGGAAGGGATTTTAAAAAGGAAGGAAGGAAAGAAAGAAAGAAAGAAAGAAAGAAAGAAAGAGAGAAAGAAAGAAAGAAAGAGAGAAAGAAAGAAAGAAAGAGAGAAAGAAAGAAAGAAAGAAAGGGAGGAAGAAAGAAAGAATCATTTATTAAGTGCCTGCTATGAGATAGGCACTATGTTAAATGCTCGAATGAACATAATATCATTTTACCCAAACAGCAGTTGCTGGAAGTTAAGTGCTATTATTATCTGCATTTTATTGCTGAGGAAACTGAGGCAGACAAAGGTTAAGTGACTTACCCAGGCTCATACAGGTAAGTGTCTGAGGTTGGGTTTGAATTCAGGTCTTTCTGACTACATGCCCAGCAATCTCTCTCCACTGTGCCACTTATCTGTGGAAGGCAATATTTATATATGAAAATATATTCGGCGTAGATATAAAGTTAATGAGTATAAATGAACATAAGATAACTAAATGAAAGGTAGTTAGGAAAGGAGAGCATATTCAGTTCAGGATATCAGATTTTTCATGTAGAAGGTGGTACTTGAGCTATTTCCCAAAAGAAGTGAAAAATTATTTGAGAAGAAAGTGAAGGGGGTATGGGTAGGGGCAAGTACAGTAGCGTGGAGATCAGAAATGAAATGCTGTGCATGAGTAACAGAGATAAATCCAGTTGTTTCAATCATAGAGTCTGAGAAGGGAAGTAATTTATAACAAGGCTGGGAAAATAATAATAATAATAACTAGAATTTATATAGCACTTTAAGTTGTACAAAACACTTTATACATATCTCATATTTTTTTTCCTTACAGCGAAACTGTGTAGTAGGTACTATTGTTATACCCATTTTACAGATGGAGAAACTAAAGTTGAGAAAGGTTAATCACATAACTAGTATGTATCTGAGTCAAGATTTGAATTCAAGTCTTCCCCACTCCAAGTCGAGCACTATATCAATGATGTGTCTAAGCTATCTCCATATACAGAGTCTTTGGAAGGTAATCTCAGCAGAAGAGCACTAGCAACTTCAGGAATCAGGTAGGCCTCCTGCAAAAGGTGGGATTTGGCCAAGAAAACCAAGAGCTGGAGAAGAAATTGCAGAGCATTCGAACCACAGGGACATCTAGTACAACAGCACAGAGACGGGAAATGGAGTATTATGTTGGAAGAACTACAAGAAGACCAGCATAGACAGTGCAGAGAGTGTGTGGAAGGGAGTAGGGTTCAAGAAGACTGGGAAGGTAGTGAGAGGTCAGGCTGTCAAGGGCTTTAAACGCTAAACAAAACCTTTACATTCCATGTTGGAGTCAATAGGGAATCATTGGATCTCATTGAGCAAGGGAGTGACACGGTCAGACTTAACATTTGAGAGAGTGACTTTGGCAGCTGATTGGAGGGTGGGCAGAAGTGGGAAAAAAGTGAAGCAGAGAGACAACTTAGAAAGCTATTGTTATACTCCGGGCTATAGGGATGAAGATCTGAACTGAAGTAGTAGTCGTGTGAGCGGAGAGAGGGAGAGATATAAGGGAGATGTTGTGAAGATGGAAATGAAAGGATTTAGCAAGAGATTGTATATGCGTGGTGATCAGAAGTCAGAAATTGAAGATGATACCAAGCTTGTGAGTGTGGGTGACTGGGGGCAAGGATGTCACCAGGCTTAAATCAGATAATGGATAGAAAGCACTTTGCAAACCTTAAAATGCCATATTTGTATTAGTATCATTTTATCATTATTATTAATCCTATAATCACCAGGCCTCCAGTCTGGTGATGACTTCTTTCACTGAGCCTTCCACTGCACTCTTGATAGGCTCAAGCAAGGTTTATAGAACAATATGGGGTGTGCTAGTAATGTTGAACAATCAGGCTCTCTTTGAAAAATGTGCACAACCACTTCTAAGTTTTATCTCCATTATTAATCATTTCTTAAGTCTAGGCAATTAAAAAAAATCAGCAATCCAATCCACGATGTGTAGAGATTGCTGATTTTTCAGGTACAAATGATCACACTGAAAATTTAACAAACAGCTCTCAGAAAAATAATAAGTTCTCTTTTCAACATATTGAGTCTGAAGATTCTGAAGATCATCTGGCAAGATAAGATAGGAGACACTGAAGTCCTTTCTGAACTAAATTGCCAAGCATTCAAACTCTGCTGCAAGAGATCACAATTCTAATGGGCTGGCCACTTTGTTCAAATGCCAAAGGTATGCTTGCCTAAAAACAAAGCAAAGCAAAACAAAACAAAACAAAACAAAAAAAAAGCAAATAAAAAACCCCACTACTTTATGGAAAACTCACACAAGCCAAGTGCTCACAAGGTAGTCAGAAAAAAAAATACAAGGACACTCTCAATGTCTCTTTTAAGAACTTGGGAATTGATTGTGTGACATTAGAGACTCTGACACAGGACCACCTAGCATGGAGTGCCTTTATCAGAGAAGTGCTTTATAGTGCTGTGCTTTATAAGCTAAGCAGAATTGAAGTACCTAAAAAATAAACAAACAAAAAAGAAAAAAACCCTGAGATGTGCAAATTTAGAGAAGCCACTCCAAATGTACACATGAATTATTTATGCCAGACCTATGGTAGAGCATTCCAAGCTCATATTGGTCTCATCAGCCATAGCTGGACATATTGTAACTTGACTCTAACATAGGGATGCCATTTTGGTCCTCTTTGAGAATGAAGAACAACCACTGCCATGTTTTTCAGATATTATCATCCAATTTTACAGATAAATACACTGAAGTTCAAAAAAGTTAATTACTTTCCCATAAATGTTCATACACTTACAGTATGTCAGAAGTGGGATTTAAACTCAGGTTTTGACTGCTTCTTATTCATTGTTCAATCCATTGCAGAACATTGTTGTTTCAAGTTACTCCCTTTTATTACTAATCATCCTCTCTACTCTCACATACTATTCAACAGATGGGCTTACTAGAATTAAGAGTTTGTAATAAAGTCAAAGGAAAACTCATCAAACAGAACCACTTTTCAACCAATGTGCTACATCTCCCTACAATAATAATAGCCTGCACTTCTTTAACATTTATTATATACAAGGCACTATCCTAAGCACTTCAGTTATTATCTAATTTGAGTCTCACAACAACCCTAAGAAGTAGGTGCTATTATTATCTCCATTTTATAGATGAGGGAAATGAAGAAAATAGGGGTTAAGTGACTTGTCCAAGGTCACACATCTAGTAAGTATCTGAGGCCAGAATTGAACTCAGATCTTCCTGACTCCTGGGCAAACACTCTATTCACTACACCACCTAGTAATCAAGAGTGGGGAACCTGTAGCCTTGGGGCCACATGTGGCTCTCTAGGTCAGGTGCAACCCTTTGACTGAATCCAAACTTCACAGAACAAATCCTCTCTATAAAAGAATTTGTTCTGTAAAACTTGGACTCAGTCAAAAGGCCACACCCAGGGACCTAGAAGGCCACATGTGGCCTCAAGGTCACAGGTCCCCACCCTTGACCTAGTTATGTACAAGAGAAGTTGAACTGGAAGACCCAATAATCCCATCATTGGGAATATTCCTTGAAGGGGACATCAGAAATAAAACAAAACAAAACAAAGAAAAGCTATCTGTTTGAAGATTTTCTTAGCAACATTCCTTGCGATAATGATGATGATGATGATATATAATAATATAATAATAAACCAAGACAAAATGCAAATGCCCAACAATAGGTGAATGTTTTAATAAATCATGGTACATCAATATAATAGGACATGATAATACAATAATGACTGAAAACTATGAGGAATACAAAGGAATCTTGAAAGATTTTTATGAAGTAATGTGAAACAAACAAACAGAAACAAACAAAAGAAGAAAAAAAATAAACTGAGAACAGGAAAGTCAGCCATATAAGAGGAAACATGAATGGGAATGGGCAAAGAATCCTGATAGATACTTGGAGGAAATGAATGAAAATTGACGATGCTAGAAATATTTAAATTAATTTATTGAAATGTAAATAACTGAAAAGCAAATTTAATTAGCTGTATTGATGTTTAATATCAAGTTCATAATAAATCTTTTTTTTTAAAGTTGAGAGGAAGAAGTAGGCTGAATAGCTGAGACAACATTGGCAGAAACATACTTGTAACAAGTGGAGATAAAAACAGGAATTACATCTTCACAATGACCAATTATTCTGAACAAAAACCATAATCAGAAAGATTTACATAAAACCTATATCCATTGAGGAAAAACACATCATCACCATCAACAACAGCAAAAACAACAAATCAGGGATTCAGTTTGCTCATCCATAAAATTATGGGGTTGGACTAGATGACCTCTAAAATTCTTTCCATCTCTAAATCCATGATCTTATTTATTGGAAATTCAACTATGCACATGCTTCTGTGCTTGGTACTGGGGATACAAAGAAGTACAAAATGTATTAATGAAATCACAAGAAATAGTGGAAAGAAAACAGAATTTGGCATTTGAAGACCTGAAGCTGAATCCTGCTTCTGCCACTTAACACCTATATCAATCAGCCAGTCAGTCAATAAGAATTTATTAAGTACCTACTATGTGTTAGACACTATACTAAGGGCTAAGGATAAAAAAAAAATAAAGCAAAAGACAATCCCTGGCCTTGAGGGGCTTATAGTCTATTGGAAGAAACAATAAGCAAACAAATATGTACAGAAATGTATATACAGGATAAACAGAGGGGGAAAAATAAAAAAAAAGAAAGAATTAGAGTTATGAGAGAATGAGAAAGACTTCCAGTAAAATGTGAGATTTTTATTTGAGACTTGAAGGAATTCAGGAAAGCTAGGAGGTGGAGATGACCTTCAACAAGTTACTGGACCTTTCTGAGTATCAGTTTCTTCATTTGTGAAATAAAGGCATTGCATATGATGACATGTAAAATATCTTGCTGAATTGAATCTATGATCCAATGTTCCTTGCCATCAAAGCACACAATATTCTGTTTCTCTCCAATGAATGCAACATGTTCAAGCATCAGTGCCACATTTGAGGAAGCAGGTTAATTAACTAGTGAGCTTTCAGTAGCCAGTATAATGGGTTATGTCATGAGGAATAGTTGATGAAACTTGGGTATATGTAAATAGAATCAAATTAATTCAGAACCAATTGGATGGCCTGATTTAAAGGGTAGTTGTTAATGTCTCAATGTCAGTGGGGCAAGAGGGCTCCATTAGAAGCCAGAGACCTGTACTAGTGCTTTTATATAATTAAAAAATTATTAGTGAGTTGGATAAAGGCATAGATGGCAGACTCATCAAATTTGTAGATGACACAAAGCAGAGAAGGAGAGTTAATACTATGAATAACAAAGTCAGAATCCAAAATGACTTAATAGGTTAAATCATTGGACTGAATCTAGTAAGATGAAATTCAGTAGGGAAATGTAAGGTCTTACATTTGGTCATAAAAAAAATTCACAGGTACAATATGCTTGTTGTACTTAGCAATTATTCTGGAAAAAAAAAGGTACAAGGTGTTTTGTAGATATACAAAGTATAAAGAATTTCAATATATTAACACCACCAACAACAACAATAACAATACCTAGGAAACAGTCAACAGACATTTATTAAGCACTGACTGTGGGTTAATCACTGTGTTAAGTGCTGAGGATCAAATGAGATGGACTTCAGATCTGTTGGTGAATTAGCAGGATATCTACCCTGATCATGTGAAGACTTCACCAAGTGGAATGGGTGGATGAGAACAATTGTTCCAACGGTCATGACAGTGTTTAAAGAAAGCTCTGTGGAGGGCTTACAACTTTGTCAGACATCAAAGATGCCAAGGTTGGACTTATGGAAGCCAAGATGGTAGAGTAAGCAGTAAGTTGCAGTAACTCTCCCATATTCAACTCCAATCAACAATAAAATAGCATCCTAAAATAAATCCTGGAAAGGCAGAACCAGCAAAAGGATGGGTTGAAATAATCTTTTAGCCCAAGAAACTTGGAAGATCAGCAATAAAGCTCTGTCTCATTCTGGTCAAGGGGAATGCAGTCCAAGACAGGAAGCATCCAAGCATGCCAGCTGCAAGCCCCACTTCAGTAAACCAGTGGGAGATCCTGAGCCCCAGTGTGGTAGAGCAGGCAAATGCCCCACATCCTTCAGCATAGCCAGGGAATGGACAGACGTCAGCTCTGAGAACTATCATGTGCTTCAGCATAGCACTGGGCAAATAGGCAATCTTCAGATGCCAGACCACTACATGCTTCAGTGTAGCCCTGAGGAAACTCAGAAACACTGCATCTGCCTCTTGGCACATGCAGACACCAGCACTAGGACCCTGACTAAGCACCAGGAAAGCTACCAAACCCTTAAGGCCTTCAGCAGCACGAGCCACCCCAGTCAGTGTATCACCAAACATAAAGGACCCTGTGGTCCTCAGGGCAATATCAGTGCAGTGCCAGGTAAACACCCAAGACCTACAACCACTGGCACAAGAAGCCTGAGACAATGTTCCTTCCACCCCAGCAGCATGGCTCAAATTAAAAAAAAAGGAATAAGGGCAAAACCATGAACAAAAAACAATTTAAAAAAATCTGATGATAGAATTGTATTTTGGTGATAGGGAAGATCAAGGTACAAACTCAGAACACAACAATGTCAAAAGACCTATGGGCAAAGCCCTCAAGGCAAAATGGAAAGTGGTCTCAAACACAGAAAGAAATCATAGAAGAGTTCAAAAAGGAGCTTAAAAATCATATAAGTGAGGTGGAAAAAAATTGGGGAAAAGAAATGAGAGTGACACAAGAGAATTATTTAAGAAAAAGACTTAACAGCTTGGAAAAAGAAAACAACTGCTTAAAAAGTAGAATTGGGCAAATGGTAAAGGAAGAACAGAAGCTAACCAAAAAAAAATAGCTACTTAAAAGTTAGAATTGGGCAAAAAATTGGAATTGGAAAAACAACTACCTGGAAAATAGATCCAGGAGAAACAATGTCAGAGCTATTGGTCTACCTGAAAGACATAATCAAAAGGAGGTCCCAGACAGTATTTTTCAAAAATTTATCAAGGAAAACTGCCCTGATATCCTGGAACCAGAGGCAAAATAGGCACTGAAAGAATCCATTGATCACCTCAGGGGAAAAAAAAATAATTCAAAATAAAAACTCAAAGGAACATTATAGCCAAATTTCAGAACTATCAGGTCAAGTGAAAAAAAAATATTGTAAGTGGACAGAAAGAAATAATTCAAATACTGAGGAGCCAAAATCAGGATTATACAGGATTTAGCACCTGCAACATTAAAGGATTGCAAAGGACCCTGTGGGCCTCAGGGCAATATCAGTGCAGTACCAGGTAAACACCCAAGACCTACAACCACTGGCACAAGAAGCCTGAGACAATGTCCCTTCCACCCCAGGAGCATGGCTCAAATTAAAAAAAAAAAAGGAATAAGGGCAAAACCATGAACAAAAAACAATTAAAAAAAATCTGATGATAGAATTGTATTTTGGTGATAAGGAAGATCAAGGTACAAACTCAGAAGACAACAATGTCAAAAGACCTATGGGCAAAGCCCCCAAGGCAAAATGGAAAGTGGTCTCAACTTTGGTTACAACCAAAAATAACCCACCCAGAAAAATTAAGCATAATATTTCAAGTAGAAAAAAAATGGTCATTCAATGAAATAGAAGGATTTCAAGCTTTCATAAGAAGACCAGAATTGAAGGAAAAATTTGATTTTAAGTATCAAGACCCAAAAGAAGCCTGAAAAGGTAAAAAAAAGGGAAAGAAAATGTAAGATGTTCAATGGAGCTGAGTTGTTTCCATCCCGATATGGGAAGATGATAGTTGTAATTCTTAAAAGTTGTACCACTAATAGTAGAGCTAGAAGGAATTTACATAGACAGAAGGTATAGGTATAAGGTGAATTTGAAGTAATGACATAAAAAAAAATTAAGAGATGAGAAAGAGGAGTGAACTGAGTGCAGAAAGAAGGGAGAGGTAGAATGGGGTAAATTATTTCACATGAAAAGGCTTGAAAAACCTATTACAGTGGATGGAAATATGGGAAAGTGGGCCATTGGCATTGTTTGAACCTTACTCTCATCAGTATTGGCTCAAAGAGAAAATAATATATACAGGCAGTTGAATATAGAAATCAATCTTACTGATAGGAAAGTAGGATGAAAGGAGATTAAGTAAGGGGGGACTGACAGAAGAATGGACTGGGGGGAGGTGGTAAACAGAAGCTAGACACTGTGGAGGAGAAAAAGGGTGAAAGGAGAGAGAGTACAAACAAGAGGAAAGAAGGATGGAAAGAAATACAGAATTAGTAATCAGAACTGTGAATGTAAATGGGATGAACTCTCCCATAAAATAGAAGCAGATTGCAGAGTGGATCAAAAACCAAAATCCTGCAATATTTTGTTTACAAAACAAACAACAAACAAACAAAAAACACAGTTAAAGCAGAAGGACATACACAGAACAAAGGCAAAGGCAAGATACTGAAGCAGATTCTGTTATGCTTCAGTGGAAGAAGAAAAAAAACAAGCAGGGGTAACAGTCCCGATCTCAGGCAAAGCAAAAGCAAACATAGGCTTAATTAAAAAAGATAAGGAAGGAAACTACGTCTTGCTAAAAAAGGTACCATAGACAATGAACTAATATCAATACTAAACATATATGCACCAATTGGTATAGCATCCAAATTCTTAAAGGAGAAGTTAAGTGAGTTACAGGTTCATGACCAAACAAGAGATAGAGTTAAATGTTAAATAGATCATTCCAATTGTATTAAATTGAAAAAAAAAAGTTTTATGCAAACAAAACCAATGCAACCAAGAGTTGAAGGAAAGAAGAAAGCTGGGAAACAATTTTTACTGCAAGTATCTCTGACAAAGGCCTCATTTCTCAAATATATAGAGAATTGAGTCAAATTTGTAAGAATACAAGTCACTTCAAACTGATAGATGGTCAAAGGATATGAACAGGCAGTTTTCAGATGAAGAAATCAAAGCTATCTATAGGCATGTGAAGAAGTGCTCTAAATGACTATTGATTAGAGAAATGCAAAGTAAAACAATTCTGAGGTACCACCTTATATCTATCACATTGACTAACATGACAAAAAGGGAAAATGATAAATATTGCAGAGGATATGGGAAAATTAGGACACTAATGCATGATGGTGGAGTTGTAAACTGATCCAACCATTCTGGAGAACAATTTGTAGCTATAACCAAAGGGCAAACAAACTATGCTTTCCCTTTGATTCAGTAATACTTTTACTAGGCCTGTATCCTAAAGAGATAATAAAAAAGGGAAAAGTACATACATGTGCAAAAATGTTTATTGCAGCCCTTTTTGTAGTGGCAAAATACTGGAAAATAAAGAGATGCCCATTAATTGGGGAAGGGCTGAACAAACTGTTGTATATGAATGTAATAGAATACTATTGTTCAATAAGAAATTATGAACAGGCAAATTTAAGAAAAAAGAAGAAAAAACATGGAAAGACTTGTATGAACTGATGCAAAGTGAAATGAAAAGAACCAGAAAAATACAGTACACAGTATCAGCAACATTGTGTGATGATCACCCATGAATGACTTAGATCTTCTCAGCAACACAATGATCCAAGACAAGTACAAAGGATTCATGAAAGAAAGTGGTATCCATATTCAGATAAAGAACTGATGGACTTTGAATATGGATCAAAGTATATTTTCTTCACTTTTTTCTTCTTTCTTATGTTTTTTTCTTTTGATTTGTTTTTTTTTCTTTCACAACTGTGACTAATATGGAAATACATTTTATATGATAGCAGATGTATAACCTATATCAAATTGCCTACCATTTTAGAAAGAAGGCAAGGGAGGGAGGAAGAGAAAGAAAAATTTGAAACTCAAAATCTTGTAAAAACGAATGAAAAAAATTGTCTTGATATGTAATTGGGGAAAAATACTATTAAAAAAAAGTCAAAAAAAAGATGCCATAGTTATCCACTGCATCCCAGGCTATCAACAGTTATCTTGACTTTTGTCTTGCCAGTTGACTTTAATGACACCGGAAGGGAGAGTGAGGCTGATGAATTTGTGCAACTCTTCCCCACTCAAATTCAATTCATGCACAAGTTTACACCTTACTGTGATGCCATTGGTCCACCACCACCACCAAAAACAACAATGACAAATGCTGAGGACTCAAAACAATGGCAAAACCATTATTTGCTGTCAAAAAGTTCATAGTCTAATAAGAAGACAATATGGAAACAACTGTGTACAAACTGTAGACAGGATAAATTGGAGACAATTAGCAGAGGGAAGACAGTAATAATAAGTGGGAACAGGAATGGCTTCTTGTAGAAGGTGAGATTTTAGAAAGGACTTGAAAGAAGCCAGAAAAGCTAGGAGGCAGATATGAGGAAGGAGATAATTCTAGACAAGTAGGACAACTGGTGAAAATTCAGGGAGTCAGGAAATGGTAGTTTCTTGTACATGGGACAATAAGAAGACCAGTGTCACTGTATCAGAGATCACATGGAGTGGAGTAAGGAGTTTGGAAAGGCAAGACAGGTTCAAACCCAGATCTTTTGACTCCAAATCCTTACTCTTCCTACTATACCATACTGCTTCACAATGATCAATAAACAAACATTTCTGAGGGGCTATTATAAGCCAAGCACTGTGCTAAGCATAAAGGTTACAAAGAGAAAAAAATGAAAGAAACATTCCCTGCCCTTAAGGTTGCTATTGTTCAGCTGTTTCAGTTGTGTTTGACTTTCTGTGACTCCATTTGGGGTTTGCTTGGCAGAGACACTGGAGTGGTTTTCCCTTTTCTTCTCTAGTTTCTTTTACAGATGAGAAAACTGAGGCAAACAGGGTTAATGACCTGCCCAGGGACACACAGTTAGTAAGTGTCTCAAGCCAGATTTGAACTTAAGGAGATGAGTTTTTCTGACTCCAGTCTGGCACTCTATCTAGTGCACCACCTAGCTATACCTGCTCTTAAGGTAATCCACTCTATTAATGTTCTACATGCTTTGCAGAAAATTGGGAAAGAGTTTTTACAACCAATGTCTCTGATAAAGGTCTCATTTCTAAAATATATAGAGAACTGAGTCAAATTTATAAGACTACAAGTCATTCCCCAATTGATAAATGGTCAAAGGATATGAATAGGCAGTTTTCAGAGGAAGAAATTAAAGCTATCTATAGTCATATGAAAAAATGCTCTAAATCACTATTGATTAGAAAAATGCAAATGAAAACAACTCTGAGGTATCACATCACACCCATCAGATTGGTTAACATGACAAAACAGGAAAATGATGAATGCTGGAGAAGATGTGGGGAACTTGTAACACTAATGCATCATTGGTGGAGTTGTGAACTGAGCCAACCATCCTGGAGAACAATTTAGAACTATGCCCAAAGGGCTATAAAACTGCATACCTGTTGACCCAGCAATACCACTTCTAAGTCTGTATCCCAAGGAGATCATACAAATGGGAAAAGGACCTACATGCACAAAAATATTTATAGCAGCTCTTTTTGTGGTGGCGAAGAATTGGAAATTAAGGGGATGGCCATTCATTGGAGAATTGTTGCACAAGTTGTGGTATATGAATGTAATGGAATACTATTGTGCTATGAACTGATGCTGACTGAAGTGAACAGAACCAGAACATTGTACACAGTAATAGTCACATTGTGTGATGACTGACTTTGACGAGCTTATCTCTTCTTAGTAATGCAAGAATCTAAGACAATTCCAAAAGACTCACGATGGCAGTTGCTGACCATATCCAGAAAAAGAACTATGGAATCTGAATGCAGATTGAAGTATATTATTTGCTCTTTCTCCTTTTTTTTTTTGTTTCTTCTTTCTCGTGGTTTCTCCCATTGGTTCTAATTCTTCTTTACAATGTGACAAATGTGAAAATAGGTTTGATATGAATGTATATGTTGAGCCTATATCAATCTGTACACTGTCTTGGGGTGATGAAGGGAGAGATGGGGGGAAAATTTGGAACTCAAAATCTTATGGAATTGAATGTTGAAAATTAAAATAAATGAATATGGTATTAAAAATAAAAATAATATTCTACATGCTTTAGATTAGTTCCCTTTGGTTTTGGAAAAGTTCTGTTATGATTAACTTTACTGCCTATGTGTGAGGTTCATGTCCCAGTTGTGGCAATGATCAGCCATCCTGCATTTTTTGTTTCTTTCCTACTATAAATAATGCAATCTTGCTCTACCTCAGTATATTTGAGAGTTATAGTACCTTGACAAAGAAATCCATCACCTAGCAGTCAACTCAATGATGGGCTTCTCCAAATTTAGTCAGGCTGGTTCTTGGACAACAGAATATTAAAGTCCACAACTTTGTACCTACCAGAAGTTGTTTCAGCTTTGTATATGTATGGGTGTGTGTATACATACATACATGCATACATAGATACACCTATATATGTATGAATATGTTAACATTTTGAGGTTGTCTAGAGGTAGAGTCAGACATACATAATAGGATAAAGACACATGGAAAGAAAGGGACAAAGACAGGCAAAGAGAGACAAGGAAAAGAAGAGAGAAACAGATATAGATAGTTTTTACTTTAGTTTTTTGTTTTGAGATTCTACAGTCTTATTCACGTATCAGTCTCAAGAGAGATGATCAAGTATTTACTCAGATGAAGAAATGGTAGCTTTTTTAATAATTGGCGTGATTGAGTCAGTATTTCTTGATTTCTCCTAATTGTACACAGAGATGATCACAGTAACAAAGTGGGAGCTGAACATGAGTCTTTATGAGTCTGAAGTCTGGTTTAAATATTTATAGAAAAAGAGAGATGCTGCTAATGGCTGAATCAGTTTCATATGGCAGAGGATGCTAACATATTTAACAAACACAGATCTAACCAACATTCTTTCACTCAACAATATATTAAGCACCAACTCTATTCCAGGCACTATGCTAGGTGCTAAACATTACCTCTGTTAGACAAACATGGAATAATTCCTGTCCTCAAGCAGCTTAAATTCTACAAGAGTGAAATTTAAATATAGAGTATGGGCAAAATAGTGTCTAGGGCATGAACACTAGTAACTAGATATAGACTTCCTATGGGGCATATTCCCAAAGATATGTCTTGAAGGAAATTAGCAATCATCCAATATAGGTCTGAGGAGAGAGGGCATTTCAGGAATGAGGAAGGACAGCTGGTTTATTAAAACATCAATTGACCACAGTGTATAACATACTGACTCTTTCCAACAATCTGGCTCTTTTTACTAAATGTTATATGGCTTCTGAGATGCTCAGATGATGGTTGGGTAAATTACTGCCTCACAATAGCCTGAGATCTATACTGGGAAACACAATACCTACATTATACCAAGAAAATTCTGATGGTTAGTATCAGTATCTCATACATAGACGGATTGAAGGAACTAACGATATTTAGCCTGGAGATGGAATTGTGTGGTTAGGGGAGACATAAGAGATGGCTTATGTTTTCAAAACTTTGTTACTTAGAAAAGGAATTAAATTTCTTTTTCTTGGCCCACCCCAGGATGCAGAGCTAGGAACACTGAGCAGATGGAAGCTTCAAACAGGTAAACCCAGGGTTATTATAAAGAGAGAGCTTCTTAAAGTTATAGCTTTCCAAAGAAAGAATGGACTGACTCTGGAGGTAGGACATTACACTGGAGGTATTTAAGCACAGCTGAATAGGCTAATGCTGGGGATCTCGCAGGGAAAAAAAAAATCGATGGATGGGTGAGGCTGCATAGCCTTTGAGGTCCCTTCCATCTGTGAAGATGACAGGATTCATGTAGAGTAGCTCCCATGGAAGTATATCTTATTCTGCCTCCTTGGTGATATGTATATACAACACTCCTTCTTTAACCTCCATGTTTTTGCATAGGCTGTTTCTTATGCATGGAATTCACTCCTCTTCCTAAATCCTTTACTGCTATTTCTTAGAATCCCTAATTTCCTTCAGGTCAAATCAAGTCAAATAGCAGACACTGTGCTAAGTGCTGAGAATACAAAGAAAGGCAAAAGACAGTCCCTTGTCTCCATTACAGTTTAATGGAGGAGACAAAATGCAAACAACTATATACCAACAACATATAGACAGGAGAAATTATAGATAATCAAGAGAGGGAAGGCAATAGCATTAACGGGGTCTGGGAAAGTTTTCTTGTAAAGGATAAAAAGCTTAGCTCAAGAAACATCTCCTATCTAGGTCTTTTCCTGATCTCTTTCCTCCCAGGCATCATTACTACACCCTTTAACAACTCTAGTGCAATTATTATATATGAAGTCTTTTATATATTTACTTGTGTACAAGTTGTCCCTTTATAGAGAATGTCATCCCCTTGAGGGCAAGGAGTTGTTTCACTTTTGTCTTTGTATTCCTAAGACTTAGCACAGTTCCTGGCACATAGAAAGCACTTGATAAATGCTTGAGGATTGCTTGATTGATGGAAAGGAATAGTGAGGGCTGATCTTTTTCCTTCCTTAACATCTAAAAACTGAAAATGAAAGTCCACAGATGTGGCAAATTATATTAACTCCTTCTGTCACTGTTTGGTGAAAATTGGAATGGACTGGTACCTTCTGCAAATCCAGACAGTTGGTCTCCTTACTACTCCAGTACCTTTGACTTTATTCAGCAGACCACAGTGAGAAGTCCATAAAGCTACAGCACCTACCTTGAGAGCTTAACCTGCTTTCTTCCTGAAGAGTATCCCATATCCGTTGAATTATGTGTCTGTTCTTATTGCCTTTAGAATGTCATCTCCTGCTGGGGAGGTCAGATTTCCACTATATCTTTCATTCTGTCAAACCTAGAAGAATGATGATATTTGAAAAAAAAAATTCAAGAGTCAAAGACAAGTGAAAGTTGGAGATTGATCTGTGGCAACAGAATAATGTACATACACTTGATGAAAAAGCAAAGAAAGTAATGGGATTGTTCCTCTTCTTTCCAATCAAATTTGGAGGAATTGTTGGAATTATTATTGTTATTATTGATATTAATCTCACATTTATAGGGAACTTTAAGGTAAATGCAATACTTTCTTTTCTTTTTATTGCTTTTTTTTTTTTTTACTTTTTGGTAAGGCAATTGAGGTTAAGTGACTTGCTCAGGGTCAAGCGTCTGAGACCAGATTTGAATTCAGGTCCTCCTGACTCCAATGATGGAACTCTACCCACTGCACCACCTAGCTGCCCCTAATGCAATACTTTTATACTAAGATAATACTGTACACAGTCCTCTCATCCCTTGCACATTCACTTTGAGCTGTTTCTCTAGTAGTGGAAATGGGTTTGCGACAATCCATCTACATTCTTGGCAAATCTCTTTGTGATAGGAAACACACAGTCATGAGACAGTGGCCAAGGAATAAAAATCCAGTCTGTGGACATGAAATGGGACCAATCTCATCTTGGGCTTAGATCAAACCTGTGATTTTTGCCTTTGTGAACACCAAGGTCAAACTAGCCAAGTTACACACCTAGCTTTTAAATGATACAGACATGACAAAATGTCAACTATGATTTATGACAACCACAAGCCATCATTTGAGATTGAGACCTTTCAATACACCAAACTGAAGATTTTCTCCCTACCCTAGGCAAGAGCCATTCCTTGACCCAGTTTCAAAATGTACTTTTGTCCATTGGAAGACAAATGACACTTTTGTTACCTCTGCCACATCATATAATGAATATTGTTTGTAGTTATCATTCAAAGTTGGGTTCATATTGGAAAGTGTGGCCTATCTTTCCCTAATTAATTAAATAGTACTATTTCTACTCTACTGAGAGAAATATGTTTATGGTGGACTGGCCTTTAAAGGACATTAATAGATGGTGGAGTAAAGGCAAGGACTCACCTGAGCTCTCCCCCAAACCCCTCCAAATACTTTTAAAATTGACTCTAAAATTCTAGAACAGCAAAACCCACAAAAAGATGGAGAGAAACAAATTTCCAGCCCAAGACAACTTGGAAGGTTGGCAGGAAAGGTCTTTTATACCAGGGTAAGAGAAGAGAACAGTCCAGCACAGGCTATGACAGCATAGACCTGGCCCTAGAAGACCCAAAACAGGACTCTGGGCAACTGAATCACTAGCAGCAGTGGTGGTTTCCAGAACTCTCAGCCCACAGATGCCAAAGACACCTTGGAAGGTCAGTAGGAGAGGTCTCTCACACCTGGGTAAGAGTGGAGCACAATTCAGCACAGGCCACACCAGCTCAGCCTGGGCATCGGGAAACTAGGAGCGTGCCTTAAGAGCCATTGAATCAGCAATGGCAGAGGCAATGGCTGTTTCCAGAGCTTTCAACCCATAGATGGTAAGAGGTTTGAACAACTCATCAGAAGGAGATAACAGAGGTCTTTTTGTTGCCACTGGGGCAGGACTCTGATGTTTTGCCCATACTTGGATCAGGGTCACAGTTCTGGGTTGCAGTCCCAGGGCTAGAAGGAGTACTAGCACAGCAGAGCTTGTGGCTACAGTAAAGGAGGGATCCTCCTCACAGTTCCAGGGCACAAAAGAATTCTTGGGGTCATTCACAGAGCACAGCACAGGCCCTGAGAGTAGTAAATACCTCTCCTTAGATCATACCACCCTGGAAGAACTGAAAACTTACAGGTCTTTAGAAATATCTCTGAAAACAGGTGCACAAAAACCCTAAAGCTTGGTACAGTTCACCCTCCACCCTGGAAGCAGAGCCCTACCTTAAAAAAGTTAAAAAGTGAAGTAACTGTCTAGGAAAATGAGTAAACAGTGCAAAAAAATAATTCAGACCATAGAATCTTATTTTGTCACCAAAGAAGATCAAAACACACACTCAGAAGAAGACAACAAAGTCAAAGCTCCTACAACCAAAGCATCCAAGAAAAATATGAATTGATCTCAGGCCATGAAAGAGCTCAAAAAGGATTTTGAAAAGCAAGTAAGAGAAATAGAGGAAAAATTGGGAAGAGACTTGAGAGTGATGCAAGAAAATCATGAAAAACAAATCAGCAGTTTGGTAAAGGACACACACACACAAATACTGAAGAAAATCACATCTTAAAAAACAAACAAACAAATAAACAAACAGATTAGGTCAAATGGTAAAAGAGGTCCATAAAGCCAATGAGGAGAAAAATTCCCTAAAAAGCAGAAATGACCAAATGGAAAAGGAGGTTCAAAAGCTCACTGAAGAAAGTAGTCTATTAAAAATTATAATGGATCAAATGGAAGCTAAGGACTTTATGAGAAAGCAAGAAACAACAACAACAACAACAACAAAGAAAGAATGAAAAAAAAGAAGACAATGTGGAATATCTCACTGGAAAAACAACTGACCTAGAAAATGGATTTGGGAGTGACAATTTTAAAAAGTATTGTACTACATGAAAGCCACGATCAAAAAAAGAGCCTAGACATGATGTTTCAAAAAATCATCGAGGAAAACTGTCCTGATATTCTAGAACCAGAGGGTAAAATAGAAATTGGAACAATCTATCAATCACCTCCTGAAACACATTCCAAAATGAAAACTGCCAGGAATATTATGACCAAATTCCAGAGCTCCCAGATCAGGGAGAAAATATTGCAAGCAGCCAGAAAGAAACAATTCAAGTATTGTGGAACCACAATCAGGATAACACAGATTTAGCAGCTTCTACATTAAAGGATTGGAGGGCTTGGAATATGATATTCTGGAAAGCAAAGGAGCTAGGATTACAACCAAGAATCACCTACCCAGCAAAACTGAATATAATCCATGAAGGGAAATAATGGCTATTCAATGAGATAGAGGAATTTCAAGCATTCTTGAGAAAAGATCAGAGCTGAATAGAAAATTTGACTTTCAAATAAAAGACTCAAGAGAACTATAAAAAGCTAAACAGGAAAGAAATAATAAAGAACTTATTAAAGTTGAACTGTTTACATTCCTACATGGGATGATGATATTTCTAACTCATAAGACCTTTCTCATTATTAGGGTAGTTAGAAGGAGTATATATAAACAGAGAGCAAAGGTGTGAGTTGAATATGAAGGGATGATAACCAAAAAATAAAATTAAGGGGTAAGAGAGAAATGTACTGGGAGAAAGAGGAAAGGGGAAGATGGAAAAGACTAAATTAACTCACATAAAAGAGGCAAGAAAAAGCTTTTACAGTGGATGGGAAGAGAATGAGAGGTAAAGGGGAGTGAGTGCACATTACTATCATCAGAATTGACTCAAACAGGCAATAACGTACACACTCATTTGGGTATAGTAAGCTATATTGCCCTACAGGAAAGTAGGAGGGGAAGGGAATAATAGAAGGGGAGATGTGATAGAAGGGACGGCAGATTGGGGGAGGGGATAGTTAGATGCAAAACACTTTTGAGAAGGGACAGAGTGAGAGGAGAGAGGGAATAGAATAAATGAGGGAATAGGATAGAGGGAAATACAGTTAGCAATAGTAACTGTGAAAAAAAATGAAGTCTCTGATAAAGACTTCATTTCTCAAATATATAGAGAACTGAATCAAATTTATAAAAAAATGAGAGCCATTCCCTAATTGATAAATGATCAAATAATAAGATCAGCTTTCAGATGAAGTAATTAAAAGTATAAACATATGAAAAAATATTCTAACTCTCTAATGATTAGAGAAGTGAAAATTAAAACAATTCTGAGGTACTAGCTCATACCTATTAGATTGGTTAATAGGACAGAAAAGGTAAATGATAAATGTTAGAGGGGATGTGGGAAAAATTAGAAATTAATGCATTGTTGATTGAGTTGTGAACTGATTCAACCATTTTGTAGAACAATTTGGAACTATACCCACTGGGTTATAAAGCCATGCATACATACCCTTTGAGCTAGCAATACCACTACTAGGTCTGTAACCCAAAAGAGATAAAAAACAAAAGAGGAAAATGACCTATATGTATAAAATATTTATAACAGCTATTTTCTAGGGGCAAAGAATTAGAAATTGAGGGGATGTCAATCAATTGGGGAATGGTTGAACAAATTGTGGTATGTGATTGTGATGGAATACTATCATACTGTAGGAAATGATGAGCAGGATACTCTCAGAGAAACCTGGAAAGACTTATATGAACTAATGCAAAGTGAAATGTACTGTGTACAAAGTAACCAAAACAGTGTTCAATGTTCACCTGTGAATGACTTATCCAATGATGATCCAATACAACTCTGAAGGACTTATGATGAAAAATGCTATCTATTCCCAGACAAAGAACTTATGGTGTCTGAATGCAGATTGAATCATACTATTTTTTTTACTTTATTTTTCTTGAGTTTTTTTTTTGTCACAACATGACTACTATGGAAGTGTTTTACATGACTACATATGTATAAGCTATATCAAATTGCTTGCTTTCTCAGTGAGGGTGAGGGTGGGGAGGGAGGAAGGGAAAGAATTGGTAACTCAAAATCTTAAAAATGAATTTTAAAAATTGTTTTTACATGTAACTGAGAAAAAATAAAATATTAACTTAAAAAAATAAAGGACGTTAATAAATCTGCCAAGAAAATCTTCTGATTTATACCTGATGTTTCAGTGGACCTAAGCTTCTTAAATAAATATGACCATTCCTGGAAAGGATATGTCAATCAATTGCTCCATGGCTCCACTTCTCATTCCTAGGATTTCTGAGATGAAACCACCACTACCCAGCTTTTCTCTCTCTGTCTCTCTGTCTTTTTCTGTCTCTCTCTGTCTATTTCTGTCTCTCTATCTCTGTCTCTCTCTGTCTTTGTCTGTCTCTGTCTCTCTGTACATATATATGTATGTGTGTGTGTAAACATATATGAAAAAATTGCTATTTACTAAGCATTGTGAAAAAAGACAACCCACAATCCTTAAGGAGATACACACATATGTGTGGATCTACATGTGTGTATACACACATTATTTATATATATTATATAATACATAATACATAATTGTCTATCTATATCTATAGTTTTGAAGGCAGGGGGTATCTTTTTTCACAGTGCTTAGTAAATAGTAAATGCTCAATAATTGTCCTTCCTTCCCCTCTTCATTTCTCTTTTCTTTCCTTCCTCTCTTTTCCTATTTCCCTTCCTTCCTTCCTTCCTTCCTCCCTTCCTTCTTTCTTTTCTTTCTTAGTATTTGATTGTAAAAGCTTTATGTATGATCCTAACAGTGTCCTGGGTAGTAGGGTGGACAAGCACTACAAATTACAAGACCTAAGTTTTAATTCCTGTCTCATTTATTTTTTTTTCTCTTAGAGACATCCTTTCTCATCTCTAGAACTCAGGTTCCATCTTTATAAAGTGAGGGCTTCAACTAACTAAGTGATCTTTGAAGTTCCCTCTACCTCTTGATTATGCATTCTATTAGTACTTATTATTAGTTAATCTTTGCATATTAACCCAGTCAAAATTTTAAAACCTCCTATTAGAAGAATGGGTGTCAGGAGATGAATTCTTTTTTCCATGGTAATCAATGAAACAAATATAGAAAGTTCAATAGAACATATTGTAGTCCACTAAAATTCCTTCCTTGATATGGATTCCTCCTGATAGTATTGGACTCATTACTCTGATTTCCATCCACTTTTATTACAAAAGATTTTGTGTTTTCTTGTCAAACATGACCTGAAAAATAGCTACTATTTATATAATGCTTTAAATTTTGCAAAGCACTTTCCAAATATATCATTTTATTCTTAACATAACACCCCCGTTTTACACATGAGGAAACTGAGACAGAGGTCATGTGACTTGACCAGGGGTCATACAGCTAATAAATATCAGAGGCTAGGCTTGAATTCAGATATTACTGATTCTTGGTGCAGTCCTCCATCCTCTGTGTCCTATAGATTTTTATACTGGAAAGCTGGAAGGAACAGTAAGGATCACCTACTCCCATGCCCTTATTTCATAAATTAGGACCCAACCCTAGAAAGTTTCCGTGACTAGCCTATTATCTTTTAAATTGCTCTGTTAGCAAGTTATTTTTTTTTCTCCTCCTAATAGCAAACCTAAATGTAGCTCTCTATAACTTACATCCATTGCTCCTTTTCCTCCTTTCTATCATGGCTCTCTAAATGAATCCTAAGATTGCTGTATTTCATGGTATCACACTTTTAACTCATTTTAAGCTTCCAGTCCACTAAAAGCCCTAAGTTTTTTCCAGAAAACTACTATCTAGCCATGCATCCATTTCTCGTTTCATATTTGTGAAGCTGATTTTTTTTTTTTAACCCACTGGTATCATTTTATTCTCGTGCCTACTGAATTTTGTCTTACTACATTCAGCCCAATTCTTTAGTTTGTCAGGATCATTTAGAGCCTTGGCTATACTGGACAACAAATGACTCATCCTTCCTCACTTTTTGTCATCTATAGAAGTTATAATCAGGTCTCTTATGCCATTACCTAAGTCACTTGTTAAAATGCTAATAAGCATAGTGCCAAGCTCATACCCCTAGGGAACTCCACTAGAGACCCCTTCCAAGCTGATGATGGATCATTAATGACTTTGTGTATGGTCATTTGCTCAGTTCTAAATATATACAACAATAGTCATTGTCTAGCCGAGTAGTGTCAAACTCAAAATGAAACAGATTCCTGCTGGCTACATATTGACCTAAGAAATAACAAATTAACATTATCTATGACATATTATCTTTTATTAAATTTGCTAAATAATTCCCAATTATATTTTAATCTGATTCTGGCAACATAGGTGTTGGCCCAAAGGCCACCTCTGGTGTAACCTACATCTTGTCCATCATTTTTTTTATAATATGTGAAACTTTGTCAAATGTTTTAGTAAAATATAGGAAAACCATATTCACCACATTTTCCTGATCTAACAGCAGAATAGTAACCCTGTCCACAGACAAGACAAGGTTAATTGGACAGTGGCTTCTTAATGAAGTCATGCTTGGTTGTGTGTATGTGTTTTTTTGTTTGTTTGCTTATTTGCATTTTGGGGGATTACTGAGTATTTGTTCTGAGTACTCCTGTACTCAATGGGCCCAAAACAGTTCTGTAGCCTCATATGGAACTAAGTTCTTCCTAATGGTTCTGACCCAAGACAATTTAGTTTTCTCTCTCTGGCTCTTTCTCTGTGTTGGAGTAAAGCTTAAGTGAAATCTCTAAAGCAAATGTGTGTGTGTGTGTGCACGTGTGTGTACATGCATGTGTGTGCATATAAGTGTGTGCATGTGTGTGGGTATGCATATGCACACATGTGCAAACCTAGAGTATACTTGTCTACTGGGTAATTGTATCCCCTTCCACAAAGAGAATTCAATGTAGAATATGGGTATTCGATATAAGATACTTTATTTCCTCTATCACAAAAACTGCCTACGTTTGAAGGTTCACATCTATTAATGTTGGAGACAAACTAGTCAAAAAGTCAATCATGCTCATTGTGCCCCCCAAATGTCTCTGTCAGATGTCTTTAAAGATATTTTATTCTTTTGTTTTTGTTTGACTGATTCTTGCTCTCTCACAGAGTCATTAGCTTCCATTTGCTCAATTCTAATTTTTAACAAATTGTTTTCTTCTATTAGATTTTGTACCTCCTTCCCCATTTGGTCAATTGTATTTTTTAAGGACTTGTTTTCTACAGTTAATTTTTGTCCTTCCTTTTCCAAGCTATTAACTTTCTCTTGCATACCTCTCATTTCTTTTTCATTTTTTCTTCTACCTCTCTCATTTGACTTTTAAAATCGTTCTTGAGCTCTTCTAAGAAGGCTTTTTGGGCTTCAGACCAGTTCATATTCTCTTTTGAGGTTCCAGATATGGGTTTGTTGACAATGTTGTCCTCTTTAGAATTTCTGCCTTGACCTTCACTGTTCCCATAATAAGAATCTATGGTACGTTTCTTTTTGTTCATGGTGTTTGCTTATTTCCTGGCCTTTAAAGAGACTGAGCTCTCCTGCTGGGGAGCAGAAGGCACTGACCCAAGCTTCTTGTATTGGGAGCACAGGGCCTGGTCACTGGCTTTGTGTTCTGAGGCCTCCGATGCTAGCAGTTGGAGGCTGTAGGGTTCTAGCAGCTTACCTGGTGTAGGGCTGGAATCAGCAAAACTGGAACTCTAGGGGTAGGATTGGATAGTGTGACTCCTAGAGATTTCCTGCTCACCTGGGCCTTTCCTTTCTTTCACTTTCTTCAGCTCCTTTCAGATGAATGTTGCAGCATGTTTATCCACCTGGGGCCCCTTGGAGCTCTGCTTCCTTTAGTTTTGCTGAAGCACTGGGATACCTGGTTGCTGTAGAATGCCCTGGCACCTGGTGGTTTCCAAGCTGGTTTCCACTGGTTGTCCAGTCCTCCCTGAGGCACTTGGGGGTCCAGGTGTTGGTGTTTGCCTGCTCCACCACCTGGGTTTCAGGATCTCCTCCTAGTATACTAAGGTGGGGCTTTCAGCTAGCTTGCTGGGACACCTCCCGTTCTATACTGCTCCCCTTCCCTCAGGGCAAGAAGGACGTTTCCCATTAATCCCTCAAGCTACTAGGGCTACTGGAGTGCTGCACCCCATCTTTCTTCTGGTTCATCTGTTCCAGGATTTTTCCTGGGATGATATTTTCTGGGCTTTCCTAAAGCTATTTTAGATTTACCTTGTACTTACTTCATTTTGAGAAACTCATGGCAACTATCATGGAGGATTAGCAATGCCTGTATCTTGTGCTCAGGTGGCACAGAGGATAAGTCCTTCAACACCAGCTCACCCTCTGGTTAGTGGGCCTCTTGTCCTAATAGATCTATTCTGTTAAAGATATCTTCTTCTGCCCTCTGCCAAGCACTTGACTCATACTGAGAAACTCATTCCCTGAGGGAACTTCAAGACTAGCAGCATCCATTTCTCAGGATGGTTAGCTGTTCACCTGTGATCATAAGAGGAGGCAGCCTGGCACTTATGGTTTAGTCTCATCCTCATTTAAAGAAATGCTGTCATGTGCTTCTGCTATAAGTCATCAGGAGTTGGGGAAGGGGAAACTCCCCTCCTTCCCTTGCCTCTCCATGTACCTTGATGGAAGTCTAAGGCAAGAAAACCCTTGAACAGGGACCAAAAAGAGTGGGGTCCCACTCTTATAGAATAAACATAAAGCTGTTCCTATTGCTAAGTCCATTCTCCTGACTCTTAATCATCACAGAAACACAGAATTTGAGAGTGGAAGAGCACACAGAGACCTTATTGTCCAACATATGTGTAAAAGGAATCCCTACTAAAATATATTAGACAAGTGGTTGGTACTCTACTCTTGACTTGAATATATCCAGCGGTAGAGAACTCACTATAATTTGAGGCAGCGCATTCTACGTTTGGATAGTTCTGGTTGCTACATAATTGTTTTGTTTTATTTTCTTGACATCAAGCCTAAATTTGTCCCTTAGTGTTGCCTACCCATTGCTGCTAGTTATCTCCTGTGAGGCCAAAGAGAGCAAAACTAATCCATCCTTCATATGGCAGCCATTCAAGCACTTGAAGGCAGCTATTCCCTTCTTGTTGTTGATGGTAGTCTTTCATTCTTGAATTGGACCAATGACTCCTGCCTTAGGCTTTTTTTTTCTACAGGTTATATATGCTCAGTTCTTTCAATCATTAGATTATGAGTTCCTTGAGGACAAGAACTGTCTTTTACCTTTTGTTGTATTCCCAGTACTCAATATGGTGCTTGACATATATTAGGTGTTAAATAAATGTTTATTGACTTACACAACAAGACCGATCCTCATATGGCATGTATTCAAAGTCTCCATTCTCTGCCCTTATAACAACTATCTGTACATATCTTTTAAAAAATTGATATTGGTTAGTGGATTCTAGTATAATTAGACAACTCCTCCTTCCTCACTGAAATTATTTCTCTTTATGTCTTCAAAATGCCATTCTTGAGGACTTGTCCTTCCTAGACAGTCTTTCTGTAGAAATTTAGAATATGAGATACTATACATCTTTTTCTTTTGCTGAACCTTTGAAATTTGTTCTCCAAAAATCTAGGGTACATGTCAGACTAAATCATGCCTTCCTTTCTTGTATTGAAAATTCTAAGATAGATTGGTCACTTTTCTCCAAGACTTCCATTATTTTAGTTTTGACAATGAATTCTTCTTCATTGGCATGAATTCAGTCCAAGATAGCAGTTTAGCTCATTATTTTCAAGTTTTAAAGCATGTAATTATCATTAAGATAAAATTGGAAAGTACTGTTTTCTCTGCCAGACATAGAAGTAAATAGAAATTATATATAAATAATTGAACACTCCCATCACTGACAAGCCACGGTTATATCTTCCCAATATATAGTTCTGCCCCCCTCCCATTTTTATCTCCCGAGTTGCTTTTGAATTTGTTGTACCCTTTCAGAGGCATATTTCAGTCATGTATCCCATCTTACCAATGTCCCAAGATATGTACAAGTTCACATTTGCTACATTGTGATAAAATTTCTAATTCATTTTCTACAGTACTCATTTTTGTATAGATATATGGTTTTTTCTGACTTTGTTCTTATATTTTTCTCTCCTGCAAATTTCTGGGCATCTCTACTGCTATTTTCTGTATGTCATAGCTAGTCTCTATGGTAAATCACCTGTCATATATATGTAGACAGTTTTGTTTCTCAACCTGTTTTTCCTTTTTAAAACCATTTTCTTCTTATAGGTACCAGAATGGGGGAAAGAAGGAAAACTGTGGCTAAAGAGTACTTTAATTTTCTTTTGAGTTCCTACTTTGATAGTTCCCATTCCTAGAAGCTGAATATTGTATTGCTGAAAATATATTCCATGAAAATAAATGGTGATGGCAGTGGATAATTCAAGTCATAGACTGCTTTCTCTCATCTTTTCAATTTTAATATTGAATGGCAGGAGTCTTGGCTTTAGATTTAAAGGCAGCATTATGAAGAAACACAAGATTTTGAAATGGAGATCCTGGGTTCAGATCTGTTTTCTAATAGTTAGGCTAATGCATTCCATCTCTCTCTTTCTCAGTTTCCACATTTGGAAAACAAACAAACAAATAAACAAATGGTAAGGAAGTTAGGCTCTCCTGTTCAAAATCTAGTGGACTGAGAGTGATTTTGAATAGTTGAGTTTATTAATCATGTATTTAGGTAAAACTGCAACTACTATTTGCCTGGTAATTAGTTTTAAAATCTCCAAAGGAGGCAGTTCCTGAATTCATCACAACACTCTAATGCCTCTGAGGACAATGTGATCTTGTCTTCAGCCACCATCCTCTCCTCCCTATCTAGAAACTCTCAAGAGATTCAATTAGCCACAGTCATTTGTAATCTTGTCCCACTCTTTGTGACCTTATTTGGGATTTTCCTGGCAAAGATACTGGAGGGGTTTGTCATTTCCTTCTCCAGCTCATTTTATATTTGAGGAAATGAGGAAATTGAGGCAAACAGGGTTAAGTACTTGCCCAGGCTCACAATTAGTAAGTGTCTGAGGTCAGAATTGAATTCAGGAAGATGTCTTCCATTCTCCAGGCCTGGGACTCTATATGTGTATATATGTATATGCATACATACATGTCTCTATATGCATGCATATGTGCATATACGTACACATGCACATTGCACATATGTATGCTCCTACAGTTATACACACACATGCATGAATACACATATGCAGGCTCACACATGCCTATTTATGCACACACAATGCATTCTTACATGTGCACACATGTGCAATGCATGTATTGTGCATACATATGCATTTATATGTGTGTGTGTGCGTGTGCATCTATGTATGTACATATGCCTATGTACCACATGTGCACAAACGTGTATTTGTGTACATATGTAGACATATACACAAATACATTGTACACAGACATGTACATACACACATACATACACATCTATATCTGTAGCTATATCTATGTATCTATCTCCTACTAATCCTTATCCTTCTATATTTGAGGTGATATCAGGATACAGGCAAGGTTTAGTAAAAAAAAAGTAAGCTAAGTATAGTAATGTCTGTTACCGGATAAGCATGGGGAAGGGAAGTTAAGGAAAGATCAGACCATTTTTGGAACTTTCTTCATTTTTTGAAGAGGTCTGTACAACCTATAGCTTCAGTTCCAAGATGACTGCAGAGGCTAAGTGGCTATCCTCACTCTGTCTCTCTCTTAATGGTGACACTGCCTTCCCTTTAGTTTCTTCTCATTTTCTCCTATTGGTGGCGACTGTCCTTGGGCTGCCAATTCAGTCCAACTCATCGCACAAAGCACTAGATGTGACTTAGGATGCCACCTCCTCACTCTTCCTCATACTTCTCTCTCAAAGGATGTAGGATTGTGTTTTAAAATATCAGTATGATTAAAACTCCTCTTCTTTCACAAAGATTGCAATAGTTCAAGTCAGTCTTAGGGATGAGAAACATTGTGCCTTTGCATTTGACAGAATGCCAGTCATTCCTCAAATCTCCATTAAACATGCATGTCCTACAAACAAAGAAAATAGTAGGAGCTCAGCAAATGGTTTCTGCTTTGAAAGATCCACGGTAAGACCCTAACTCTAATAGAAATTGAGAGCACACAATATATGATGGACAGAGAACTGGACTTCATTAAGAGAGACTCAGGTTCCTATCACATATCTGATACTTGTTAGCTGTGTTAGCATAGACAAGTCACTTAACATTTCTTTTCCTCATCTGTAAAATGAGGGCAATAATACTCTCAGTACTTGAGAGTTTCTGTGGAAATAGAATGAGGTGATGTATTCCAAGTACTTCACAAGCCTTAAAACCTCAAACAAATATTAGTCTTCAGTATAGTCTTAAGAACTTACTGTTACTCATTGAATTAACCATAGCTCCTATGCTTTTTAAGTTTTCACTTTTATTCGCTTTTAAGTTTTTTTTAAAGTATTTTCCTCACAAAAGCACTTTGAGGGGATTGATGAATGTATTATTATTTGCATTCTAAAGATGAGGAATTTGAGAGAACAAAAAATTAAATGATATACTCATAGAAATATATCTAGTAATTGTGAAATCAAGATTGACACTCAGCTCATCTGACTCCAAGACCATGCCATTTTTTTCTTTTTCTTTTTTTTTTATATGAGGCTATTGGGGTTAAGTGACTTGCCCAGAGTCACACAGCTAATGAGTGTTATGTGTCTGAAGCTGGATTTGAACTCAGGTCCTCCTGACTCCAGGGCCAGCACTTTATCCACTGTGCCACCTAGCTGCCCCTATGCCATTTTTTATTAGTTAGGCCTCTAGTTTCAGACATCTGATATGATATAAATCCTCATGAATCCACATTCTCATTGACTAGGAATTGTGGTCATTTGGTATGGTCTCAGCTGGTTTATGTAGATTGTCTGATTTATCAGATAGTATTTTATAGCTAAAATTGTAAAAATAATTATAGCAAATAAGTTTTTCAAGAATTTTTAGAAGAATCCATTTGTACAAAGAATTATGTCCTGAATATTAATGATTGTTTTTCTAAAGTTGTTCCATCTTATAACTCTGTGCCTTTTCATGTGCTGAAGAGCCTGAAATATTCTCTTTTGTCTTCTCAGAACACCTGTCTCCATTCATAGTACAGCTCAAGAGCTGCGTCTCTCAAAAAGTTTTTTCTAGGTAAATAGGAAAAGGAAATCATAAGGGATTCAATCAGGTTAAAGTGTTTATATTACTACATGGGAAAATGATATTTATAACCTCTAAAAACTTTTTCATTATTAAGACGGTTAGAAGGATAATACATAGACAGAAAGCAGAGCTGTGAGTTGAATATGATGTATGATTATCTAAAAAAAAAAATCAAGGGTTGAGAAAGAAGAATGCACAAGGAGAAAGGGAAAGGGAGAAGTAGAATGGGACGAATTATCCAACATAAAAGAGGCCTGAAAGAGATTTCACAGTGGAGGGGAAATGGGGAAAGCAGGAAGGGGAGCATATGAACCTTACTCTCATCAGAATTGGCTCAAAAAGGGAATAAAATACACACACAATTGGGTGTAGAAATATTTCTTACCATACAGAGAAGTGCGAAGGAAAGGGGATGAGAGAAGAAGTGGAGCTGATAGAAGGGAGGTCAATTTGGGGGAGGTAAAAGTCAGAAGCGAAACATTTTTGAGAACAAACAATGTGAAAGGAGAGAGAGAGTAGGATAAATAGGGGAAAAACAGAATGGAAGGAAATACACAGTTGGTAATTGTTATTATGAAAAAAAATTAACAGTGAGTTTCTCAGATAAAGACTTCATTTCTCAAACATATAGAAAACTGAGTCAAATTTATAGAAATAAGAGCCATTCCTTCATTGATAAATGGTCAAAGGATATGAACAGGCAGTTTTCAGACAAAATAATCAAAACTATTTATAGTGATATAAAAATGTTCTAAATCACTATTGATGAGAGAAAGGCAAATTAAAACAACTCTAAACTACTACTTCACACCCATCAGATAGACCATTATAATAGAAAGGGGAAATGACAAATGTGTGATGGAATGTGGGAAAATTAAAACACTAATTTACTATTGGTGAAGTTGTATACTGATTCAAACATTCTGAAGAGCAGTTTGGAACTATGCCCAAAGGGCTATAAAACCATGTATACCCTTCAACCAAGCAATACCACTTCTGGGTCTGTATCCCAAAGAGACAACAAAGAAAAAGGAAAAGGACCTATATGTACAAAAGTATTTATAGCAGCCCTTTTAGTGGTGGCAAAGAATTGGAAACTGAGGGAATGTTCATCAATAGGGCAATAGCGGAACAAGTTATATATGATTGTGATGGAATACTATTGCACTTAAAGAAATGATGAGCAGGATGCTCCCAGAAAAAAAAAATGGAAAAACTTATATGAACTAATACAAAGTGAAATGAGCAGAACCAGGAGAACATTATACAGTAACAATAATATTGTATGATGATCTACCATGAATAACTTAGCTGTTCTCAGTAATACAATGATCCAAGACAATGGTGTAGGACTTATGATGAAAGATGCTGTCCATTTCCAGAGAAAAAACTAGTAAAGCCTGAATGCAGATCAAAGACACTTTTTCTTTACTTTCTTTATTTTTCTTTATTTTTTTACTGTGTTTTCTTTCGCAGAATGACTTACAAGGAAATGTGTTTTGCATGACTACACATGAATTATGTATGTCAAATTGCTTGTCTTTTCAATGAGGGGAGAAAGGGAGGGAAGGAGAGAATTTGGAACACAATTTGAAAAAAATGTTAAAATTGTTTTTACATGTAATTGGGAAAAAAATAAAATATTAAATGATTTAAACAAATCAAAAGTTCTTTTCTGATTTCCATAATTCTTAGCACTTCTCATTCCCCTTCTATCACATTCAATTTATTTTGAATATGTACTATTATTTGCCATATTAGGTCAAAGAGGCCACTTAATCCAACCCTCTCATTTAGCAGATTTTTGGAAGCTAAGGCCCAGATTCCTGTAATCATGTAGATGGAGTGATAGAGCCAACCTTTGAGGGTGGCGGGGACGATGATGCCAAAGTCAGTTCTCTTTCCACTCTGCCATATTGCTTCCACTGAAATTATAGATTGTTTTCAAAGCAATTTCTCATAGCAAATTTAGAATGTTTCAGAATGTAAGGCTGGCATCTCTTCCCACTGTACTTTTTCCCTTAAATAAATATTTATTTTATATGAAAACATCTCATTATCTATTAATATATGATAACCTCATAGTAGATTGTAAGGTTCTTGAGGACAGGAAATGTTTCAATTTTTTTGTTAGTATTCTCCATATCTAGTACTATTTTTGGCACAGAGTAGGCCCATAATAAATGCTTGGTGATTCATTCACAGATAAGATATTCCCCAAAGAATTCTGATTGGCAACACTTGGTTAGCCTAATCCATATAGTCTTATATACTTAACAGTCTAGAAAGTAAATTTCTTTTAAAATAACTTCAGGCATTCCACAATTTCAGCCTGGCTTTCCTCCTCACCCCACTCTATTCTTCCTTACCTTAGCAAGGTTTTATACAACAGCTATTTTAGTGGACAAGTAAATATACTCCACTTCCAGTTCCAAAACCTCCTCCATGGAATCTCCAAGTCTTCCCTCTTCCCTCCTCTAATGTTGTCTTTATTTCCTTTCCTTTCAGAATTCTTCTATTTCTCTTAAACCATTCAGGAACATTCTACTGTGATTCCATGGTCTCTTAGGAATCTATAGGACCCTACGCCTCATCAAATGTTGATTCAAGTTTTCATTGTCTTGGAATATTTATTAAGAGATGTCTGAACTAATTTAGATTGTGTGGAAGGATATTACCTTCAGTTATTAATATCTTCCTGTTGATTAATCCACTTATATTTAAGGTTTTGGAGAGTTCTTCTAAGATCTTTTGTAATTTCAGTCTTCCTTCCCCCTCTTTATGTTTTCCTATTGAACACTTTTTAACTCCTTCCCCTTCAGTAGGTGTTTCCATGGAAACTGGGCCACAAAGCTGTTTTGGTCTCCTCCTGTACTTAGCAATCCATGTTTTATCAGTTTTGGTCTCTGCCCCAAGAGACTTCTGGAAGGACAGAACTGAGCTGAGCAGGATGCTAGTCTCTTTTACTTCAGGGTTGTTGGAATCCCCCACCCCACATATGCTGGTTTCCTACCCCAGTTTTCTTTGTTCTATAGTTCTCTGACTAACACACTACACCAGCCAAAGAAAAGTTATATCATTTTCCTCTCTGTGGTACAGTGTTTGGGGGGGGCACAGTTAATTTTTGTTTTAAGACCAAGAGTCAGGCTGTATAGCCCTGCCAGATGACAGCTGCAAATTGGGGAGGGACTGCTGAATAAGCCTGCTAAGGACTAGGGATTAGTCTTATTTTTTATTATTTGTTTGTTGGCTTGTTATCTTATTAGTGTTCTTGGCATCTTAGACCATGAGGACAAGTGAAATTTATTTTTTTCTTTGTATAATTCTATTTTTTTGTAAAGAAATTGGGGTTAAGTGACTTGCCCAGTGTCACACAGCTAGTAAGTGTCAAGTGTCTGGTCTGAGACTGGATTTGGACTCAGGTCCTCCTGAATCCAGGGCCGTTGCTCTGTCCACTGTGCCACCTAGCTGCTCCCGTATAATTCTCTTTTAAAGAAGTTTGAGAGGTCATGAAGATTAGAGAAAGTATCTAGTCTTCCATCTTGTTGCTTCCATGACCTAGTGTCTAAAATTCTGGTAAGATAAATTGTATAGTTAGTACTATCAAACACTTAGCTTTGCTCCTAGTACTTAGAAATAGTATTCCAAGCACTCTACTGAGAGTTTATCATAGCTGTTAAGTAGTATGTTTTTTTCTTTCACCATACAAGGTACATATATGTCATTTTAAGTTCTGCACCTATCTTCATGGTCAGTTGCGTTGATTTTTAAAGAAAATAAATCTTCCAATTTTGCCACTCTGGTTTTACCCATAAATTAATTATTTCATCTTTGTATTTTTGGATTACATTTTTGCTATTATTTTTCAAAATGTCATCTTAATTAAGCTTTCTCATCAACCATTCTAATGTTTTTGTTTATCTTTTATTGAGTTGAGATGCTATTTCTCATCTTTTATTTTCTTAATTTTATTTATTTTTTTTTATAAACCTTCTTGGATATGCTGCAGTTCATTGGAGGTAGTTTCATTTTCACTTCTATTTTATTTATTTATTTGTTTGTTTGTTTGTTTATTTATTTATTTATTTATCTTGGCTAAGCAATGGGGTTAAGTGACTTGCTCAGGATCACACAGCTAGTAAGTGTTATGTGTCTGGGGTTAGATTTGAACTCAGGTCCTCCTGAATCCAGGGCCAGTGCTCTCTCTACTGCCCCACTTAGCTGCCTCATCTGGGTCCTACACGATCTTAATTAGACCATCTTAATGAATGGATAGTGTTTTACTTATACTTCACTGACTTCCTTCAGGGCTCTTTCTTCATGTAAAATTTGGCTTAAATCTCACCTTTTTCTATACCTGTGGATTCTAGTGCCTTCCCTCTTACTTATTTACAATGTTTTGTTTTGTTTTGTTTTCCTCATTAGGGTATAAATTCCTGAAAGGCAGAAAGATTTGCAGAATGCTTTTCTATAGTAAAGACTTAATACATGTTTTTGACTTGACTTGCAATATGCTCTAAAAAGTAAAAATAATCACTGTCCTCAGGAAGCTTATTTTATAATAGGGGAAGAAGACGCATAAAAGGAAGTTAGAAAACAAGCAATTGATAGTGTCCCTTAAATAGGAGGATGAGAAAGGAGAACTGACTGGGTTGATTTTTGAAAATTGCTCTGTGCTTTTAGAGGCCCCTAGCTTCACTCAGCTCTTCATCTACCCTCCCTTTTTCTCCCCGCCTCTCACCTTCCTCCCCCTCTTCTCTTCTCTCTTCTCTCCTCTCTTCCATTTCCCTCCCCTCCATTCCTTTTCCTTCCCCTTTCCTTCCCTCCCCTCTCTTCTTTTGTTTTTTCTCCCCTCCCCCATCCTTTATTCCCCTCCCTGCTCTTCTCTTTCCTGCCTTTCTCCCTCCCTCCTTTCTTCCCTCCCTCCTTTTTTCCCTTCCTCCCTTCCTCCCTCCCTCCCTTCCTTCCTTCCTTCCTTCCTCATCCTTCCCTCCTCTCCTTCTTGTTGTTGTTGTTGTTCTGCTTCTTCTTTTTCTCCTCTTCAAAGGGACAGTAGTATTCCTAATATTTTAATAATTCCTTTGGAATATTTTCTTAATCCACAAAATAGAAAAAAAAACAACCAATGAAAAAGATACTATTTAGTAAGAGCATCTGGATAGGCATTTCTTTTTTATTCTATTTTCCCCTCATAATTGTATGCTTGGGTCAAGATTTTCAAATATACTCATTATGTCAAGGTAGCTTATAATAGTTAACAAGCTACACAAATGTTGATTTGGCAATGATCACAGTTATCTATCTGTCTGTTTATCTATTTACCTATCTATGTATCTATTTATCTATGTATCTATGTATCTATGTATCTATGTATCTATGTATCTATGTATCTATGTATCTATCTATCTATCTATCTATCTATCTATCTATCTATCTATCTATCTATCTATCTATCTATCTGTTGATCCAATAGCTAGCATTTTTACAGTGCTTTAAAGCTTATAAAGCTCTTTATACATAGGATTTCATTTTATTCCTACAACAACCCTGAGAGGTAGATGCAATTATCAACATCATGTTACAGATGAGGAAACTGAGGCAGCTGTACTCACAACTATTATTTGAAATCAAGTCTCCTTAACTCCAGGTTCAATGCTCTCTCCACAGAACCACTTTGGTACCTATACATATGTAATGTTTACATATACACTATCATACCATTTGAATGTTTATACCCCCACCACATGTACATGTTATATGCAGTGTTCTACACATACTTCTCTTTCATTTCCCTCACTCCTTCAAAGAAAAAGAAGGAGGTTTTTCTTCATATCTCTTTTTTAGAAGTGAGGTTGGTTATTATAATATCATAGTATTCAATTTTAATTTATTTGTTCTTATCTTTTTCATTTATATTGTTGTATTTATTTTTTGTTTCCTTTGCATCAGTTCACACAAATTTTCTCAAATTTTTCAAAAATTTCATAATGTTTTCCAGCACCACAATGTTCCATTACGTATGATCATTAGTATGTATTTAACTATTCCCCAAATTACAGACCTTTATTTTATTTCTCATTCTTTACTACTATCAAATGAATGGGCATCAACATTTTCTCTTATTGCCGTTCATTTGGGGTAGCTAGGTGGCGTAATGGACAGAGTATGGGCTTGGAGTCAGGAATACCTAAGTTCAAATCTGGTTGTAGACACTAGCTGTATGACTCTGGGCATGTCACTTAACCCTGTTTGCCTCAGTTTCCTCATATGTTAAATGAGCTGGAGAAATAAATGGCAAATCACTCTAATATCTTTGCCAAGAAAACCCCAAAAGGGGTCACAAAGAGTCAGACATCATTGAAAATGACTAAATAAGAACAGCAAAGATTAGTAATTTAAGACTCATCTTTTTATACAAGACATGCCAATGCATCTGTACTATTAATCATAGAATAACAGATTTTACAAAGATTTCTAGTTGTGCACCACTCACAGAGAAATGGAGAGTTACATGATGGCTATGAGTAGCCTGTGGCATATTACCTATGAAGAAATTCATTGGAGAAACAGTGTGCCTCAGAGAAATAGGTATATGATCAGAAACAGATGAAGGCAGGTCAGATAGCAATAGCAAGGAAAAACTAGTGAATAGACCATGTGCTCTGCTGTTGTCTATAAAATATTAAAAGGTCTAGAAGGAAATCCCACCATATTGGGTGAATGTTTTGTGAATAAATGATTTTTTTTTTATTAAGCACGTTCTCCATGTAAAGCACTGTGCTTCATGCTGGGAATATAAATAGAAAAGTAAAACAGGAGCTTACATTCTGTCCCTTCTTTGTGGAGGATTTGTGGATGGGGAGTTGCCTTGATGTCCCATTGTAGAAGAAATCATGGGTAAGCTGTGGTCCTAACCAATGGTAAAAGAACTCATGGGAATGGTGTTGTGGGTAATGTATTGGACTTGGGAGTAGGGGAGATGTTGTTTCAAAAACCACCACAGAAACTTACTAGCTGTGTTCTCTGGGTAGGTGACATAACTTCTCTATGACTCAATTTATTCAGAGGTAAAATGGGGCCATAAATAATGACCTCTAAAAATACCTTTCCTCTCTAAATCTATGATTCTTTGGGTTATCAAAGTTTATGATGAAGGGCAGGGACTAAACCATTACATAAGATCACTTTTATATTGCCTTCATATAATGCATATATGATGATTTTTTGCAATTATTTGCTTAATAAATATTGTTATGCTAACAATGAAGAAAAACTTATTTCCATGACCATGAAACCTCAATTTGACCAAAAAAGACAGAAAGGGTATAAATATGAGAGTTTTGATTCCAGTCTGGCTGTTGCCAGCATTGAGGCCCTCTGTCCTACCTGCTGCCTCTTCATGGGTTTCTGAGAAGGGAGATCAATGATTTATACATTGAATTATGCCTACTATACATATTCCATTAATTTATGGAAATGTCAAATTGCTTTAACTATTATACTGAACTTCTGTCCTCCAGCAAATGACTTAATTTCCTTCCAAGGATAAAGTACTACATTATTTTTGGCTGACCAACTCAGCTCGGGGCACTCTAATGTTTTCTATCTACTCAGAGGACACATACTTCACCAGGATTACCCTGGGGCAATGGCACTGAAGGCACATTTCTAATGACTGTCATCGTCTTTACAAAAGACATTCTATTTATTAAAGCTGATGCTGCTCGCTGTGTCTGGGTGCACACCATCTTCAGTATGAATAAATGACCTTTCCCCTGAGTTTCTCTACTCATCATTCAGAGAGAAAACATATATTGCCAGTTCAGTGTCAGGGTCACAAGGGATAAGGATAGGAACAGGACCTTGATTCATTGGTCTAGGGAGTTCCCCAGATGAGGAAAAACCTTTGTACCAATGGAATTTAGTACTTTCTCTGCAACATATTATCTTAGACATATCTCAGAAGTGGGTGACAAAAGTTGGATGGGGACAACAAATAAGAGGAGATTCATATTGTTGAAATCTTTCCTAAAGCTTTGAGAAATCTAAGCAAAATGAATTAAGAAGGGACTAGTTGAAATGACGTATGTCAGTATGTTACATTCTTTGAATGTTTGTTAAGAAGAAGTAAACAAACACATATTAAGCACTTCCTATATGCCAGGTGCTGTGCTAAGTGCTTTGCCAATATCATCTTGTTCAATACTCACAAACACCCTGGGAACTAGGTAATATTTCTAACCCCATTTAATTTACAGTCAAGGAAACTGGGGTAGGTAGAAGTTAAGTGAGTTAACCAGGGTCACACAGCTTAGCAAATGTCAGAGACTAGATTTGAGTCTAGACCTTGCTGAGGTGAAGTCCAACAGTTTACCCACCACGTTACTTAGCTGGCTGCAGTGATAACACTGTGGTAGGCTTGTGCTCCAACCATAGCACTGTGTTACCTCAAGACGTCTAGGATGCTTCTATGTCTCAGGTTAGTGTAGTAATGGGTCTTAGTCACCTGAAAAGGGTGAGCACACCTTGGGTACTATGGTTTTCAAGCAGAAAGAGGAAAAGGGTCAATATACCAGGTAAGTTTGGTAACATAGATGAGACTTTATAAGAAGGAGCATGGTCTCACTAAGAAGCATCTGATAGGTTTCTCATATCACTTCTGATGTCATAGGCATGGAAAAGAAGAGAAATTGTCAGCAGGGCAGACATAAGTATAGGGCATGTGTGTTTTTTTTCAAAAGTGAAGTCATACTAAACAAGAGGAATAGATATATCTAAGACCGAATCAGCTCATTGAAAGTAATCATGAAGAATTACGTGTTATATGATCAACAAGGTAGATCAGATATTTTCTCCAATTCCCATGACCTATGAAACTTCTGTAAAATAATTATACAGAAGCAATTGCCATTGTCTCTGTGGTCTACGAACCTCAACGAACCAACAACTTGATGTTGTAATATGAGAGAAGGCCGATCCACAATTTCTATTGTGCTTACTCAGCACCCCTTCTCCCGTTAGCCCTCATGCTCTAACAGGGAGGCAAAATTGAATTCAAAAACACCCTCTTTGCTGCTTCATTATCTGCCAGTTACCTCTCTTCCTACCCACTACCATGGTACCATTTTGAGGAAATAAGAAACACAACTCAATTCTATCACCACCAACCACACCTTTACACACTCTCTATAGAGCAGGTGGAGGTACAGTAAAGCTGGAAGCTTGCTTTGCCTGGGGCAGTAGTACATGCATTGTAATCAAGCAGCACTCAGCCAAAGAAATAAGAAACAAAGGGAACTGGGACAAATCACAAGAATGTGTACAGGCTTTACCAGCCCTAGAAGAAAGGGAATGAACTCTAATTGAGACCGGTTTTGTCTCTCCCCTCCCCCCCAACCTCTGTGCCCATAAGTCACATGGGGAAAAAAGATTGAGACAAGTAAAAGTCAATTTCCCAGCATGGGAAGAAACTGAAATAACTTTGAGTTCTAGCCCTCAGCAGATCTGCTATCAAAGGGGAAGGAATCAGAAAATGAGAAATAGAAAAACATAAGGAAAAAAAATATTTCATAGAAAGGAACCTAAATTCAAATGCTTATGCATGAGCATATAAACCAACATGGAAAGTATTAATAATAGAGGGGAAGATGTCCTCCAAGACATCTAAATGAGTCCAAATGTCTCTAAATAAATTTTACAAAACAAAGGGTAAATGAATTAATGATTGATGAGGGAAAAGATTCAGTGATTTCTCAGAAAATCAAGGACTTGCAATAGGTTGATTCAAATAGTTATAAAAAAGGATAAGAATCATGGAAGCACAATTTAAGGACAATATAGCAGAAATATTTTACAAAATATAACAAAAAATATAAAAAAATCCCTTGAATATCTGGTAGAAATCTCATCAAAGAAACAAAAGAGAGAATAAATGATTAAGAGTATAGATACATAGATAAAATGGACATTTTGGTCAACAAGAAGTAAGCAAAAAACCACATTGAAATATGATTTTTATCCAAGCAAAGGATATGGGTGAAAGAAGAAATTACTGAGGAAACAAAGGTTAAAGATTCTGAGCATGTTGATTTATTAAGCAATGAATGTCAATTGCATGACGACTCAGGACCAGGCCTTTCTTAGTAAGCACTGGATCCTGAATACAGGAGGAGAGAGATTTTTATACATTAAAAGATAACAATAATAAGCAGGATATAAAATAGGTTGCATAATTAGGTAATCTTATTCCTAATTGGAGGAAAGATTAAGGACTTTCCAAATTGGGATGGGAAGAGCAAACTAGTGCAATTCTCATAAATCAGAAGAAAGTGTCCCACTCCCCCCTAGCATCTGTATTCAATCAAAGGAATGTGGAAGTAATAACTGATTGACCAGTATGGGGCCAATTTTCAGATAAGACATATGGTTTGCTTGAAATGTATAATTATGGGAAACTTCTTGCATCAGTCTTAGGCTCTGACTGGGTTTCTGGTAAGCATAAGTCTTTATTTAAGGGTCTCTAAGCAATAGTAGAGGTGATCTAACTTCCCAGCCATGCAAGGTTAGGTTCAAACAATGCAATTAAGTTTTCTCACAAAACAGAAATTGAACTAGACCCATAATTGAAAGGAAAAAGAATTGAGCTAGATACAGAATTGAATCACAAGATAGTCAGTGTGAGGCACTCAGTTTTTCACAATTCTCTCATCTTGAAGGCAGAATGCAGAGATAGCTTAAAGATTATAGGTCTACCAGAAGAAAATGGCAACTCAAACAACATGAGCACAATAATGCAAGAAATAACCCAACAAAACTACTTATTACTTCTGAACACACAAAAAAAATCAAGTACCAATCAAAATAACAAAACAAGTAACAGGAAAACAAAACAAAAGATAATGTTGCAAATTCTAAGACACATAGCGGTTAAATTTAACAGTTCTAATGATAAACAAGAAATTCTGCAAGCAACCAGAGGAAAGGAAAGGAAAGGAAATTTGAATAATATGAAACTTACGTAGTTACCAGAAAGATCAGAAGGAAGTGGGATAATGTCTTTTGAATAGCAAAGGATCTCAAGATGGAACCCAAGGTGACTTACTTTTCAAAACTGAACCTAATGATCAATGAATAAAGATGAACATTCAATGAAAGAGAGGAATTTGAAGCTTTCTTACAAAGAAAACCATATGTGAGCATATTACTTGTTTTGCAAATACCTCAGACAACAGCAATGTAAAGAAGGAAACAATATAGAAACAATGAAGGCACAAGTAAATCAAAAGAGAAATATAAATATAAGAATAAACACCACCACCAGCAGCAAGAACAAAATATCAGCAGAGGGATGAAGAGATTTCCTTTTTAAAAGTACACAAGAATACAAGGTTGAAAAGAGAGCTTAAAGAGAACTGCTGGTGGAAGAACAAATTTGAGACACCATAGACTAAACTTGAAAAACCCCTGGCTATAGGTGAACCAATGTTTTTTGTTTGTTTTTATTGGGACTAAAGTACAGAATGTCAGGGGGAATAAAAAGTGGGGTAAAGAGAGGATGATAAAGAAGATAGATGGGAATAGATGATGTATCTCTATCAAGTCAGTAGCAAACAATGAAGGGAAAATAGCTGCTGTAGTCTCTCCAAAATAAGAAAGCCAATGAAAGAGTGATAGCAAAAAGAGGGATTGAAATAGAGGAAAAGGAAAGGATAAGTATCAATTCAGTCATGGGAGGAAAGAAAGATTCCTCCCATTGAGGAGAGAGAGATTTTAAAATGGTAAATGGCAATGTTAAAATGTATATAATCTGCAGAGATTTGGTGCTTAGAGAAATCATTACCACTGATCGGGGGTATAGGATGTATTCAGAAAAGACTAGTACCTCTGGTCTAAGAACTACTGAGCTCTTTTCAGGGCTGCTTTATGCCTTTGCAGTTCACCTTGCCCACCTAGCTCTCACCTGTGATTCCCAGGAGCTGTAGTATATGCAGTGGCCACACCCTGGTAGATAGTTTTGTCAGACTGGTTGAAAAAATGTTAGAGGTAACCAAAGTGTCTCAAACTTATCGGTGAGTTAGGGGAGTGTCTATCCCAAGCATGTGAAGACTTCCCCTGGTAGAATGGGCAGATGAGAACAATTTGTTCCAAAAGCCATGAAGGCAGCTCAAGTAGGAGCTGTGGAGCCTTTAGAGCTTAATTAGACATAAAAGAAGCCAAGGTAATCCACTGAATTTCCACCCTTCATTAGTCCTCTTGACTCTGCCCTGCCACTGGACTCTGATGATTCTGGAAGAGAGAGTGAGACTGACAACTTTGTGTAACTCTGCCTCACTTGAATACATTTTATGCACAAATCAACAGAAATCACCCATACCATTTTACCATTTTTATCTATCTCAAATTTCTGTGGAGACAGGCAAGTGATGAAGTGGCAGGTGTGGATACACTGGGAATTGTAGTCACAATCCTGTGCACAGGTGGCCTAGGTCATAAGGTTATCTTCGGGATCTTGCTGGAAGCAGCAGTGGTATTCAGTAGCCCACTGAATGTCTGAGGAGCCTTTTAAAGATCACACTACTAACCTCCTGGTAAGAGGAAGGGACTAGAAAAGGTGTCCTAAAAACTTTCTGCTTACCACACCCTGGCCTGGTTACCATGACAGCTGGGGACCCTACCCTGAGATTGAAACACAAAAAAAGTACAAAAACTTTTGCAAAGAGAATTTCATTCACCATTAGTACATGGAGTGTGTACACACTTATAGACAACATCAAGATTGGTTTGACAAATTGATGGGGAAATTCAGAAGGTGCTAAAAGAAAAATGAGAACTCCACAAGGTTAACCAGCAGGACAGTTCAACCATCTCTAAGAAGGTAGCATTTAATTCCATCAAAAGTAAAGTACAAGCAAAGTTTATAGAGCTGCATAATTCTTGGCTCAGTAAGAAGGCAGATGAAATTCAATTTTATGCTGATAGTAACAATCCAAAGTCCTTTTATGAAGTCCTGAAGGCTATTTAGGGGCCAACAACCTATGGTGCATCTCAACCACTCAATGCTGATGGAACGGCAATGATTAGTGATAAGATCATGATCCTGGAGAGATGGTCTGAACACTTTCATAGTGTTCTCAACAGACCAGCATCAATTAATGCTGAAGTCATTGACTATTTACCGAAGATTTAGTCAATCCCTCTCTAGACAAATTTCCAACTGAAGAAGAGGTTTTGAAAGTCTTTATGCTTCTTTTGTATGGCAAAGCAGCTGATGGATGATTCTATTCCAACTGAGATTTATAAGGTGTGTGTGGGGAGAATACTATTCATACAAAAACTGACTGAAATTTTCCAGGTTATGTGGCAAGAGAAGGTTATCCCCCAGGAGTTTAAGGATACCTCCATTGTCCATCTCTTTAAAGATAAAGTAAATAAATTGTCCTATGACAATCACAGGGGGAGTCTCTCTCAGTCATTGCTGGCAAGATTCTTGCCAGAGTTCTCCTTAATAGGCAGATCCTTCATCTGGAAGATGGTCATCTACCTAAGAGCTAGTGTGGCTTCAGAAAGGGCCAAGGAGCAGTCAATATGGTGTTTGCTGCCCAGCAACTCCAGGAGAAATGCCAGGAGCAGAACAGAGATCTGTCTGTATACAATATTTGTAGATCTGACCAAGGCCTTTGATACTATCAGTTGCAAGGGCTTATGGAAAATTATGTCACAATTTGATTGCCCCAGAAGGTTCATCAGTATTTTACATCAATTTGATGACAGCATTCTTGACCAGATTCTGAATAATGGACAATGCTTCTTTGCTTTTCACTCCATTCACTATTTACATGAATAAAGACATCTAAATAATTAGACAAATATTAATTACTAATGGGTGGGTTCAACCAATAAAATACAAATTAAATGCTATGTAAATTAATTGACTTATTCAGTGTCATACTAATTAAAGTACTAAAGTAATACTTTATAGAACTAGAAAATAGAAAAAAATAGTAATGAAATTCATCTGGAGGAAAAAAAAGATTGATGATATTAAAGAAATTAATGAAAAGTAGTGAAAAAGAATGAGGCCTAACAGTATTGGATCTAAACTAATAAAAAAGCAATAATCAACAAAATGCTTGGGTACTAAATGAATATTGTATTTCCATGGACAAATATTCATGCCATTAAAGGAGGGAATCAGAGTTCCTGGAGGAAATTTACATGTAGAAGGGTGGGGCAAAATGGACATACAATGGAGATTTCATGGAAAATGGGGGGAAATGATAATGGGAAGTATAGGGGACATTAATAAGCTTCACATCCAGGACAAAGGAAAATTTCTGTCATGTGACATTGTTTCTAACCCTTCTATCTCTTGCAGGAGAGAGTGAGGCTTAACAGAGAAAAGGAGTAAGAGAGCAAAAACCCATGAAACAATAACATGAATTGTTTAGAAGGGGGAATTTAAGATAGATACTTTAGAATCTTTAATTCCATAAAGAACATAGAAAATGAAGAAATAAATATTATGAAGATGATTAATGAAGAAAACAAAAAGAAATACTTATTTTAGAAAAAAAAATACTTTTGGGAGCCAGTGACTTCTTAGAATCAAGATGGCAGAGTAAGCAGTAGTTTGCTGTCCCTCTGCCATTCTCATCACCAAACATGCATTAAATAGTGCCTCAGAACAGACCTTGTAACAGTAGAGCTAACAGAAACACAGGGTTGAGCAGTCCTTTGGTCCAGGAGACTTAGAGGATTGGAAAAAAAGGCCAGTATCACTTGGGTAAAAGGAGAGCACAGTCCAGGACAGAAGCCTTCCAGCAAGCCAGCAGCAGGCTCCATCTCAGAAAACTAGTGGGAGATCCTGAGCCCCTGAGTGGGAGTAGGCAAATACCAACACCAGGACCTTCCCCATGCCTTAGCACAGCCAGGGGAACTGGTAGACTCCATATCAGAGAACTACTACTCACACTGGCAAAGCCCCAGGCAGGCAGACATCTTCCAGCAGCCAATCTTCACATACTTCAGTGTAACCTGGAGAAATGCAAAATAAACCCACCAGGCCCTAGTACATACCAGATACCACCACTAGGACCCCAGCTCAGCACCATGTAAGCTGACAGACCCCTACAACCTCCAGCAGCCAGCACCTGAGGCCCCAGAGAACAAAACCTGACCAACCCTTTGGTTCCCAGAACAAGAAACTTGGGATAATGTCCTCTATGCTCCAGCAAAAGAGCTCAACTTTAAAAGCCAGGAAATAGGGCAACATCATGAGCAAGCAGCAAAAAAGAACCTTCACCATAGAGAAATTTTATGGTGACAGGGAAGATCAAAATACAAACTCAGAAGAGGCAACACTATCAATATACCTACATCTGAAACCCCAAAGGGGAATATAAATTGGTCTTAAGCCCAAAAAGCCTTCTTGGAAGAGCTCAAAAAGGATTTTAAAAGTCAGATATGAGAGGTAGAAGAAAAATTGGGTAAAGAAATAAGAGATATGCAAAAGACAGTCAATAACTTGGGAAAAAGAAGGAGAAAAATTGGCTGAAGAAAACAACTCCTTAAAAGATAAAACTGGCCAAATGAAAAAGGAGGTACAAAAACTAAGTGGAGAAAATGTTTTCTTAACAATTAGAATTGGGCAAGTGGAGGCTAATGACTCTATAAGACAACATGAATCAGTCAAAGGAAATCAAAAGAATTAAACAAAAATAGAAGAAAATATAAAATACCTCACTGGAAAAACAAACTACCTGGAAAATAGATCAAGGAGAGATAATTTAAGAATTATTGGACAGCCTGAAAGCCACAATCAAAAAAGAAGCTGGACAGCATCTTTCAAGAAATTATTAAGAAAAACTGCCCCGAGGTCTTAGAAACAGAAGATAAAATAGTCATTGAAAGAATCCACCGATTACCTCCTGAAAGAGATTCAAAATGAAAACTGTAAGGAATTTGTAGCCAAATTTCAGAATTGTTAGGCCAAGGAGAAAATACCATAAGCAGCCAGAAAGAAACAATTTAAATATCATGGAACCACAGTCATGATTACATAAAACTTAGAAGTTTCTATGTTAAAGGAGCAGAGGGCCTGGAATATGATATTCTGGAAAGCAAGGGAGCTTGGATTACAACCAAGAATCAACTATCCAGCAAAATTGAGTATCATCTTTCAGGGGAAAAGATGGAAATTCAAGGAAATAGGGGACTTTCAACAATTCCTGATTAAAAAAAAAACATAACTGAACAGAAAATTTGATCTTCAAATACAAGACTCAAGAGAAGCATAAAAAGGTAAACAGGAAAAAAAAGATGTTATTCATTAAGGTTAAACTGTTTACATCCCTACATGATCAGATGATGCTTGTTACTCTTGAGAACTGTACCTTTATCACAGAATTTAGAAGGTGTATACAAAGACAGAGGGTGTAGGTATAAATTGACTTTGATATGATATTAAAAATAATTTGGAGGTAAAAAAAAGGGTTGTACTGGGAGAAGAGGAAAGGAGGAGGCAGAAAAGGATAAGTTACATCACAGGAAGAGGAACAAATCCTATCACAGTAGAGGAAAAGAAGGGAGGGAGGCAAGCATTATTTGAACCTTACTCTCATCTCATTGAATTTGGCTCAAAGGTAGAATAACGTATACACTCAATTGGATATAGAAATCTATCTTACCCTTTAGGAAGTAGGTGGGAAAAGGGGAAAGAAAGGGGAGGAGAACTGAAAAAAATTCTGGAGTCTGAATACAGATCAAAGCATACTATTTTCTCTTTTTTTTTTCCTTTTGTTCTGATTCTTCTTTTATAGCATGACTAATGTGCAAATATGTTTAATATGATCATGCATGCATAGCCTATATCATATTGCATGCACATTGGGGAGGTTGGCAGGGAGGGAAGAGAGAAAAAATTAGAACTCAAAATCTTATAGAAGTAAATGTTGAAAACTAAAAATAAATAAGTATTTTTAAAGAAGAAAAATAAACAGTAAATGAAGAAAACACTGGGGGTGAGGGAGACAAAACCAAAAGGAAGGAAAAGAGATTTTTTTTTTAAGAAAAAAGACAATTATATAATTACATTAAGAGAAGGAAAAATTAATAAGATAAACTAAACTACAATATTAGGGAAAGGGGTGACAAATGGGAATGGGAAATTGATGGTGAAGGGGAGCAATTGGTGGGAATAGGATTTACTTAAAGTAAATTTAACAAAATAATTGAAGTGATAAAATACTATCTTCAAAAAGGTAACTAACCAGTGTAATGGACCAGGAGTCAGAAAGACCTAGGTTCAAATCTGAACTCAGACATTTATTAGCTGTTTGACTTTGTGCAAGTGCCTTAACCTCTGTCTGCCTCAGTTTCCTCAATTATAAAATAGGGATAATAATAGCAACTACCTCTATGGGTTGTTGTGAATGTCAAATGAAATAGCAATTGTAAAGTGTTTAGCATGGTGCCTGGTATATACTTGACACATAATTATTACCTTTGAGGTATAGACATAGTAGTGATATTGTTAGGTCAAAAGGTATGTATAATTTAATAATTTTTAAAACAACTTTTGGGGCATAGTTTCAAATTCTTTTCCAGAATGATTGAACTAATTCATAGGCCCAACAACCGTGTATTTATTAGAGTACTTGTTTTCCCATATCCCCTCTAACATAGGTCCTTTTCCTTTTCTGTTATCTTAGTCAATCTGATAAGTATAAGGTGGTAACTCAGATTTGTTTTAATTTGTACTTCTTTAATTAATGATTTGGAACATTTTTTCATATGACTATTGACTGTTTTTATTTCTTCCTCTGAAAACTGTCTATTCATACCTTTGACTATTAATTGGAAAATGACTCTTAATCTTATACATTTGGCTTAGTTTCCTATATATTTGAGAATAGACATAAATCAGAGAAATTTTCTGCAAAAATACTTTCTTCAGATTCCCATTTTTCTTCTAATTTTAGCTGCATTCATTTTATTTGTACAAAAACTTTTTTTAAATTTATGTAATAGAATAGTCCATTTTACCTCCTGTGAACCTAACAATCTCTTGTCATTCATAAATTCTTCCCCATATCTATCCATGCATCTCACAGTAATTTCTTCCATGTACCTCTAATTTGTTTATAATTTCACCGTTTATGGCTAAGTTATGCGCCCATTTAGAGCTTTTCTTGGTATATGTTGTGAAGAGTTATTCTATTTGTAATTTCTGACACCTGCCTTCCAATTTTCTCAACACTTTTATCAAATAGTGGGATCCTTGGGCTTATCAAACACGAGGCTACTATGCTTATTTGCTTTTGTATATTGTGTACCTAATCTGGTCCTCTGATCAACCTCTCCCTCATCTAGCGCCAAATCAGCTTCTTGATTATTGTTTTTTATTAGTTTTAGATCCAATACCATTTAGGGTCCGTTCCTTCTCACTATCTTTCATTAATTTCTTTAATATTATCAATCATTTTTCTTATAGATGAATTTAATTATTGTTTATGTTTTCTGGTTCTATAAAGTAATACTTTAGTAGTTTAATTGATATGACAATGAATAAGTAAATTAATTTAGATAGTATTTTAATTTGTATTGTATTGGTTGAAGCCATCCATTAGTAATATTTTTTTCCAATTATTTAGATGCCTTTATTCATGTAAATAATATTTTGTATTATGTTCATATAGATCTTATATGTATTTTGGCAGATAGATTCCTAAGTTTTTTATACTTTACATATTTATTTTAAATGGAATTTCTCTTTAGATCTATTCCTGCTATATTTTGTTGGTAATATACTGAATTGATGGTAATGTATTTGTGTTTATTTTACATAGTGCAATGTTGCTAAAGTTGTTAATTGCTTTGATTAGTTTTATTTGCTTACTTATTTTTTTTTATTCTTTAAGGATATCCAAGTAAATCATCACATCATCTGGAAAAAGTGATAATCATTTTTGCTTTTAGAGTACGTGTGTTCTCTCAATTTCCTTTCCTTATCTTATTGCTATAATCTAGTATTTATACCACTATATTTAATAGTAATTATAAAAATGGGCATCTTTTCCTTACCCTTGTTCTTATTCAAAATGCCTCTAGTTTATTCTCATTAAAAATAAAGCTAGCTCTTGATATTAAATAGATACTACTTATGATACTAAGGGAAATTCTACTAATTCTATGCTTTCTAGTGATTTTAACAGGAATAAGGTCGCATTTTCTCAAAAAATATTTTTCTACCTCTATTGATGTAATCATGTAATTTTTACTTTTATTATCCTTAATATGATCAATCATGTTTATAGTTTCCTTAATATTGAACCAGGCCTATATTCCTGTTATAAATCCAGCTTGGTCATAGTGTATAATTATTGTAATAGTGTGCTGTAGTCTCCTTGTTCATACTTTATATCAATATTCATTAGGGATATTGACCTGTAGTTTTCCTTTTTTATTTTGACTCTCCTTGGTTTAGAAATCAATACCATATTTGTGTCATAGAATTTGGCAAAACCTCTTCTTTTTTTTCCTATTTTTTCAAATAGGGGGCATTGTTATCCTCATTTTTTCTTTGGGTGTGGGGAGATAAGGGCATTGCTGTATTGTTAGTGAAGGACAGTGTGAGGAACAATGCATGGAGACATGTTTATGCATGTGTGTGTGTATATCATATATATACACATATATACACACATGCATATATAGTATGTATATGTATATGTGCATATATGAGAGAAAATACTTCCCAAGAATGAAAGAAGTCCAAAAATAGAATGGATAGCCTTGGGAAGTAGCAGAGGTCTTAAAGTAAAGATCAGTTCATCATTTGTTGGAACATTGAAAAATAGATTTCTACTTAGGTGCAGGTTGGACTAGATAACCAGAGAAGTCCCTTTCAACTTTGAGATTCTGAGATTCTATGTATCCAGTCTGTCCAGAACAATAGAGTGCAGTGGCCTTGATCTGGTGGTTGCAAGTAGTTTATATTGTCTAGGGGGGTGTATAGGGTATTCAAGGAAGACTAGCACCTTTTGTGTGAGGGCTTACACAACCTTTTTCAGGGCTGTTTATCTACCTTTGATGTCTACTTGTCACTCAACTCTTACCCCCAAGAAGGAATAGTATGTGCAGCAACCACACCCCAGTAAAACCATCTCAGCAGACAGGCTAAATAAGGTTAAGCATAACTAATAGAGCTCAAACCCATCAGTGAGTTAGGAGGATGTCTACCTCAAACATGTGAAAACTTCCCCTGGCCAAATGTGTGGATGAGAACAATTTGTTCCAACAGCCAAGAAGGTGACTGAAGCAGGCACTGTGTAGTGCTTAGACTTGGTCAGACATTGAAAATATGAAGATCATCCACTGCATCCTGGGCCATCACCAGTTATCTTGACTTTTGTCTTGCCATTGGACTTCAACGACTCTAGAATAAACAGTGAGGCTGATGTTATTGTACAACTCCACCTTACTTAAATCTGATTCATGCACAGGTCAAGGCATTACCCCGTGATGTCATTGGTCCTCTTCAGAAATAAAGAATGAACAACAATATTGTTTAGGTGTGAATCTACATGTGGATGTTGTAGGAAAATGTATAAGGTAAAGACAAATAAAAGACTAATTCAATTCAACAAATATATGTCAGATACTTAGTATTTATGAGTTGCTTTCCTAGTCCTTAAAAATACATAGACAAAATTGAAACATGCCCTGCCCTCAAGAGGTTTACATTCTATTAGAGGGGGTTACACTGTAGACACAAGAAAATACAAAGTAATCAAAAGTGATTTCAGAGAGAGAGAGAGGGCCAATCATAGGAAGGATCAACAGTCATCTTCTACAGAAGGTGGCAGCTAATTAGGATTTTAGGGGAAGCTAGAGAATCCATGAGGCAGAGATTAAAAAAAAGTAATAAATCCTCAATGGGGAAAATGATCAAAAAGTGAAAAGAGCAGAACCAAATGGTGACTTCCAAGGTAATAAATAAATCAGTGGATCTGATGGGAGTAATTCACCATCTGGTGACATGCCTCATTTTTGTATTGATAGAAAGCTTGTGGAAACTCATTGCTGCTGGAAATTAAGGATGAATCCATTAGTCAGACTATTTAAGGCTATTTATATTCAGATTATGACTTCCCCCATTTAGGCTGCAGCAGATCATGTTCTCTACTCAAAATCACTTTCCTGCTCCTTACTGTGTCTGGCTAGGAGAGTTTGGCCATGAATGATAGCATAGAAAAGTTGACAGGGAGCCATCATTTCTCTCTCTCTGACACCACTAAATGAATGTGAGCCATAAGAAAAATACTCCGGATTATGTTTACTTCAAGAGATTGAGCTTTCCTTCTGCACATATTTCTTTCCTTCCCCTTCAAAGGAGGACTCTTTGTCTCTTCTCATTTTCTTCAAGTTATGCTCCATTCTTGTGGCCTCCTTGGCTGGAAATGAATGGGAAATGAATGTGAACTTTCCAGCTTAATGGGCTCTTCTCAATCTTGACTGTTTTTGAAAAGGGAAGACAAGAGCTTGACTATGACATTGGTAGTGGTAGATTGATGAGGCTACATTCCTCAAACCTATTAAGAATCTAGTTGTCATTGAGTCCAATCTACCCCTATGTGCAGGTGACTTTATTATCCAGGAACATGAAGGGCTTCTGTCAAGCTTTAGTGGAAAGACCCCGGACATGGTGTCAGATGAGAGCTAGACTGGAATCTTGATTCTGATGCCTCCTTGTTGTATGATGAAATAACTTAATCCCTCTGAGTGTTTTTATCCTCATTTGTAAAATGAGGATAACAATGCTTACTTGCTACAAGTAGAAATTTTGCAAATTGTAAAGCTTGAGATAATTTTGCAAAGCACTTTGTAAACTTTTAAGTACTAAGTTAATGCAAGTTATTATTATTATTTCTTTTAACCTTTTTTCAAGTTTCAAAAAGCCTTGCTTAGTTCTAGTATTCTGGGATTTGGTAAACCAAGTGTGTAGTTTCTCCCACTAAGTATCTATCATAATTTTGTAGACTCTGATTATATGCTTTCTGTTGGTTGCCGTTTATTCATTTTTCAGTCAAGTCTGACTCTTTGTAATCCCTTTTGGGATTTTCTTGGCAAAGACACTAGAGTGGTTTGCTATTTCCTATTCCAACTCATTTTACAGATGAAGAAACTGAGGCAAACAGGGTTAAGTGACTTGCCCAGGGTAACATAGCTATTAAGTGTCTGAGGTTGGATTTGAACTCAGGAAGATAATTCTTCCTATCTCCAGCTTGGTACTCTAACCACTGTGCCACCATCACTTCTTAGCGTCCATCTTCTCCAGCTGAAGAGTTCTTTCTCCCCCCCCGCTTTGTTTTATTAACCACAACAAAACAGGTAGTGTGAATAATAACCTATAACAGTGCCAACCTCAAGCAAGCATTGACTCTCAAGTTGCAGTCAACACTGAAGTTTTTTGAATAAAATGCCATGGCACTTGGGCATATCTCACAGATATCTTTAATTTCCTCATTATTCTTTGACTTTTTTTTTGGTGAGACAATGGGGGTTAAGTAATTTGCTCAGAGTCACACAGCTAAGATCTTTGACAATTTTTGACACTCAGGCTAATGGATGTTATCATAATGGAGGGCAACAATGACAGGGAGACAAAGATAGAGAGACAGAAAGGACAAAAATAGGAAAAGAAGAGGAAAGGAGGAGAAGAAAAAGGTGGAGCAGGAAGGAAAGGAGAGACAACTACTTTAGAAGGAATTTCTTGTAATAGAGTGGGAGGGAGGGAAAGGAGAATCCTTTGCCCTTAGTCTTAGTCTTCTACCTGCTCCCACCCTTGACCATACAAGGTCCTAGTGAGCTTTGGAAGACTAGAAGACTTCAACTTTTCATTGTTATCCTAGCAACTTCCCTTCCACAGAGAATTGGCTGGCACCAGTGTCTTAATGTCAGCATCAGGAGGAAAGAATAGACTGTGTGATAAGTAAAGGGAGATTCAAGTCTCACTGAGGTGCCCAGAAGAAAACTACATCATACCTAAAATGAAACAGAAATTTCATAGGAATATAATAGAATAACTTTCCCAAAGATGTGAGCAGTTTCCCCTTACCAGTTTGTCCTCTTTGAACTTGAGCCCACTTTTCTCTGGACATGGTGCATACTCATAGAAGAGTATGTCACAGACTTTTGGTGGGATGCTTTGTGTTAACTATTGTTACCATACTACCTTAGTAAATATCTCCTTACTAAAGAAGTATATAAATTCTAGCTATTATTTTTGTTTTCGAAAGGTAATACAATTTGTTGACTAATTGATACCAACTAATAATCATGAAAGGAAACACATTTGTGAGGAATCATGAACTATAGCATTAGAAACAAAACCTGGATCTCTTTATAGCTACTGTAAAGCCCTTATGGGAATTGGATGTCCACACTGGGGACTCATCATCAGGGGAGTGGGGGTTGGCATAGTATCTTCAGATCATGTGCTAGATGCACATACATATAAACTCAATTGTTTTCTAATTCATTGTGTCCCAGAGAATTAACATATATGTCATGTACTGGCAAGGATGGGAAAATACCATGCTGCAATGACTATAAGGTGGCAAAGCAGAGGATCCACAGGGAAGTTATGGTCACCTGCTCCCTTCACTTCTTGTATTCATCCCTGCCCCATTCATGTGGACCTGAGAATGACTTCTCTCTGTAGTGTTATTATCAATCTACTTCTGAAATCTGATGAGAGAATCAGGCTGAAGCAAATTCATCCTTTGAACAAGGGTGTTATAGTATAGAAAAAAAAAAACAAAAACAAAAAAACAACAACACTGGATTGGAAATCACGGGACTTGAGATGGAATCCTGGAACTTCTATTCATTACTCGTATGAAGTTGAGCAGGTTATTTATATTATCTCAATTTTAATTCCTTATCTATGAATCAAGCCATAGACCAACTCTGCTTATTTTCTATTTTGTGACCTTAGTCAAATCACTTCCTATCCGTAAGTCTCACTTTCCTCATCTAAAAAGTAAGAGATTTGAATGAAATGACCTCCAAGTTTCTTTCTACCTCTAGTCAATAAATCAATATCTAAGTCAATAAATCTTTAATCAATAAACACTCATTAAGTACCTGCTGTGTGCCAGGCACTGTGCAAAATGTTGGGGATACAAAAAGAGGCACCTCAAGGGTCTTACAATCTAATCGAGGGAACAACATGTAAACAAATATATACAAAACAAACTACGTGTCTGGAGAATAATAAGAGAGGAAAGGCACTAGAATAAGAGAGGATGGGGAAGGTTTCCCGTAAAAAGAGAGATTTTGGTAGGACTCTTAAGGAATCCAGGAAGATGAGTAGTCAGTGAAAAAAGGAGAATATTCAAGGCCTGGGGGACAACCAGAGACAGTTCCTGGAGCCAAAAGATAGAATGTGTTATTCATGGAGGTCAGTGTCAGTGGACCAAAAAGTATTTACTACAAAGTAAATTAAGAACATTAGGTGAAAGTTTCAAAGAGAAAAGATTTGATGCAAGGAAATGTAAAAAAAAATAAACAAACAAAACCTTCTAAGAAAATAAAATGGGCTGATGGTCTGCCCCTAATTGCTGCCCCTCAAACAAAGGTTGGATGACAACTTGTTGGGAGTATGGCACAGGGGATTGCTTTTATGTTTGGGGCTGAAAGAGATAGCCCCTTCACCTTTCTGTGTTCTGGCACTTTTCCCCTTGTTTATGTAAAATTTGAACTGTTTTTCGTGTTTCTCAGGGTGGTTGTGAGGATAAAATGAGATAATATTTGCATAGTGCCTTGGGAGTCTTAAAGTTCCAAATCTTTGTCATTATTGTTTTTGCCTTTCTAATTGTCTTAGATTATCCTCCTCTCCACTCACTTTGAGCACTTAATGTGTGTTCCAGGCCTTGTACTAAGTACTGGAGATACAAATACAAAAAATTAAAGCCAGTACCTGCCCCCAGAGAGCTTACACATTCTACTAAGGGAAGACAGGATGTATAAAGTAGAATGAGAAAAAGGAAGGAATAAGTGGTATGTTTTTGAACTGGGGTGCAGGATGATGATGATGGCTGGGGAGGAAGCAGCATGGTATAGAGTTGGCTGAATATCTTAGAAATGATCTAGAGACCTGGTTCTGGGGAAGATGATATGGAAACTCACCAAAGGATTAGCCTCAGCCTTCAATGGAAGAATAGAGATGGAGATGTATATGATGAAACAAAAGATATCAGTAACATGTTGTTGTTTTGATGTATCTTACTAGATTCACTCTAATATTCTAGACTTTCAAGATTGGTTTTTGGATCCCACCTCTGTTAACCATTGTATTCTCTATAACTCTCAGGTTTGTGTAATCTTTGTATTTAATAATTTAATAAATTGAATCTTCACCTCTCTACCTTTCTCCAAATAATTAATAACCATTTTTAACAGACATGATATGCCATTGGAGATGTTTTGCTGATGTTGACTGATTCCATTCATTTCAATTCTGAACCTATTTTTTGACCCGTCATCCAACCCATCTCTCTCCATTTTTTTCTTTAAGAATAGCAAAAGATTCTTTAGAAAGTGTTAGTACTTTTCCTTTGTTATCTGCAAAATTATCCAATTTTCCCTGTATATATCTCATTCACACCTAGTTGTTTTCATGTTGTTTCACCCTTTAGACTATGAACTCCTTGACAGGAAGACTGTTGTTATATCCTTTCTTTGTAATCCCAGCAGTCAGTACAATTCTTGGCACATAGCAGAAATGTAATAAATATTTACTGACTTTTTGACCACTTCTTCTCCTGTTTGTGTATGGATATATATACATATATATATATATATATATATACACACACACACACACCTTCATACATAAATATACACATACATACAAAATGCATACATACAAGCATATGTGTATATGGCATAGTAGATAGAGAGCAATCCCTGGAGTAAAAAAAAAATGAGTTTAAGTCCCGACTTTGATGCCTACTATCTGTGTGAAGTCTTACAGCTTCTTCTGCCATACCCTGTAATTAGTACAGGAGATACAAAGAAAGGAAAACAAACAAGCAAACAAACAAACAAAAAAATTTGGTCAGTTCCCTCTAGAGCCTCACAATCTAATGCAGAGACAATGTGCAAACAACTATGTTCATGCAAGACACAGACAGTATAAAAGAGAGATAATCTCTTAGGGAAGGTACTAAGTGGAGAATGGGAACATTCTCTAGTTATAGCACAGTACGGACTCGGTAGATACTTAATAAATGCTTGTTGATTGGTTGATTTAATAACCCAATCTAGAATTTTCCTGGAAATGGAAGTCAAGTTCACTGACTTTCATATTTTATTCTCTACTTTTTTAAAAATTATGTTTTAGTTCATTTTTTTAACATCAGAATGTTTTTTTCCTTCTTCATTTCTATGGTATCTCTCCTAGTCTCTTCAGTCTTTTAAATTACACCAACAGTGGCCCAGCAACCATGTTAGCCAGATTTGTTGTTTTCCTTCAATATCCAAGGTCAGGTGGTGCTAATTCATTAGAACAGCCAAGAGATCTCTTATTATCCCCTTTCTTATCTTGAGGGATCAACTCCTTATTATACATTTTCTGTCTTTTCTAGTCAAAAAAATCATTCCTATTGGAGGGGGAAAAAGGAGCAGAATGAAAACTGAATAGTTTTGCCTTCTTTCTGCTTTCGCTTACCATTGTCCTGTCCATCCAGTCCCTTCTTTGATTCTCCTCTTTTCTCTTTTCCTCAATTTAGTTTTTTATGCTTTCAGCATAGCTTCCCTCCCTAGCTGCTCTGCATTCTAAGCATTAGCATTTCTGACTCTATTCTTACAGGATGATGCTAACATTTGTACTCATCCTCTATTACCTGCTCTTCCATCTTCTGTGAATTTCTTTTATAAATCTGCTCTCATTGGTGTATTCTTGGTGTATCTCCTTATTTCTTCAGACATTATCCATTGTTCTTCTTCATCATAATTGCTTCCCTTTGTGTCCTCAGTAATTTACCAGTCCCCTTGTGTTAGTTCGTTTTGCTTATTGTCTAAACCTTGTCATTTTAGTAAGGATATTTGAGGCTTTCTGCTTTATTACTAGCCTTGTTTATTGAATTCTAGTTTCTGGGTAGTTTTGGCTATCTCAACAAATATCCTTCTTCTCAAACGGTAGCCTCTCTTCAAAGCACCTGCTGAATATGCATGGACAGTATTTTTTTCCATTCCCCATCATTTAAAATGTAACGTCCATTTCATTAAATCTGTGAGGTACAAGGAAAAAACAATTCTAGTGTTTGCTAGGAACATTCCATCCCTGACCAGGAGACTCTTACAAATATATTTTAAGTGATGGCACAGAAATCCAAATCTTATTTCAGACACTATATTCTTCACCAGCTTCCCAGATTATTATTTTATCTTCTATATCCCTTGCCTCCATTGGACAGCAGTGATGAAAACACCATTTGTGCTCCTATGATTTTCAGTTTGAAGACTCAGCCATCCTATCAGTCCCTCTGATTGACAATCTTGGTATCATCCTCTCCCTTACTACCCCACCCTTTCCAATCAATTTCCAAGTCCTGTAGATTCTACCTCTGTATCTGCTATATTTATCCCTCTTCTTTCCACTTATAGGAATATCACTCGAGTATAGGATCTGATTATGTCTTACCTAGACTACTGAACCATTAAAATAACCTCCCGATTAATCTCTGCTTTCCTTGATTCATTGTTCCCACATTTGCCAGTTTGATATTGTTGACGAATGACCAATCTAGTCAAGTCATTCTCCTGTTCCAGAAGCCCCATTGTTTCCCAGTTGCCTCTTGGACAAAACGTTCATTCAGTTGGTCACTGAAAGCACTCTTCCTTTTTTAAAAAAAGGAGCTTAAAAACTGTCATAAGTCGTGAATCTTTATATTCATCCATCCATCCATGATTCAAGCTTGGAGTCTTCCTGACTTAATGTCTAGATTTCTTTCTCTTTTTTTTTTGTGAGACAATTGGGGTTAAGTGACTTGCCCAGGGTCACACAACTAGTAAGTGTCAAATGTTTGGTCTGAGGCTGGATTTGAACTCAGGTCCTCCTGACTTCAGGGCCAGTGCTCTATCCACTGTACCACCTAGCTGCCCCTTAATATCTAGATTTCTATCCTCTATGCCACAAACTTTGTAAATATTTAAGACTTACTCAAATGGATCTTCTACCTCCTCTCCAAAGTAGAATGTAAGCTCCTTGAGGGTAGGGGCTCTATAACTTTTGTATTTGTATCCTCAACACCTAGCGTAGTTCCTGGTATGTATTAATGTAATCAGTGAAAAAAAGTGTGTTTGATTGGAAAGAATGGAATGAGCTAAATTTGATATAATTTTAGTAGCTTCATAGGTCAAAACATCTCTCTGTGTCTTTTAATTCTGGTGCAGTCATTAATTGCAGGACGATATTCTCATGTCTCCTCCAAAGAAAGATAGTTTAATTAAATCAAAGTTTAGATACTTTGATTTTTCTTTTCTGTTTGAACAATTGCTGGAACTAATGGCAACCAATTACATGTGGTATTTACCAGAAATACCTAGAGGCTTGGCATGCAATCTGGAGTTCAGAGCTTTGCCCTTGAATGACAAGAAGCCTCATGTCAAGCAACAAAACTGAGACCTAGCTAGCAGTCAAGGCCTACTCTGGGTCTAGTGTCTTTGCCATTTTGCAAATTCCAGATGGGAAAACCAAGCCATCAAAATCAAGTAATTACTGTTTTCTGCTTTTGTGCAAAAATGGCAAGCTGATGCCCCTTTTGAAAGCATGGGACTTGGAAAGATGTATGGAAAACAAACAAACAGGCATTGAGCATTGAAGAGCTAGGTGGCCCTGTGTTCAAATGGAAAGAATTATGCTCAAAAGGAGATTAAAATGAGAAAAAAAGAGCTAGAACAATGCTGGGAAGAAGGTGAAGATCCTCAGTCCTGGCATGTTGAAAAACTGATGGATAATTGTAATTAGCTTTCAGAATTTTTAATTATAGAAGTGGTATAAATAATCACAAAGCACGGCTTCACTAATGAGAGTCCTCGTGCTAAGACACACAGGGAAGCATTTGTTAGGGGCCTTTGAAAACACTGCCTGTTAATTAGGTGTCTTACAGCCAGCAGGGCTTCAAGAGAAGGAGAAACATTTATACATTTAAATCAGCCTCATTCCTAGAGGTATCCAATATCAATTATGGGAGAGCGGGATGTGAGAATGGATGCATTTTGTAGCCAGGAATAAGATCTAAAAATTTAAAAATAAAAGGCACGCCACTTATTTTGTAGATAGGTTCTAATGGGAAGGAGGATTATTATCAGGGTTAAGGTTGCTGAAAGAAGATTGAAGACCTGCTTTTCGGACTGGGCAAGTCAAAAAATGATATCTCTTTCTGTTGGGAAATTGAAGAGAGCCTTGTTCTTACTTTGTGTTCATCATAGGCACATGACTTTTCACCTTGAATGGCTCTTGGAGGTTATTAATCCAACTTCATCAATTTATGGACAGGGAATCTGAGGCCCAGAAAAGGGATGTGATATATCTAAAATATTATCATAGTAAATGACAGAGCATGGTCTTCTTACTCTAGATTAAAATGTTTTTTCACTGCCAGTAGGATCTGACATGTATTATAACCTGAAAATTGTGATTCTATCTTTCTGGACCTCAGGCATCTTACTTGTTTAAAGGTATAATTTTTATAGGACTTCAAGGTTTGCAAAGGACTTTCCAAATATTATCCCATTAGATCCTTAAAACAACTCTGGGAGGATAAGAATATTGAACAGTAGAGGGCAGGTTCTTGGGGGCATTCCAATAATGAGATCCCCCTCCACTGGTTTATTGCATTCAGTCATTGAACTAGTTCCAAATGCTCCTAACTAGTTGTACAAGAAATGAGTACACAATGTTTTGTGTATCTTAAATTGCTATAAAGATTCCAAACTAATAATTTAATAATTCAATAATCATTAATGGTTTCAATTTAATTGAGAAGGTCTCCAATGGAATACCATAGGAATCCTACCCTGTGGTATTGAACATCTCTGCCAATGACTAGGAGAAAATATACATAGAATGTAAAATTTTCAAATGATTAAGAGCTTGGGGATAATTGTTGTTTAGTCATTTTCAGTTGTATCTGACTCTCCACAATCACATATTTTTTTTTTTTGCCAAGATTTGGTTTGCCATTTCTTTCTCCAGCTCATTTTAAAGATGAGTGACTTGTCCAGGGACACACAGCTAGTAAGTATCTGGGACCAGATATGAATTCAGGTCTTCCTGACTCCAGGCCCTGCACTCTATCCACTATGGCTTCACCTATGTGCCCTGGGGGAATAATTACCCACCTGTATAACAGAATCAGTTTTCACAAGAGTCTTAACAGGCTAGAGCATTGGTAAGATGAAATGTAATATGTGCAAATTAAAATATTATACTTGCATCAGAGAAAAATAGCTTCTCATGGTTAATAGGACAAAATATGAAAGGACAATTTTTCAACTGAAAAAGACAGGGGATTATAGTTGATTGCAGGGTATAATGAAAAGAACCCTGGCTCTGGAGTCAAAGGACTAAAATTTAAATCTGATTTCTGACATTCATTCCCTGTTTGGCATTGAGAAAGTCAGTTGACATTCTTAAATCTCAGTTTCCTCACCTGTAAAATGAGGAGGATTGGCTAGATTGGATTTTGATGTCCCTAGTGACTCTAGAATTATTATCCCATGAGTCTGAAATGATATGAAAGATGAAACACTGAAAGGAATCTCAGTGTCTTTTAAAAAAGGACTACGGAGGAAATACACCTTCTTGACTCAGACATGCTCAGATTCCATTTGCAATATTGTGTTTAGAAATAGGTGCCTCATTTCAGGGAGAAAAATAAGTTGGAAAGTACCCAGAGGAGTATAATTAGATGAAAGAAAACCCTCAAAGTCATGTCATTTAAGCATGTGTTGAAAAAACTGGGGATTTCTAGGATGGAGAAGAGAAGACTAGGGGAAGATGGACATGGTAGCTGTCTTCAATTATTTGAAGGGTTGTCATGCAGAAGTGAATTAGGCATTATCATTGAAGTCTTAGAAGGCCAAACCAGGAAGTGGAAGTTTGTTGCAGAGGCCCATTTAGGCTGCATGTTGAGAAGAATTTTCTAATTGTTATAATTATTGAAAATTGAAATGAGTTGTCTCAGAGAGTGGCAAGGTCTGCCTCATTTGAGGATCTTTTCACCTTCTTCCAAGGAGGAAAAAAAATACATATCTGCTCAATATCAATACCCTATAGTATATACAGACAGATAGATCAGAGGGGTTAGTGGGTTTTGCTATTTTTTCTTTCTTATATTGTTGTTCATCCTTCATTTCAAAGCAGACCAGTGACATCAATGGTGATGTCTTGTCTCATTTGTGCTTTGGATTTAAATAAGGCAGAGTTTCACAGTCATCAACTTCACTTTCTCTTTCAGAATCATTGAAGTACAGTGGCAGGACACAAGCCAAAATGACTGGCAATGGCTCAGGGTGTAGTGGATGACTTTGACATCTTTGATGTCTGACCAAGCTATAAGAACTCCATAGCTTATTCTCACTGGATGAGGGAGGGGGAAGGATAATCAATAAATGAATATGATATTTTTAAAAGTCATCACTAGCAACAAATTAAAGAAAATAAAATTTCTATTCTATTGGTTCTTGTATTGGTTATACATGGAATATTACAGTACCCAAGTAATAAAAGAAAATACTATCATTTGCACTTCTAGGAGCCAAAATGGTGGAGTAAGCAGTAAATCACTGTAACTCTCCCACATTCACCTCCAAACAACCATAAAATAGCACCTCCAAAACAAATCCTGGAAGAGCAGAACCAGCAAAAAGATGGGGTTAAACAATCTGTTAGTCCAAGAAACTAGGAAGATCAGTAGGAAAAGTCTATCTCACTCATGTAAAAGGGGAGCACCGTCTAGGACATGAAATGTCCCAGCAAGCAAGCAGAAAGCCCCACCTCAGCAAAACATTGAGAGATTTTCTCAACATGCAGACTAAATGGGCCTCTGCAACAAGCTTCCACTTCCTGGTTTGGCCTTCTAAGACTTCAATGATAATACCTAATTCACTTCCACATGACAATATTGAGCAGGCAAATACCAACACTAGGATCCCCCATGTGCCTCAGCTCAGAAAGGGCAAACAGCAGACTCCAACTTCAAGAACCTCCACATGCTTCAGTATAGCCCTGGGGAAATAGGTAGATGCCAACCTCACAGGTACCTAAGCAAATGACAGCCATTACCTCAGAGCTCCCACCACGTGCTCCAGTGTAGTTCCAGTCCCTGGCACAAAAAGGCTGCAAAGATGTCCCTTGTACCCCAGGAGCAGAGCTCAAATGTAAAAGGAAGGAAAATGGCCAAAAAAGATGAGCAAACAACAATAATAACAACAAAAAATGAATCTGACTATAGAAATGTATTATGGTGACAGGGAAGATCAAGAAACAAACTCAGAAGGGGACAACAATGTCAAAACACTTATGGGCAAAGCCACAAAGAAAAATGGGAAGTGTTCTCAAGCCCAGAAAGAACTCATGGAAGAACCCAAAAAGAACTTTAAAACCATATAAGAGAGGGAGAAGAAAATTTGGGAAGGAAAATGAGATTGATGAGAGGGTTACAAAAGAATTATGGAAAAAGAAAACAACTGCTTAAAAAATAGAATAGTCCAAATGGAAAAAGAGATACAAAAATCCACTCAAGGAAAAAAAACTTAAAAAGTACAATTGGCAAAATGGAAAAGGAAGTACAAAATCTAAATGAGGAAAACTTAAATTGAATTAAGTTAGAATTAAGCAAGTGGAAGTTAATGACTCTATGAGACATCGAGAACCAATCAAGCAAATTTTAAAAAAAAATGAAAAAAAAGTAGGAGAAAATGTAAAATACCTCACTGGTAAAACAACTGATGTAGAAAATAAATCCAGGAGAGACAATGTCAGAATCATTGGATTGATTGGCTGAAAGTCATAATCAAAAGAGGAACCTGGACAGCATCTTTCAATAAGTTATCAAGGAATATCTGTCCTGTTGTCCTGGAACCAAAGGGCAAAATTGGCATTAAAAGGATCCACAGATCACCTCAGGAAAGAGATATCAAAATAGAAACTCTGAGGAACATTATCAGGTCAAGAAAAAAAATACTGAGTGGCCAGAAAGTAACAATTCAAATACCAGGGAGACCTGATCTGGATTACACAGGACTTGGCAGCTGAAAAATTAAAGGATCAGAGGAGCTCATGGAACATGACATTTTGCAAGGCAAAGGAACTAGGATTACAATCAACAATCACCTACACTGTGAAATTAAGCATAATTCTTCAAGGGAAAAATGGCCATTCAATTAAATAAAAGGATTTGAAGCTTTCATAAGAAGAACAGAATTGAACAAAAAAAAATCATCTTCAATATCAAGACCCAATAGAATTCTAAAAGGGAAAAAAAAAGAAACAACGGAAAAGAAAACATAAGGGATTCAATGGGGCTGAACTGGTTACATCCCTACATGGGAAGATGATACTTGTAATTCTTAAAAAGTGTACCACTAATAGTTGCTTGTTGTCCTTTTTTCTTGAAGAGGGCCCAAATGACATCACTATGCTAGAATCAAGTTTCAGTGTGTCCAACTGTGGCTGATCAGACCAATATGAGCTTGAAATGCTATACCACAGGTCAGGCACAAAATTTATGGGCATCTCAACTTTTCAGTGTTGATGGAGATACCTTAATTAGTGATAAGGATATGATCTTAGAGAGATGGGCTGAGCATTTCCATAGTGTTCTCAACAGACCCTCATCAATCAATACTGATTTGCCTCAGGTTGAAGTCAATCCCTCCCTAGCTGAAGCTCCAATAGAAGAAGACGTTTTGAATGACATTAGGGTCCTTTCATGTGGTGAAACTCCTAGTGCTGATCCTATTCCAACTGAGATTTACAAGGTAGAGGGTTCATTGCTCATAGAAATGAAGAAGTGCTTTAAATCACTTTTAATTAGAGAAATGTAAGTTAAAACAACTTTGAGGTACCAACTTACACCTATCATATTGGTTAGTATGACAAAAAAGGGAAAACTAAAAATGTTGCAAAGGATGTAGGAAAATTGGGAGACTAACGCCATGTTAGTGGAGCTGTGGACTCATCCAACTATTCTGGAGAACAATTTAGAACTATGCTCAAAGGACAGTCAAACTTTGCATATCCTTTGATTCAGCAACACTACTGGTAGGTCTGTATCCCAAAGAGATCATCAAAAAGGGAAAAGCACCTACATGTGCAAAAATATTTATAGCAGCTCTTTTTGTGGTGGCAAAATACTGGAAACCAAGGTGATGCCTATCAATTGAGGAATGGCTGAATAAGCTGTGGTATATGAATGTAATGGAATACTATTGTGCAATAAGAAATGATGAACAGGAATATTTCAGAAAAACCTGGAAAGACTTATATGAACTGATGCAAGTGAAATGAGCAAAATGAGGAAAATCTTGTACAGAGTTTCAGCAATATTATGTGATGATCAAGTATGAATGACTCAGCTCTTCTCAGCAACATAATGATCCAAGACAAGTATAAAGGACTCACACAGGAAATTTCTATCCACATCCAGATAAAGAACTGATGGATTCTGAATGCAGACTGAAGCAAATCTTTTCCTCTTGCTTTATTCTTTGCGTGTGTGTGTGTGTGTGTGTGTGTGTGTGTGTGTGTGTGTCCTTTTAATCTGTTTCTTCTTTCACAGCTGTGACTATTATGGAAATATGTTTTACATGATAGCACATGTATAACCAACATCATTTTTGGAAGAGGGGAAGGGAGGAAGGGAGAAAATTTGGTGAGTTCTTTGTAGTCCCATTTGAGGAAGGTCATTGGTAGACTGGATAGTGGCTAGAAGAGGGAAGCTAGGTGGTGAAAGGTCCAAAGTCTGTGCCAAAGGAAGATTGGTTGATAATTCAACATGTTGAGTACAAAGAAGAGAAAACTTCTCAGAGGATTGTATGATAGCTCTTTCTAAATGTTTTGAGGACTTTTATGTATGAAGAGGGATTAGATTTTTTTTTATTCCCTGTGAGGTCCCATTAGGCATAAATAGGAAGAAAGGATGAAAGTTGAAGAGGTGTAAATTTTGGTTTGATGTCAAAAAAGTTCTTAACAACTAAATTCCATTCTTCAGAGTTCCCCACTTCCCTGGTACTCTTTTGTGCTATGACGTTTAAGCTGATGGATCCTACGTCACCTCTTTCTGAATTGCTTGGAAATATGTTTTCTAAAATACAGGGAAATTAATGGAACTGGTGTTAGAGAAATAATATGGATATATCTTACTATGCAGATGTCTCTTCCTTCTAGAGTTTTCATCACCTCTCCTTCTCCAGGTAGGTCCTCCTTGTTGGTCAGAATCAAGATCAACATAGGGGTCCTCCTTTTGACTTCTTATGGCTTTGAAAGAATGAAATTATCCTTAACCAATTTATGTTCATTAGTAACTTTGATTTTGATGTGAAGAAAACTGTCACAGCCACCCATAGTGTAGAAGATGTCCACCATTGCTACAACATTGCTTTCACATGAGGTATGAGTTCTACTTCCTAAACTTCTCTATTTCCTCCATATATCCAGTCCATGTGGTCTTTAAAAGAAAAAAAAAAACTCACTTAAGTGAACACTGGATAGTGTTGCATTTATCTTTCCCCATCTGTTGTTTATCACCCACACACTCTACACTATACTATGCCTAGAATTGCTCCAATGATATACAGGTAAATATTTAACAACATGTTCTCTGGAAATTAATAATAATCATGAATAATAATAGTAATAATAAATATGCATGACACTCTTTTTTCTCTATCACTTTCTTAAGTATAGAAATCAGCAAGACAATAAATCAAGTCCTGATTTGTAGTATCTCCCAATCACTGAGGTATAAATGCTCACTTTAAATATTTAACAGTCTCAGGAGATTATCTGAGCTGGCAACAGCACACCCCTTCATCCTATTAGTGGTTAAGTCAACAAGCATTTAAAAAGCATCTACTATGTGAAATATATCTCTTGCTTGCAATGCTTGTCTATAAAATGAAGGGCAGGACTAGGTGGTCTACAAGTTCCCTTTCAGCTCTTAATCTGTGTCCTATGATCTATTCTGTTCCTTTAAAATAAGTTATGTCCTTTCATCATTGCATTCTAGGCAGTGATTCCTATCACTATTTGATACTATCAAATATCACTTATATAGACATGGTCAAATTAGCCTTTATAGATCTGTGTCTATGTCATAGGAAATAGAATCATATTTTAAAACCTAGAAGGGACTTTGGAGGTTATCTAAATCTGACTTTAAAGATGAGGAACCTGTGGTTCAGACAGTTTTAAGTGACTTGCCCAAGGTACGCAATGCCTTCCTTCCACCTCTCATTTTATCTCTTTTCACTTAATTTATGTCCCTGCCCTATCAGCATACTTGAAGCTCTTAACAGATGACATTCAGTCCCCTGCCTCCATGCCTATACATAGGATATTATAAGGTTATATATGCAGAATGATAAAACTCCCCAGAGCCATGAATTCCAACCCTTGAATTTAACAACATCCCTGCAAGTTTTCATCTAGCTTCTGCTTTCTCAGTACCAATGGCAAATAATTCATCAACTTACAATATGGCTCACTTCTTTGTTGAACAGTTTGGGGTTGAATGGTTAGATTATAGTTTATCTGACCAAGATCTGGAGGTGTTAATGGACTTCAAGCCAATATGTGTCAATAGTTTGATGTGGCAATCAACAAAAACTAAAATGATCTCAGAGAACATTAAAAGAATAAAGATTTCCAAGAATAATGCCAAGAGGCATTAGTTCCACTGTACTCTGCCCTGGTCTGACCAGATCTAGAATATGCTGTTCACTTTTGGATTCCACAGTCCAGGAAGAACTGTATAAATAAATATAACATAATAAAAAATAAATACACATAATAAATAATCAAATAAATAAAGAACTGTATAAATTCTGACAAACTGTATAAATTACTGAGGAGGGCAACAAGTATGGGGATGGGCTTTGAGTCCATGTTATGTGAGGATTAGATGAAGAAACCGGGAACATTTAGCTTGATGAAGAGAAGACTCAGGGATGTAAAGATAGCGGTGTTCAAATATTTGAAGGACTGAACTGTCAAACACTTAAACTTTACTGCAGAGAGTGCAATTCTGATGGGCTGGCCACACAACCCAAATGCCAAACAAAAGTTTACCTAAAAGACTATTTTTCTTTTTTTAGGCAATTGGGATTAAGTGACTTGCCCAGGGTCAGACAACTAGTAAGTGCCAAGTATTTGGTCTGAGGCTGGATTTGAACTCAGGTCCTCCTGACTTCAGGGCCAGTGCTCTATCCACTGCACCACCCAGCTGCTCCTACCTAAAAGACTATTTTATGGAAAATTTTCACAAGACAAGCACTCAGAAGAAGCAGCACATGGATGCTCTCAAGGTCTCTCTGAAGAACTTTAGTATTGATTGTGAGACATGAAAGATACTGGCACAAGACTGCCCAACATGGAGTGCCCTCCTCAAAGAAAGTGCTGTGTTCTATGAGCAAAGCAGAATCGCAGTAACACAAAGGAAATGTGAGATGCACAAATTGAGAGACAAGTCCATTTCAATTGTTCAAATGGATTATTTGTGCCTGACCTGTGGTAAAGCCTACCAAGCTCGTGTGGATTGACCAGCCATAGACAAATGCACTGTACCTTGACTCCAACATAATGATGTTATCAGTCCTCTTTGAGTATAAAGGACAAACAACAACAACAACATATTCAAGAGGTATCAGGCATATTCTGTTTGGCTACAAGGGGTAGAGCCAGGAACAAGTGGAAGGTATAAAAAGCAATTAAGTTTAATGTAAAGAAAAACATCCAAACAAGTAGAGCAACTCAAAAGCAGAATGATCTGTCTTGGAAGGTAATGAGCTCACTTTCCCTGGAAATCTTCAGTTAGAGACTAGAGAGTGTTTAGTTGTTATGTTGGGGATTCTTTTTTTTTTAATTTAGTATTTTACTTTTCCCCAATTACCGGAAAAATCAATTTTCAATATTCATTTTTAAAATTAAGTTACCAATTCTCTCCCTTTTCCCTCAGTCCCTCATTGAGAAGGCAAACAATTTGATATAGGTTATGCATGTATGGACGTGCAAATCACATTTCCATATTAGTCATGTTATAAAATAAAACATAGACCAAGATAAAGAAAAAAAAAAGAAAAGAAAAAGAAAGAAAAGTTTTAAAAAATATTCTCTGATTTGTATTCAGACTCCATCAGTTCTTTCTCTGTGAATGGATAGCATTTTTCATCACAGTTCTTCAGAGTTGTCTTCTATCGTTGTATTGCTAAGAATAGTTAAGTAATTCAAATCGATCATCTTACAATATTGCTGTTACTGTATGAAATTTTCTCCTGGTTCTATTAATTTCACTTTGAATCAGTTCCTGGATGTCTTTTCAGGTTTTTCTGAGACCAACTAGCTCATCATTTTTTATAGTACAATAGTATTCCATTGCAATCATATACCATAACTTGTTCAGCCATTCCCCAATTGATAGGTATCCTATCAGTTTCCAATGCTTTTCCACCACAAAAGAGCTGCCATTTTTTTTTGTGCAGATAAGTCCTTCTACTTTTTTTTTAATCTCTTTGGAATACAGACCTAGTAGTGGTATTGCTAGGTCAAAGGGTATGCATGGTTTTATAGACTTTTGGGCATAATTCCCAATCTTTCTACACAATGATTGAATTAGTTTGCAACTAATGCAGTGCCAACAATGCTTTATTGTCTCAATTTTCCCATATCCAATCCAACATTTGTTATTTTCCTTTTGTATCCTATTAGCCAATCTAATAGATGTGAGGTAGTACCTCAGATTGTTTTAACTTGCATTTCTCTAATCAATAGTGATTTAGAATATTTTCTTTTTTTTTTGTTTTGGTTAGGCAATGGGGTTAAGTGACTTGCCCAGGGTCACACAGTTAGTAAGTGTTATGTAGCCGAGACCGGATTTGAACTCAGGTCCTCCTGGTGCTCTATTTAGAATATTTTCTCATATGGCTATAGACAATTTTGATTACTTCATCTGAAAACTGACCATTTTTTTTTATTATTTATCAATTGGCAAATGGCTCTTACTCCATTAATTTGATTCATTTCTCTATATATTTGAGAGATGAGGCCTTTATGAGAGATACTTGTTTCAGGGATTTTTTTTTCACAGTTGTTATTGCTAACTGTATTTTCCTCTACCCTATTGCCCCCTGTTTATTTTGTTTTCTCTCTTTTTTCACTCTGTCCTTCCTCAAAAGAATTTCACTTCTGACTATCCCCTTTCCCTATCTGTCCTCCTTTCTATGATCCCCCCTTCCTTCTCTTATCCTATTTCTCCCTACTTTCCTATAGGGCAAGATAAACTTTTATATCCAATAGAGTGTGTATGTTATTACCCTCTTTGAACCAATTCTGATGACAATAAGTTGGGTTTTTTTTGCTGTTTTTTTTTTAGTGTGTCAATCAGGGTTAAGTGACTTGCCCAGCTAGTAAGTGTCAAGTGTCTGAAGTCAGATTTGAAGTCAGGTCTTCCTGACTCCAAGGCCAAAGCTCTATCAACTGCACCACCTAGCTGCCCTGAGAGTAAGTTTCAAGGGTTTCCCACCATCTCCCCCATCTTCCCCTTTATTGCAAAAGATTTTTCATGTCTCTTTATGTCAGACAATTTACCCCATTCTATTTCTACCTTTCCCTTTCTCCCAATGCATTCCTCTTTCTTATCCCTTGATCTTATTTTTAGATATCATCTCATCATATTCAACTCACACCTGTGTCCTCAGTCTATAATACAGTTCTTCTAATTGCCCTAATCATGAGAAAGTTCTTATGAGTTACTAGTATCATCTTCACATGTATAAATATAAACATTTAACCTTATCAAATCACTTAGGATTTTCTTTTCCTTTTACTTTGTTATGCTTCTCTTCAATCTTGTTTTTGAAAGTCAAATTTTCCATTCAGCTCTGGTCTTTTCATCAGGAATGCTTGAGTGTTCTCAGTTTCATGGAATGTCCATTTTCCCCCTGAACGATTATAATCATTTTTGCTGGTTATGTGATTCTTTTTTATAATCCTAGGTTTTTGTCCTCCAGAATATCATTCTTTGCACCTCCATTTCTTTAATGTGGAAGATGATACATTTTGTGTTATCCTGAATGTGGCTCCACAATACTTGAATTGTTTTTTTTTTAAATGACTACTCGCAATATTTTTCTCCATAACCTGGGAAGGCTGGAATTTGGCTATAATATTCCTGGGAGTTTTCATTTGGGAATCTCTTTGAGGAAGTGATTGGTGGATTCTTTCAATTTCTCTTTTACTCTTTGGTTCTAAACTATCAGGGCAGTTTTACTTGATAAGTTATAGAAAGATGATGTCTAAGTTCTTTTCTTTTATCATGGTTTCTGGGAAGTCCAATAATTCTTAAATTATCTCTTCTGGATCTATTTTCTAGGTCACTTATATTTTTTTAATGAGATATTTCACATTGTTTTCTATTTTTTCATTCTTTTTGTTTTTGTTTATTGTTTCTTGATGTCTCATAGACTCATTAGCTTCCACTTGCTCACCTTATTTTTTTTCTTTTTGGTGAGGCGATCAAGGTTAAGTGACTTGCCCAAAGTCACACAGCTAGTAAGTGTCAAGTGTCTGAGGCCGGAATTGAATTCAGGTCCTCCTGACTCCAAGGCCAGAGCTCTATCCATTGTGCCACCTAGCTGCCCCTCAGCCTTAATTTTGAAGGAATTATTTTCTTCAGGGAGCTTTTGTACATCCTTTTTCATTTGTCCAAGTCTACTTTTTGAGGAGTTCTTTTCCTCAAAGTGAATTTTTGTATCTCTTTTCCCGTTTGGCCAATTCTACTTTTCAAGGCATTGTTCTCCTCATTGGATTTTTGTACCTCATTTCATTTGCCTTATTTTTAAGGTGTTAGTTTCTTCAGTATTTGTGTGTGTATGTGTGTGTGTGTGTGCTCCTCTTTTACCATGCTGTAGACTTTTTTCCATGATTTTCTTGTGCCACTCTCATTTTTCTTTCCAATTCTTTTTCTCTACCCCTCTTACTTGATTTTTAAAATCCTTTTTGAGCTCTTCCAAGGCCTGAGACCAATTCATATTTTTCTTGGAGGCTCTGGATGTAGGAGCTTTGACTTTGTTGTCTTCTTCTTACTGTGCATTTTGATCTTCCTTGTCACTATAGTAACTTTCTATGGTAGAAATTTTTTTCTGTTGTTTGCTCATTTTTCTGGCCTAATACTTGACTTTTAACTATTTTCTAAAGTGGACCTCTGCTTCCAGAGTAAAGAGGGAATTGTCCCAAGTTTCAGGGGTTTTGTTCAGTTTTTTCAGAGATACCTTTAGGTATTTGGAGATGTGTTTACTACTCTTCTGCCCTGAGCTCTGGTCTGTGAATGACCACAAGCACTCTTTTGTGTCCTGGAACTGTGATGAACATCCCCACTTCACTGAGGCAGAAAGCTCTGGTGTGCTACTGCTCCTCCTCACACTGGGACTGCTATCCAAGATTGTGACCTGGATCCCAGTATGAGCAAAGCAATTGAATCTTGTCCCCAGAGCCTGCTAAAGGACCTCTGTAACTGACAAATTGTTTGATCCCCTTACCATCTGTGAGCTGAGAGCTCTGGAAGTAGCTGCTGCCACTGCTGATTCAGGGACTCCCAAGGCCTGCTCCTTAATTTCTGGGGCCAGATCTGCATGGGTGAGGCCTGTATTGGACTGTTCTCTACTCTCACCCTGGTATAACAGACCTTTCCTGCCAACCTTCTAAGTTGTTTTGGGCTGGAAAATTGTTTCACCCTATCCTTTTGTGGGTTCTCCTGCTCCAGAATTTGTTTTGGGGTATTACTTAAAGGTGTTGAGAGGGGTTTAGTGGAGAACTCAGGCAAGTTTGTACCTTTTCTCTGCTGTCTTGGCTCCACCTCCTCTGGGGATTCCTTTTGAGTATCAGTTAGACTAGGTCTGTGGTTTAGCTCCTCTCCAAATCTTAATTTCTGTGATTCTGAGAATTCAGTTTGTTACAAAAAAAAATTTCCTTACTTCGGACTAAACTCTGCCTCCTTATGAGTCCTATATTTTGAAGCCATCTCTGAAATTTAGTCAAAAGATATTTAAAAAAAACCTTTTCTCCATGATAACCATTCAAATATTTAAGAAAAGTAGCCATGTCATCCCTAATTCTTCTCTTGTCCTCCCAAGAAACTTCCAAATCCTGTCCTTGACTTACCAGAGATAAAAGTTGGGGATGGAGTAACTAGGATTAAATTCACAGGTAGCTAAGAAAAGAGATTTTTTTTAGAACCCCGCCCCCTCCTGAAAATCAGAGTTGGAATAACCTTACAGGTTCTTTTATTTCATTTATTTCAACACCTTCATTTTACACATGAAGAAATCTGATACATAATTGGGAAAGTTGCATTGTTGGAGTCTGTATCCCCAGGGCATACCACATAAAACAGCTTCTTTTGAGGGGGGAAATCTGGGAAGGACAAGTTTGGTACAGTAACCATCTCTGGGGCTAGCTTCCTAATTTAATTACTCTTGGAAATCAGGTGCTAATTTCTGTTGTTTCTATGCTTCTGAAAGACAGAAAGAGCTGTCCAGTAGCCTCTAACTTTGGCACCTCAGAGGAAAAACAAACAAACAAACAAACAAACAAACAACAACAAAAACACCTCTTATCTTCTCCCACACCGTTATGTCTCTGTGACCTTATCTAAAATCACATAGCTAGCACTTTTCAGAGCTGAGACTTGAACCTAGATCTCATTTCAAAGGTATTACTCTTTCCATTATATCATGATCCCTTCTCTACCACCCAAGTAGTATCTTCACTTATATCATCTACCTTGACTCTTCTGGCAACGTCACTTTGTGGAGCTGTGGCATTACTGCAGAGTAATACAAAGTCCTAGAACTTGGTTATCCTAGAATCTATAAGGGAGAAGAGAGAATAGCATTAGAAGAGAAATATCTAGTTTCAAAGGCTTTACAATCCAAAGACAGCTTGTAGATCACGGAGTCAAACTCCCTCCTTTTACAGAGCAAGACAATTAGGCCAAAGAAAAGTGAAGCAACTTACTGAAGGTTGAAGAACCAATAAGTATTGGAGATAGGATTTGGATTCCAGCCCTATTTTCTGACACCAAACCCAAGAATTTTTTCCACTGCACAATTGGACTTTGTTTAGCAGACCTTATTGATAGATTTCTCTGAGTTCAACACAGACAGAGTTGGCAGGGGAAGCTAGAAACCAATATTGTTGATTTTTTTGCTCACCTGCTGTGACTGAGAGGTCACTTTTTTTTTTAAGACTCTCCTGGATGCATTTTTTTCCATCACACTCCTATAATATTTAAACCCTGCTGTAACACTTTATGGTAGTCATTACATTTATTCTGTATTTGGTGAAAACCAATGAACCAATGATAAACAACTCAACATTTCCTTTGCTGTTGAATAATGAACATTAATTACTCTGTCAGAAAGGGGGCCTGGCACTCATTACCAAATATAGGATTGGCTCTTTTGTATGCCAAAATCTAGAAGAGCTACAACTGTTGGATGGCAAGTATGCTTAGCTGTGCTAGAGGAAGCATGGATTGTTATTGGTCCTCATTTTTTGGTTTAGTCTCACGAGCTCCAAGGGATCCATCTTTGGCCATGAAAACCTGATTGGAGGGAGAGAATGCTTATGATTTAGTGACCACTTGTCCAAATTCTCAGCAGTTGCTTTGAAAATACCCATTTTTAGGAAATGAATCACCCCTGAATAGCAGGATTTTGGGCAGGCACAACCATTGGTGCTATTCTAGGCTTCCCAGCTCAATTCAACAAACACTGATTAAGAACCTACTAGGTTTGAGACATTCTGTCAGGATCTGAGGACTCAAAGAGAGTCAAAGAGAAGACTTTTTAGGAGATTACATTCTGCTAGGCTTAGGGTGAACATTATAATACAAACACAGCAAATGCAATTAATTTGAATTGGGAGAGGACTGGGCTACTGGAGAGTCTCAGATCAAGGAAGTAATGTTTGAACTAAAGTTTGAAGGAGGATTAGGATTCACAAAGAAGCAAGAAGAGGAGGGCATTCATAGCAAGCATGCCTTGGAAGGCATGCATACGAGAAGTGAAATGCCAAGTATGATAATGTCTGGAGGTCACTGATGGAGCCCTTGAGATCTTAGATCTAGAGGTAGAAACGACATTCAAGTGCACCAAATCCAACTCCTTTTGAAAGAAGAAGTGATTTAGGCAAGGGAAGTTAGATAACTTAACCAATGTCACAGGAATAGGGTCATAGGATCATAGGATCATAGAGCTAGAAATAGAAAGAACCTTAGAAGCCGTCCAATCTTACCCACACATTGTACAGATAAGGAAATTGAGGCATGAGGAAGATAAGTGATTTAGCTCTAGCTACTCACATAGTTAAATATCTGAGGTAGCATTTGGAACCAAGACTTCCTGTCTCAGGATAATGTGCTCTTCCTTCTATACCATACTGAATTTCTATATGTCAGGCCCCAACTCTTAAGAGAAAACCAATAGCATATCCTATTTTCATAAGATCATGGAATTTTTAGGAAGGGCATTGGAGAGCATCCAGAGGAATGAAACCAGGAATACTAAATAGATATATCCCCTCACCTCTGCAAACATATTCAAAAGTACCAAGATAGAGTTTGAAAATTGATGTTTTTTTTTCTTTTGCAGAGATCAGCACAGTGTTTTGCGCATAGTAGACACTCACTAAATATTTGATTTGTTGATTTTATTTTCCCCAAATGTACCTCAAATAATTGCTTGGCTAGAGTATCATCCCAAAGGTATTGGAAGCAACATTGCACTCTGGTAGTTAAATTTTCCTGTGCCATTGAGATGGAGAAACCATATCTTAGAATCATTATGTTAAATACATTCAGTCTGAGAGGGAGTTTCATAAATGACTTGAAATATATTTGAAGTTTTTCCAACAATTCAGTACTGATAGCTGGGAATCTGGTTTTATAATTTGTGGTCTAAGTATCTCTTATCCTATTTCCTACAACAGAGCCATACCAGGACTGGGGACACCAGGGAGTTGACTCTGAAAGAGTGAAAGGCTTGAAACTTTCCAGTTGTCAGAGAAAGCTGAAAAGTAGAATCAATTTGTTATCGAGAATGCCAGAAAAACAAACGAACTGATCTTTCTTCAATTATCAAGGGCACAGTGGACTTAAGGTACAAATCTAGCTTGTACACTTGTGGCTAAAAAGGGCAAATTCTTTAACTAGGCAAAACAAACTAATAGATATAATGACACCCAGCCCTACATCCCTTCAATGCTTCCAGTAGAATCCACTTGTCTTCTAGGCTGAACTTGAATCCAAGGATGATTGGAGAGAGAGGAAATTACAACTCTTTGGCCTCTATCTCAGTGACTCAGCAGCAATGCTTCTCTGACTTTAGTGAACCCTGGCCTTGGACCCTCTTTCAAGGAACCAAACTCTTGCCTTGTGCCAAGTGATCAAAACCTTGCCTTGCACTCCAATTTCAGTAGGTGTACCCTATTTTGGTTCCTTGGCTCATACTCCAATTTCTCCAAGTATTGGAGTGTTCCTCCTTATGCCCAGTTACTGCTCCCCAGGAAGGTGATCATTCAAGGATCATTTCACATGCTTCCTCCCCAAAGAAATTGGTCCTACATCCCCTCTGGTTGTTCATGTTCTTTCCTTCCTGAAATAATCATATATACATTTATCTATTTGATGCAGTGAAGAGGGCAGTAAACCATGATCTGGGTTCAAATTCCAGCCACATCACTTATTAGCTGTGTGATTCTAGGGACATTGTTTAACTTCTCTGGGCTCTAATTTTCTCATATGTAAAATGATAGGGCGGGACTAAATGAATTTAATGTTCCTTCTTACTCTAACTCTAATGATAATATATTATATACCACCAAGTAGGATATAAGCTACCTGAAGACAGACCTTATTATTATTTTGTGTGTTTTGTTTTGTCTTAATAAACCTTAGCACATATCAGCACAAAACAGATGATGACACAATGCTTATTGCACCTTAATTGGAAAGTTCTAGTCATCTTTAGGTCTTCTACGCACTCTTCTCTGTTTCATAGAATGCTCAGTTTTGTTCAAGATGCAGGTCAAGAGCCATATTATTATTATTTTTTTTATTTTTGTGCCTCCTTCACCAATCTGTTGACTTTTTCATGATTTTCTTCCTTCATTGTGAATTATTTTCCCAATTTTTTTCTCCCTCTCTTATTTTATTTTTATACTTTAATTTATTAATTTTCAGTTTTCAACATTCATTTTTTATAAGATTTTGAGTTCTGTTTTTCCTTCCCCCCTCTCCAAGATGGCATACAATCTGATATACACTGTATCATACAATCGTATTAAATATATTTTCACATTATTCAGGTTGTGAAAGAAGAATTAGAACAAAAGGGAGAAAGTGCAAGGAAGAAAAAACAGAGAGAAAATAGCATGCTTTGATCTGCATTCAAACTCCATGGTTCTCTCTCTGGATGTGGATAGCATTTTTCATCATGAGTCTTTTGGAATTATCTTGGGTCATTGCATTGATGAGAGGAGCTAAGTATCAAAGTTGGTCATTGCATAATGTTGCTATCACTGTGCACAATGTTTTCCTGGTTCTGAAGAGCCATATTATTCTTAAAGGCCTTCTTGATCCAGTACAGAGTGCTGTACTTGGAGTCATGAAAGCATTAGTTCAAATTTGGTCTTAAACACTTATTGTGTGATGCTGGATAAGCCAGTCAACTTCTATCCATTTCAGTTTCCTCAACTGTAAAATGGTGATCATAATAGCACCTACCTCACATGATTGCTTTGAGGATCAAATGAGATAATATCAGCACATTGTCTGGCACATAGTAGGAACTATATAAACATTTATTCTATTTCCTTCTCTTTGATTCCCCCAACTTCTAGTGCCCTTTCTCCCTAACTTATATTTAACTCCTTTGTATGCATTTTATCTTTATTCTGTACATTCTTTATATCTCCATGTGTTATATCTCTTGTTAGACTATAATACTTGAGGATAGGAACTGTTTCAGCTTTTTGTTTTTATATTTCTGGCAAGAGTAGTGACTTAATAAATGCTTATTAATTGATTGGTTGATTGATTGCCTTGGATTTGGAATAAGCAATTCTAATTTAGAAGGCAAGAGGGTCAAATGGGAATTTCACAAAATACTTTAAAAAAGAAAAGGTAGAAAATCTTCGCACATTGTATCCTAGTATACCTGGCTGCAGTGAGGATGGAAAGAAGGTATAAAACATTTCCATTCACCTTGATCATTCCCTTTGTGGACTTGCTCAAAGAAGGTCAAATCTAGTTAATCCTTACTACTCCAGAAAAAAACAAACAACCCACCCCCCCGCCAAAAAAAAACATAGGTTCATAGCTTTAGAACTGGAGAGGACCTTAAATGACATCTACTCCATTATATTAATTTTATAGATGAGGAAATAGTCCTCAATAAGTGGTGAAATGACTTGCCCAGGGTCATATATGTAGTTAGTAAGAGAGATTATAAAGTCATAGATTTAAAACTAGAAAGAACTTTAGGAAGATCTGGATTTAGATTTTCTCTGATGAAATAATTTCTTAATTGACAAGTATCACTTTAGTTTCCAATTGTTGGCCACCACCAAAAGAACTGCCATTTTTTTTTCATATAGGACTTTTTTCTCTCACTTTGATCTCTTTTGGGTAGAGGTCTAGAAGTGGTATAACTGAACAAAAGGCAAGTATGCTTTAGCCACATTTTGTTCATGATTCCAAACAATAAACTGTGGTATGTGAATATGACAAAATATTATGGTTCTGTAAATTGATGAGGAAATTGATTTCAAAAACACCTGGAAACACTTGTATGAACTGATGCAAAGTGAAGTGAACATAGCCAGAATAACAATTTATATTGTGACATCAGTACTATAAAAACAAAGAATCTTAAAGATTTTTATAAACTGATGAAGGATGAAATAAGCAGAACCAGAAGAACAATTTATCTAATACTAAAAACACTGTATGAACAAATAGCTTTAAAATCAGTGAGAAATATGATCAATGCACTGAGAATTCATGTTTCCAAAGGATCAATGAGGAAACACACTATTTACCTTCTGACAGAAAAGTAATGAATTCATGATTCAGAAAGAGCAGTGTGTGTATGTGTGTGTGTGTGTGTGTGTGTGTGTGTGTGTGTAGCCAAAGTAGGAACTTGTTTTATTTAACTATGCATATTTGTTACCTGAAATTTATTTTTCTTTTTTCTTTCTCTTTCTTTTCAGTGTGATGGGAAGTAAGAGGAAGAGAATATAGATTTCTGTTAATTAAAAAAATAGAGAAGTTGGGGTGCTACAGAAGTGATATATATACTTTAAGATGGGGTTATGGTATTTTAAGTTTTATTTATTTTATTTACTGTGATTTAACTTAAATTTTGTCACAAGAGACCTTTCTCAGAGCAGGGGTAATCTGGAAGTATTTGTAACATAAAAGCAAAAATAAATCAATACAACTTCTTTTAAAGAAAAAAAAATAGAAATATTTCCTCTGACACATATTATCAGCTTACAAATTTAGAATTGCAGAGAATCTTAGAAGTCATTCAATCTCACAGCCTTACTTTACATATAAGGAAACTAGGGCTCAAAGAGGTTCAATGACTTGTCTAAGGTTGTGCTGGTAGTGTGCAGTAAATTTGTGATTCAAAACAGGTCTCTGATTCCAGATAACATGCCTTTATTCCAATGAGCTTGTCTTCTTGAGAAAGAAATTAGTTTCCGCTAGAATTCCAATGTTTACATCCAACACTCCAGTTAGCCTGTATCAGGGGATTGGACTGTGTGCTACAACACAGGTCAGCCACTTATATTTTAGGAGCTTCTTCTTCATTCATTTTGCTACCCAGAAACCCTTGTTTTTTGTTTATTTTTTTCCTAAAAATTCTATATAATCTAGCAATAATTTTCAACCACAGTGTCAGCTAGGTGGTTCCATAGATGAAGGATTAAACCTAGAGTCAGGGACTCCAGTCAAAATCCAGCCTCAAACACTAGATGTGTGATCCTGGACAGTATAAGTCTAATGCTCTCTGTGTACATCAGTTTCTTCATCCGCAAAATGGAAATAATAATATCACCGACCTCCTAGGACTGTTGTGAAGAAAAAATGATACACTATAAAGTACTTCGGAAACTTTAAAATACTATATAAATGCTGGTTGGTGTGGTTATTGTTGTTATTGTTCTTGTCATTGTTATAATAACAAGATACATGTACAAGTTCATCCTTGGTGTTTTTAAGTACCTTAAGAAAGCATGGCATTGAACTACACATCTTAGTTAATATTTTCATTTCCTTCACCTTGTATATGTTATCTGTATTTGTTATATGTCTCTGGTGAAACCTTTCCTTTTGTACAATATCTATTGAGTGAAATAAGGATTGTACTCTACCTGAAAAATCAAGTACTCAATCCAGAAACATACGTGAATTACCTACTATTGTGCCAGGTATTGTGCTAGATTGGGGGTTCAAAGACAAATGAGATAGTCCTTGTCTTCAAAGAATTATATTTCAATGAATAATAATTATTATAAAATAATATTGGTAGGATATTATTATTTCACTAATATTACGTGTGTTACCTTGACTACTTGTAAAGAAGTGCATTTCTTTTTTTTTATTTAGGTAATTGGAGTTAAGTGACTTGCCCAGGGTCACACAGCCAGTAAGTGTCAAGTGTCAAGTCTGAGGCCAGATTTGAACTCAGGTCCTCCTGACTTCAGGGTTGGTGCTTTATCTACTGTGCCATCTAGCTGCCCCAAGAAGTGCATTTCTGATGGACTAAATAGAACACATGTTTGGAGTTATTGCTGAGTAACAGGTGGCAAAAAATAGTCACAGAGAGTGATTTTTGGTCAGCCCAGTGAACTGGACCCTTTCAACATAAGTACTATGATCAGAGGCGATGGGCCATAGGTGATATCAAAAATACCAATGCAACTTTTTTTGAGTTGTAATTTTTCTATTTGACTTTTAAACTTCATTGTAATCTGTTCAACTCCTACCTCCAATCATCTAACACCTAACTCTCCCTCAGTATACTCTGCAATCTAGTAACATTGGCCACCTCACTGCTGTTTCTTGAACATGACACTCCGTCTCTTAACTGTGCTTTTTCACAAGCTACCTAAGAAGTCTTTCCCAGCCTTTCTTAATCTTAATGCATTCCCTCTAAAATTTACCTCCATTTTACCTTGTATATATCAAGTTTGTATGCAGTTTTTTTTTTCTCATATCTTTCTCCCACATAAGACTTTAGGTACTTGAGGACTATGGCTGTTTTGCCTTTCTTTGAATCTCATATGTTTAGAAGAGTACTAGGTACATATCAGGTGCTTAATAAAGACTTTTTGACTACATAAAAAAAATTTAAAAAGGTTACAATCAGAGTAGAAGTTGTGCCATCTGGACACAATTTAGCTGCAATTTATTTTTCCAGGCTTATTAAACATCATCTCATCTCACACTCATTTTTTAAGTTCATCTGACTTCCTTTTTGTTCTTGTACATGACACGCCATCATTTACTTTTATAGGAACCTTTGTGTAGGCTGTTCTCACTGCTTGGAATGCTTTCACTCCTCACTTTTGTCTCTTGAATCTCTTTTTCTCCATCAAGTCTCAGTTTTAGTGCGGTCTCCTTTCCTGATTCCCCTAGTTATTAGTTCCTATCCTTCTGAAATTAATATAATAATTATGATAAATATCAACTAAATAATTATCATGATAAATAGAATAATTATAATAAAATATCATTTTAACAGTATTTTTTTGCAATTACATGCCAAGACAATTTTTAGCATTCATTTTTACAAGATTTTGAGTTCCAAATTTTTCTCTCTTCCTCTTTCCACTTCCCTCTTCTTGAAGTGGCAGGCAATTTGATATAGGTTATACACATGTATCATGTGAAACTTATTTCCATATTAGTCACAATTGTAAAGGAAGAAACACATCAAAAGGTAAAACAAACAAACAAGCACAAAAGTGAATAAAGTAAGGGGAAAATGTATGCTTAAATATGCATTCAGAGTCCATCAGTTCTTTATCTGGATGTAAACAGCATTTTACTTTTTGAATCCTTTGTGCTTGGACTTATGTTGCTGAGAAGAGCTAAGTCATTCATATCTGGTCATCACATGATATTGCTGATATTGTGTACAAGGTTTTCCTGGTTCTTCTCATTTTTTTCTACCTCAGTTCATACAAGTCTTTCCAGTTTTTTTTTCCTGAAATCTGACTGTTCATCATTTCTTATTGTACAATAGTATTCCATTGCATTCATATACCACAGCTTGTTCAACTATTCCCCAACTGATAGGCATCACCTCAATTTCCAATATTTTGCCACCATAAAGGGGGATGCTATCAATATTTTTGCACCTGTAGATTCTTTTCCATTTTTTATGATCTCTTTGGGATACAGACCTAGTAGTGGTATTGCTGGATCAAAGAGTATGTACAATGTGGTTGCCCTTTGTGCATAGTTCCAAATTGTCCACCAGAATGGTTGGATCAGTTCATAACTCCATCAACTGTGCATTAGTATTCCAATTTTCCCACATCTTCTCCAGCATTTATCATTTTCCTTTTCTGTCATGTTAGCCAATCTGATAGGTGTGAGGTGGTACCTCAAAGTTGTTTTAATTTGCATTTCTCTAATCAAAAATGATTCAGAGCACTTCTTCATATGCCTAAAGATAGCTTTGATTTCTTCATCTAAAAACTACCTGTTCATTTCCTTTGATCACTTATCAGTTGGGGGGATGGCTTGCATGTTCATAAATTTGACTCCGTTCTCTATATATTTGAGGAATGAAGCCTTTGTTAGAGACACTTGCAGTAAAGACTGTTTCCCAGCTTTCTGTTTTCCTTCAGCTCTTGGTTGCATTGGTTTTGTTTGTGCAAAAGCAGTTTAATTTAATATAATTGTAATTATCTATTTTACATTTTGTAATGCTCTATCTCTTGTTTGGTCATGGACCTTCAACTCACTTATCTTCTCCTTTAAGAATTTTTATGATATGCCACTTGGTGACTATATGTTTCATATTGATATTACTTCATTGTGTATAACACCTTTTAGCAAGATGTAGTTTCCTTCCTTATAACTTTTAATCAATTCTATTTTTGCTTTTACTTCATCTAAGATCACAATTTCTATCCCTGCTTTTTTTTTTACTTCAACTGAAGCATAATCAATTCTGCTCTAGTTCTGTACCTTTACTCTGTATGTGTTTCTCTGCTTCAAGTGTAAGCAGCATATTGTAGAATTCTGGTTTTTGATCCACTCTGCTATCTGCTTCCTTTTATGGGAGAGTTCATCCCATTCACACTCATAGTTATGATTACTTATTGAGTGTTTTCTCTCCATCGTATTTGTCCTCTCCCTCCTTTTACCCTTTCCCTCCTCTACTGTGTTTTGCTTCTGTCTACCACTTCCCCCAGTCTGCCCTCTCCTCTGTCAGGTCCCCTCCCCTTTTACTTAATCTCTTCCCCTCTAACTTTCCTGTCAGGTAAGACAGATTTCTATATTCAACTCATAATGTGTATTATTCCCTCTTTGGGCCAATACTTATGAGAGTACGCCTCAAACAATGCCCATCGCCCACCCTCTCATATTTCCCTCCACTGTGATAGGTTTTTTGCACCTGTTCATGTGAAATAATTTACCCCATTCTACCTCTCTCTTCCTTCTGCACCCAGTGTACTCCTTTTTCTCATCCCTTAATTATTTTTATGTCATTCCTTCAAATTTATTTTATACCCATATTCTCTGTCTATGTATATTCCTGCTAGCTGAACTATTAGTGGTACAATTTTTAAGAATCACAAGTATTATCTTTCATATGTAGGGATGTAAATGGTTCAGCTCCATTGAATCCTTTATGTTTTCTCCTTTTCTCTTTTTAGGCTTCTCTTGGGTCTTCATATTAAAGATCTTTTTTTTATTCAATTCTGGTCTTCTCCTTATGAAAGCTTGAAATCCTCCTATTTCACCAAATAAACATTTTTTCTCTTTGAAGCATTGTGATTAATTTCATAAAACAGGTGATTCTTTGTTGTAGTCCTAGCTCCTTTTCCTTGCAGAATATCATGTTCCATGACCTCTGATTCTTTAATGTTATAGCTGCTAAGTCCTGTGTAACCCTGATTGTGACTCTCCAATATTTGAATTGTTTCTTTCTGGTCACTCGCAATAATTTTTCCTTGACCTGATAATTCTGAAATTTGTCTATGATGTTCCTTGCAGGTCTAATTTTGATATCTCTTTCCTGAGGTGATCAGGAATTGAAAGAATGACTACTTTGCCAACTGGTTCCATGATATCAGGACAGTTTTCCTTCATAATTTCTTGAAAGTTACTGTCCAGATCCTCCTTTTGATTATGGCTTTCAGGTAGTCCAGTAATTCTGACATTATTTCTCCTAGATATTTTTCCCCCAAGTCACTTGTTTTTCCAATGAAGTATTTTACATTTTCTTCTTTTTTTTTTCATTCTTTTGAATGTGTTTGATTCTTTTTCTTATTTTTAGGCAATTGGGGTTAAGTGACTTGTCCAGGGTCACACAGCTAGTAAGTGTCAAGTGTTTGGTCTGAGGCTGGATTTGAACTCAGGTACTCCTGACTTCAGGGCCGGTGCTCTATACACTGTGCCACCTAGCTGCCGCGTGTTTGATTGATTCTTGATGTGTCATGGAGTCGTTAACTTCCACTTACCCAATTCAAACTTAAGGAGTTGTTTTCTTCAGTTAGCTTTTGTACTTCCTTTTCCATTTGGACAACTATACTTTTTAAGCAGTGTTGTTTTTTTTTTTCCCCGGAACTATTGACTCTTATTGCATAATTCTCTTGCATCACTCTCATTTCTTTTCCTGAATTTTCTTCTACCTCTCTTATATGATTTTTAAACTCTTTTTTGAGCTCTTCCATTAATTCTTTCTGGCTTGAGACCACTTCCCATTTTTCTTTGTGACTTTGCTCATGGGCATTTTGGCATTGTTGTCCTTTTCTGAATCTGTGTCTTGATCTTCCCTGTCACCATAACTTTCTATGGTCAGATTCTATATTTAATGGTTTATTTTTGCTTATTTTTTGGCCTTTTCCTTTTCTTTTAAATTTGAGCTCTGCTCCCAGGGTGGAAGAGGGGCTAAAGGCTGCATGCTCTGGCTTTTTACATTGTGTTTCACTGATGCT
>NW_020954710.1:13031704-13085684 GCF_900497805.2 Vombatus ursinus
ATTTTGTTATTATTGTTTAATCATTTCAATTGCATCAAACTCTTCATGACTCTATTCAGGTTTCTTTTCTTTTCTTTTTTTCTTTTTCTTTTTCTTTTCTTTTCTTTTTTCTTTTTTTGCAAAGATATGGGAGTGGTTTGCCATTTCCTTCTCCAGCTCATTTTACTAATGAGGATTTACTAAATGCTTAATAACTGTTGTTTGAACTGAACTGAATCTAGATCCAGATTGTACTACATGGACCCTGAAGTCTTTTTCAACTGTGAGATTATGGAATTCTGAGAAAATTTTTGACATAGATAAGAATCAGCCTATGATTCACCCTTCAGTTTGGGGATTGAGAGAATAATTTATAATAGGGACCTTGTCTTCTATGTTGTACTTTAATACCTAGCAAATTGCTGTACATATTGGTCCCTTAATTAATGTTTTAAATTGAATTGAATTGATTCACCCCTGCCTCTTAAATATCACATCCAAATGATGTAGGTGATCAAGTAATGATCTTTAGGAGTTCAGAAATCAGTCAGAAAGATGCCTTTTTTTTGATAAAGTTGATCTGAAATCCACTTCAAGCCCTTCATCATGGGGCACAGTGTTAACTTCCAGAAGACAAGAGAGGAAAGATTCTTGAAATTCACATCACGCAACCATTCAAGATGCCTAGCTCTCTGAATGGGTAAGGCCTCAGCAGAGCTGGGGAAGTGGAACTTGTATCCATAATAATTTTACTGTTATGATCCAATGAGTGTACAAATAACTATAAGAAATTGCTGATTAAATCTCAACCAGCAGATTATTTCCCTAGAACTCTCTTGTATCTCTTGGCTAAAAGCTGGCAAATCAGCCTCCTGATCAGCTAGTAATACTTCTGTTCCTCACAGATGGAAATTCAGAGCCAATATAGAGTAATGTTTCCAACAGCATTCTTCTAGGAGGTAGAGGAAACAGGACACAGATAAGTAAATGTAGGGTGATGAGCAGCCCAAAAGTCTCAAGGGTAATTGTACTCTCTTTGTGGTAGAATTAGTAATTATAGGTATAATTAAGGAATCAAAGATGTATTGTTGAAGGAAGTTTCAGCTGATTATTTAAATGGAGAGTCAAAAGTTAGGTTAAAGAACAAGGAAGTTTAAAAATAAGTTAACCAAATTATCCAATGTGTTCAATTTATTTAACCACTAATGAAAAGTTAGAAAAAAAACAAGAAAGTACCACATGAGGAAATATAATTACTGTTCAGGGAGATAGTTATTTCTCTCTATTATTATGTGTTACTTTAGATAACTTGGTTGGTGTTACTGCTTTCCATTTTCTTAGCAGGACTCAAACCTGATTTGGTTTTCCAGGGGTCATCCCATTTGTTTGGTGAGCAGTACTGAGGGAAGTTCAATACCATGTCAATTGACTAACAGAGTTTCATTTCTGTATATTTTATTCTTACATCTATGATTTGCTTTCTAAATGGGAAATGATTATCTGTAGCATATGGTAGGGAAATATTGAAAGAGGCTGAATAGGTTTTGTGTGGACACTTTTTGCTTTTCTCTCTCAGTGTGTGAATATGTATTTAGAGATTCAATAATTTCCGAATTACTTTCTTGTTGGGGGAATTAGGAAAGGCTGTCCAGTTGTGTAGGTACAATGCAGAAGTTGGGGTCAGGAACTTAATTTAATGAGGATTTATTTAGGTGCCTGCTATGAGATGGGTTCTGGGGATGCAAAGACAAAAAATAAAGCAATGACTGCCTTCAGGAAGCTTACATTCTCCTTGTAGGAAACATACACACACACATATGCACAAATATATTCAAACATTCAAATGTACAAGTGGACATTTGATCTCATTAATGTGGGTGCTCCATGCAAAGTAAATACAAAGTCTTTTTTTTTTCCAATGGAGGAGAAATAGTATGACATTAGCAGCTTAGAGGATGAGGGAAAAGACCTCATATAGAAGGTGGCACTTGGTCTAAGCTTTGAAGAGGAATGAATTGATGTCTAATCTCTGACATTTGATAGCTGTAGACCATGGCCAAAAGTTCCTTAACCTTTATGAGACTGAGGCAACTCTCCAAGACTTACTTACTAAGGCACATTTGACTTTCAATCTGTGATGGAAAGAATTTCCACACTTCATGAAATCACAGATTACTGACACAGATAAATCATAGAAGTTTCAAAGCTTTTGGGGAACTCAGATATCATTGTAGTGAAGTAGAAACCAGTGCTGGAGTTAAAGTCTTTAGAGAGTCTTGGAGTCAAATCCCTGATCTGATTGTTACTAGTTGGGTGGCCATTGGCAAGTTAGTTCTCTTCATTGGCCCTCAGTTCACCCATCTTTAAATGATGGTAATAAAGAGATACACTTGAAAGAGAAGGTGCACAAAGAGCTAAAATAAGGAGCTGGAGTAGAATCTATTATTCATCCATTAAATGAAGTAAAAAGGCAGGGTGTAGTAATCATGATCTCAGACAAAGCAAAAACAAAAATAGATTTAATTAAAAGAGGTATCAAGGAAACTACATTTTACTAAAAAGTATCGGAGACAATTTACATCCTAGTCTTAAAGAAGGGGAAGCCAAGAAATGTTCAAATTACCAAACAATTTTGCTTATTTCACACACCAGCAAGGTTATGCTTAAGATTCCACAAGCTAAGCTTCAGCTATGTGAACCAAGAATTACCAGAAAAGCAGGCTGGTTTTCTAAGCGGCAGAGGAACTGGAGACAAAATTGCCCACAATTATTGGATTATGGAGAAAGAAACAAAAACAAAACAAAAAACAAACACAAAATCTAGTTTGCTTCATTTGTTATTGTTGCATCATTTCAGTCATATCTGACTTTCTGTGACCCCATTTGATGTTTTCTTGGCAAAGATACTGGAGTGGTTTGCCATTTTCTTCTCCAGCTCATTTTACAGATGAGGAACTGAGGCAAAGAGGGTTAAATGACTTTCCCAGGGTCACACAGGTAGTAAGCGCCTGAGGCCAGATATGAACATAGATGCTCCTAACTCCAGGGCCATCAGTCTATTTACTGTACTACCTAGCTGCCCTCTGTTCATTGATTCCACTAACGTCTTTTACTGTTTAGACCACAACAAAATGTGGCAAGTTTTCAAAGAGGTGGGAGTATCAGATCATCTCACTTGTCTCCTGAGGAACCTATATTCAGGTCAAGAAGCAACAGTTAGAACCCAAAATGGAACAATTGATTGGTTTAAGATTGGAAAAGGAGTATGACAAGGCTGTGTATTTTCACCTTATTTATTTAATTTGTATGCATCATATGAAATGCTAGACTGGACAAATAAAAAGTTGGGATTAAGGCTGCTGAAAGAAATATCAACACTCTCAAATATTCAGGCTATACCATTCTGATGGCAGAAGTGAAGTAGAATTAAGAAGCCTCTTGATGAAGGTAAAAGCTGGCTCAAAGCTTAATATTAAAAAGAAAAACAAACAAAAAACCCTAAGATCTTGGCAACTGGTCCCATAACTTCCTGGCAAATGAAGAAAAATTGGAAGCAGTGTCAGATTTTATATTTTTGGACTCAAAGATTACTGCAGATGACCATTGTAGCTATAAAGTTAAAAGATCCTTGTTCCTTAGAAATTTGGACAACATACTAAAAAGCAGAGACATCACCTTACCAACACAAGTCCATATGCTTAAAGCTATGTTTTTTTTTTTTCCAGTAGCAATGTATGGCTGTGAGAGCTGGATTTTAAGAAAAGCTGAATACCATACAATCATTGCTTTCAAATTGTGGTGCTGGAGAAGGCTCCTGAGAGACCCTTGGACAACAAGAAGATCAAATCAGTCAATACTTAAACTAATTCAGGGTATTCACTGGAAGGTCAGATACTGAAGCTGAATCTTAAATACTTTGGCCACATAATGAGAAGACAGGATTCATTGGAAAAGACCCTGATGTTGGGAAAGATTGTAGGAAAAAGAAGGAGACAGCAGAGGATGAGATGGACAGTTAATGTCATGGAAACAATGAACGTGAACTTGACCAGACTTTGAGATACTGGAAGGTAGAAGGGCCTGGTGTGCTATGATTCATGTGGTCATGAAGAGTTCAATACTGCTGAATGACTAAATAACAGCACTCTGACAGTAGGGCCAGAGGGCCAACGCTCTTTCCCCTGAGCAATGCTGCTCGGATCGCAAAGAATCCTACGTTCTCTGCTTTACATAAGCAAGATTATAGATCGAGAGGTGGAAGGGATCTCAGAGACCATCTATTTCAGCCCTTCTATTTTACAGAAGAGGAAACTGAGACCCACAGAGGTGACATGACTTGTCAACAGTCACATATCAAAGGTGAAGTTTTAACCTAGGTACTATGACTCCAGGTCAATGATCTTTCCACTCTGCCACACAGCCTCCCCTAGTTATTCCTCTAAAATGATGAGACATGGAAAAGAGTGATTTAGGGATGAGCTAAAAAACTGTTCCCTGATGATAGACAGAAATAAAGGATTAGGAGGGGGAAGCTTTCCCTCCTATAAGCTTTGTTGTGGTATTTCCATCTTTCACATGCTTGGGGAGAGCACATGGCCTTTGACCAGCCTACATTAAATTGACACGGGAAGGATTGATCCCACATGTAACAACTTAGAGGCTTTGGAAAGCGATGATTATAATTACAGAGCTTTCACGTGAGATTTCCTCAAGCCAAATGGACTAATACTGATATATGTCTTAAGGACATAGTGTTTCCTTTTTCTTTGTAGAGTTTCCTGATAACGAGCCTTTGTCCAACTTGGATATAGCAAATTTTGGGCATTGGAGCAATCGCTGGGCAGTTCAGTTATGTCCATGGGAGGAGATGGCATCCTGGGGCTGTGAATGTAGAGGCACCGAGACAAGCTAAGACTGATCACTGGAGCAGGATCTTTGTCCAGAAAGGCTCATAAAACTTTCCAATAAGCAGACCAGGGAAGTGGGGCAAGTCTATTAAATAATACTTATGGAGATAGCAATAGTAAGGGATTTTTGCATGTAGGTGAAGCTCATGTCAGCAAGTAGTGCCATGAAGGCCACTCTTAGTTGGGAGGGAGATGGGTAGTTAGACAAAACCCTGTGAGAAGCGACATAAACTCCAGGATATCATGAGACCTACTTATTTGCAGTCACCTTCTCCTCCATTCTAGGGATGTTTATTTCCTTTGGAAAATTGCCCAACCTTCAGGGACAAAACCCTCTCAGCCTTTCCTTGTTAGGACTGTGTCTTCTGGAGAGCTGTTGTTACAAAGTCTTGCTGAGATGATTGACCTCTTTTTTTTTTTTCATTTTTGCCTCCTTCCACTCCATTCGTTTGCCGAGTCTTGACAATTTTCACCTCCAAATCATCTCTAGTATCTGTCCCATTCTCTTCATTCACATTGCTCTCACCCTAGTTCAGGCCTTCATAGTTTCCTTTCTGGCTAATTGCCTTAGCCTTCCAACTAGTCTCCCTGTATTCAGCCTCTCCACTCTCTAGTTGACCCTTCACACAAATATCAAATTGCTATTTCTGAAGCACGGCTCTAACCATGCCACTCCCTTGCTCACTTCTTAGTGACATCATTCTTATTGACTTGAGGCAACAACTGTTTAAAATTTACTACTCTTTAAAACATGACTCCAGTCCATCTTTCCAGGTTTATTTGACTTCATGCTTCTCATGACCTCTCCCTTTCTAGGGAAAAATCAAACAAACAAAAACAAACAAACAAACTTGCCTACTTCCTGTTCCAAGGAGGAGGCATTGGCTCTCCCACCTCTAGGCCTTTTCACAGGCCATCTCCAAGCCTGGAATGCTCTCCATCTTCATCTCTGCCTTTTCAGACATCTAACTTTCTTCAAGACTCAACTCAAATTCCACTTCCTATGAAAGGTCTTTCTTAATATCTATAGTTCTAAAACTGCAAAAAATATTCTTCAATTATTTAGAGTATTTTAAATTGTTTATTTGTTTAGACGTTGTAAGATACTTCTTTGATGCCCATCAGTTGGAGAATGGCTGAACAGGTTTCAGTATATGATTGTAATATACTATTGTAATATAAGAAATGGTGAGCTGGATGATTTCAGAAAATCTTGGAAAGACTTACATGAACTGATACAAAGTGAAGCAAGGAGAACACAGTACACAGTAATAGGAACAATATTGTATGATGAATAACTGTGAATGACTTGGCTATTCTCAGTAATACAATGATCTAAGACAGTCCCAAAAAACTCATGATGAAAAATGCTATCTGCCTTCAAAGAAAGAACTGATAGTGTCTGAATACACACCAAAGCACACATTTTTTTCACTTTCTACTATCTTTCTTTTTTCTGTTGTTTAAATTTTATTCCACAAAATCATTAATATGGAAAAATATTTTACGTGATTGCATATGAAAAACCTGTATCAGATTGCTTACCACAGGGGAAGAGGGATAGAATTTGGAACACAAAACTTTTTTTTTAAATTAAATTTTATTTTTACCTATAATTGGTGAAAATAAAGTATTATTTAAAAACAAATAAAAACCCTTTCCCTCTTAAAGTACCTTGCTCCTATTCTGTGTGTACCTAGTGTGTATCTTTTTTTTTATGTATACATTGTCTCCCCATTCACATGCAGACTCCTTCAAGGTAGGAACTTTTTTTTTTATTTTAATGTTTTTCCCTTTCTTTTCTATCAACAGGGCTTATCACACTATGTAGAATATAATAAATATGTGATAAATGCATATTGAATGATTGTTTTTTTTTCTTTCTGAATAGAATATAATCTTGAGGGAAAGTGAGAATTTCATTTTGTGTTCTTTGAATTCTCATTACCTAGCATGTTGTCTGGCACCTAGTAGACACATAATAAATGCTTATTGAATAATGGCTAGCAAAAATAAGTTGGTTTGTCTTGAAAAACACTTCTAACAGTGTCTCATTTCAGACTCAAAACAATTCTGCAAGGTAGGTAGTACAGAATGGGGTTTGAAAAGAACAAACGTGGGGCAGCTAGGTGGTGCAGTGGATAGAGCTCTGGCCTTGGAGTCAGGAGGACCTGAGTTCAAATCCAGCCTCAGACACTTAACACTTACTAGCAGTGTGACCCTGGGCAAGTCGCTTCACCCCGATTGCCTCACCAAAAAACAAAAACAAAATGATAAGTGAACAGAACAAATGCAAAACAGTTTCATTGTATTTTACTATATATATGTTCTAAAGGGTTATGAGTCAATAAAATGTAGAGACCAATGACACTTCCCTTCAGGAAGGGAATGGGAATAAAAGCATAAATATTCACTAAATGCTTACCATTTGCCAGGCCTGGTGCTAAGCACCTTGCAAATATTATCTCATTTGATCTTCACAAGAACCCTGTGAGGTAGGCAGTAGAACTACCATTTTGTAGTTGAAGAATGTGAAGCAGACAGGGTGAAGTGTCTTTCCAGGGTCACATGTCTACTCAGTGTCTGAGGTCAAATTTGAACTTAAGTCTTCCTCTCTCCAAACCCAGTGCTTTACCCATCACACCAACTAGCTGCCTCCCAGTGGTGTTTAACACCTGCTATTGACAATGGGTGGATGTGATTGGAATATTCGGATCCATTTACAGCTAATCTGGGCAGGAGATATGACAACAAGTGAAGTCAGAGCCCAGGAAATCTAGAAGGCTGAAAATCTATTCTATACCTCTAGAATGCAGAATGTTTTGCGTCGCACAGAAACTCAAAGCACATTCATTAAAACTGGATATTGTCATATACTCAAACAACAGGTATCACCTTGGGACAACCCTAGAAATATAATAATAATAATAATAATAATAATAACAATAATAATAATAATGTTATATAGCACCTACAATGTGCCAGGCACTGTGATAAGCACTTCACAATTATTACCTCATTTGATCATCACAACGACCCTTGGAAGTAGGTGTTATCATTATCCCCATCTTAAAGATGAGGAAATTGAAGCAAACAGAGGTTGAGTGACTTGTCCAAGGCCACATAGCTAGTAAGTGTCTAAGGCTAGATTTGAATTCAGATCTTCCTCATTCCAGGCATAGAACTCTATGTACCATGCCACAGCATTCAAATAAACAAAAATAGTCATTTGACTCTACTTTTGTCTCCATGAAAACCACAGAAAAGGAAGGAAAACCAGAATTCAAAAATCGCCATATTTCCATGAAAAAAAGTAAGCCATAGACTTAGAACTGGAATGGAACTTAGAATGGAACTTGGAATTCATCTCTTCCAAATGTCTCATTTGATGTATGAGGAAACTGAGACTACAAAAGTGAAAGTATTTACCTAAGGTAACAAAGTTAGCAACTGGTAAAGCCAGAATTTCGCCTGATGGCCTCTAACTTTAAATATTATGCTCTTTTCAGACATATGTTGAATGGTTTACTTGCTTTCCTGGGATTGGTTTTCCAGAGAAGTGAGGAAGAAATTCTGAATTCCACCAACAGTGCTTTAGCAGGAGTGTTTCTTAAAGTACTTCCAACATCTATGATTTTGGGTTTTTTGGGGGACGTCCACTTTCTCAGCCTAATAGGTGTGATGTGTAAAGTGGAGCATCAGAAATTTTTACATTTAAGTTTACTTTATTAGTCATTTAGAACATTCTTTAATATTGTTGTCCATAGTTTGAATTTCATTCTTTGAAAACTGTTTGTCCATATCCTTCAACCATATGTGTGTGTGTGTGTGTGTGTGTATAATGTGCGTGTGTCTATGTCTGTGTCTATTCCTCAACTATTTTTATAGACTCCCTCTTCATATTGAACACAAAACCTTTAGCAACAATGTTTCCAATGAAGACGCTTCCAATAGCTCCTGTGATTTTCCTTTCTGTAATATCATTTCTAATGGTACATGATCAAAATTATCTATTTTGTCTTCTATTAGCAATTCTAAACATAATTTATTTTCTGGAATTTTCTGAAAATATATCACATCAATTTGCATTTGTGTGTATATATGTTGTGGAATGTGCTTTGTGGGCAAGATTTTTTTGTTCTTGTATTACCAAAATTAAACTTGTACCTTACGTATAGAAGGCATTTAATGAGTATGAATTTGTTGTTTTCAGTGGATTTCTTTTCAATAAAAGAGGCATATTTCTATACAAGGAACTTTGGATGATACAATGAAAGATAAGACATGTTCCGCAACTTCTGTGACCTAATAATAATGCAACCTTGCTTCCAAGCTAGTCTGAAAGCATTTTTCCTGCTGTTGGTATGCAGAAGAGGATATGAGAAAGGAATGATAGAGACAATGCTGAGGTTATTCTCTGCACCTGTATAAAGGGCAGAGTTGGTGGTTCCTGAGAGAGAAACATATGTGGTTCCAGAGACAGTTAGGACAATATCAATGCCAGATGGAGGAGAGAGAGAGAGAAATAGAGAGAGAGAGAAAGAGAGAGAGAGAGAGAGAGAGACAGAGACAGAGACAGAGACAGAGACAGAGACAGAGACAGAGACAGAAAGACAGAAACAGAGAGAGAAGCAAAGAGATAGAGAGAGAAATTTTTGGAAGCTAAAGACATGTAGGAAAGGTAAAATCTTCTGTCTCTGATTTCCATAATCCCACTCTAGAAAATTTGGAGATAGAATTCTCCTCTTGGGTGACATTGGGCCTCTCTCTTGGTTCTAGCTTTAATTTCATCTTGCTCTGAACAGATCTCATTCCTCTATTTTTTTATTTCCTGGCATACTTTAATCTGCAAAACTTCTTGAATTTCTGATTGTTGTTTTGCATGGATAAATGATTGGACTCATAGATTACTTTTTGTGGTTATCTTTTGTGAAACCAGCTTTTGGTGAGAAGTTAAACTTGAGAGTATAAACTACACTCCCGTGAAGGAGTGACCAGGAGAGAAGCTTTTGTTCTGAAGCTATTGTATTCCTGGACCACCAACTTCTTTTTTTGGGGGGGGGGAGGTATAAATAGACAGATATCTAACCCAATATATCCTCTTGGAGATAGGTAATAGAAGGAGGGAGCACCCATATATGGCCCTTCTCTGTTCATTCTCAAGGTAATATATATATATATATATATATATATATATATATATATATATACACACATATATGTATATACTCACCCTTGGAGAAAGGCCAGATTTCATAGTTACCTATCCATGTCACTTTCAAGCTTATATATAATTTAGATAACCCATATGGACACAGATATCTTAAATGGGCTTATATATCTTACAAATATGATGGGTGATTATCCATCCTAGAACATAGTCATGACAACCATAGAACTTCAGTTAGAAGTTCAAGCAGTCTAGCCCTTACCTGAAATAAGTATCTCCACCACAACACATCCAACAAACAGTCCTTCATCTTTTACTTGAAAACCTTCAGTAAAAAGGAAACCCAGGGCCTCCAGAAGCAGCCAATTCTTCTTTTGAATAGCTACCATCATTAAGACTGCTTTCTTTGATTTTAAGGTGAAATTTGCTTTTTCGTAACTTCCAGTTATTTCTCATTTTTACTTAATTTGGGTCTTTCATAGGAGGTATAATCCCTCTTCAGCACTAAAACCTTTCAAATATTTGACTACAGCTGCCTAGGTCATCTCCAATCCAGGAAAAGCACAGTCATTCCCTTATCTTTTCTTAACATTTTCACTAAATTTTAGTTATATCTCAGTATTTTCCATTGTCTCTGAACTCCTCATCTTGGAAGGGGTTCAAATAGAATCACAGACTTCTGAAGCCTAAAGGATCATAACATTTGGACCCTTTTATATGGAAAATATATGGATAGGTGTGTGTGTGTGTGTCTGTATACATTATGCATACACATATTTTCTGGAATATATTTCATATATATTTATATGTATGTATGTAATATGTATATGCATATATATCCATACATAAAGAATGATATATATCATATTATGCATTTATTATATATACAAGGCTATGTATATATGTGTGTATGTATGTGTGTAGGTGTGTTCATATATGTGTATGTGTGTGCATGCGTGTGCACATAGGTGTATATATGTTTGTTTATAGTTGGTTATTGTCCTTCATTTTCAAAGAGGATCAAAATTATATCACTATGTTAGAGTCAAGTTACAGTGTGCTCCAAGCTCAGAATACTCTACCATGCTTGAGCACAAATAGTCCATGTGAACATTTGGGGTGGATTCTCTAAATTTGTGCATCTTACATTTCTTTTGAGCTGCTTCAATTCTACTTTTCTCATAGCGCACAGCACCTTCTCTGATGTGGGCATGTCATGTTTGACAGTCCTGTACCAGTGTCTCCCATGTCACACAATCAATTCCAAAGTTCTTAAGAGAGACCTTGAGAGTGTCTTTTATCTGACCACCATGTGAGTGTTTGACCTTTGTGAGTTCTCCATAAAATAGTCTTTTTGGCAAGTGTACATTTGGCATTTGAACAACTTGGACAGCCCATCAGAGTTGTGCTCTCCGCAGTAGAGTTTAAATGCTTCTCAATGTCTGATATTTATTCTGCCAGGTGATCTTCAGAATCTTCCTAAGACAATTGAAATGGAGGTGATTCAGTTTCCTGGAATGGTGCTAGTATACTGTCTAGGTTTCACAGGCACAGGTCAGCACAAGAGTTCTGTAGACCTTCAGTTTGGTACCTAGTCTAATACCTCATGTTTCCTACACTTTCCTTCAGTCTCCCTAACATTGAACTAGCTCTGGCAATACATGCATCAACCTCGTTATCAATGTGTACATCCCTGGAAAGTATACTGCCAAGGTAAGTCAACTTCTCCACAGCATTCAAAACTTCATTTGATGTAGCCAATGGTTTCACATGTGGAGATCTGTTGCTCCCAATGGAGCACCTGTGTTTCCTTGGTGTTAATTGTCATGCCAAAATTTGCACGAGCAACAGCACAATAATTCATACTTTGTTGCATCTCTGCTTTGGGGCTGCATTGAATGTACAAGTATCTGCAAACAAAAAAGTCATGCACCAACACTCCCTCCACTTTGGTCTTGGCTTGTAGCCTTTTCAAGTTGAAGAATTTACCAACAGTGTGGTAGCAGACCTTGAGGCCCTGTTTATCCTCATTGAAAGTATTTGACAAGAAGGCTAAAAACGTAATGTTAAAAAACACGGGAGCAAGCAAACAACCTTGTGTCACTCTGGGAAAGTGTGAGAGCATTGTTGATTATCTGAACCCAGGCAAGCATGCCTTTGTGAAATTGATGTACAATGCTGAGGAACTTCTCTAGGCAACCAAATTTTGACATAATTTTCTGTAAGCCCAAGTGACTGACAGTATCAAAGGCTTTGATCAGATAAATGTTCTGTACAGGCCTCTGTTCTGCTCATGGCATTTCTCCTGGAGTTGTCAGGCAGCAAACACCATATTGACCATTCCTTGGCCCTTTCTGAAGCTACACTGTCTCTCAGGTAGATGATCATCTTGCAAGTGAAGGATAAGCCTATTAAAGAAGACTCTGGCAATAATCTTGGCAGCAGTGACTAAGAGAGAGACCAACATCTCCCTCCCCCCAGACCTGCCCCTGATTGTCACAGGACAATCTATTTCCTTTCCCTTTATAGAGATGGGCAATCGAGGCATCCTTGAACTCCTGGGGAATAATCTCCTCTTGCCATATAACCGAGGAAATTTCAGTCAGCATTTTTCTGAGCAATGGACCCTCACTACACCTTATAAATCTCACCTAGAATAAAGTGGAGACTAGGTGCTTTGGTACACAAAGGTAGCCTGATGGCATTCAAAACATCTTTTTCAATTGGAACCTGATCTAGGGAGGTGACTTCAACCTGAGGTAAACAGTCAATGATTTCAGCATCGATAGATGATGGTGTGTTGAGAACATTATGGAAGCATTCAGCACAGCTCTCCAGGATCATTTCCTTATCATTAATCAATGTGGCTCCATCAGCACTCAGTAGCTGAGATGCACCATAGGTCAATTGGCCCATAAATAACCTTCAGGGCATAATAAAAGTGCTCTGGATTGTTACTATCAGCATAAAACTGAATTTCACTTGCCTTCTTATTGAGCCAAGAATCCTGTATCTCTCTAAGCTTCCCTTTTGATGGAATTAAAATACTGGCTTCTTAGAGATGTGTGAACTATCCTATAGAGTTCTTGTTTTTCATTTAGCAGTTTCAAAATTTCCCCATCACTTTTGTCAAATCAGTCTTGATGTTTGAAATGTTCTGACCCAGATGAGCAAATGCAGTGCTGTACACCAAATCTTTGAAAGCTGCTCATTCCTTTTCTGCTCCATTGTTGCCAACTGTGTGTTGGCTCAACTTTTCCTCCAAGCTAGCAAGAAACTGTTCTGGCTCAGAGAAGCACTCTAATCTGTTGACATTAATTCTTTTGGTAGTCATTTTGCCTGAAGGCTGCTGCGTTTGTTGAATGTGAATACTTAGCTTGGAGAGGATAAGTTTATGATTAGTCCAGCAGTCTGCCACACATTGCCTTCATCACTCTCACATCTTGTCTGTCCCTTCTCCTCACAATCACATAATCTATTAAATGCCAATGTTTGCTTCAAAGGTACATGCATGAAGTTTTATTGCATTTAGGTAAATGGAAGACAGTGTTTATGATGAGGTCATGAGATGCACAAGTCTTCAGTAGTAAGCGACCATTACTGTTGCTGTTTCCAACTCAATTCTTCCCAAAGGCTCCCTGACATGTCTGGTAGTCTGAGCCTATTCTAGCATTTGAGTCATGCAGAAGAAGGTGGTCTTCTTTTGGCACATTGATGATAAGAGTCTCCAAGACATCATAAAAATGTTCTTTGATGTCATCAGAGTTCTTCATGGTGGGAGCATAGCCACTGATGATGGTTGTGTGGTATTTTCCTGCAAGTGGCAATCACGTTGTCATGAGTTTATCATTCATTCATTTTGGTAAGCTTGTTGACTAGATTTGTTTTGAATGCAAAAACCTACACCTACACCTTCCCAGCATTCCTCTTCACTGTGACCACTCCAGAAAAATGTGTATCCAGTTCTGACTTCAGTAAGCTGGCCTTCATTTGCCACCCTCATTTCACTCAGGGTTACTATTTGGATGAGACACCTGCTGAGTTCTTTCACAATAAGAGCTGTTTGTCTTTCAGGTATACTAGATTTTGTGTTGTCTATAAGTGTGTGCACATTCCATGTACTGATGGTGAGTGGAATCATCTTTACAGTTTTTGTACAGTGTGTGTGTGTGTGTGTGTGTGTGTGTGTGTGTGTGCCTTGACAACAAGGTGGAATCTCCACATTCAGGCCAAGGTTGGGTAAGGAGACAATTTTAGGGCATCTTTTCTAGCCCTTTCTTCACACCAAGAGGTGAGCAGTGTCATCCTTAAAAGGCTTCTCAATCACCCACTGTCATATCCTACTGCTGCTTCCAGTGAGAAGATATCCCTATGACCTGGGCCACCTGGGCAGGGTTGTAACCACGAGTCCCAGTGTATCCACAGTTGCTTCTTTGTCGCTTATCTGTCATCACAGGACTTTGAGATAGGTAAAAGTAGTATGTGTGATGTCTTTTGATTCATGTATAAATTAGATTTAAGTGAAGCAGAGTTGTACAAAATCATTAGCCTCAGTCTCTCTTCCAGAGTCCTCACAGTTCAGTGGTAGGACAGAGTCAAGATCACTGGTGATAGCTCCAGATGCAATGGATGACTTTGCCATATTCAATGTCTAACAAAGCTCTAAGTGTTTCACAGAGCCTGCTTCAGCTGCTTTCATGGCCATTGGAACAAACTGTTCTCAACAGCCCCTTCCACCGGGGGAAGCCTTTACGTGCTTGGGGTAGACATTCTCCTAACTCACCTCAGTTACCCTCAACCTGGTTTAGGCTATCTACTGAAACAGTTTACTGGAGTGTGGCTACTGTGCATGCTACAGCTTCTCAGATCCAGAGGTAAGAGTTAGGTATATCAAGTGGACCCCAAAGGTGGAAAGCAGCTCTGAAAAGGACTTGGCAGCCCTCACACCAGAGGTACTAATCTTCCCTGAACACACACCCTACACACCTACATATACATACACACACATAAACATATATATATATATATACATATATGCATATATACACATATATACCTGTGTGTATATAGATATAGGTATTATATGTAATACCCTAAATCACTGCTCCATGTATGCACGTTGTGAAAGTTTTTACCTAAAAGGTATAAAGACAATTAATGAGACTTAATTGGCTCAGGGAATTAGGGGCACAAGAAGATGACATCACTTTATCATCACCAGACTACAAAAAAGCCAAAAAGAATATCAGAGATCTGCAGTTTGGCCGATTGATCACATTGGGCAACTTGGAGGTAGGGGAGCTTCATACAGCTGAATCAACTTGTGGTATTTTCAGTACATATCTTTGTCTGATAGCACTCTCCTGGTATGGCTAAGTAATATGCTTTTGTTAGGTGTTGAATGACCTAAAAGTGTCTTATTTTCTTCCTATATCAAAGCAAGTGGAGGTTGTATTAGATGAACTGCCAGGAAACTGGCTAGAATATATCTCTAAAGACACATGATGCATGCATACATGTATATGCAATATATAGGAACATGTATGTTGTACGCATGTAGATGTATGTACATGCATATCCATATGCATATACATAAATGTGCATATGTAAGTACTAATAAGTGGATCGATAGATAGAGTTATATATGTGATTTTATGAGTATAAGAAAACGCATTTCACTGAAGCAAATTAATATCTGCTCTGTGACTTACAGGCTTATAGAACTGTTCAGGTACTGAGACAGTAACTGAATTGTCCAGGATCAACAGATGTCGGAAATTAGATTTGAACTCAGGTCTTCCTGACTTCATTTCTAACCACTGTTGGTGCCCATCTATGAACAAAGGGAAATTTTATATTTAGAGCCATTTGGACACAAGATTGTTGGCTTTCCTTTTCCCTTGCCAAGAACCCTCCCCCTCAAACTCAATTAATTTGACTTCCCTTCTTTTTTTAATCCAACCAATTAAAGCTAAAAACTTAAAACTGAGCATCCCACATGTATTTTCTAAATTTTTTTGTTCCATTTCTTGAATACTTTAACCTTCCCATTGCTAAAGAAAAAATACTTTTCAGGACATATTGGCATTCCAGTGGGTTTAGAATTGTTTTTTAAAATTTATCTACATTTGGGCAAGACTGATTAGTTCATCCCCAGTTATACTTATAGGCCAGCTTCCCCAGTGGGCTAAACCAGCCATAAAGAATGGTGAATCTGAATGTTTTCAATTCTCCTTGTCAGAATCTTCTCTACTGTATAAGGTCAATGGTTTCTGTTATACCATTTTTGAAAACTCCTGTCAAGAAACTTCCATAACCGATCAGAGAGGAAGACCTTTTATTTTTCCACAAATATCTGTTGCCAGGATATTGAGTGGGCCAAATGATAACCAAGAAAATACAAAATCCTCAGATTCAGAGAGTGAAAGGACTAAACACCCATGCTACATTCAAATTTTATGTACTGTTTTACCAGTCCTTAAAAGCCAGTCTCCATAGTGAGGGTGCCAAAATATCTCCTGACAAAATTTACTGAGAAGCAACAATGAAAAATTATACACAGAGAACTATTAGATCTTATGAAAGATTAAAAAATGTTACCTGCAGAACTCAGCTAGGCCATTTCCCCAAGTCATAAATCTACCTCCACTGGAAGATTGAGTGCAGCTGTAATTAACATCTGCAGTGTGGACGAGGCCATTTCCACAAGTTACCAGCACAGGAATAACAAAAGATTCGTGACTCTCTGCTGAATATCTGAACTGAATGTGAACAAAACTTCATTGGTGTAGATGGATAGTCAGATTTTGGGCATCAGTACAGGGTACATTGCAGTGAAGTCATTAAAATAGCCAGAGGAATCACATCTATAAGAGGCACCAAGCATTAGGGATCAGATAGAATGGCACAGACATTATTCTTTGCCACTTTCTCTAGCCAAATGTTTCCATTGGATGCATGTGTCATTATTCCATTCCACTTTATTTTAAACAGTGCCAAATATGCTGATGGAAGACGTGTGATTGTACCCAAATCTCTGAATTGGAAGGTGTCTCAGAAGTTATTGTGATGTAGATTTAGAGCTATAGCTAACTAGTCACCTAGCCTAACCATCTCCTTCTACAAATGAGGAAACAGAGGGCCAACAAGATTAGTGATTTGTCCGTAACCATACAGGTATTAATAGGAAGAGTAAGGACTTGAACTCAAGTCCTGTAGTGTATCTAGGGCACTTCTTACCTGTTACAAGAAGCTTTTCTATACCATCTTTCACAAGAGGTCACTTAACTTTTGTCTGAATACTTCTGGGGAACTGGGGTATGACATATTTAGCCTTTCAAGCATTTCTGGAGGGATTCTGTCAATGACTCAGTCTACTTTCCTACCACTATGGAGCTATATGAAACATTTCACAGGATTTATTATCTCATTAATGTGGGTATTTCCTTCTCTGGAGAAGATTGAAATGCATCTATGTGTTCTCTTTCTGTGACATTCTTAATTTTCTTTGAATTTTCCATCAAATCTATCGATGAATTGGAGGCTTTCCTCTGGATCTGTGACCTTTTCTTGTTCATTGTACATAAATTAGTGCTTATTTTTGATGTAACACTCTCTTCTTCCCAATTTTTCCATTTATGCATATTTCTGAGTATGTATTTTCCACCACTTATCATGTGTCATTACATATTGGCAATATGTGGCAATTTTTTTTACACTCACTTTCCATTGTCCCTTAAGTCACCTGCCATTCTGATTTTTTGGATCTTGGTGTTTCGTGATTCTCATATAACAACACCTTAAAATAATTGTGTTTAAAAATAGGTATTTGTACTTGGAAGACTAATAATTGGGCCATAAAAGAGACAATGACATCTAAAGTCCTCTCCAGAGAGAGAGAAAAATAAGATAAAAGCAAAATGTCTACATTGGGTGATTTTGCTTAACTCTTTTCCTTCATTATAGATAATGTTCATTTTTTAATAAGAAAAAAAAGAGGGGACCATGATGTAAAATCAAAACTCACCAAAAAAAACTTTATTAATATTTTAAAAGATCAACTTCAGGGGCAGAGAAAAGCTTAGAATTAATCGAAAACTTTGCACCACTTCCCCATTGCAATTGTACATGATACCCTCTTCTATGCTCTATCATGTCCTATTTCTCAGTTCCTTCTTGATTTCTCATCTGGAGTCAAAGCCCAGCCTGTCTCTGAATTACAATTGCCTTAAATATATTCAGACCAATGGCTAGCTCTCTTTAGGCATAGGATTTGTTGAGAACAACCACATGGGGTTATTCCATTCAAGGGAGCTCAGTATCAGATCATTTCTTTATGTCTGAGAAACCATAACTTGGGATATTATGAGCTCCTCTGTCTCTCTCCTGATCATGTGAAAAAAATGCCTTCAGTGAAGGTTTAGTGTAAATGTTTCCTGTTAATAGTTTTTCTAACTGTGATTTGAGTCCTACAATTGAGAATCCTGTGAATATGAACCTACTCTATAATCTAGCTACACTTATAATTGCAATGTAATGATTCATGATGGAACTCAACTAAAATATATACAGATAAGAAAATTATCTAATAAATAATCCTATGAACTTTCAGAGGGAAAAGGGGAATTACTGATTAATTTTCTGCAGTGAATAATAATTAAGAAGCAGACCTGCCACTTCTTCTTGTTTTTTCCTATGGTGTAAATCTTACATAAGTGTGCATAAAATACATTAATATAATCTCAATTAATTATGGTTGGCTGCATTGTTTTCCAAGATTATTTTGTGACTGGTTGGCAATTAAACTAACTTGCATGCAAAGTTTGAAAAGTGAGGGTATAGTTTCTAAGCTAACTATGACAGGACAAAGTAGTATTGTGAGAAAGTCTAAGGGTCAGGAACTGGCTATGTTATTTTGTAGTTATGTGCCCATTAAATAATACTAGTTTATGTATACATAGTACTTTGTATGGTGATAGATAGGTTGATAAATGGATGGATGGATGGATGGATGGATGGATGGATGTACAGACAGACAGATAGATAGATCACCACTTGAATTGGAGTCAGAAAGATTTAATTACAAATTCATGTTCAGAACCTCACTAGTTGTATTATTCTTACAATGACTGACTGAAATCATCTAATGGACCACACTAGCCTAAGAATAATTTTGTAAGTATCCACTTTCTGGACCTCAGACTCAACTATTATTGAGTCATAGTGTAAAATGAATGTATATTTGAAGGGATAAATTCAAACCCTAGTGTAGATTAGCGATTTCCAAGCTCTGGGTTAAAGAACTTTGGAAGACTTCAGGGATGTAGCAAAGGGTCTGAAACCCCACAAGCATACCAACTACTTCTTTAAATGACTCCACAATAAAAGAGGCAAATGTTTTCTTTCTGAACAAACTAAAGAGTAAAATAATATATCTCACACATATATGTACTATTACCATTCAAATATGTAGTGATTATTTGTAATTAATAAATTTCAAATTCATCTAAAGGTATGACAATTCACAGTAGATTTTTTCATGGATTTTTCTGAGTAATAAAAATAATAATAAGACTACTAACATATGTATGGACAAGGAAGATGGCTGAAACATGTTTTAATGGTATGAAGAGGTCTGCATATTGGGAATATATATATATATATATATACATAAATATATGTATACGTATGTATTAGGAACCACTGACTGGTGTCAGCCAACAAACATTTATTTTAATAGATATTTGTTGAAATGATATTTTTACATCTCCTGGATTTCCTTTTGTATTTTTTCACCTCCCTTCCCCATCATTCCTTAACATTAAAACAAGAGGAAGAGAAAATAAGTTAGCAAAACAAATTAATGCATAGAGTCCTAACCCGATCTACATAGATCACTACAATGTAGAATTCCTGAGCTCAAGAGACCCACTAGCCTTAGTCATGTTGGTTGCTGAGATTATAAATGTATGTCACCATGCCAGCTCTTCATTTTCTTGATGAAGAAACTTGGGGGAAATATATATGATTCCCTTAAGGTCACAGGGGTAGAGTTGTTCTTTGTATCCTAGACCTCTACTTCTAACTCCAGTTGTTTTATTTTTCTGCCCTTATGTCATTCATTCAACATCAATTCAGCCTCTGCTGGGTGCAGAGGACTGTGCCAGGCACTGGTGGATATATGGATAAAACAATGCTGCTTCTTAGAGTAGAAGGACCTGGTTTCATGTTCCAATTATGTTACTTACTACCTGTGTGATCCGGTTACTCCTATTATAAAATGAAGGTGTTATATCAGATAATTTTTTCTTTATAGAGCTCTTTCAGCTCTAAACCTATGATCCCCTCATCCTTGCCCTCATGGAGATTATAGTCTAACTCAACTGAATTTTTTGCCCTTTCACATCTATAAACAGATAGGAACAAGAATCATTCATTATACTCATCTTTTCTTTTCCTTACCAATATGACTTCAAAAATATGTGTGCACTCCTTAGGAGTTAGAGGCAGCATGTATGTCTGATCAAAGGATTAAAGGCAAAGGGCTTGTAGGGTATGGTAAAGCTGGTTCAAGAGTGAAAAGCAGTGAGCACTCCCCTGGACATATTTAACATGGGAGCACGTCATTTTCTTTTCATCCTTATTCATCACCACTCCTGGCCTTTCATCTTCCTTAATTGTCATTCTCTACCGAACACTGGTGACTTTCAGAAACATGTGCCATGCTTTCATCTACAATTACAGCAATTCAGTTAAATAGCCTTGTTATTTACCTGGACCAGACAGATCAGCAGAGACATCATTGAATTATACAGTGGTTTAGAAAACTCCAGGGACTGGGGGATGGACAAGCTGGCTTATGAGATGACCTACTTTTGTATTTTTGTCTCTGAAATTCTAAGACCTTCCTTTAAGTGCCTCAAAGGCAAGAGGCAAGACCAAGATATATATGTATGTATATATATATATATATATATATATTTGTAGAAGAAAAGATGGTATAGAGGAAAGTACTTTGGATTTGGAGTCAGAGGGAAAGGATTCAAATCCTAGCACCATCACTTAATACTTTAGTGGCCCTATGATCAAGAAAACGAGTGCAATCCTAGCCTTCATTAAAAGAAGTATGGGGTTCACAATGAGATGGATGATTGTCTTGTTTCCACTTGCCCTTGCCAGAAGATTTGGAGTAGTGACTTCAGTGTTGAGTCATATTTTGTAAGGCCATGGATAAGTTGAAGAGAATCCAGAGTAGGGCAAATAAGATGGTGAAGGTACTAAAGGTCATGACATATCATTCATCCTCCATTTTCAAAGAAGAGCAATGGTATCACAATCTTATGTGGGTCATGTAAAGGAACTAGGGATGTTCAACCTGGATAAGAGAAGATTCTTGGGCAACATATTATTGTCTTCAAAGCATCTGAAGGGCAGTCACATGAAGAGGATTAGTTTTCTTCTTCTTAACTCCAAAGGGCAGAATAATGAGAATGGCTAGAAGTTGGAGACAGATTTGACTTTGAAACAAAATATTCTTAACAGTTAGAGTTCTTTCCAATTGGAATGGACTGCCTCTGAAGGAATGGTTGACTCCATCACCAGAGGGCTGAAGGAGGAGTTTGAATGGCCACTTGCTGGGGTTGAAGTAGAAGGGATTCTTGTTCAAGTATAATTTGGACCAGTTCTCCTTTGATGTCCCTTTCAACTCTTGTAGTCTATTTCTGGGAATTATTCCTCATTTTCACTGTTCATTGTTGGTGTCACCAGCTTTTATTTTCCCACTGTAATTTTCATCACATACATTCCTTTGAAGTTTAGGGATCTACTTTCTATTCAGGTTCCCCAATCCTCACTGCAGATGCTCTCATAGTGAGTGTAAATTTTGGATTCTTCATCTGGCGTCATGGCATATGCGTGTGTGTGTATGAACTTTCTCTCTCTCTCTCTCTCTCTCTCTCTCTCTCTCTCTCTGTCTCTGTCTCTTTCTGTCTCTCTCTCTCTCTCTCTCACACACACACACACACACACACACCCCTGCCTCACCTATAATAGAAAACCTAATCCAATCTGCTCCATAGTTTCCCTCTTTCCAAGCTTCATGCCAAAGGAAAATAAGAGTACAAAACCACACTCCCCCAACATCAACACAATGAAAACTCAAATTACCAGCTTCCAAAATAAATTCACTCTCCTGAGTCAACATTGTTTTGCCATTTAGATTGGGTTTGTTTTTCAAACCCATGTTTTTCCCAAACTGATTATTTTCTGTATTTTGTACATGCTTGTGAATTTCCAACTGAATTTTAATACAATCAACCTATTTTTGCATGGCTTTATACATTGCGTAGTTCCCTCATCATCCACTGGGACCATAAGAGACGAAAGGAGAAAAAAAAGGAAGTGAACCATTTTACAGGAGAAATTCAAGCTGCCCCTCATTGCTACCAGATTCCCAAGTTCTTTGCTCCTTGTGCCAGGGTACATTCTCACCCACTACCTCAATGGGTTGGTCAGGGTGCTAGAGGCTGATCAAGCAGTTTCAGGCACAACTAGCACCTGGGGTCTTTTGCTCAGTTTTTGTCACTGGGTAAATAATCCATAACACTGGAATTATTCAGAGGGAATTATCACTCCATTGTTCAAAGCTGATTCAGGCTGTTGAACATGGCCAATAAAGAATCAGAAAAGTCTGCTGAGAATTTGCTACTCTGGGGATTTCATCAATGAAACAAAGTCCGTAATTAGAGGGTCAGACTTGAAGTCAGAATGACCCAGGTTCAAGTCCAGTCTCTGACTCATATCAGCCTCGTGACCATGGACAAATCACTTAACCTATCAGTGCCCCAAGGAAATGGCTGATATTAAAATTACAGAGGAATTGCTGCTCTGCATTAGCAGCCAAAATTGCTACGTGGGAAGATGTGGGCTTTAAAAAAAGAGATAGACAAAAATTAATTCTAAACTGTATATAAAGTGTAGGAAGATATTGGAGAATAACTGTTTTTGGCTCTAATAGACTTACCTTTCAAATTCATAAAATTGTATCTATGCGCCTTGTCTACCAAAAATAAAAATAAAAAATATTGAATGTCAGACATACCCACATATTCATTTCCTTTTCCCAAGCACGTGTGACTGAGTAGTAATGAATTTGCACTAGTATGAACTGTTTTTCTTGACACCTATTGAGATAGTTACCAAGTATAAAGAGATAGCATGTTGATAGGACTCTCCTAATCCTCTTTACATATGGGAAGTATTAAGTCATAGTTATTATATTCCTTCATAAAATTTATCTCCATGTAAACCCCATAAAAACCCTGGAAGGTAGGTGCTATTTTCATCCCCATTTTACAAATAGGACAACTGAGGCTGAAAGGTGTTGACTTGCTCAGAATCACAACAGCTAATAAATGACTGCATTAGGATTTGAACCTGAGTCTTCCTCACTCCAGTTCTGTTGCCCTTATATGCATTTCTCCACCTAATTACCCATAGCAAAGATAAGTTTTTTCTCTTAAAAAGGAATTAAGTTTGTGACCTTGTCTTCATTCCAAACAGCTGCACTAACACAAGCTTACATCATGTGCCATCTCCTACATGAAGCTGTTCCTGATCCTTCTTCCTTGCTTGTTGCTGGGCTAGGAACATAGAGCCATGGAGCCACAGATTTAGAACTTGAAGAGACCTTAGAAGTTATCAAATCCAACTCAACCATTTTATAGTTGAAGTAACTGAACCACAGAGACTTTAATAATTTCCCCACAGTCACAAAGCTGGTAGGTATTTTAGGTGGGGTTTAAATTCAGGTCTTCTTGGCTCTAAGCCCAGTGCCCTGGGTCATATGAGTCATATGAGCATACCTCTCACATGAATGATCCGTGATTCTGTGGCCCTTGGCAAGTTAAATTACTTCCCTGGCTTACAATCTCCTTTGCCGTTAAATGGAGATAACATATGAGTAACCTATTGCTGTTCGTCCTTCATGCTTTTTTTTAATTAATTTACTTTGAATTATCAACAGTCACTTACATAAGCTTTTGAGTTCCAAATTTTTCTCCCCCTCCCTCCCCACCTCCCTCCCGAAGATGGCATGTAATCCCATATAGGCTATACATATACATTCCTATTAAACATATTTTCACATTTTCGGTGTTGTAAGCAAGAATTAGAACCAATAGGAAGAACCACCAGAAAGAAGAAATGAAACACAACAGAAAAAAATAGCAAATAGCATGCTTCAATCTGTATTCAAACTCCATAGTTCTTTCCTTGGATGTGCATAGCATTTTCCATCATGAGGCCTTGGGAGATATCTTATACCCTTGTATTGCTGAGAAGGGTTAAGTCTATCAATATTAGTCATCACACAAAGTGGCTGTTACTGTGTAGAACATTCTCCTGGTTCTGCTCCCTTCACTCAGCATCAGACCGTACAAGTCTTTCCAGGTTTTTCTGAAGTCCGCTTGCTCATCATTTCTTATAGCACAATAGTATTCCATTACACTCATATCCTACGATTTGTTCAGCCATTCCCCAATTGATGGACATCCTCTCAATTTCCAATTCTTTGCCACCACAAAAAGAGTTGCTATAAATGTTTTTGTACATGTAGGTCCTTTTCCCATTTGTATGATCTCTTTGGGATGCAGCCCTAGAAGTGCTATTGCTGGATGAAAGGGTATGCACATTTTTATAGCCCTTTGGGTATAGTTCCAAATTGCTCTCCACAATGGTTGGATCATTTCACAAGTGCACCAACAATGCATTAGTGTTCCAATTTTCCCACATCTTCTCCAACATTTATCATTTTCTTGTTTTGTTACGTTGGCCAATCTGATAGGTGTGATATGGTACCTCAGGGTTGTTTTGATTTGCATTTCTCTAATCAATAGTGATTTAGAACATTTTTTCATATGACTATAGATGGTTTTAATTTCTTCACCTGAGAATTGCCCGTTCATATCCTTGGACCTTTTATCAATTGGGAAATGACTTGTATTCTTATAAATTTGACTTAATTCTCTATATATTTTAGAGATGAGGCCTTTATCAGAGAGACTGGTTGTAAAAATTCTTTCCTAATTTTCTACTTTCCTTCTAATCTTGGTTACATTGACTTTTTTGTGCAAAAACTTTAATGTAATCAAATCAATTTAACGTAATCAAAGTTATCCATTTTGCATTTCGTAATGTTCTCTATCTCCTGTTTGGTCATGAATTCTTCTGTTCTCCATAAATCTGATAGGTAAACTATACCTTGCTCTCCCAGTTTGCTTACAGTATCAGCCTTTATATTTAAATCATGGACCAATTTTGACTTTATTTTGATATATGGTGTGAGATTTTGATCTATGCCTAGTTTCTGCCATAGTCTTTTCTAGTTTTCCCAGCTATTTTGTCAAAGAGTGAGCTCTTATCTTAGAAGCTAGGGTCTTTGGATTTATCAAATCATTCTTCATTCTTGAAGAGGACTAATGACATCAGGAGGGTGATGTCTTCTCTTGCAAGTGATTTGGATGTGAGTGAGACATAGCTATGCAGTCACCAGTCTCTCTCTTCCAGAGTCATTGGAGTTCAGTGACAAGACATGGGTCAGGATGACTATCAATGACCCAGGATGTAGTAGGAGACCTTGGTCTTTTCAAGGTAGATCTTTCCTAGGTCTCAGTTTGTCTGAGGCAACCACATTCGGTAATTAAAGGCTAGGTAAGAAAAGAGACAAAAGATGGCCTAGTTTGCCTTCACAAAAGGATCATTCTGGAAAGGAACCCTCAGAGTTTCTGGCCAGAACAGAAACCATTGCTATTTACACTCACTCTGAGTTATCAAAACTTAAATAGTGAGCAAGTGAGATTTGGGCTGAGACCTTTTATTGGCCAATCACTGATAATCAGAGTGATTTGGGTTTAAAGACATACCCACTTGACAGAATACTTGTAAATAAAGTGCTTTGCACACCTTACACCATAGCTTAGTGTAGAAATGTGTATTGCTGCTATTGCTGTTTTCTTATTATTGTTCTCAAAAGTAACATGACTAGTTCTGTGAATAGCTTGATGATATTCAAGGAGGTCAGATTCTTCATATGACACACTGAGGGACTCAGAGGTAGGATGTTTTGAGGGAGTGGATGGGCTGGAGTTGAAAGAGAAGCTGAAATCAGGCTTGAAAGTAGACTTGGTCCCTGTGGTTGAGGGATATCTGTGCTCTGGCACAACCTCCTTTTCCCTCCCCTAATATCCCGGGGACTGATTGATCACCCAACCCTCAGTCCATAGTATGCAGCAGCCATGGGGCAGCCAGAAAGTAAGAAAAATCAATGAATCTCGTGTTTCTGGACCAAGCTATGAAGAGACAGTAGCATAAGCTTGGTCCAAGACATGGTAGCTATTGAGAAGGTAACTTCACTGCCAAAAGGTTGGACTTCAGCAGCCACAGCACATTGGAGAAGTATTGAAAGTTCCTTGATCAAAGAGAAACCACATCACCCTGAACTTGAAAAGATCAACAAAGGGAATAAGCCATCATTCAAGGAATCAACGGTTTCTAATTTTGCAATCCACTACTATTATAGGAACTAGGTGGTGCAGCAGATAGTGTTGGAGTTGGAGTTAGGAAGATCTAAGTCCAAAAACTGCCTCAGACACTGGCTAGCTGTATTATCTTGGACAAGTTCCCTAACATCACTCAGCCTCAGTTTCCCCATTGGCATATTGGAGGTAAAAATGACACCTACCTTTACAGATAAGAGTAGAATGGGATAACACATATAAATGCTTTGTAAACCTTAAAATACTACCCATTAAATTAAAATACTACCCAATAAATGCTACCCATTATTTCTATGAATTGGGAAATAGAGCACATTTTTTGAAATTAAAAAAAAAATTCCTTCTGTGAGAAGCCTAAGCAATTAAAGTGACATGACAAGGTACATGGGTCCCTGGACATAAATTTGGACTCAGAAAAATGATAAGGATTGTTTTGGCTTGTTTCCCTTTCAAGGCACATCAAAACCATAGGGTTATACTTTTAGTCTGGAAGACTGCAGAAGTCTATGGAGTCAAGGTGAGAATTTTCAAAATGTCAGGAATTTCTTCTGTAGGAGAAAATTTTCATTTTGCTCCAAGGCCAAATTAACCATAGAGCTATGAGTTTTGTCTGGAGGACTATAGAAATCCATGGGGTAAAAGTGTGACTCACTTTAAAAGGGATGAAAATTGTATTGATTTTTTTTTGTGTGTGTACTGAATTTCTATCTGTATTTCTCTGAATTTTGGGGAGGTGCACAGTAAAAGCTGTCCTTTGTGTGATATGCAATGTTACCTTCAGTACTTGCACAGGAGGTGATACTATTTGATACACATGTGTAAAGATTTAGGCATAATCTATATTCTGAGGTCGGCAGAGAACACTCTGGGTGGGGGCAAGATAAGTCACTTTTTCACAGTTTTTAAGACTTTCCCCCCAAGTTGTGCACAGTCCTGTGAACCCAACATTTGGTATTTGTGACCAGGGATTACATTAACAAATCATAACCTGACTTACTTTTTCTATGAAGTAGAGCTGGAAATATTGTTCCTGGAATGTGAAATGTAAATATTACTGAGAAGCCCTTGGAAAACAGCTTTTTCTTGCTGTGGACATACATTTTATTCTCTGTCCCATTGAGGAATAATTTCAATTTCTTTTGTGGGTCAGTTCATATGCCTAAAAGACAATGAGATGTGGGACAAACTCCACAGAGGAAGTGTTTGCTTTTTGTTCCCAGGCCACTGAAGTTGCTTTTGTTAACATAGCCCTCACCATTTTTTATATCTGCAAAAGTTCTTACATTAATGTTCAAAAATGATCTGGCTCAGTACATAGCTTGTCATGCTCCATAAAAAAATTAATGGAAAATAAAAGGTTCTATTTAGGAGATCGATACTGTTATTCTCTTTCAGCAAACTGTGAATTATTGTTTTCATAAAAGAATAATTCCAGCATATTGGTATGGAATGAGAATCAAGGATACTGGGGGGGGAAGGGGAAGGAGTAATATTTAATTTTTCAATGCTTTCCTGAACAAGCAATAACAATCTCATCCTGGGCATCTGTTACTCTAAAGACATAACGAACAAGTTAGAGTCTTGTGACATATCGAGTTATCTCTGTAGCACTAGGGATTTCAGAAATACAGTGTGCCCTCTATTAGTCTGATTGTATAAGATGGAAGCCACCCCAGGGAGAATAACCATGGTAATGAAGTGCCTCGGGGTTAAAGCTGGAAGAAAATCTGTTGACAGACCTGTGCTCATTTAACCTTAAGAAAGGTCAAGAAACAAGAAAACTGTCTTCAAGTATTTTGAAAGACTGTTATTGATGAGGGGTTAATTTTGGTTTGCAAGTGGATAACTGGGAGCAATTGGAGAAAGTTGCCAGAAGGTAAAGTGAGCCTCATCAGAGGATACTTCCCGACATTTAGGACTAAACTGCAGGACAATGGGCTGTCTTATTGGGGGTGAGAAGTGGGTTCTCCATCAGTGTTGAACTTCAAGTAGAAGTGAGATGGCCATTTATTGTAGAGGGCAATATTTTTCAGGTATAGTATGGATTATGCGGCTCCTGGGGTTGCTTCTACTACACAATCCAGATTCTGGATATTCTCTTTCCTTCATCAATTAGTTAACTGCTTGGCTTATTGTCTTTGCAACTTAACTCCAGCTTTAATACTAGAGGATTTCAATAGATAGATAGATAGACAGACAGATAGATAGATAGGCAGATAGGGAGATAGATTGATAGACAGAGGTAAATAGATAGATAGATAGACAGATAGATGGATAGATAGATAGATAGATGCTTTCTTAAATATTCTAACTTGCCAGTTTCTCAATCTACTCAATTTCTATGACCTACCCTTCTACTCCACCTAAGATTCACATAAAGATAGACATAGACTTGGAGCAGCTAGGTGGCATGGTGGATAGAGCATCAGCCCTGGAGTCAAGCGGACCCCAGTTCAAATCCAGCTTCAGATATGACACTTATTAGCTGTGTGACCCTGGACAACTCGCTTACCCCCAATTGCCTCACTCCCGCAGAAAAACAGAAATAACCTTAATCTTGCCATCAAAACAAGTTTCTACTTCTATGATTAAGAGCTATAAAATCTTTTTATCTAATCATTTTATCATTCCATTTTTCTCTATGCCTTTTAGTCCCTAACCCTGTACTTTATCTATACCATGATTTCCGTTCTCTTTACCCTTCACTTTTTTTGTCAAAAGTTATGTACCTACGCTAGCTACACTCTTCCTTCTCTTCCTAACTCGAACCATTCATAAGCCAAGTCAACTTCACATTATCTTCTAGACCTTTGTCATCTTTGCCCCCTAATTGAAAATTAGAAAGAATAGGGATGGTGTAGAGTTTAATCTGCAGGATATGATGTGATAGGATCAAGAATGGATGTGGATAAACTCTCCTTGGCAAAGACCAGGGACACTTCTATATGAGACAAAAGTGAAGGAGAAGATAGCAGAGGAAGATGTCGGAGTGATGTAGGATGAGGAGGAAGGAAAAAGAAGATGCCCTCAGGAAAGGGCCTATGTTTCCACTAGTGCAGAGGTAAAGACCTCAACTGAAGAGGCAAAGAGAGAGGTGCTATGGAAAACTTAAGGATTCATGAAAAGTTCTGAAACAGCCACTGTGATGCATAGAGAAATAAATCTATTGGGGAGATGTAAAATCATCGCCTTGCTCCAGTGAAGTCCCAGTTGAGATTACGTGACATGAATTTATAATATTTCCAGTCAGGAATAATTTTGCGACTTTTTTCTAGCTCTATTCAGAAACAAGTGAATACAAGTGAAAGCAATGAATGATGGGAACAATCCAAGGCTGGGGTTTTACATAGTATATTTTTTGCCAGAATAGGGGGGCAAGGAATTTAATTCCCAAGAGGTGGGAAGTAAGGGGTAGGGGAACGTGAAGTTTTGCAAAGATGATGGCCTGCAAAAGAAGCAAGTGGTAGAGAGAACAGTAGCCACAGTGAAGACAAAGAACAGGGTTAGAAGTTCTAAAACAGAGGAAAATATGTGATTATATCTATAGTTGGAATGGCCAGATTATAAGCATGCAGCATGGAATTTTCATCATGGATCATGGAATTTTCATCATGGGGTATATAATGGGCAAGAAGAGAGGGCAACTCCAGAGTAAAAAGAAACTGCTGCAAATGAGGTCAACGATAACCAGGCTTGCCTGCCTTCCCACCACACATATAAGAAATTCAGTGACGCTTCTTAAATGTTTGTATTTATTGATTGTGACTAAATCTATTTATATTGAAACCATATCAAATATTTCATCTGGTGGGTCTGCTTTTTCAATCAACAGGTTATAAAATTTGAGCAATTATTCCCAAGAAACTGAAAATGCCAGCAACTTTTTTATTTTATGAAATTGGCTTTTAATATCTGTTGATACCTCTTATCAAACAACATTTGGAGAAGCAGCCCTTAAAGTCTCTAGTGGTGGTTTGGAATGAGAAGGAATCACTGTTGCCTAGATGAAGGTCAGAACTGAGCTATGATGACACCCAAAATTTGGTCTGAGGAATCCAAAATATAAATGGGGAAATCTAGATATTTCAAATAATAACAAAGCCCATGTTCATTTTGATGTTTCAAATTGCCACTCAGCTTGCTGTTTTCTTGACAAGTGACTCAAAAACAGGGCACCTTGCCCCATACACTTGTTTTATGTCAGAAAAAAAAGATTTTATCAAGAACAATATAAAACTCTGATATTCCATTATTCTATGCTTTGTCCCAGGCCCATCTCTTTGCACAAATCTCCCAAAAGCAACTTAATATAGAAATGTTTCTCAAAGTTGTATCTGAAATCCTGGGGCTTAGTGTAACAAGTTGGCCTCTGAAATCTTAGACTAGATGGACTCTGGAACCTCATTCTACCTTTCCCAAGATCAGCATGGTTTACTACATTTAATTGTGTAAATAATGACCCAAGTTTCCATCCTGTAAAAACTTCCATTATCAGACTATAAAGAGTCTCATAAATCCAATAATAAAAACAACTTAATTAAAATGTAAAAGCAATGTAAATGAAAAGGAATGGGATTGGTTGCATAGTCATTCTTTGGCTCATATAAAATGAAAATAATCACTTCTGTCTCCCTTGATTTTGGGGGGTACAGGGATCAGATAAAGAACTCTCAGAGAAAAACAGTCAAGTGTCTGGGTAAACTGATGAATGTTCCCCAACTTCTCTCAATAAGTCCTTTAGGATATTATATTGATCTATGAAGCCTCTCAGCTAAGCTCTAGGGTCATTAAATTTTTCCAGGAATCCTAAGTTCAGAAGATGCCATGTTATCATGTGCTTAGCTTCTGCCTTTCTTCTCCTATTACTAGCTGGTCATTAATTTCTTCTCTGTCTTCTGGTACTTTAGAAAAACTTGAGTAATCCCCAGTTGCTGAAGTCAATCTCTTATCCATTTTGATGCCATTTATGACATTTCCTTCTCCCAGTTGGTAATCCTTGATACTGGTGTTAATCTCAGGGTAAATCTCCAGAGATTCTGATACCCTATGCTATCTCCAATGAATCTAAGCTTTCCTGTCTCACAGCTGTTGGGACAGAGCTATCCCGTGGCATCTATTCAGGGTAGTTCATTTCCTGCCTATATTACAGGAGTAATTCTGAAATTCTCTTTACAATGCTTGTTTTCATTTAAAACAGAAACCTACTGTGAAATGTACCCATTGATTATTTAGTTCTAATTCAGAGTATATTTTACGAATGGCCATATTTCCTAAAATTCTAGTTTTAGTACAACAAACAGGAAGAAAGGGAACGTAGACTTGTTCTGAATATATTACCCACCTGAGTAATTGGAAGCAAATGTCCAAAAACAACCAGCAGGATTGTTTTTGCTTTGGAGAGGTACTCTTTCATATTAAGTCTATGGGAACCATTTTCCCAACTAAGCAAATGTAGGTCTCTTACACTAGGGGGAATCCATATTAAGGACCAAGGTGGGGCAGCAGCTTCTTTGGGAACAGACAAGTGATGGTGGGTGGGAAATTACATCTTGGTTTTAATCATATTGATGTAAAAGGTGTTTGAGACCCAGTGTGGGATTTTCTCTTGAGGACACATATGTCTCTGTTACTATTCAAGCAAAGGTTTGGGCAAGAGGCCCATGTGGGGGTGGCAAAGAGAAGCAGACATTTGTGAGGGAGGGTGGTAGGTAAGAGCAGGAATCCTTCAACAGAAAGTTGCTGGTGCTATGTCACATTTCCCGTTTCTAGTGGAGACACATGGTGGGGAGGGCTGAGGGAGGAAGCCAGGCAGCTTCCTGGGTGTATTTTGTTTGAAATCACACCTGGAATCCATCATCAAACAGTTCTCATATGCTTTGTGTCCCTCCCACAAGCCATTTGGAGAATATGCTGATTTTTGAGGCTCTACTTTTTGTCTGGTACAGGGTATTTATTAGCTCCCATCTGCTTAGAAACACCAAGCCTGATATGAAAGTAACATTCCCCCTGCAAAATCCAGTGAAGCTTCAAAAATTCCAGAGCTCCACGCTAAGATTTTCTAAGATGAATTTCACTCCATTAGACAGGGATGGCCAAAAGGTATGGTTGCTCTTTGGATTCTTATGTAAAAGCGTCATCAGTGTCCATGAGAAGATTGATGGTGACTTCAAGGACTTGGGATATCAGTTTCTTTGGTACTAAGCACCTCCAATGGCTAAGTTATTCCGCTGAGCTCATCCCTGATTGTGTGTGTGTGTGTGTGTGTGTGTGTGTGTGTGTGTGTATCAGGAACCTGCAATGGTAAGAAGATAGAGAAAGCCTTCATTTATCACCCTCCCCCGTACACCCAGGAATTTGCTGGTGTTCCAGAAAAAGGGGTGGGAACAGATGAGGATTTTGATAGAAACCATCAGTTCCATTGATATTAACCATCAATTTTTTTAACAGTTTGTCTTTGAGGGTGATAAATATATATATATATGTATATATATATATATATATGATATTTATTTTTAATCTAGAGCTCTCCACTGCAGTCAGCTTTCATTAAATGCAGCCTCTTGACTCTTTTCTTTTCTTTTTTGTTGAGGCAATCGGGGTTAAGTGACTTGCCCAGGGTCACACAGCTAAGTGTCAAGTGTCTGAGGCTACATTTGAACTCAGGTCCCCCTGATTCCAATGCTGGAGCTCTATCCACTGCACCACCTAGCTGCACCTTGACTCTTTTTTTTAAAAGGCTACTTCATCTAAATAGCAAAACAAGTATTAAAGAGCTGAAAGAGAGAGAGAGAAAGAGAGAGAGAGACAGAGAGACAGAGAGAGAGACAGACAGACACAGAGAGGATGAGTTAGAAAGACAGAAATAGTCCTCTGACTTTTTCTGTCCTCAGTTACCCTCTGTGCAAACCTGTAGATACACAGCTTATGATACCTAGAGTAATAATGATATTTTTTTTTTGTTGGTGGGGGTAAGTATGGTGAATCTTGACCTCAGATTCCATTATAAAAGGAAATTCTCAGTAAGGAAACTCCTTCTACCAATGCAAATTGACAGCTCTTCTGAAATTTCTGGTCTTTGAGAGATACTTGGCAGCATAAAGGGATCAAGTGATTAGCCCAGGACCATATAGGCATTATGTATTAGAGGAGACCTTGAACTTATATACTTCTTATTCTATTGCTGGATTTCTCAATAAGAATAATAATTATATGTCTATAATAATTTAATATATATAGTGCATATATGTATAATATATATATATATACACAACACTATTATTAGTTTAAGGTTTTCAAAGATTATTTATATATATACACACATATATATACATATGTATATATATACACATACATATATATATATATATACATATACATGGGTGTATGTGTATTCATCTGAGTCTCACAACACTTAAGTGAAAGAGATGCTCTTATTGTCTTTATTTTGTAGCTGAGGAAATTGAGGCTTCTGAAAAGTTTAATGTCTTTCCCAAAGTCAAACAGCTAATAAATATCTGAGGCCAGATATATTTCTAGACTCTAAGCTTAGCCTTCTGTTCACAATGTCAAACAGCTTTTACAGTATACTAGAATTGGGAGTCAAGAAGCCTGGGTGCTAATTTCACCTTAATCTAGTCATGTAACCTTGGTGATGTCACTTCTCCTCAATGGTCTTCAGTTCACCAACCTATACAATTATGGAATCAGGAGTCTTGGACTTTTTGTGTCACACAACACTTTGGCAGTCTGAGGAAGCTTTCTCAGAATCGTTTCAGCCATATGTGCTAACGTACACCTGAAATCTCAACTACTAGGGGGGGCTACCTGATTCACCTCCTGGGGTGTAGCTTGAGAGTTCTGAGCGGCATGAAGACTAAAACCAATCAGAAGTCCAGTATTGCTATGGTGAGTTTGTATCTAGATGTATGTGTGTACATATATATTCAGAAATATGTACATATGAATGCATGTGTGTATATATGTGCACATGTTATATGTAAACTTTTGATAAATTTTACTTACATACATGCATAATACACATATGCACACACACATAGAAGGTAACCAATACCATATTAAGAACTCTATGGTCTATGGGGCCAGCTAGGTGGTACAGTGCATAGAGCACCGGCCCTGAATTCAGGAGGATCTGAGTTCAAATGTGGCCTCAGACACATAACACTTACTAGCTGTGTGACACTAGGCAAGTCACTTAACCCCATTGCCTAGCAAAAATAAAAAAGAAGAACTCTATGGTCTACATTGTCTCTAATATTTCTTCCATCTCTGAAATTCTGTGATTCTTACAATTCTCAAAGATTCATAATTTAATATGCTACACACATTCACATAAAGATATGGTAGACTCATGTGAAGACTGAGACACTTCTCTTCTTTTCTTTTCTTTTTCCTCTCCTCTCCTCTCCTTTCCTTTTCTTTCTCTCTCTTTCTTTATTTTACCTTCCTTCTTTCTCTCTCTCTCCATCTTCTATATTTACATCTATCCAGATCCATATCTCTATAGCCATCTCTATCATCTATTTATCCTATCTTTGTTTATCTATCCATCTATCTGCATGGCCCATGATAGAATTCTTTTTTTCTTGACTAGAAATGCTTGTAACAGGTTTTATTTTTCCTTGCTTTATCAATGAGGAATGTGGGGGAGAGAAAGAGGTGAGAGGGAGACAGATGGGAGAGAGGATTCCAATTAAAAAGAATAAAATGTAAATATAAATTCTGTGGTTCTAAGGTCATATTCTATCGTGCAATTTTTTTTTGCCCAATGGACAAAACATCACTGGAAACTAACATACCAAGTTCACTTCCCTCATGCTTGCCTTTAATGCTGCCCTTTACATCCTGGGAATTGCCTCACTTTCTTGTTTCCACTCTGCCTGACCTCCAGTTTTGACTGTCTACTTGCAGCCCATTTCTTTTCCGTTTCCTTCCCTGACCTTTGATACTTGTATGATCTTTCTGGTCTTTCCAGAGAACCCCAACTGCCAGGCTCAGTTCTTCCGCATTCATATTTACTATCCTGTCAATGCCTGTGACCATATGTAACACTTATGACCTACATGTGCCTGTCAAACACCATGCTTCTGCCATGAGAAAGGGAACCTACAAGCCACATTTTAAATGGACTGTTGTCTATCAATTGCTATTCTGTCCCTGACACTTTCAGTCAATGAATGCATTTGCTGAAATGGGCAAAACATATTAACAAACACTTCAGTATGAAGGTTAAAAATAGGCTAATGAAGCTAAACTGTTTTCTTGTACTGGAAGATTTTATATCCAGCACAACTTCAGGGAAATGTGAGTGGGAAATGAAAAGTTTAGGTAAAATGCACTGTGTAGGGTAAATATTCATTAGTTTCATTAACTTTTTTTTTCCTTTCTTTCTGGATGGAGGGAGTGGGGTGGAGAAGGAGAGTATGAGATACTGAAAGGATGTGGTTATTGGAAGCTGACTATGCTCTAAAAGGAAATGAATCCATAAAACATTTCAAGCTTAATGAAAGAAAAAACACTTTGTAATGAATATGAAATATATTAATTTGAAATTAGGTTTTATTGTATTGATCCATTTATTTTTTACTTTAATTTCCAAATAACACCCCTTCCATCCATCCATCCATCCATCCATCCACCCACCCATCCATTCATCTATTCTCCTCCTCCTCCTCCTTTTTCTTCTTCTTCATCTTTGTCTTCTCTCTCTCTCTCTCTCTCTCTCTCTCTCTCTCTCTCTCTCTCTCTCTCTCTTTCAATGACAGAAAATTTCCCAGAATTCCACAAGTGAAAGGGACCTCAGAGGGCATCTGCTCTAACTTCTACATTAAAAGATATCACTTCTCTCACAGACTTACCAAAAAAAGTGTCTAAAGTCTTGGCTTGAAGATATGTGATGAGGAGAAAAGCCTCTCTATGCTAAGAGCCAGTTCAGCATTGGATAGTTTGAATTGTAACAATGTCTTCCTTTATAGCAAATCTTCTGGCAACTTCCACCTGTTTCTGCTAGTTTCGACCTCAGAGGTCCAATGAGATATTTGATTCCTCTTCCACGTGACTGTTTTTTTTTCACATATTTGAAATCAGTTATTATCCTTCAATCAAATATTATCTTCTTCAAGCTCAACAGCCCCAATTCTTTTTTTTTAATGTGTTTGTTTTTGTTTTTTTCGCTAGGCAATAGGCTTAAGTGACTTGCCCAGGGTCACACAGCTAGTAAGTGTCAAGTGTCTGAGGTCGTATTTGAACTCACGTCCTCCTGACTCCAGGGCCAGTGCTCTATCCACTGTGCCACCTAGCTACCCTACAGTCCCGATTCTTTCTACAAATATGATGTGGGCTCAAGGCTCTTTGCCATCCTGGTTGACCTTTGCTGGATGCTTTCCTATTTATGCAATGTCCTTTCTAAAAATCTGGTCTTCAGAATTAACTGAATTACATACAGAATTGAAATTACATACAGAATTACATACAGAATTGAAAAACTGAAATACATACAAAATTAACTGAAAAACATATATGGTTTCATCAGGGCAAAGGGCATGGAATACTACCTAATACCGAACACTCTGCCTTTCCATGTACATGCAGCTTACATTTCCCTTCTTGGATGCCAATTAGAGCTGCCCAAATGGGGAACAAATTGCCTCTGATGGGCTCTCCTTATTGGAGTTACTGAAACAAAGTTTAGGTGATCTCTTACTAAGGATATATTAGAAAAGATTCTTGTCTAGGTATGAGTTGGACTGGTTGGTCCCTGAGATCCAATGATTCTCTTAGTGATTCAGCACCAAATAAAAGTTTCATCCTTTAACTTCTCCCTTACCCCAGTTTTTAGGTGGCATTTTTTAGTATCATTATGCATTTTAATAAAAAAAGTTTTTCTTTTTCCTTATGCAAATACAAATGACTTTGAGACTTGAATAAAATTATAGGAAATAGAATCTGCACTCTTAAAGAGAAAAATGATGATGAGTTTTATGAGCACTGCTTGGTTTCCTCTCTTTGTAATGAGCCGGAGGAGGAATCTCAGACCTATGAGCTCTCCAGTTGCACAGGGCACAGCTGGATCACTTCAAAACAAAATAAACAAATGCCCTCTCCCCATGGGACATCAATCACCAGCTTTGTTCATAAGCTAAAGACAGGCAGAATATAGCAGCTGGTAAGAGAACTGGTTCCTACTGGCTACTGGTAATTGATAGCATAAGTATTGAAATCAAAGAGAGTCTGAGAGATTACAGTCAAATCATGGGGATAATTTTTGAAGAATATCTAGAATCTACCTCCGAAGTATTTAATCTAACTACCCTTGTTTTAGAGATGAGGAAAGGTAGGCTGAAAGACATTAGGTGACTTTTCCAGAGTCATACAGCTAGGAAGTATCTGGAGCAGAATTTAACCTCGGTCAGGTCTTCCTGACTCCAAATTCAGTACTTTATCTACTCACATTCAATTTTCTGTTTTGTAGAATTGGGTGTTGGGGGGATAGATTATACCTCAGATCTCTGACAGCTCTAAAGCAGCAATAATTCAGTGAATTACAGGGACTTCAGAATAATATGTTGGTGAAACAACTGTTCAATAAGTTAGAAAACTTCATGATTTACTGAATGATGGATGCACATATGCAAAGGATAGTTAAGTGGAACTTAGGCGAACAGGCTGAATGCAAATAACTTTTAAAGCTCATTACCAGTTGGCTCTGAAAGCAAGACATGGAATGAAGGGCCACAGAGCAGTGGAAATGAAAGCACTGGTAAAAAAAGAGAGAATTTTAGAGTTGAATTAGCTCTCAGAAGATATCAAGTCCAATCCATACCAGTAGACTCTTCTCACCCCAAAAGCCTGTGCTGTACACTCAACAGGTCAATTCTTTGGAACAACAGCTAAGCATTTTGGGATTTGTAGTTTGGGCTTTTTCTCTTAGCCAAGAGTTATTGCTCAATAAGTACACAACATTCAACTTATTAATGCAACAAACCTTTTAAATATACATAAAAAATAAACAGTAATTATAGCATGAAATTTTAATAACATACAAAGATACAAAATATGAATGCAGATGTAGCTAGAGATTCTGTTTTGTTTGTTTCACAATGTATCTTAAAGGTCTAAAAGCTAAATAATATAGAAAAATATACATGGTATACTCAAATCAAATATCTTATTCGTCTATCTAAATTGCTCATTGATAAGCTTTAGAAGTAGAATAACATAAATACATATACACAAACATATATATGCATGTGTGGATATGTATATATACCATATATATGTATATATAATATATATATATATATATATATATATATATATATATATCCCCCCCAGATTCTCAAGGTTTCCCAGAACATTCATGTGTATATGTATGTGTGTGTGTGTTAGATTCTAGGTTGTCAACAATGAATACATATGATCTAGACTTAGAGGGAGAAGATCCAGAAACAGACGATATAAGCCATTTAAAAGTCATCAAAGGAGGCAGTTCAGTGGGGTATTGGATATTGCACTTTGTAGGAATTAAGGAGTCAGGGAGACCAAAGTTCAAATCCTGCCTTAGATACTTACTAGTTGTGTGATGCTGGGCGAGCCATTTGACCTCTAACAGCCTTGGTATCTTTATTTGTAAAATGGAGATGATAACAAAACCTACCTTTCAGGATTGTTGTGAGAGTCAAATGAGTTAGCATATGTAATAGGCTTTGCAAATCACTATATAAAAGCTATTTATCATCATCATCATCATCATCATCATCATCATCATCATCATCATTGGTTCCTAGAGATACAAAAAGGGGCTCAGAGGCCATTGGTTCCTAGATATAGGAAATGATCTCAAAAGGCCATTGGTCCAATACCCTCTATTTTAGAGATGGAGAAACAGGTTATGATGGATTAAATGATTTGTCCTTGGTCACACAGCATCCTTGTTAAAATTTGAACCTAAGAATTCTCTGACTAGAGAGCCATGCTCTTTCCACGGTACCACATGGTGTGGAAAAATCAAGAGACCCATTTTTTAGAATGCATAGCTTCAATGGCCCTAAAATTCTAAGAAGCAAATTCTCAGGTCCTGCATAGCAAATCAGGTCCTGCTTTTATGCATTTGTAGAGCATACATGTCTGACTTACTGAGTTTCTATATAAAGAAGAAGAGAGGTCATAATATGGAGGCTATAGGAATAGCACAGGTGAAAATTAGAAGGAGGTGGAACCAGTCTCAGCTGAGAACAATGCATGCATAGCCAGAATTTCAAGCAGTATTCCTGGAAGAGAAAGGATGGGAGCTAGTGGCAGGCATGAAATGAGCAAGAAGATAGGATTACAGCTTTATTTTTATTTTATTTTTATGGTGTGTGACATTCTAGAGAAAGCTAGAGGAGCTATTCAGAAGGAGTTGGCAAACATCCTGTTGATATAACTGAGACTGTTTAGGATATTTTTTCCCCCGTGAAGGAAGAATGATTCAGAAAGTTGCTTGGGTTACTCACCCCTTGCTGTGATGATGATTGAAAATGGTTGTGGCTGATCTCACAAAGGAAAAAGCACAGTAATGACATGCTTAGGAGATGGAAATGTTTAAAGGAACTGGGCATGAGGTTAAAACATGTTTTATTATTATTGTTGCTATTATCATTATTACTATTAATAATTATTACTATTATACATCAAAGACTAGTTTGCTTGTATGTTTTCCCACTGTTCACTTCCTTCTTAATGTACATTCTGGGCTATTTTTCTCACCATCCTAAGAATATCATTACCATTACTGTTGTTATCATTATTTCAATATAATATAATTGTGTTAATGTAATATTAATTATATTATAATGACTATAGAAATATAATAGGGTAATATAATTTATAATTATATCCATAATAATATTTATTTAGCAATTTATGGTTTACAAAACACCCTAAATATAGTAACAGATCAATCCTCACAACAACCCTAGGAAACAGATGGTACTATTATCTCCATTTTACAGAGAAGGAAACTGAGGCAGAGATCAGTAAAGACATTTGTCCACAATCACAGAGCTAGTAAGTATCTGAAACGGGATTTGAAATTGGTCTTTCTGACACCAAGTCCCAGCACTCCAACCACTGTACCACCTAGCAATCTCGTAATTAGGATAATTGACATTTATATAGAACTCTAAAAAGATTGTGAAGTATTTTTCCTACATTCTCTTGGAGACAGTGTAGCGCAGGGAAAATAGAAGTAGATTTGGAGTCAAGGGGCCTCAGTTCTTATGTGAGCATTTGTTGGAACAGATGACTTCTGAGGTCCCTTGTGGATCTAAGAGAATGTGACAATGGGAAAGCCAAATAGAAACAAAGGCACAGAGACAAGAATGAACAGGGCACCATTTACCATGGGACATAAAAGAAAGGAAGGAGAGAAGATAACGTTTATAAAGCTATGTTAAAGTATTTTACAAATGTCACCTTATTTGATCCTCAAAACAACCCTGCTTCAATTTTACAGTTGAGGAAACTGAGGTCATGAGATTTGCCCATATTGCTATTAAGTAATTGAGACTGGATTTCAACTTGTCTTCCTGACAGATGCTCGATCTGCTGTGTCACCAAGCTGCTTCTGACCCTGATGGGGAGTCCCGCCTCTGACTCTTACTATCTGTGTGACTTTGAACAAAATACTTAACTTCTCAGGACTCATTGTCATCATTTGTGAAATGAGTGGAATAGATTCAGGGGACCTCTGAGGTCCTTTTTACCTTCAGATATATGATCCCATGGTATCTCTTGAATGACCCAAGAATCCTGTAAGGTAGACAGTAGTTTCAACATATGCTTGTCTATCCTTCCTCTTTTGTAATAAAAATCGGCAGCATTTACATACCTTTTAAAAGTTGACTGAGCACGTTAAATATGGTACCTTATTTGATCCTCACAACAACCTTGTGAGGTAGGTACAATTATATTACCATTTTACAAGTGAGGAAACTGAGGCAGGAAGAGCTTAAATGACTTGCCCAACATCTCACAGTCAATAAGTATTTGGGTTAGGATTTGACCTGAGGTTTTCCAGACTTAGTACAGTACCTGACACATGATAGGTGTTTATAAAATTTTTATTAAATAATAAATTCCAGACTATGAGTCCAGCACTTTATCTACCATACCACCTAGTTGCATATGTAGTACTTCTTAGAAGAGAGATGGAAAACCTTCATCTCCAAAAGAAGCCAATTCTACTGAGAGGAAACTCTCATTCTTAGAACTTTTTTTTTTCCTTATATTAAATCTAAGTATGCTTGTTTGTGACTTCCACTCACTGCTTCAAACTCTACCCTCCGGGACTAAATGGAACACCAGGTGACAACCCTTCAGATAATTACAATTATCATGTTCCCAACCACCCCCATGAGGAGGCCAGGGCTATTGGTGGCACAGTCCATAGAGTGCCAGATCTGGAATTAGGAAAACTTTAGTCCACTTACCTAGCTTGCAAGATAAATGACTGTGGACAAGTCATTTCATCTGTTGCCTCAGTTTCATCATCTGTAAAATGGAGATAATAAGATCAGTACCTTCCCAGGGATTTTGTGAGGCTAAAATGAGATAGTGTTTATAAAGGGCTTAGGACAACGCCTGGCACATAATAAGCACTACTACTAAGCAGTGTTCCCTTTTTCAGGCATCTCTAGGTCCTTCAACCTACTCTCATCTGGTATTTATCTGAACTTCACTATTTTGGGTCTTCTACTCTAGGCATAGTTTAAAGCTATTAAAGTGTTATTTTAAAAATGTGATACCTAAAAATGAACACAATGATCTTGATATGATTCTCAAGTATAAATCAATTGGCAAAAAATGAAGCAGATATTATATGATTGGGAGCTCAGATTGTTTTTGTGAGAGTGGTGGTGAGATAATACATTCTAAATCCCTTCGCACCTCTACCAGATTTTACAAAATCTCTATTACCAATGTAGGATTATAATTCAACCAAAATCCAATTTATTCTATTAAATTCACTTCAAGAAACATTTACAAATAAATAACATATTATAAAAGAACTCATTACCTTGGAAAGTAGCACATTCTGGTTTCAGACGCCTGTCAAAGTTTGTATCTTGGGTACCAATCTTTTTGCAAAATTGTGCAATGGGAGAATTTTGTCTTTGATTACCTCAGTCACTAAGTTCTGGGTTCCTTTTGCTTCTTGATGGTTTTTCCAAAATCACAGATTCCTAAATTGGAACAATATTCAAAGACTATCAAATCTATGCCACAAATGTATAGAAATTTCTTGGATACTATTCAATCATAGTCAACTAGACTCTGCTTGGTGATTTGTAGGGAGAAAGAACTTAATACTCATGAATATATATTCTACTTTTGGAAATGCATAATTGCTGGAAGTTTATTTATCTATTTATCATTTATTTATTTGTTTATATTATTTGTTTAGGGCAGCTAGGTGGTGAAGTGGATAGAGTTCCAGCTCTGAAGTCAGAAGACCTGAGTTCAAATCTGGCCTCAGGTCCTTATTAGTTGTGTGACTCTGGACAAGTCACTTAACCCTGTTCGCTTGAGTTCCCTATCTGTAAAGTGAACTAGAGAAAGAAATGGAAAACCACTTGAGAGTCTTTGCCAAGAAAACCCCAAATGGGGTCAAGAAAAGTCCAACACAATTGAAACAACTCAACAGCAATAACAGTAATATGATTGATATTTGATGAATTGGGAAACTATGCCCAAGGGCTAAATATGACTCATTGCCTCTTACTGTATGTTTCCGAAGCTAAGAATAATTTTTATGTTTTTAAATACAATAAAACTTTTAAAAAATTATTCCTGGCTTGTGGAGCATATAAAAAATAAATAGAGGGGTGGATTTGACCTATGGTCCATAGGTTGCTAACTCCTGACTTAGAAAGAGAAAATGGGAGTATTTTGAGGAAATACAGTATCATTAAAAACAAGTAATGTCAGACTCAAGAGCAGCATGACATAGTGAATCAACAAATGGCCTTGTATTCAAGAAGATCTGGGTCATGTCATACCTGAGACACATAATTGGCTGAGTCACTATGAACAAGTCACTTAAATCTTAATTGTTCCCATGCGACACTCTAAAACTCTAAAGGTGTAGGTATTGATCATTGATGGTAGAGGGAGTTTCCTCACTGAGCTCCCTATGTCAAAGTCTACCAAATTAGATTCATGATCTATTTTAATAGAGCTAACAGATTAGTAGAATAGCATAACCACCTGGGCATTCTAGATTTCATCAAGGCATTTGACTATATTGGCCATGGCATCTTTGGAGACAAAATAGATGGATGATGGTTATATGCTTCTGTTAGGTGGATTTTGAAGTGGTTAGATATTGGACTGGTTGGCTTTTTGATTCCTAGAATTTAGCCATGAGGGTAATTTCTAAAGGGGTGTCACAATGGTGAGCCTTTGGTCTTATTCTCTTCAGTGTTTTCATTGATGACCAAGATTAAAACATATAGAACATCCTTAACAAATAGGAGGATGGTGCAGTGCTGGGAGCAGAGTGTCTTCCACAGAAGAAACACTTAAAAATATTTATTCAATAGAGTTCAATTGGAAGGATAGTCAATGTAGTTAGATGAAAGAATTAGAAAGCAAAAAGTCTAAACCAGAGAGAATGGAAGATTGAAATTAACAAGTTGAAATTAAATAAGGAAACATTAAAAAAGTCCCACTTGGGTTAAATAAAATAATAACTCTACATACATGAGAGGAATGTGGCTAAATAAGACCTCACATAAAAAAATTGGAGATTAAAGGGGACCACAAGCTCAATATTATTAAATACTTTAATACTGTTTTGTTTTGTTTTGTTTTGTTTTTAAAGAGGACCAATGAAATCACAGGGTGATATCTTACTGGTGAATTGGATTCGAGTGAGGCAGAGTTACACAAAGTCATCAGCCTCACTCTCTCTTCCAGAGTCATAAAAAGTCCAGTGGTAGTACAAAAGTCAAGATGACTGGCAATGGCTCCATGATGCAGTAGATGACCTTGGCATCTTCCGTATCTGACCAAGTTCTAAGCATTCCTTAGCACCTGCTTCAGTTGCCCGCTTGGCTAATGTAACAAATTGTTCTCATCCACCCATTCCATAGGAGGAAATCTTCATGTGCATGGGGTAGACAGCCCCCTATTGATAGGTTTAAAGGCCTATAGGTTACCCTTGATCTGGTTTTGTCTATTTGCTGAGATGGTTTTCTTGGAACCACAAGTGAGAGTTGGGTGAAGGTGAACACCAAAGATCAATGAGCAGCCCTGAAAAGGGCTCGACAAGCCCTCACGCAAGAGGTACTCGTCCTCCTTGAACATCCTAATACGACAGTCAAAACAAAACCAAATATGATCATAGGACAGAAATTGGAATAAGAGAAACACCTCACTAATTCAGGATTGCTCCTTTGCCACACAAAGTCTCAGTTAATTTCCTTGGGGCATTAAAAGGTTAAAATGACTTCCCCACGATCGCCTAGCCAACATGGGTTAGAGGCAGAACTTGAGTTCAGGTCTTTCTTCCCGGCTCTGAGGCCTGCCTTCTATTATTTACTACATCACATAGATTTTTAATATGAGGCTTCTCTGAAATAAGGAAATTTGTATTTCTCCAATGTTCTGTTGTGGTCGGACTACATCTATAACACTGGGTAACGGATTTTTGATAGAATACTGACAAGCTGTTGCATGGCCGGAGGAGAGTGACAAGAATGGTGAGTCAACTTGAAGCCATGCCAAATGAGGGCCTATTGGGACATGGAGGTATAGAACTGGTGATCCTCTGTCTGGAAAATAAGAAGCCTCAAGGGTCAAGTTGTCATTCAATATCTGAATTGCTGTCACCCTGAGGAAAGGTTACAACTGGTTTTGTTGGCTCCAAAGGCAAAAATCGGAGAAGTGAATGGACATTTCAAGGAGACAGATTTCATGTCAATCTAACAAAAATTTCCTAAAGATTAATTTTTTGAACAAAGAATAGGCTTCCTTTGTGGGTGGGGGTATTGAGTGTGCCGTATTTGGAGGTTTTCATGAAGAAAACTAGATGGGTATTCCCCAAAGCTGATTAAGACAATTCAGTTAGATGGGTTGGACTCAATCCCTTCAGGGTTCCTTTCTATTCTGCACTTCAATCATGCTAAATAATATTGGTAACAAGTTACACACTTCTGGGAAGTCACTTTTTTTAAAAACAATTGGATATTAAAGTCTCTAACTTGGGCAGTGAGTTAGGCTCAGGATTGAAGAGAAAGTGAGGCCGTTTGCTTTCAATAATTCTGGGAAGATTTTTTTCCCCCTGGAGGCTGAGTGTCAGAGAGAGCTGTAAATTGGCAAGTGATGGTTTCAGCAGCTCACTTGGGAGGTCTCAGTTCCCCTCCGGGCAGTTTCTCAACTTGATTATACCTGTTAACTGAGTGATGCTGCTTTTGAGAAGCGTCCAAAAGTCTGCACTACTACTCTTAGAAAGATAGTCTTCCCTGTCCTTCTCTAAGGGGATAGTAGCTAAGATGAAAACCGAGTTCCCTTGGAAGCCGGTCAGTTGAAATCCCCTCAATTCCCAGGTCCATTGCCACCGGTGTTCCGGATGTACAGTATTCTAGACCACTAATTTTGATTGAAAGCAATGGTGAGAGCAAAGGTCCTAGTAACTTTCTCATGGAATGGGACTAAGACTTCTGCTTATTATTTGTTCACACTCTAGGTCTCCTGTGGGCTGATTTAATGATTAAATGAATATCCCAAGTGAGGCTAGACCAAATTGCCATCTTTGAAATATCCCAAGATTGCTTGTGGGTTGATTCAGACATCTCAAATTTCTTTCTGAAATCCAGAAGAAATAGCTACCTCAACTTTTATGTCTAGTTGGAAAACCCTATTTGGTTCCTGTCCTTTTAAAGAGCAAGCAAAAAAAAATGAGTTGGCTGTTAAGTGCTACGAGGGAAATGACAGGATTTGAAATATATCTGTTAACAGGAGTCCTACTGTGAGCAATTAACCTGCTAGCAATGGAAATTTTAACTTTATCATAGTGTGTATTAATGTTCCCAACAGCTCTTACCTTGATGGTCCCTAATGTTTAAAACAAAGGAAAAAAAGCCTCTGTAACCTATTAGAAACCACTGGAGCCTAATAATACATGGAGGCTCCCGGAGAGCCCTGAAATTGAAGTCGATTTGCCTTAATAAAGCTGTTTAACATTAATTTAAGGTGGACCTGAGCCAGAATTTAGAAAATTAAGAAGAATTTAGACAATAGGCTAATTTGAGCAGTGTTCAGAGTTAGCTGGGATGGGGTGGGGTGAGGTGGGGGACAACCCATTGCCTGTCGAGTTTTTTGAAAATGCTTAGTAATTAAAGAGGCAATATGCTAGTGGTTGAATGTGAGACTTGTAGTGAAAAGATCTGACATTAAATTCTTTCTCTGATACATATTTGTTGTGTGATCTTGGGCAAATCACTTAACTTCTTAGCACCCAGGGTAACTAAACACGTAAATTCCAGTTGAGATGTGAATCTAAATCATTGGAGTCTCTACCTTAGGAATTCTTGAAGATAAAATCACAAATCTCAAGTCATGACAAAAACAAAACAGAATTTCTATTTTTTGTTTTTGTTTTAAACTTAGTCTCTCTATTTCACCCAGGCTGGAAATGAAGTCACAGATCACAGTCCTGATTCTATTGGTCCTCTTACTGGTTGGCATGGGAGCTTTGACTCGCTCCATTTCCTTCCTGGCCCCATTAACCTCTCCTTAGGCAGTTTACCGGTTTCCCATTCCCAGGGGTTTTGCCATATTGGCTCAGGACTTAGTATGGATACTCAATCAACTTTGCCTGTAGCAGCTCAGAACTTCCGAACTCAAGCAATACAGCAGCCTCAGCCTTAGAGGCTTTCACCACCAACTAGCAATAAACTAACAAACACATATAGAAATAAAATTAAAATGATATCTGAGTAAACAAATGAATGAATGAATGAATAGGCCAGCAAGGAATTGCATAAATTTTGAATGTGCGGGAGTGAGTGATTTTTTTCCCCAAACTGATTTTGTCCCCTTAGTATATTTTGTGGGAATTTGAGCCTGTGTATTGACAGCTTGGTGTAGTTGTCATTAAGATATTTTAATTAAATCAAACAATCAATCAATCAACAGGCTTTTATTATGCACTGGCTATGTGCCAGTCCCCATGTTAAGTGCTGGGGATAGAAATAAAGGCAATTCAACAAACATTTATTAAGTTCTAACTATGTTAAAGGACAGCTAGATGGCACAATGGATAGAGTGCCAGGCCTAGAGCCAGGAAGAGTCATCTTCCCGAGTTCAAGTTCTGGTCTTAGATTTACTGTGTAACCCTGGGGAAGTCACTTAACCCTGTTTGCCTCAGTTTTCTCATCCATAAAATGTGCCAGAGAAGGAAAGGGCAAACCACTCCAGTATCTTTGCCAGGAAAACCCCAAATGGGGTCACAAAGAATCAGACATGCCTGAAATGACTAAACAAACTACAATGATGTTAAAGGCCCTTTCCCAGGTGCTGGGGAAACAAAGGCAAAGAGAGAAAGTCCCTTTCCTCACCATACTTAAATTTTACTTGGGGGATGTGACAATCAATTTGATTTATTTCAATTCTACTAGCACATATTATTGTATTTGAAATACAATAACAAATATGAAAGTAGCCTCTGTCCTCAAGGATCTTACAATCTATGAGAAGAACAAATTGCACAGAGGAATAGGGAGCCACTGAAGATTTTCAAGAAGAGGAATAGCATGACCAGACCTGTCCTTTAGGAAGGTCCTTTTGACAAATGAAATTGGAGGGGGGGGCAGTTAGAAGTAAGAAGACTGATGATGAGGTCTTATTTTTTGGTAAAATGTTCACGATAGCTAGTAAGCTCTTTGTGGCTGTTGGAATCTTTGTGAATGGGAATATCTAAATGAGTAGACTCATAGGATTGAGAGTTGAAAGGGACTTTTGATGCCACTGAGTCAAATTCTCTCATTTTACAGATTGGAAAAAAAAAAGCAAGCAGAGAGAGGTTAAGTGATAATCAGTTACAGAGTTAGTAAATGTCTGAGGCTGGATTTGAAACCTAGACTTCTTGATTTTGAGAGAAATGGTAATTTATTTTTTATATTAACAATCAATTGTTGAATTGTAACTGTAGGTTGTTCAGGACATTGAATTGAAAGACATTGTTGATGGATAAGATTGCTTTTCAGTCCTAGGTAGGAAACCCCACCCAGCTAGAGAATCTTACAAAGTATTTAATGTAAGGTGAACTCTGGCCCATTCTGTTCCACTCAGCAGGTATGAGCAGAAGTGGACCCCCTTTTGTCCTGGGGGGGGAGGGAGGGAGGGGGTAGTCTGGAAAAGAGATAAATTTCTTTGTTCAATTCTGAGTGATCAGAGTCCCCTACCCTCTCGTTAGAATAAGCCCACCTCTCATTATAATATTCATTCTTCTTATTAATTGTTAACCAATCAGAATTGATTGCCATCCTCAGGAACACCCACTCTTTCAAGGGCATATAAGCATTGAGTGTGTTCCATGAGGAGATTAGGCATTAGAGAATTCCATTGACCTATATTATTAATTATCTGTTAACATGATTAACAAAATGATTAATTACCCAGAAACTATATCTCTCAAAATTTTTATATGTTACAATTTCAATTCCAGTGTCATTTTTGTGATACCAAGCCACGTCCAATTAAATAAGAGACATCATGTTGCACTTGACAGCAAGATGGCCTTGGAGTTGGACAAAGGGTACTTTAGTTCTTGCCTCTGGCACATGCTGACTGTGCAATTCTGGGCAGGTCACATCAGCTTTCAGTGTCCAAAGGTAATCTCTGTGACTCCAAGTGACAGAGAAGATTCTGATTTCAATTGGCAGGGAGAAATTTCTCCCTGGGAACTGCTTATGACAGTGAAATCAGAGTATCAGTAAAAAATGAATTTTAAAAAGATTACAAATTAGTAGACGTTAAGTGATGGTGTAGTGGATAGAGAGCCCACCTCAAGCCAGTAGGATCTGAGTTCAAGTTCCACCCGATTGACAGAACTAGTGTTTTGTGACTATGGGAAAGTCACTTAACCCCTCGGAGTTCTAGGTAACCCTCTAAGAGTATAACTTGCAGAGAAGGTGCCCTCCTTCGTTGGTAGAAGGGGTTTCTTCACTTTGGAGTTCCCTATCCCAATGAAAATACAGATTTATTTCCTATTGGCAGTCCTCTCATTGCTATTAGATTTCCAGGTGGGAAATGCAATAAAAATACAACAAATCCTGCCTTCTCTGATGTAATTCATTTTAATGTAATGCATATTTCCTATTTGCCCACTCTATGCATGCACTGTATTAGGAATAAAGAGCATTATCCTTTGGAGGCCATCACACTTGGAAGACAGTAACCCCCTTTAGCTGAATTCCATTTGGATCATTTGAAATTGGATCTTCTTCCCTTGTCTCTGAATTTCCAGGAATAGAGATGATAATCAACTGCAGACACTAAATCTTTCTTCCTTCCCGGTTATATTTCATGAATTCACTCCAGCAAGGAAACAAAGTATATTCTAAATAAGAGTTGGAGTCATTTGTATTACGCCTAAAGTGAGAACAAGGGACCCACTTTGGGGCCCTGCCATAAAGTAGCACAGTCTTCTTTTGGGCAGTAGTTTCTTGAGATGCCAGGCAAGACTGCCACTTTGTTATGTGGCTCAGTGATGTTGTGACCCATCATTCCATTTTGTGAGCTCCTCAAGGGCAGAGATGTCTTTTGCTATTCTCTGTATCCCTGGCACTTAGCACAGTGCCTGACATATAATAAGAACTTTATAAATGTTTATTGACTGACTGCCTGACATGATGCCCTTGACTTTCTTGTACTCTAAGGATAGGCCAACCACCAGACAGTTAAGTACTGCATTTCATTTCCTTCCTCTGACACAGACATTCTTATCTTGTAACCATTGGCAAGTTACTTAGCTTTTTGGTGCCCCCCAGAATCCTCTAAGATGATTAGAGTTGCCTATCTGCCTTGGTGGAGGGATTTTTCAAACCAGAAGATCTTCACACCAATAAAACCAAAAGTCTGAACCCACTTTGTCACCAAATAACAAAATCATACTTAAAAAAATAATTTTCAATTTTAGAAAAAATAAAAAAATCACTTTCTTTTCTCTGGATGGGGATAAAACACTTTCAAAATTCTGGTATATGAAACAGTCAACTTCCTGTAGAAAGTCAGGAAAATGGCAGACTTTTTTGGTTATGTCTATTCTCTGCGGATGTGGGTGCATCACCATTACCACCTTCGTCATCACCATCTTAGTATTTGCTATGCTTGAAAACTCAAAGGGAATAAACACTGCATAAAAATGGAGTGCTTGTTATGATAAAAGATTAGTCATTTCCTCACGATGTACCTGAGTAGACTTAGGAGTTCGAGATCTAGAGGTGTAGGGGCTGGAGAGGTCATCTTGTTCCACTCCTTCATTTTATAGATAAGGAAAGAAAGGGTCAGAGAAAGAAGTCCTCCAAATCTTATACATACTAAGACCAAAAATGAATTTGAACAGCATTAGAGCTAGCTCTTGTGAGTTTGGGACAAGCAGCATCCAATATGAACCCCTATCAGCTTTTTAAGGACAAGTGCAAATGAATTGAGGAACTTAACTGGGCCATGGCCACCAAGGGAGAAAAGATGCCATCTGGATTTTTTCTATTTTAGTTAACCATTAATTAATTAAAACTAATGTAAATTTCTGTTGTTTCTGTACTGATCTAGGTTGGCAAGTATTATCAAGGTCTCTTTAAATTTAGAAACTCTAGAAAAAAGCTCCTATCTCCCAGTCCTAGTTAGAGCTATAAATTTTAGTTGACGTATTCTAGCTTCAAATCCTTTACCAAGAACAGAAGAATGAGACATGCTGCTGCTGCTGCTGATGATGATGATGATGATGACAGCATGATTGTGATGACGAAAATGATGACAATGATGATGATGAGAACGGCGATGATGATGGTGGTTGTGGTGGTGGTAGTTCAGGCAGATAGGTCAAAAAGACTGTCAACCCACATTTTCACCCCACATGCTTGGAATGCCCTCACTCCTTTTAGACTCTCTAGGTTCCTTCACATTTCAACTTAAGGGACATCTTCATGCACTCTTTTCTGATCTTCCCTGCTGCTTGTCCTTTCACCAAAATGAATTTTCACGTGTACGCTTGGTATATATATATATATTTATATATTCATTTATAAAGACACACTTTCTCCCCAATAGAATGGAAGTTCCTTGAGAGTAGGTACTATATCTATTTTGTCTTTGTATCCTTACAAGCTAACACAGTGCCTGGCACATTGTAAGTGCCTAATAAATGTTTCTTGGTTGGTAGGATGATAGGATTGTTGATTTAGGGTTGCATGGGACCTTAAAGACCATGGAATTCATTCTACACCTAATAAGCAAATGAGGAAGCTTAGGCCTATGCACACATACACCCAGGGTCACACCACTGGTATATGTCTGAGACAGACCTCAAGCACAGGTCCCCCTTGACTACAATTCCAATGCCATATCTATTATTTCCTGCTGTCTTAACTAGCTGACTAGATGGTTGCCCTAGAATGTTAACTATCTAGGGAAGTGTTTAATAGTGAAAACAATGCTTGAGAAAGAGAAGGGAAAAACATTTATATCATGCCTATTGTGTGCCAGGCACTGTGCTAAACACTTTGCAAATATTATCTCATTTAATACTCACAACAACCTTGAGAGGTAGGTGCTGTTATTACCCCCATTTTACAGTTGAGGAAACTGAGTTAAACAGAGTTTAAGTGACTTTCCCAAGGTCACACAACTGAGAAGTGTCAGATGCCTTTTGAACTCAAGTTTAAGAATCCAGGTTTTCCTCATAGCATAAGGGAATTGGATTTGATGGCTTCTAAATTTCTACCCATCTTTAACCCTGATGTCCAAGGAATGCTTATTCCAGACTCTTTCCCAATAAACCACAATAAATACCTATACACTGAAAAACCAATATTTATTGCTGCTGTTGAGTCATTCCAGTCATGTGGCTTGCCATTTCCTTCTCCAGCTCATCTTACAGATTAGAAAACTGAGGCAACAGAATTAAGCGAATTGCCCAGGGTGATACAGCTAGTAGATGTCTGGGGTCAGATTTGAACTCAGGAAGAAGAATCTTCCTAACTCCAAGTCTAGCACTGCTTTATCTAGCTGCCCTCCAACAAACACACAAATGAAAACAACTTGAGATAAAGCAGAAATAAGAGTGTACTTAGGGCCAGAAGACCTGGGTTTAAATCCTGACTCTGATTCTTTATTACTTATATTACTTTGGACAAATCACTACTCATCTCAGACTCGGCTTCCTAATTTGCAAAATGAAGGCTTATGATATGATTTCTAAGGTCTCTATCTGTGATTCTTTCTGTGCATGTGTGTATGTGTGTGTGTGTGTGTGTGTGTTTGTACATACACGCTTATTTTTTTCCAAGTTTCCACTTATAAATGTGTAATCCTATGTCTATTCTCATATAAAAGATATGCTAACTCCATTTAGTTCTTAGAAACTGTATCTCTCTATGCCTCCAGAAAAGGCTGCACAGTATAGTTGAAATGGAATTGCAGTTAGAATCATAAGACCTGCCTTTACATCCCAGTTCTTTTAATTCCTCCCTTGGACAAGTTCCTTCCTTTCTCTGGGCCTCAATTTCCTCCTTTGTAAAACAAAGGATTTGGGCTTTGCTGACCTACTTCCCAGTCCCGTCCCTGCTGGACATCCTCCCATCTCCTCCGTGGTGAAGTTACCTCTTCCTATGAGCAGACCTGGCTCCTTACTTTGCTTAGAACGCTAAGAGATGGAGCCTTTTGAAGGCACCACAAGCACGAGGTGAAGGTGAGTCAGCGGGCAGCCCCAACTCCCTGAGGTCCACTTAGAAAGCAAACAGCAAACCCAAATTGTGCTGTCTTCTCATTCCTTTTTCAGCTGAATAGGTAAACTTTGCTGTGTGGGGCTGACTGGCCAGATGCCCAATAGCAACCCAGCATCCCTATGGGCCCCCGTTATGAATGCTTAAGCAAATTAGCTCTAAATAGAAAATGTAACATATGGATCAGTAGATAATGTTTCATTATAAATGATAGAAGTCTCAGAGGGAGGAGAGAGAAGGGGGAGAGGAATATTGCTTCCCTTCAGACCAAAGGCATTCTGTTCTGTTTGTTTCCATCCCAGCCCTCCTCTCCACTCTGATTCCCTCAGACAGTCAATGCCAATGGCCAGCTCCTCCCCAACT
>NW_020954710.1:13086084-13242164 GCF_900497805.2 Vombatus ursinus
AGTGAGAAGGAGGCTGAGATCACCTAATTAAGCTCCTTCACTTTTCTGATGAGGAAGTTGACATTTAGAAATTTACCCAGAGTCCAGAAGCTACAAGACAATCCTACTGCTCATTTTCCTGAGGGTGGCTATGGGGGAAACTTTATTGAACTTCTCACCCCAAGGGAATCTCAAACCTTTAGGGACTCCTTATTTGACTCATTTTAAGGGCCATTTTTTTCTCTTCCTCCTCCTTTTGGTTCTCTGATCTCACCCATGTTCCTGCTCACTGGCTCCTCCATCAATGGATGGGTAACAGGAATCCCACTCCTACAGAATCTGTCAGTCTCCTAGTCAGTCACTCTGAGAAAAAAAAATAGCTTTACAGTGAAAGAAGCTGAAACTGGAATATCATAAATGTCAAAATGAAGGAGACCTCATAGACTGACCAATATAACACACCCATTTTACAGAAAATAAATGGAGCCTCCAAGCTGGTGAAATGGGAAGAATATTATATTTATAGTTATATGAACTGAATTTTTATCGTGCCATTTGTGTGACCTTGGCCCAGTTAATTAACCATTCTGCACCTCGGTGTTTTTAGTCTAAAAGGAGAGTTGCACTAGATTGCTTCTGAGGTCTTTGACATCTAAGGCATCTTGACATCTAATAGTTCTACGAACCATTCCAAGGTCAAATGAAAGACGGAACTAAGACATGATTCTAGGTCCTTTGATGCTACATGTGGCCTACATGCATGTGTCAGAATGACTGATAGTCGTGACTTGACTCTGTTTTGATGAGCATAATTAATGATAGAATTATATGAAAATGGTCTTTTTTTTCTCTTAAACAAGAATAACTTCCTGACAATGTGTGGTTTCCATAATAGATTCTCATAGGGATATAGAGGTAGAGGAACAGAGAATCAATACATAAGAAGAGCTACATTTACAGAGGTCAGACATCCTTTATAAATAAAGGGGACCACACTAAGGTCTTATTAGGTCCTTCATTGCTGTACGAAGGTGACTCTGCCTTCTCAAAACTCATGCTACTTGAACTCAAGGTGTCAAGGCCTGCTCACCTGGAAAGACTTCTAGTTCAGGCTCAGAGATAGAGTACATAGTTTTCTGAGGTTGAGCATAAGTAAACTGAAAACACTTATCACAAGACTAGCCTCTCATAAATTATTTAGACTATAGCAACCCTTGTAGTAACACTCCAGTTTTCTGAGTTATAATTATATCACTCAGTTTCCAATGCATGTTCCAACAACACCCCTTTGAAGTAGGTAATAAATAAGTATTATTCACATTATTACAAATTAGGAAATTGAGGATGAAAAAAGATAAATACCTTTAGAAAAAAAGAAATTAGATTTGTGATTTCAGTGGTATAGTAGGTGACTCCCAGTGAAGCATCTCCCCATTCAAATGGAGATTGACACTTGCTTCCTAAATTATAGTGCCTCCTAAGAGGTGAGTGACTTGTTCAGGGTCACACAATGAATATGGGTCAGTCTGTACTTGAACCTAGGTATTCCTGATGGTTAGGTCAACTCTCTCCACTAAAACATTCTGCCTCTCATACCTATATGAGTCACTTATCCACCAGCTTCCTTGATTTCCTTATCTGTAAAAGTGAAGATTCTCTGATTTCCATAGATTTAGAGTTAGAAGAGATCATGGTAGCCGTTGATTCTAATCTGTTCATTTTCCAAATGAGGAAACCAAGGCCAAGAGACATGAACTGATAATCCTGGTATCATATAAGTTCTAGGATTTGAATCAAAGCCAATTTGAACCAACTTCAGAAATCCAGGATCTCATTACCTCATATAGTTGTTCTGAGAAGTGTGTTTAATAGATCAGATACTGTGGAAACAAGAGTTTATGATCAATCAATCTATGCATTAACCGATCAACATTTATTAAGCATCTACTATATGCTAGTTACTGTATTAGCTGGGAATCCAAAGATAATAAATGAGAAAATTCTACTCCTGAGGAACTTAGATTGTATAACAACAGATATGTACCCATATGTGTTTGTGTGTATACATGTGTGTATACATATATGTCTATGTATTCAGACACATGTCCATACACAAATTTATACTAATTTGTATATGTACATGTAAACATAAATATATATGTATATATAGTTTACATATATGTATCCTGAAGTACATATACACACACGTAATAAATAAAAAAATTGGTGTTGTTCTAACTCTTCATGACCCCATTTGAGGTTTTCTTGGCAAAGACACTGGAGTGGTTTGCCATTTCTTTTTCCATCTCATTTCGAAGATGAGGAAACTGAGGCAAAAAGGATTAAGTGACTTGTGCTGGGTCACACATCTAGTAAGTATCTGAGACCAGATTTGAACTTGAATCTTCCTGGCTTTGGACTGTCCTGTGCACTCTGGCGCCACCTAGCCCAATTACAGATTAGTTCATTACAAGATAGAGTGGGAGGATGAAGACATTTGCAAAGATCAGGAAAAGATTCGTGTCGAAAGTAGTCCATGAGTTGGACATTGAAGCAAAAATAGATTTATGAGGCTGAAATGGGGAGGAAATTCCAGTCATGAGGTACAGTTAATGCTAAGGCATGGAGACAGGAGATGGAGTGCTGTATGGAAGAGAAAGAGATGATGCTAAGGAAGGGAAATAATGCATAATGAAGAGAGAGAGTCTAGGGTCGGGTTATGACAGGCTTTAAAAGACCAAAGGGGACCTAAATTTTATCTTTAGAGGCAACAGAAAACCTCTGGAGTTTATTGAGTAGGGGGTTGGTTTTGCATTAAAGGAAAAGTCTTGTTGGCATCTTTGTAAAGGATAGTTTGGAATTTTCAGGAGACTTTCTGCAGAGAGACCAATGAGGAGGCTATTGTGCTAGTCTAAGAGAGGGGGAGGAACTAGTCTAGTCCAGGAAACAGCCTGAACTATGGTGGTGGATCCGGAGTCAAGAGAAAATATTTTGTGAGGTGAAAATGGAAAGATTTGGAAACTGATTGAGAATATAGAATAAGAGAGAGTGAGGGGTGGAGAATAATGGAATATTGGACTTGGGAGATTGGAAGGAGATTAGTGTCTTTGGTAGAATTAAGGAGGTTTAGATGAAGAGGGGTTGTGAGGAAAAAGATAATGAGGTTGTTTGGTTTATTTGCTTTTATATATATTGAGTTTAATGTATTTCTAGGACATCCAAATGCCAGATGCCAACCAAAGGCCAGAGGGCCCATCAGGAACAATTCCTATAGCAGGTAGAGGAGCCCCCCCACACACACACACACACACTACATACACATCACTACCACCACCATCAGCAGCTCCGACTCTACCATTAACTCCTTCCTGATGGATGCTGGATTGCTCCTCCTAGTTAAATACTAGACACTGATTCCTAAGCCCTACCTGAGGTAACAAATGAGTCCTGCCTCACTCTACTCCCTGGGCCTCATTCCTTTCTCTTGCTAGTCATTATTCAGAGATACCTTGTACCTTGCCATTTCTTCAGGGCCCATCAGGCCCTTACCATCTGCCCTGCAGATTTGCCCTCTGGATTCCTGGGCCTTTCTATCTGCCCTGAAGCTAAACCCTCCTATGTTATGTTGTTTCCCCAGATGAAATTATGAGCTTCATGTGAGCAGACTGTCTCACTCATCTATTTGTATCCCAGCATGTATTCAAGTCTTTGGGATAGTGAGCTCTTTGTATTTTTTTCTATTCTATTTCGTGTAGTGGGAAATGTTTAGTAAAACCACAGGATCGCAGATGTCCAGGTGAAGTGGACTTTAGTGGCCAGTAGCTGGCTTAGTAAACGAGTAACAATAGCACACTCTCTTCTCTCCAGAAACTTTCATTCTACACGTGGTAAATAACAGGTCCCCAAGACTACGGATGGCTCACCGCTCCAATGTCCCAGTGGTGGAGATATTCGATGATTGGACCATAAAACCATTAAAGAGTCAAAATCAACACGGTGAGTAAACTAAGTGGCATCTAGAAGGTGGGAAGATGAGGACGTGTAAAGCAGATGGCTTGCCCCTGTCTTAGATCCCTACAGAGCCAACAACATGTGGCCCAGCAACACTCCAGCCCTATAAACACGCTTTGTTGGGGTGTAGAGAAACAACTAGCAAAAGGCACCAACATTCTGGGGATTTCTGCAGCTTTACATGGATGAGAAAATGTATGTTGAATGTTGTCCCTACATAAAGCATGTTAAGTGTTTTGGACACACTTTAAATGAGATTATTATAGACTGAGAAACTGTGCCTGCCTTAATTAGAAAAAATCTTGGCACTCATACCGGGAAGCTAATTGGCACCATCAAAGCATTGAATGATTCCTAATTTTGCTAGTTAGAGGCACACCTGGTGCCTCTGCCTCTCAATAATATCCAAAGACTTGGGGAAAGAGGATAGAAAAAGTAACAGCTGCTGCAGAACAAACATTGTAGGCACACACAGTGGCAGGGAGATATATGTGTGTGTATCTGTGTGTATATGTCACATATGCATGCATATAATACATATACATCATATACATATGTACATATACACATGTGCATGTATTCATAGGATATGATTTATTATAGTAAAAAAAAGTAGGATTTATAGTCAAAGCACCTAGGTTTTAAAACCAATTCTGCAACTTATTAATTATGCCACTTCCTTTCTGTGGGTGTATGTTTCCTCCTCTTTAAAATGAAAGGGTTGGATTTATATGATCCTTGAGGGCACTTGCCAGCTCTGACATCCTGTGTTCTAATGCCCCTCTCAGCTCTGACGTTCTGTGTTCTAAGGGCCCTCCTGGCTTTGACATTCTGTGTCCTAAAGTCACTAAAGACCAACCCAGCTTTGATATCTGGCATTCTCTAGTACCACTGCTTGCCTCAGTTTCCTGATCTCATAAAATGGGGATATAAAAGCACCTACAGCAGATATTTTTCCAGGATAAAATTAGATGCTTTTAAAGTGTTTTGAAAAACCTAAAGTACTCCATAGAAGCTAACCATGAAGGTCCCTTCTAGCTCTGATATTCTGTATTCTAAGGTCTCTGACATTCTCTCTTCTAAGATTTTTCCAAGCTCTCCCACTTAATATTCTATTGTCTCTTTTAGCTCTTACATACTAGATACTAGGTTCATTAGTAGCCAGGTCACCTCTTCGAAATTGAATCCAAAGATTTAGATCTGAAAGGGATACTTAATTTCCCTTCTAGTCCAGCCCCCTAATTTTACAACTGTGGAAACTTAAACCAAGATTGGAAAAGGGACTTGTTCCTGGTCACACACCTGTTAAGTAGTGAAGGCAAGATTGGAACTCAGATCTGTCACTTTCCACTTCAGTACCTATTTTACATCAGAGGGCTTCTTCCTTCCCTTCTCTAAGAAGCAGAAAACTTGGGATGGGTATTTTCTAAGCTCATTTTAGGATCTAATACCTGGGGCTCTAACTTCTGAACCATTATTGTTGTTCATTCATTTCAGTTGCGTCCAACTCTGTGTGACCCCATTTTGGGGTTTTCTTGGCAAAGATATTGGAGTGGTTTGCCATTTCTTCAGCTCATTTTCCAGATGGGAAACTGAGGCAAACTGGGTTAGGTGACTTATCCAGGGTCACACAGCTAGGAAATGTCTGAGGCCAGATTTGAACTCATGAAGCTGAATCTTTCTGATTTCAAGCCCATTTCTCTATACACTGTGTCACCTAGCTGGCCACCGAACCATCAGAGCTTCCTAAAAGTAACTTGGACTGTTTTAAATAAGAGTAGGTTCTTAGCTGTTAGAGGGAAGGCCGGATGACCACTCATTGGAGACATTGTAGAGGAAATTCCCAATTAGATGCAGTTGGGAAAAGCTGGACTCTGAAATGCCTTCAAACTGAGATTCTGTGGAATTTACCGTATCCAGCCAGTTCAGGTACCAGCTCCTTTAAAATGTGAAAGCAAAGTCACACAGCCAGAAATTCACATACTGAGCCTTAGCTAAGATTTGGGAACAATTCTGACATGGATAAGCTGAAACTCTGACCAAAGCTAAATGTCCTTGAGAAGATAAATTTCACATAGCATTTAGTGAGTGAGCTGTAGGATTTAACAATGGAAGAGGACTGTGAATATGCATGTATAGCCACGTTTAATTGTAGCCCTCTTTAGGGGATAGTGGGGAAGGTGGGGGGTGGGTAAGGAGAAAAAAAAAGTAAAAAGTGCCTAGCAGAGAACAAAAAAAAACCTAAAAGGAAGCAAAGAAAAATTGGGTAGCTTTGAAAAAAATGTGTAGTATTTATTATATAGGTTTTATTGAGATGGAAATTTATTATTTTATATTGAATCCTTGATGGAAAATGCTATCCACATGCAGAGAGAAAGAGTCTGAATGCAGATCAAAGCATACTATTTTTTTATTACTCATGTTTTTTCTCTTTTGCTCTGATTCTTCTTTCACAAAATGACTAATGTCGATACATGTTTAATATGATTGTACGTGTATAGCCCATATCAGATTGCTTGCTGTGTTGGGAAGGGAGGGAAGGAGGAGTGAGAAAAAAAATTGGAACTCAAAATCTTATAAAAGTGAATGTTGAAAACTATCTTTACAAATAATTGGAAAAATAGAATACTAGTAAGTGGAAATTATATTAAAACCTCTTTTATGTTCTGATGTACATGGAACTTTTTGTCTCATTTTATATTTAAGTTTAAAATGAATATATGAATACACACACACACACACACACACACACACACACACACACACACTTAGAGTTTAGAAGTCTTCTAGCCCAACCTTGCTATTTTACAGGAGAGAAGACCAAGGCCAGAGAGGTTAAGCAACTTGCCCAAAGTCACACAAGTGGCTGAGCCAACAATTAAATCCCTATCCTCTTGCTTGAAACCCAACCATCTTTCCATTGTACTGTTCACTTTCTTCTGTATTCTTTAAATTAGAAAGTAAAGAAAAGTCAAAATGATTATTTTGGAAAGATACCTGGTCTTAGAGTCTGAATTCTTGAGTTAATGTACTTTCTCTAATACTTACTAGCTAATTATACATAGCAGATTTGTAGTTTCATGTGCAATCATCTTTTAAAAAAATACTATTATTACTATTATAATATTATTATGGAAATTCTTGGTTTATTCCATGAATTAAAAATAAAATAAATAAAATTACAAAAATAAATTATGTAACTTTATTATAGATTTCGAAAGGAATCACGAATTGTACATAATAGATTTTCCATTTCATGTACAATCTTTATTTTTTTTTCTGTTCTACTATGCTGTGGGAATCCTTTTTTATTTCTTAAGTTCAGAATAAAATAAATAAAATTGGAAAAAATAAAGAAAAACAGCACTTACTAGCTGTATGAGCCTGAACAATTTCTGTACCTCATTTTTCTCATCCGTAAAATTAGATTGATCAGACATATAACACTCACTAGCTGTGTGACCCTGGGCAAGTCACTTAACACCATTGCCTCAAAAAAAAAAAAAGATTGACCTCCTTTCTCTTCATCCACTTCACAGGCAAAAATAATCCTTTCCATCCAGTTACTTCCATTCTAACGGGGTGGTGGGGGAGAGCAGGTACATAAACTAGCATGCATGAAATAAATACAGAGTAGATAGAAGGTAACCTTAATAGGGAAGGCTCTAATTACTAGGGCAACTAGAGAAAGGCTCCTACAGGAGGGAGAATTTGAGTTGAGACTTGAAAGGAGCCAGCCCTTCTAAGAGATGCAAATGAAGAGGGAAAGCAGAATAAACATGGTGGCATAGACAGTGAAAGGCAATAGGTGGAAGATGGAGTATTATGTGCAAGACAGAAGTAGGCCAGGATGGCTGAATCCTGGCATGTTTGGAGAGGGAGGAGAAGGTAAGGAAGATGGGAAAGGTAGAAACCGGCCAGGTTGTGGAGAAGGTACAAGTTGAATACCGAAAAAGGACTTTATGTTCGATCCTGGATATAAGACAGAGCCTGGGGAATAGAGGGATGACGTGGCATTATTACCAGAGTTTTAACAAAGTCATTGTGTCAACTGTGGAGAAACTCCAAATGTACATGTTCCCCCCCTTGTCACAGGCCTCTTCTTCATGAATGGGTTAAGAATTCCTTTCCAGGCCCACACTGTTCACATCTAACTTTTTAATTAAATCAAAGTCTTTGGTGGAAGGGCCTATGACACCCCGGAAGAAATGAGTTCACAAGCAGGGATACGATGTCATTAATCTGTTGAAACAGAATATTCTCTTCCAAAACTATGAGTGCTAAAGGCAGAAATAGATTTATCTGGCATGAGCCGGAAATTTCTATTTCTGAGGTCTGGAAAATTCCCCCATGCCAAAGACTGGCAGCTCCCAGTTCTTAATGAAAAACGAATCCCTGCTCTGTCTCTAACCTTTCCTGTACTCTTGGGTAAGTCCTTTCATCGTTCCTCCCTCTCCTTATTGTTTTTTGATCTGGAGAGTGACAATGTGAATATCTTCCAGTCACCTTAGGGTGCTTAAAGGGATTAACTGATCTGTATGAATGGAACTGGCTGAAACAATAGGGTGGCATGTAAGTGACCATTTCAGCCTTTCTATGGAAGACACTCCTTGGAGGTCAAAGCAACCTTAAGAAATAAATTTGTGGACTGGTGTTACTCCAGCTCTTTCTCCCAGGATTCTATTTCGTAGAACAGTCTACGAAGGAAGCCCTTTGTTGATCATTCACTCTTCTGCTGAGGGCTTAAGAGCTATGTTTCCAAAATAGGGCAAAGGCGATTTAACTAGGTCAAGCGGCTTTTGTACTAGCAAAGGCTTGCACACAAGGATCATCTCCCAGGCAAATGCCTCAACAGACTGCAAAGGGTGGTAAAAATGGATGTAGAATTAGGCTAAAGAAAATGAGATTCTGATTTTTGTTTTCAGGAGAAAGTCTGGAGCTCAAAGACCTCTCACTGGTTCCAGAGCAAACTGGTTGCATTGACTAAATCATGCTGACTTCTCTGGATCATTGGTCCCATGAAAAGGGTGGTAAATTTGGAGAATGACGATCTGGTTTCAAATCTTGGGTCTGTCACTTGCTTTCTATGTGACCCTGAGTAAATCATGTAATCTCTCTGGGTCTCAATTCCATATATGCAAAATGATCAGTTTAGAACAGACAATCTGTAAAGTTCCAGCTTTAAATCAAGGATCTTAGGAAGTGCAAAGTCATAGAAGCTATACTGGATATTCTTTAATCTTCTAAATTCCCTTCCAAAACTAAATCTATGATTGTAAATTCCCATGATCTGTAAAATGAGAAGATTGACATTTAGAATCTCTTCTAGTTTTTTTTTTTCTTTCCTCTGAGGTAATCGGGGTTAAGTGACTTGCCCAGGATCACACAGCTAGTTTGAACTCAGGTCCTCCTGACTCCAGGGCCAGTCCTCTATCCATTGCACCACCTAGCTGCCCCTCCCTTCGAGTTTTAAAACTATGACACCACCTGCTTCTGTGTTCTGTAATATAATATCATATTGTCTATGGGCTGTTCCAATGTTAAATCTAAGATCTTTGGAATCTTCAAATGAGGAAGCTTAGCTCTGAATTGCTGAACCTATGATTCTTTGTTCCTCCAAATGATTGCATTGGACTAAACAACCTTCCAAGTCTTCTTTAGTTCTAAGAATTGATAAGTCTGTAAACCTATGCATGGGAGGCATTTTCCAGATATTTCTGCAAAAAGCAAGGCTTCTTTTTTCTTCAAACTTTTCTAAATAACTACTTTACCTTCATTTCTAACTTCATAAAAATGTAGGTATTGACAGAAAAGGGGAATGGAATCCAGCTTGAGAATTATCTTCCCTTTGCTACAGGATCCTACAAGGAAGACAAGGAGGGGACAGGAGTCAGGAATTACAACCAAACATGCCTGAATCTCAGTATCTGAGTGGCATCATGGAGTTACGAAAAGAACACTGGCTTTGAAATCAGGGGACCTGAGTTAGAATCTTGGTTTTACTACTTACAACCTATGTGAACATAGGTAAGTCACTTTCCTTCATGTGCCTCGGTTTCTTGTTTTATCAAATGAAATGGCTTATAAGATCCTTGATCTAAATTTGAAAAGAACTTAGAGCCTCTGGTCCATTAAAGATGAGGAAACTGAGGCCCAGGAGATAACCCAAGGTCACACCTCGTTATAACAGAAGTAGGATTCAAATTTATTACATGTAGGTCTATGACTCCAACTATCTTTTCCATTGAACTACTTTGGGCTCCCTTATCTCTATAATCTCTTCTAGATCTAAATCTATAATACTCTTTTATATAACTCTTCAATACTCAAGCATTTTGAGTATGAGAACCCCTTTTTTAGATCAAAATTTTTCCTCAACTTGAAATGATAGTAGTTGTATTATTAATACTTATTGCAAAACAGAAGATACACGCTGGTAATAAACCTATTAAGAATTCACTAATGTTTTAAATGGACTTGTATTTTACCCATTTCAAGAACATAAGAAAACACACAAAATATGATGGTATACTGGAAAGTGTGTTGACTTGGAGTCAACTTAAGGTCAAATCCTGGGAAACTGAGGCAGGCAGAAGTTAGATGACTTGCCCACAGTCATACATTCAATGTACATCTGACACCAGATTTGAAGTCATATCTTCCTAAATCCAGGACCCAGTACTCCATCTATTATTCTATTTAGCTGACTCATGTAGAGCACAATGTAAGTCTATTACTTTGTAGCTAAGTCTTCAGGAATTGCATGAGACACACAGATATTAAAGGACTTTCCTGTGGTTGAACAGATGGCAAGTGTGAAAAATAGAATTTAAACCAGTTATTCCACTCTCCAAGGCCAGAACTCTTTCTATTGAAGTATGCTGCCTCTAATATCCTCATATGTTTGAAAAATAGTAATACATAGGCTTGTGAAAGCCATATTAGTTGTTCTGTCTGAACCTTCAGAATGACTTCTCACAATCCTAGGCATCTATGATGCAGATATCAGAATCACTGCTCAAAAGCAACCTACACAGCATTGGAGTCTCTGCTTGAGCTCCCATCTGACTGGAAGACACAACTCCTCTCTGAAACCTTAATCATGCCTTGCCTCTAAAGCAGTTTGTTCAACAGCAACAATAGAAGTTATTGTTTGGACTACTCCTCTGGACACTTAATCTTATGCTAACCTTCATGGACTCATTGACTCTCAGAGTTGGAAGAGCCCTAAGAACAGAGAATGTTAGGACATAAAGGAAATTTAGGAATGTAGATTTAGAGTTTAAAGTGACCTCAGAATTCATCTTGTCCAGTCTGCTCATTTGGCATTTAATGAAACTAAAACTTTGAGTGATAAAAGTAATTGGTCAAGATCTCCCAGTCAGAGTTGGGATAGAGCAGAGAAAGACAGAGTTGGGAGGGACCTTAGAATATAAAATGACAGAGATGGAAGGGACTTTAAAACCAAGGATATCAGAGCTGAAAGATTCCTGTGGAGTGTGTAATGTCAGAGCTGAAAGGATCCTAAGAACTTAGAATGTCAGACTTGGGAGGAACATTAGAACATAGAATATTGAATGTAAAACAGAACTTAGGAGTCATTTAGTCCAACCACCATGTTAACAGATGAGGAAACTGAGACAAGAAACTGAGAAAACTGAGGCAGATTCAATTACTTATGTAAAGTTACATGGCTAGTAGGTGGCAGTGCCAAAACTGTATCCTAGTAATGGTTTGTTTTATTTTTGTTTTCTATTGGGCAATATATACTTTACTTAAATGTTTCACATGTGCATATATGTCTCCCCTGCTAAATTATAAGCCATAAACTTCTGAAACATGTGGGCTTACATGTGACACTTCTCTTGCATATCTCTACAATGCCCCATAGAACTGGTGTGGGTACATTGTAGATGGTCCATAAAACATGTCAAATAAAATGAAAGAATGAACCAGCATTTAGTTAAAATCAATCTCCAGATGACATAACATGTGGGGCCAGTTAACTTCACACTTCTTTAAATCATTGAGATGAAAAATGAGTTTGAAGAGAAAAAGGAGACAATGAGCTTTGTCCAAATGGATTTTTACCTACCAAAATCTAATCAATACAATAGTATTTTGGCCATGTTGTTTGACTGGAGTTTTTTGCTTCAAAATGAATGCAGAGGAGGCATCTTATTAATTGAGAATGAAGGGACTATATATATTCTCTCATTCAACAAGTTTGGTGGAGATTGCAGAGGGCAGGAAGTGGAAATGTCTGAAAGGAAAACACCAAAGGGATGGCAGTTTTGAAAGAAGAAAGAAATTAGCCTAAAGGAAACTTCACTTGTTTTTTCTCCTTACCCCTTCTCTTTCATATATGGTATTTTATGTATTGCATTTTCTCCCCAATGTTTTATTATTCTTCATCACTTATGCAGGCAGGGCCTATTCACAAAGTGTTTTGGGGAGGAGAGATTTTGTTATGGGTGCTTTCATATGTAAAATTTGTATTTCAAAGATGGGAGTGAACTGCGGTAGTTACTAGACATATGGTTTTCTACTCCCTCTAAGAATCATTCTTTACCCAGCTAGGTGGCATCCATGAATGTCAGCATCCAATAAGAGATGAGCTGACCTAGATTTGATAATAAATGCTATCTTGGGCCTTTTCCCCCCTCCAAATTCTATGGACTAAGATGTGGTTTTGGTCTTTGAATCAATTCCTGGGATATCTGTACAGGATTCAGGTGGTTAGAGATACACAGCATGATCGAGAGAGACATTAAGAAAAGCAGACAGGTAAAAGAGTCAATTGGAAGAGGGAGAGGTGGGGAAAACTAAGTTTTCTGTAATTTTTCCAAGTTTTGATTTATTGCTATATTCAAGGATTAATTATAGCCCAAGGTCTCTGAAATGAAGAAAAAAAGCCACGACAATGTGGCAATTACACATCTGGCAGACACACAGCTGTTCCTACTTAGGAAGACTGCCCTCATCTTAGGTTCCCTGCACTAAAGCAAATGGTCTTTCCTTGCAGGCTGTCTCTGGGGGCCAGAGAGACATAAGCATTTGGGACATCATTAACATCTTCTTTTTCTTAGTCTTCTTCTTTTTTTTAATCCCTGTGGGTTCTAGGGAGAAAATCACATTCTTGCTATGGATGGCATCTGTGGCTACAGTTTTTTAAATGAAGATATACAGTCAATGGTCTCTGGTCTCCCGCTCAAGGTAACCTTTGCTGACTCATTATATGTTTAATAAGATCTCTTGGAGAGGCAATGAAAAATGGCTTTGTGCTGAGATGCAAGCATGGCTGAGATAAGGAGGAGGAAGGGAATTTATTCTAGACAGAGACAATGAGATTCTGCACTCTCCCACCCCCTGCCCCATTATTGGAATCCAAGGCCTCAACAAGCTGACAGCCTTAGGTACCAAGGACAGCAGCAGCAAAATAACACTGAAAAGACCCAGGGTCAGTAGTAATAAAGCGACCCTCCATTTAGTTGCTGCTGACAGAGAGATGGCTGAAATGAATTCTACAGGGTTCATGGCCATTTTCCCTCCAAGTGTTGGAGAATAGTACTCTTGGGGAGATAAGCTTATACTTTGCTGACTTCAAGGTATCTTAGGATAACAATTCAGAAAACACTGGATGTGCATTTCTGCTACCTGAGTAGTTAAAGCAATGGAAAGGTAACCAATCAACAAACTGACATTTCCCTTGTGACTATCATGTGTCTGACATTGTGCCTGACATCACTGAAGATACAAAGAATTAGAAAGTATAGTCCTAATTCTCAAAGAGCTTGTAATAACGTAAGATTTGGGGTTGGAAGAGAACTTACAGGTCCCCAATCCATCAATTTACATGAGGCAATAAATTGAGACCCAGGGAGATAACAACGTCAGCATAGTGACAGTGATGATGATAACAAAACAACAATTTAATCAGGCTTGATTCATGATATCAGAGGAATCAATGCTATAATTTTAAGTAATGATTTTTCCATGGTAACAGTAATTGTAAAGTAAAGTAGAGTACCTGTTCCTTGTAGGCAGGGACCATTTACTTTTAGCTTTGAATCCCAGTTACCTAGAACAGTGACTGGTATATAGTTATTGTTGATGCTGTTGTTTTAAATAGAAAATGTTTGACTGGTTGCTCTGTTTGTCAGTGATTAATAAATGTTTGAATTAAATAAATAATATTCATAAGAGCTAATATCACAGGATGGCAAGAAAATCGACTTTAAACTCTAAGTGACATTTTTGGCCATTGAGTCTAGTCCCTTCATTTTGCAGAAGAGGAAACTGAGACCCATGGAGGTTAAGTGATTTGTCCAAAGTCATATAGGTGGTAAGTGTCAGAGTTGGGACTTTAACTTAGACACTCTGATTCTAGCTCTATTAGAGATATAAACAAGTGTAACACATAGGCATACTCCTCCAGGAGTTTATTGGACTTGGAGCTAAAAGTGTTCTTGTCATTTATTTGATCCAAGTTTCTGATTTTACACATGAAAATAATGACCCTTATATAGAGAACTTATATAATAACAGCAACAGTAGCAACAACAAATTGAACATAATAATGGTGGTGGTAGTAGTAGTAGTAGTAGAAGTAGTAGTAGTAGCAGTAGTAGTAGTAGTAATAGTAGCAGTAGTAGTAGTAGTAGTAGTAGTAGTAGTAGCTGTAGTGATAGAGGTGGTGGTGATTGCAGAAGTAATAATCACCTTCAAGGCCTAATACATTGCAAATGCCATATACAGTGGGGAGCAGATAATAACAAAGTAAGAAGACATAGAGCAACATGATATACACATAAGATTTCACATTCCTGTTATGGCATCTCTGAAGGCTAGGTGGGAACTCTGAAACATTGATGTAATGGGGCCTGATGATACCACTGATTATAATAATGATAGTAATTGTAATAATATACCAGAAGTTGGCTATCCTTCATAAACCATGAGATGGCAAAATTCTTTATGACAAATACAATTCCACAAATATCTTTGAATATTAAATGAAGAAACTATACTGGAACTGTTCCCCATAATTATATGCACATACTAATCTAAAATCAATGATTGTTTTTTATTTTAAATAGTTATCATGCTGGATACTCATAATGAACAAACCATATGGAATGACAAGTTCTCAAAAATATACGGATTCAGAGGAAGGAATCAAGGTCAAAAAGGAACAGGAAAATGTATAACTTATTCCCATCAATCTTTCTAACAGTTGAATTGTCCCAAATAGGCTTTGATAAAGTCTATAAAACATGAACTTAGATGCCAACACTTTATCTCAATGAGAAAAAATAATTTATTGAATCCGGTTTCATGACAGTCAAATGATCATTAAATACAAAATAACAATAGGATGGTTCCTTGATTCTAGACCACTTATATCTGAATGACATCAAATATAAGATAGAAAGAGACATTAATAATGATAACAACAACAATAGAATGTAGCTACTTGACCATGGATTGTTTCTGCCTGAACTCTATTAAATATAAGATGAAAAGAATTATATTAATGATGATGATAACAATGCCAATAATGACAACCTCCTCAAAGCTCAAAACATTTTCTGTGTTATGGAGGTGGAAGGAAATAGCCAACTAAGGGGATGTCACCTAGATCAATGTACAGGAAAGATTTTATAAGCCCTTAGACTGCTACAGTAGTGTGGAAATCTGACCAGAACTCTAAATAGTGACCCACTGGGATCTGGCAAGGACCAGCACACTGTGCAGCATACTGTGCCTGCTTTTTATGAATCTAATAAATGGATGGAGCAACATAAGTTCACAGACAGGTCTTACTCAAAACTGTTTTGTAAATAAAATTCACATAGAGATCACTGGAATGAGTGGTATCCCTTTGTGTGCTGATATCAACCAATCAACCAGTCAATTCTATATCAAACCTACTAATACATCAAGGAAAAATACACTGGAACAGTTCAGAAATACCAATACCTCAGTTGTTTCAAATGTTTGACAGCAGATGGAGCTGACCACTAAAATGAATAAATGCTTAATTAGTATACAATGGTGTAAAGATAGCAATATTTTAATTTTGTGCCAGTGCTATCTTATAATAGAACTGAAAACATTTCTTAGTGGTTAGAGCTCTAAGATTAATATTACTTTTTTTTTGTCAAAGATATTTTCAGGTCTCTTACAAAACAAAATAGAAAAATTCAATGTAGGTAAATCCTAAAAAAAATGACATAGACAAGATAAAATGATTACAGGAACTGAGGAGCAACTTCAATTTGAAGAGAGAAGCTTAAGAATCTGAAGACAAAGGAAATTTTCAGTTAATAAATATTTCAGAAGTATTACCTAATAATGACATGGTTGGCAAAAAATAATGCCAATGTCTTCACTGATTTGAAGAGGAAATAGAAATATTTAGAATGTAATTTCAAGCACAGCTTTGTCAAAGTTTTAGTTTCATAAATTCAGTTAAAAGATTTCAGTATTTTACCAACATTTCTATATATTACCAACAAAGCCCAACAGCAAGAGACAGAAATAGAAATTTCATTTAAAGTTACTGTAGACATTGTAAAATATTTAGGAGTCTACCCAGTGAAACAAGCCCAGGAACTATATGAATACAATTACAAAACACTTTTCACATAAATAAAGAAAGATCTAAATAATTGGGAAAACATCAGTTGCTCATGAATAGGCTGAGCTAATATAATAAAAATAATGATTCCACGTAAGCTAACTTAATCATTCAGTGCTATACCAAACTACCGAAATTATTTTATGGAGCTAGAAAAAAAATAATAACAAGATTCATTTGGAGTAACAAAAGGTCCAGAATATCAAGAAAACTAATGAAAAGAAATGCAGGGGAAGGTGGCCTATATTCCCAGATCTTAAATTGTATTATAATGCAACAATCATCAAAACTACTTGGTACTGGCTAAGAAATACAGTGGCGGATCAGTGGAATAGGTTAGGTATGCAAGATACAGTAGCAAATGACTATAGTAATCTACTATTTGATAAACCCAAAGACCCCAGTTTCTGGGATAAGAACTCACTATTTGACAAAAACTGCTGGGAAAACTGGAAAAGACTATGGAAGAAACTAGGCATAGATCAAAATCTCACCATATACCAAAATGAAGTCAAAATAGGTTCATGATTTAGATATAAAGACTGATCCTATAAGCAAACTGGGAGAACAAGGAATAGTTTACCTATCAGATTTATGGAGAATGAAAGAATTTGTGACCAAACAGGAGTTAGAGAACATTATGAAATGCAAAATGGATAATTTTGATTACATTAAATTGAAAAGTTTTTGCACAAACAAAGCCAATGCAACCAAGATTAGAAGGAAAGTAGAAAATTGGGAAAGAATTTTTGCAAGTAGTGTCTCTGATAAGGGCCTCATTTCCAAAGTAAATAGAGAATTAAGTCAAAATTATAAGAATACAAGCCATTCCCAAATTGATAAATCATCAAAGTATATGAACAGGCAGTTCTCAGATGAAGAAATTAAAGCCATCTATGGTCATAGGAAAGAATGCTGTAAATCACTATTGATTAGGGAAATGCAAATGAAAATAACTCTGAGGGACCACATCACAGCTACCAGACTGGCCAGCATGACGAAACAGGAAAATGATAAATGTTGGAGAAGATGTGGGAAAACTGGAACACTAATGCATTGTTGATGGAGTTGTGAAATGAGCCAACCATTTAGGAGAACAATTTGGAACTATGCCCAAAAGGCTATAAAAATGTGCATACCTTTTCATCCAGCAATAGCACTTCTAGGGCTGTATCCCAAAGAGATCATACAAATGGGAAAAGGACCCACATGTACAAAAATATTCATAGCACCTCTTCTTGTGGTGGCAAATAATTGGAAATTGAGAAGATGCCCATCAATTGGGGAATGGCTGAACAAATTGTGGGATATGAATGTAACGGAATACTATTGTGCTATAAGAAATGATGAGCAAGTGGACTTCAGAAAAACCTGGAAAGACTTGTACGGTCTGATGCTGAGTGAAGGGAGCAGAACCAGGAGAACATTGTACACAGTAACAGCCACATTGTGCGATGACTAATATTGATAGACTTAACCCTTCCCAGCAATACAAGGATCTAAGACATCTCCAAAGGCCTCATGATGGAAAATGCTATCCACAACCAAAGAAAGAACTATGGAGTTTGAATTCAGATCGAAGCATACTATTTGCTATTTTTCCTTCTGTTTTGTTTTGTTTTCTCTTTCTTGCTATTCTTCCTATTGGTTCTAATTCTTACAACATCAAAAATGTGAAAATATGTTTAATAGGAATGTATATGTATAACCTATATCAGATTGCATGCGGTACTGCAGAGGGAGAAGGGGAGGGATGGGGAGAAAAATTTAAAACTCAAAAGCTTATGGAAGTGACTGTGGATAAATCAAAATAAATTAAAAATAAATTGTCAAAAAATCAACCATATAAAAACAAAGTATATTTTTAATTGGCAACTCCTTTAGCAAAGGTTTTGACTAAGATGTTCACTTATGGTTTCCTCATGTCCTTCATATATAGATATATACATGTGTATTCACATGTGTATATATACATATACATATGCACATACACACACATACACACATAACTTTGGGAATTCTAGAATACTTACTGTCTATTTAGAGGCTAGTTTGTAGTTTAAAAACTTACTGGTAGAGCAATGTCAATGATAACTACTCCAAAATCTGGCGTACATTAAGGAAGCAGTGTAAGCTTATTAGGGTTCTGCCTACCCTTAAATCCATTGTCATCATGTTTGAATAAAACTGAGTATGGTTCTCAACTCTAAGAGGGACTAGTAACAAAAATTATATTAAATATTTGATGTACATAGATGACATTTTAATATCCCTCTACTGAAAAACACATTAAATAACTAAGTCATCTCATGGGATCTTTCTCTAGTGATGTAGATATATCATTTGAAATTGATACCTGTAAGATTCTTGAAGTGTGCCAAGGAATAATCATGAATGAAGGCTTTAATATTGAATCCAAAGGTTAAATTTAAACACCCAATGGAGGTGAGGCTTACAAGTATGTGGATTTTTCTCCAGGGAAGGCAAATTAAGCGCAAGACTACTAACAAACAAGTCGGAGGTATATATTATAAACTGGCATCCTGAGATAAAGCTTAATGAGAACATAAAGCAATCAACACCTATGTAATATCAGTCTTAATAATCCCTTTGACAAGCAAAATAAGAAATAGGTGTCTTGAATGTCCAAACAAAAACCCAGGTATTCTTACAAAACACAGGGCTGCAAAAAGGCAACTATGAAAAAAAAGTGAATATATTCTCATCATAAAGAAGGAAAAAGAGAATCATCATGTTAATATCTTACAGACATATTTCAGGAGCATGCAGACCTCACTTCATAAAGCAGAAAGCAATGTTGACAATAGATATATGAGATTGATTTTTTCAAGTATAATCAAGAGTGGTTTATCTCTGCCTAAAGTCTATAAAATGGTCAAGATATGAGTATGGGATGAAAAAGTTGCCCACAGGTTATATACGCATGAATTAACCGATGACCTGATGATAATGAAGGGTAGACCAAAAGGTTGAGTCATGTGGATGTCATTATAAAAACAGAGGGATTCATAAGATCAGTTGAGGATCAATTCATCACCCCTAGATTAACAGAACAGTTATTCTTGTGGAGCCCAGACCAATTGATTTACGCAATGAAATGGTAGAAAATATGCAACATATCGTGGAAGATTGTGAACATTTAGGTTCTGTTAGATACTTGGAAAGATATGATCGGGTAGTTAAAATATGCACCATAAGCTCTCTATTGTAAAATAACATATCACCAACCCCCCTACTACAAATAAAAACAAAAATCACAAAATGTCCTTGAGAATTCAACATAAAAACTGTACTGGATCTGGAAAAGCATGACAGACTGAACAGTTCAGCACAACCATCTAGTAAAAACATTGATCCATTTAAAATAAAATACAACTAAAAAAAGTTACTATAATGAATATTCATAATTTCCAAATTTCCTGAAAATAAAGTATGAAGAAATTAAAATATAAATCTAGTATAGAAAAAAAAATGAATCTCTAAGAGGAACATGATGAAGTCCATGCCATATCCAATGCTTTTAGTGAGCCTGTAGACATGAGCTAGTCTAGTGTTTTAATACTCTTATTTGATTAATTTTTTTAAATCAATCATTTTATCCATCCATTTAATGACCTACAGAATATGAAATATTCAATAATACTAGGATACCAACCTGTCCTCAGAGAATTTATGAGCTTGTCAAGAAAGAGGTGGAGAATCAGATAAAAACAATGGTTGGAAGGAAGAATGGTTTGATATAAATTTAATTAAATCTGGAGTCAGAGAACCTGAGTTTGAATGCCTTTGTTGACATTAATTAACTTTTGCCAGCTCATTCCACCTCTCTTCCATCTTTCTGGGCCTCAGTTTCCATTTTCTATATAATGAAATGGATAGGGTGAAAGACCTCTAAAATTCTTCTCATCATCTAAATTGATATTTATAGAGCACTTTATAGTTTTTAAGGAGGGGTATATGTATGCATGTATGTATATGTGTATATACTATATACATGTATGTCTGAATATACATGTACATATACACGTGTGCATACATACATACAGAAGCACTTGATGCTGATTCTATTTCAACTGAGAATCACAAGTTGGGGAGTCCATTACTCATACAAAAGCTAACTGAAATTTTCCTGGTTATATGGCAAGAGGAGGTGGTAAAAAAAAAAGTGATACAAGAATACTCTCAAAGTCTCTCTTAGGAAATTTGGATTTGATTGTGTGACATGGCTGTGTGTGTGTGCCAGTGTGACTGGCACAGAACCACCTAGCATGGCGTGCCCTCATCAGAGAAGATATTGTGCTTTATAAGCCAAGCAGAATTAAAGTAGCTCAAAAGAAACATGAGAATCCACCCCAAATGTTCACATGGACTATTTGTGTCTGACCTGTGGTTGAAAATTCCAAGCTCATATATATCTGATCAGCCACAGTCAGACACACTGTACCCTGACTCTAGCATAGTGATGTCATTTTGGTCCTCTTCAAGAATGAAGGACAACCACATATACATACATACATACATACATACATACATACATACACACACACATATATATATACACATATACATGTACACACATACACATCTATATACATGCAGACACACATGCACACATGTACATATACATATACACGTGTATATGCATATATTATTGTGTATATACACACATACATATTTTTAAAAATCTCCTCTGAAACTCACAGCAAATTTGTTAGATAGGTAATTTAATTATGTGTGTTTTCAAAGGTCATAATAGCAGTAAGTATCAGAGCTGGGATTTAAATCCACAACATCTAAATCTAAATCTGGGGTTCTCTTTGGGGAAATACATTAAATAATAACAACAAAAAATGCAGGACAGAACTTAGCAGTATGAAATGTATGAGTTCAGAGGGGATATAGAATTCAATATTAAAGAAATCATGGTTGATCTTCTTCAAGGTATTTTCTAAGGTTGAATAAGAAAAAAGGTGTGGGGGGAAGGAAAGAAGTATTTATTAAGCACCTATTCTGTGCCAATACTTCTTAGCATTGAGCTGAATGTTTTATAAATACTATTTCATTTGATCCTCACAATAATCCTGTGAAGAAGATACCACTATTATCCTCATTTTACAGATAAGGAAACTGAGGATGTTTGGAGATTAAATGGCTCACCTAGGATAATATAGTTGGTAAGTGACTAAATTTGGATTTGAAGTCAAGTGCTCCATCCATTGTGCCACCAGCTATTGGTAGGTGATTCTTCATTGTGTTTTCATTTTGATCTGTCATCAATGGACAAAATAGTGTGGATTCCAGCAAATGGCGGTATTAACTCTTTTTTATGGGTAGATTCCATTTTTATCTAATCCATCAGCCCACTGGCTCCTCCCAGCAATTTTTCACTTTACTGTGTCTTAGGAGATCACAATCGAGAATATTAGTGTTGAAAAAGACTCGAGACGATTCAGTTCAATGAGTAGGTGAATGAGAATCCTCTATACTTCATACCTTAGTAGAGGTCACCCAGCCTCTGCTCAAGGACCTTTAGTAAAATGCAACTCACCACAATCTACAATAGCTCCATATACTTTGTGATAGCAATCATTGATTTTATTTTTTCTCCCGCTGACATTAAGCCTAAACCTAACTCTCTGCATCCTCCATCAACTTAACAAGTAGAACAAATCTAACATCTCTTCCAAATGACAGCCTTTCAAATATTAAAAGACAATTCTTATGTCTCTGTGAGTCTTACCTTTTCCAGGCTTATCATCTTAGTTATATCAACTGATCTTCATATATCATGCCCATCACCCATTCTGAGCTCATTCTTCCAACTCATACTCACAGTAACACTTTGAATGCCTTGAGGACAATTATTTACTTCTACCTTCAGATTTCTAGGGGTAACCATGGAGGAATAAGTTTTCTCAAGTGATCCCCCACTTGTGGCTGCTGAAATCATAGTGTCACTGGCAGACTGGGCCCCCAGAGGGGTGGTTATTGCTACTTTTAAAGGTACAGGGATGACCTTATGGGCCACTATCTTCTTAAAACATTATTGTGCTCCTCTTAGATAGTCAACCAGCTGAGTTGGCTCTTTATCAAAGGTGCTTACTGAAAAGCCATAACAAATGGAGTAGCCACAAAGTGTTTTCCCCAACAATGAGGGCACACTTCCATGACTTATCCTAAATCCAGCAAGGGGGCAGAGTTCTCAGCATAAAGTAGTAGTGGGGCACCTGTGTAGAAAGCACATATGGATAAGTTGACTCAGAATTCCACAAGTGAAGGGACGTGATTCACTTTCTTTCTCCGGAGGGACCTCGCGAAGTTCACTGCGTGGAATGAGGTCCATGATGTTTAACTTGCAATGCTGCTTACTGGACTGGTTTTTTACAGGATAGAGAATATAGGTATTCTGACTGCCAAGCTGAATTTGTTTCTTCTTGGGTGTGCTGTGTCTAATGTGTAGACTAATTTGCTGCTGGCTTAGGTTACTCCATGGCTGGGCTGCCTCCTGCTTAGCCTCTACTGCTGCTACTGCACTGGGCTGTGCAGTCATTGGTTAGTGGCTTCCAAAAAGAACAATGAAGGCCACTCTCCTTCTGGTTAGCTACTTCCCAGCTGGGCCAAGCAGGTTCTAGGCTTCTGGGCTCTTCTTAAGGTGAAGCATTACTTTCAGAAAAAGTTTCCTGGACTGACTCTTCCATGAACAATACTAGTTTTATTCTATTTTTGTTGTTTTACCTCTAGCTTGTGGTTTGGCTAGATTGGATTGTGCTATCTTTAGCTGGGATATCATTTGTGATCTTTTCACCTGGAATTCTATAGAACTCTTTTAGGTAGGGTACTTTAATTCATCATCAATGGACACAGTCTCTGAAGCTGCCATCATTCTCAGGTGACTGTCTTTCCATATTAGCCTAGAGATCCTTCTTTTAATTGTCTGGTAATGCTCTGGTGACCATGTCTACTGCCTTCAATCACCAGTGAGACTTCTGATGAGACTTCTGCCTCTCCTGTACTCACACTGTCTCCTGGATGGCCCCTTCTTCATTAACCAAATATTGGGAAAGAATAAACTAAAAATAAACAAGTGCAATATATCCTTATATTGGGCAGCCTTTTGGGAAAAATAAACGAACAAACATGCTTTTCACTGATTCCTTCCCTCCCCACACCCCACACCAGCTTGTGGCAGCTCTTGCACTCATCACCAAGAAGCAAAAGAGACTGAATGACTGTTGGGTTGCCCCTTTTGTATGTGAAATCAATTTTGGCCTAGTACTTCTTGAATCATTCTTCCTTACATCTCTGCAGCCAATTAGAAGACTTCATCATGTTCCCATGAGCAGTCCTTCAGACATTCACAGATGGGAACAAGTGTCCAGGCTTCCACATGTTTATTTGGAACCAGACAGAGAATATCTATACATATTCTAGGCAGCTAGGTGGTGTAATGGATAGAATATCTGACCTGTAGTCAGAAAATATCTTCACTCAAATATACCCTGAGACTCTTACCTGATATATAACCCTTGGAATGTCATTTAAAGCTATGACTGTCTCAGTTTCCTCATGGAAAAACAGGCATAACAATAGTACCTATCTCCTGGAGTTGTTGTGAGGATAAAGTGAAATGGAATTTGTAAAGCATTTTGTAAACCTTGAAACACTAAATAGATGTTAGTTATCATCATCATCACCACCACCATCACCATTATCATCATCATCATCATCATCATCATCATCATTATCACCAGATTTCAACAGAAAGGGAAAATCTACTGTGCCCTCATTGGATAGTCTTGTCTTTCTCTTGTTACACATGTAAGAAAAAAGGAAAAAAAACAGATAAAGGTAGTGAGTCAGTAAAAAAAAAAAACAACAGAATACATTATTTCAATTTTAAATATCATCCCTGTTACTTTGATACATTGATGGATTCATAATTTGATTGATGTAATGTCTACACAAATCCATACTAAAACCCTTCTACAGTTATCAAGACTGTTATGTCTTATAACTTTATTGCTCTGTTCCTTGATATAATTGTATTATAGATGATTTAATATTTTTATTTTTTCCCAATTACATTTTTTAAAATTTTGAACTCCAAATTCCTTTACTCCCTCCTTCTCCTCCTCACCCCCCCTTAATTGAGAAGGCAATCAGTTCTATATAGGTTATAAATGTGCAGTCATACAAAACATATTTCCATGATAATCATATTTTGAATAACAACACAGACCAAAAAAAATAACACAAGAAAAATAAAGAAAGCAAAGAGAGAGTATGCTTCAGTCTACATTCAGACTCCACCAGTTCTTTCTCTGGAGAGAGATAGCATTTTTCCTTGTAAGTCCTAGGAATTATCTTGGATCATTGTTTCTCTGAGAATAACTAAATCATTAGCAGTTGATCATCATAAAATATTGTTGTTCCTGTGTATGATGTTCTCCTAGTTCTACTCATTTCATTTTGCATCAGTTTATGTTAGTCTTTCCAGGTTTTTTTTTTCTGGGAGCATTCTGCACATCATTTCTTATAGCACAATGATATTCCATAACAATCATATACAACAACTTTTTGAGCCATTCCCCAATTGATAGGTATCCCCTAAATTTCCAATTTTTGCTACCATAAAAAGAGCTGCTAAAATATTTTTGTATATATGGGTCCTTTTCTTTTTTTTTTCATCTCTTTGGGATACAGACCTAGTAATGGTATTGTTTGGTCAAAGAGTATGCATGCTTTTATACCCTTTTGGACATAGTTCCAAAGTGCTCTCCAGAATGGCTGAATCAGTATACAATTTCACCAGCAGTGCATTAGTGTCCCAATTTTCCACACATCCCATGCAACATGTGTCATTTTCCTTATCTGTCATATTAGCCAATTTGATAGTTGTGGAATCATAAGTCAGAGTTGTTTTAATTTACATTTCTTTAAACAGTAGTGATTTAGAGCATGTTTTCATGTGAGTATAGATAGTTTGGATTACTTTGTCTGAAGAAAGACTGTTCACATCCTTTGACCATTTATCAGCTTGGGAATGACTTATATTCTTATAAACTTGACTCTGTTCTCTATATCTTTGAAAAATGAAGTTCTTGTTAGAGAAACTTACTACAAAAATTCACAGTTATGATTACTGTGTATTTCCCTGCATCCTATTTTCCCCCTATGTTTATATTATACTCTCTCTCCTTTCACCTTACCTGTCCTCAAAAGTATCTTTTACCCACTCCAATCTCTCCTCCCTTCTATCACCTCCCTTCTCTTATTCCTTTCCCCTCCTACTTTCCTATAGAGTAAGATACATTTCTAGATCCAACTGTGTGTATGTTATTCCCTCTTTGAGCCAATTCCAATGACAGTAAGGCTCACTCATTCACCCCACCAACTCCATCTTCCCCACACTGTAAAAGTTCTTTCACACCTATTTTAGGTGAGATAATTTACTCTACCTCTCCCTTTCCTCTTCTTCCAGTACATTCCTATTTCTAATCCCTTAATTTTATTTATAGATAAATATCCCATTATATTCAACTCCTACCCATACCATCTGTCTAGATATGTGTGTATAAACACAAACATACACATACACATACATACATACGTATATGTATGTGTGTATATGTATATACACACATATATATACATATACATATATATGTATATGTATATACATATATACACATACATATATATGTATATATATATATACACATATACATATATATGTATATGTGTGTGTGTATATATATATACCCAATAATGAGAGAGTTTTTAGGAGTTACAGGTATCATTTTCCCATGTAGGAATGTAAACAGTTTAACATTATTGGAACACTTATGATCTCTCTTTTCTGTATACCTTTTTATGTTTCTCTTGAGTTTTGCATTTGAAAATCAAAATTTCTATTCAAGGCAATTTCCCTTTATAATTTCTGGAAAGTTGATATCTAGGCTATTTTTTTATCATTACTTTCAAATAGTCCAATAATTCTATTTTTTTCTGTTTTGGAACTATTTTTCCATGCCAATTGTTTTTCCAAAGAGATATGTCACATTTTCTTCTATTTTTTTCATTATCTTGAGTTTGTTTTATTGTTTCTCAATGCCTCATGGAGTCATTAGCTTTCACTTGCCCAATTCTAATTTTTGATGAATAATTTTCTTCAGTGAGCTTTTGTATTTCCTTTGCTATTTGGCCAATTCTACTTCTTAAGGAGTTCTTTTCTTCAGTGAATTTGTGTACCACTTTTTCCATTTGGCCAATTCTACTTTTCAAGGCATTCTTCTTCTCATTGGATTTTTGTACTTTTACCAATTGGCCTATTCTGTTTTTTTTTGAAAGTATTACTTTCTTCAGTATTATTTTGTGTTTCTTTTACCAAGCTGTTGACTCTTTTTTTTTTCCATGATTTTCTTGCATCACTCTCATTTCTCTTCCAAATTTTTCCTCTACCTCTCTTAACCAATTTAAAAATCATTTTTAAGCTCTTACATGACCTATAACCAATTCATATTTTTCTCTGAGGCTTTGAACATAGCAATTTTGATTTTGTTGTCTTCTTCCGCATGTGTGTTGTTGTCTTTGTCACCATAGTAATTTTCTATGGCCAGAATTGTTTTCTGTTGTTTGCTCATTTTTTTCCAGTTGATTTCTTAACTTTTAACTCTGTGCTAAAGTGGGGCTTTTTTTCCAGAGTAGAGGACATACTGAGGCTTGGGCCTCAGGGTTTTTTGTGCAGCTGCTGTCAGAGATAATTCTAAGGACCTGTAAGTTTTCAATTCTTCCAAGGTGGGTATGATCTAAGGAGAGGTATGTTTACTGCTCCCCTGGTCTGTGCTCTGGTCTGTGAGTGATCACAAGTAGCTTTTTTCTGCTCTGAACTGTGACCAGGGGTACCTCACTCTCCTACAGCTTCAAACTTTCATGTGCTTGTACTTCTCATCCTGAGACTGAGACTTCAGACTGTGACACAGATTCAAGTATTGGCAATGCAACATAGTACTGCCCCTGGTGCCAGCAAAGGGACCCCTGTAATCTCCTTCTGATCAGTTAGTTGTCTGACCCCCTTACCATCTGTGTGCTGAGAGCTCCAGAAACAGCTGCTGCCACTGCTGATTCAGATACTCCCAAGGCCTGCTCATGGTTTGCTGGGGCCCAGTCTGCACTGGCACAGCCTGCACTAGACTGCTCTTCACTCTCACCCTGGTATAACAGACCTTTCCTGCCAACCTTCTAAGTTGTCTTGGAGCGGAAAATTCTTTCACTCTGTCCTTTTGTGGGTTTTGCCACTCCAGAATTTGTGTTGAGGCATTATTTCAATGTGTTTGGAAAGGAATTCAAGAGAGCTCAGGTGACTCCCTGCCTTCTCCCCATCTTGACTCCACCCAAAGTTGGTCCAAATGAGCATATTAAGTATCATCTCTGTGCTAGTTACTATGCTATGTGTTGAGCATTTAAAGAAAAAAAGAAGAGAAAACTTGAAATGGTTCCTACCTATAAAGAGTTTATATTTGATTTTTAAAAGCTAACTTGAAACCCCATATGGCCATCAATCTGCCCTGGGTCAATATGGCATGGAAAATTCTATGAAACTGAAAGAAAATTATAGGCAAATAAGCTAAAGATTTTTTTTTGATAATAAGAAGCCACACTTCTATCCACTGAGACAGTGTGATTTAATAGAATAGGGTTGAATTTGGAGTCAAGACATCTTAATCAAAATCTTCTCTCTTAGAATCACTGGTTGAGTGTCCTTCGACATGTTATTTTTCTTCCTTTTCATCCAGTTTTATCATTTGGTGAAGAGGTCATGTGGAACAGCTGAAAGAGAGTTGTATCATGATTCCTGGATTCAAATACTATTTCTGACATAGGTATAAGTATTTGGGAAAGTCCCTTAACTTCCCTGGGCCTCAATTTCCTCCTTAGCAAAATCAGAATGAATGGTAACATGGCATAGTGGGTATAGAGTCAGCAATATAGTCAGAAAGACCAGGGTTCAAGTATTACCTATGCCAATGGGCTATGTGACTGTGAACAAGCTGCTTAACCTCAAGGTGTCCCAGATCAAGTCAGGTTACTGAGCATGGCAGCTGGTGGTATAACAGATAGATACTGGAGTGGAGTTGGGAAAACCTGAATTCAAATCTGGCTTCAAACACTAGCTGTGTGACCTTGGGCAAATCATTTAACCTCTGTCTGTCTCAGTTTCCTAAAATGTGGATCATAATAGCGCCTACTTTCCAGGGTTATTGTAAGGATAAAATGAAATATTTTTAAAAAGGTTAGTACAATATCTAGCACATAGTAGACACCCCAATATTTCCTTCCTTCCTTCTTTCCTTCTTTCCATCCTTCTTTCTGACAGCTATGGGAATACAAAGACAAGATTGAACCTATCCTTGCCCTCAAGGATCCCGCAATATAATATGAGAGCCATCAGGGCAAAATACATATATATATATATACAATCAAGTTATATGCAGGATATATTAGTAATGATCTCAGAAGCAAGAAAGACATTACCATGAAGGAAAGCTGTGAAAGGATTCTTGAAGAAGGAAACTAAAGCCATGAGGAGGGAAAGAATTCCAGGCATGGCTGACAGTCAGTGAAAAATGAATGGAGTCAGGAGATTGGGGGTCTGTGTAAGGAATAGCAGATGCCAGTATTATTGGATGATAGCGTTCTCAGTGGTAGTGGGAAGGAGGAGGTTGAAGAATAAGGTATACTAGAAACGTAGGATAGGGGACAGATCACTCTGTAATAAAATAGGTTGTAGAGCAGGGATTAATCAGAATTGGTTCAGGGAGTTTCCTCATTGAGAGCTCCCTAAACTATTGAAATCATAGATCTCATCCTCCTCTCCTTCCCTCCCCTCCCCTCTGCTCCTCTCTCTTACACTCCCATCTTATCCCATCTCATCTATTCAAAATGAAGATAGCAATACTCACAGCACTTGCCTCACATGATTGTTGTCACATTCAAATTAGTAAGAATAACAACAACAATAAATGGTTCCAGTCCCAGAACCCATTAGTATGGGACTGTGTCCTCATTGGTGGAGATTAATGCCCTACCCTTTGTGAGGGATGAGATAGAGTTGGCAAGAATGAGAGGGTTTCATTCTCTTCTGTTTTCTCTGGTTTTCAAACCTTCTTCAACCTATGAGTCACTTCAGGTTCTCCTAGCTTCCAGCTTCAAGAGGGGAGATGGATGAGGGAGCCCCATTTCAGGGTGCTAAAGGAAAAGACTCTGGGAAGGTATAAGAGGATCCAACAGTCTCCATCATGTCCCTGTCTCCAGCTTGCTACACTAGAGACTGAGGAATTTCCCTTTGTGTATGAGTGAAAACTCACTATTTCTTGGTTGAACTGAATTATTTCACTCTCAATTGGAAAGTTCCTTCACTCTGTATTGTCTGGTAAATAATCTCCTATGTGTACATACCTTCTCTGATATCTCTTTTTGCTACCAGTAAGGATAAATAGGTTTTCTTGGATAAGTGATATGTGTGTTCATTGTGGAACTGATAAATGGTTGAAAAGGGGTCAGGCCTTAGGTATAAAGCTTGGGGTCCTCCTTCCTCCCCCAAATGATACCACAATCAGAAGTTAGTGAGACTCTGATCATATCCCCCAGACTAATAATATTTAAGGGAGCAGATAGATATAACTATAACCTGGCACCCTGTCTCTCTGAGGAAGGCTGAGTAGTTTTCAACCCCAATCTCCTGTTCCTCCTTCTGACAGGAATTAAAGTCTTACTTGAAGAAGACTGGGGGAAGAAGAGAATAAAGATGTCTATTCTGCCTCTCTTTGAACTATACAATGACATCCCTCATACCACAAGTATGGTATTTCTACACATGGGGATTATTAGTAGTATTAGTAGTAGCAGTAGCAGCAGCAGTAGTAGTAGTAGTAGTATATTTTGCAAATATATAGTAATATATATTGCAAGTACAGTAATATATTTTGCAAACTTTAAAATGTTATATACATGTTCATTATTATCATATCTCTTTATGGTTTCCAAAGCACTTTTTTCAAATCATTTCTGTGAGACAAGTATGCAAGCCATATATTATGGCATGGACCATTGATATCATTGGTTTAGTGATCTCTGAAAGAGGAAACTCCCCCTACTGATATGAAGCCAGCAGCTATTCTGCAACTTAAGAGTTTTCAGAAGGTTGCCTAGGGCACTGAGACTTTGAGTCAAGTTCTCAGTCACATAGCCAGTATATCTCAGAAACTAGATCTAAATACAGGTCTTCTTGACGCAGAGGTGGGAGATCTATGTACTATCTATTATCTCCATTTTACTGAAAAGAAAACTGGCTAATTCTGAGTTATAGAATAATTCTGTAGTAAGGAACAGGCTTTGGACTCAAAACCAGATATATCTCATTCCTCTGCTACCATTCTAAATACAATTTCGAATACTATTTTTAAATTGTCTAATCGTTATACAAATGTCTGGACAATGCAAAATCTGGGCAAGTAGGTGGGGAAATAAAGTAAAAAAAAAAGAGGAAGCTACTTCATCTCCATTGGTCAGTCCAATGGGAGACCCATATAAACAAAATAAAGAAATAACTGATATTTATACAAAACTTTAAAATTTGTAAAGTTTTTTTATGCAAATTTGACCCTCACAATAGCACAATGAGGAAGTTCTCAAGGTATTATTCTCTTTTGACAGACGAAGAAACTGAGGTCAGAGCAGTAGTCATTTTGCCAGAGCTCAAATAGCCAACAAATGTGAGAGGCAACATTTAAGGCAAGGTTTCCCGGCTCCACATTGTAGGCATGTTGTCTCCTATAAGTCATAAATGCGGTTTGCTTGGGAGAGCGCTGTCTAGCTGCTGTCTAGGGCACAACACTGCACAGAGCAGGAATTCCTTATGCCCGCAGTCTTGTTGCTTACTAACCACAAATTGCAAAAGAAGGCATAATGAAGCTAAGTGGGCTTAACTTCAGCTGTAGTCAGAAAACACAATTCCCCAAGCCAAAGATATTCAGTAATAATTTCATATCCTAGCTCACTTGATTTGCATTGCTAATCAGAAGCTTTATCTGATAATTGCTTTCTATATATTTAGCCCCACAAATACAATTCTTCATTGTGTGCCCAAATTGCTTGGGCAATATTGTGAGGACTGAGGGACTTCAAGAGATATTTGTACAAGTAGAAAAAAATTATCCTAGGGAATGTCTGGGTTCCCTCTAGATAGATTGAATAAAGCATGTTACTTCACAACCTCCTAGAATCTTCTAAATCCCATAGTTGACAAGTTGGTCATTGAGTAATGGTAGATCACCTATTTAAAGCTAGGAGGAACATAGAAGATCATCTAGGGCAGGGTTTCTTAGACTGGGGTCTATACCCCAAAAAGATAAAAGAAAGAGGAAAAGGTCCTCCAGATACTAAAATAACATTTCTAGCAGTTATTTTTGTTGTGACCAGAAAACATCTAGAAACTAAAAGGATTTTTTCATTATTTCAATTTTTTCATTATTTTGATAACAGTATTTTAATATAGTTGGTTATCTTTGTTTTCTTCTGCATTTTATTTTGTCCATTTAAGAACATTATTCTGAGAAGTGGTCCACAATCTTCACCAGGCTAACAAAGGGGTCCTTGTCAGGAGAAGAAAAAAAGGTGGATAATCTACTACAATACTACAATAATCCTTGATACTACAATACTACAATTTACAATTGAAGAAACTAAGGCCCCAAAAGACTACATGACTTACCATAGGTAGAAATGTACATGTATGTTTCTCTCTATCCATCCATCCTTCTGATATCTACCTGCACCTGTAATATCAATAGTATGGGGTTGCCATCTGAGGAATTCCCCACTACTAATATAGGTCAAGGACAGCTAGGTGGTGAAGTGTATAGAGCACTGGGCTTGGAATCAAGAAGACTCATCTCCATGAGTTTGAATGCAGCTTCAGACACTTACTAGTTGTGTGACCCTGGAAAAGTCACTTAACCTTATTTGCCTCAGTTTCCTCATCTGTCAAATGAGATGGAGAAGGAAATGGCAAGCCACTCCAACATCTTTGTCAAGAAAACCCTGAATGAAGTAGCAAAGAGTTGGATACAACTGAAATGACTCAACAAAATATAGCTAAGCTAAGTCATTGTGCAATTTACTAATACTATGCTGCCTCTATGAGAATAAACTATTATTTTTTAAAGATCTTTGTGGCTTGCAAAACACTTCATATGCCTCATTAAACTTGATCCCCACCATGACGTTGTAAAGTATCAAACTGAGGTAAGTGTCACAAATTGTCTGATTCCAAAGCTAGTGTTCTACCAGCTAAGCCACTCTGGCCTCTCAGCCATAGTTCTTGGTTAAAACACAGGGTGGTAGATTCACATGGAGTTGTAACTAGGGTGGAACATCTGAGACTTTGCACCAGGACAACAAAATTAGGAATACCTGGCAGTATTTTTACTCTGTCATCACGTGAATTTAATATTTAATTAGGAAGGATAAGTAATTCAAATAGGAAGTGTCCTCTTCATTACCAGGTGAATTCTTTCCTGGGATGGCCCTAGGCTGCTATGTCTCTAACAGTGGCCTCACAGTATCAAGATATTTTTGCCCCATAGTATGGTGTGTATTGAGATCTCTTTTCCTTAACTTGTCCATCTGACCTTCTGGATCCTTCTTAATACTTGTGTTTTCCCCTTGTTGATTATGTCTAAATTATCCTATCTACAGTTTGTTTGTATATAATCATTTTCACGTTGTCTTCTCCATTAGACCATGAGGTCCTAAAAGCAGAGAATATTCTTTATTCTTAGCATTTAGCAGAATGTCTGGTACATGGTGCTATTTTTTTCTTTCCTCTTAAAGTTGTTCAGTCCTGTCTCACTCTTTTTAACCCTGTATGAAGTTTTCTTGGCATAGATACTGGAGTGGTTTGCCATTTTCTTCTCTAGCTCATTATACAGAAGAGGAAGCCCAGGCAAACAGGGTTAAGTTATTTGCCCAGGGTCACAGAGCTGATGAATGTCTGAGGCCAGATTTGAACTCAGGTCTTCCTGACTCCAGACCTAGCACTCTATCCACTGAGCCACCTAGTTGCCTCACCTGCAACATAGCAGGTGTTGAATAAATGTTTATTGAATGACTATCTCAAGAAGCTGATTTAAGGTTGCCTTTCATGTTTTTTACTCTGGTAATTGTGTGCAGAGTAGAACCCAGACACTGGACTTCTTCCTTTGGGCTTTGATTGCCTGACCACAATAAAAAATATTAATATGCTAGGGTAAAAATGTGATGCCCCTCCCCCTTCCACACACAGATCTTTGGTTTTCCCCAATTCTCCCTGATTTCTTGAGTATTCTTTAAACAATCAAAAGAAGAACAAAACAAACAAAAACCACATTAATGGCCATTTTTTTTTCATGTGTCCATGGACCACATACACGCTTTTTGAAGGCAGTTAAGGTTAAGTGACTTGCCCCGGGTCACACAGCTCACATGTGTCTGAGGCTAGATTTTAATTCAGGTCCTCTTGACTTCAGGGTTGGTCCTCTATCCAAATGCACACTTGCACTTTTAGTTTCAATCTATGCTTCTTCTATATAACAAATTCATAAATCTTCCATAGCTTTCACCAAAAAAGGGAATTATTTTTTTTCTTCAAACTTTAGGTTTTATATGTCTTCTCTCTTTTAAAAAAAGCGGTGTTTGCAAAGGAGGCAATTATAATTCTCTCTAAGTTGTTTGTACAAAGAGAATGAACTAGTGCCTTTAAAAAAAAATTTCAATGTAAATAAAATGAGCTGTAATCAGCCCCAATTAGCACATTAAAACAAGTTTAAAATTTGTTTTTATCATTCATTGTACAAGGGAAAGAAAAAAAAAAGGAAGCAGCCGTGATAACCCCCTATTAGTGACACAGCAGAGCCAGTTATTTGCCTTTAAGAGTAATGAAAATCTAATTTAAAACTCTCTGCAAATCTTCGATAATTAATTTCACACCAAACAAGCCATTAGAAGTTTTATAAAACATCTGATGAATAAAAATGCATAAAAAGCAAAATCCAAAACAATGATTCCTCCTGTTAACCAAGGATTTTGGCAATAAACATGAATATTTATATCTTTTACATAAATTTTTAACCTGGGGTCCCCTATGAATAGATTGCTTGGGGAGCTGTGAACTTGGATAGGGAAAATATTTATTTTCACTAATCTCTAACTTGAATTTAGCTTTTCCCTTGATTACGAATGTAGACAACAAGGTAGTATTTTGGGAAGTGTGTGTCACACTGACAGAAGATATTCATGATGTAGAAAAAGGCGTTAGTGGATAGAGAACCAGCCTAGGAGCCAGGTGGCCCCATATTCAAATCTTGATGCTAATACTTACTAACTGCACAACCTTGAGCAAGTCACAAGCTCTCAGGGATCTAGACCAGGCATATTGGGACCTGCAACACTGCAGAGTACTGCTCAAAGGAGCTTAAAAAGTAACTGGGAAATATTTACCAAAATAGATAAGAAATACAATAAAATATAGATAATGTTAGTTTGTGGTTTTCTAAATCCATATGTAGCCAACAGGGATCCTTATAGCCCCTATTTCTATTTGAGTTTGATGCCACTGTTCTAGACTGCTCTGAAGGAGTATTAGTTGAAGAGAAAGTGCGTACTTTTATTCCTTAAGGAAGTTATCTTATCTGGGATTGTCCTATGCCAATAAATTGGAAAGTCTGGTCTGTCACTATGAATTAAAAAACAAAAACAGACAAACAAAAAAAAAAAACTAAAACAAAAACAGAAGAGGAAAATGAGTAAAAAGAAAGAGATCTTTCCCCATTCACCAATCCCCCTCCCCACACACACCCTACAAAGGGCTAACTAAATGAGAAAGTATGGGTTTTGTCAATGAAATTAGATTGACCTTGCTGTCATGGTCCTACTTCAATGCTCTGGTGTGTGTCTATGTGTCTGTGACATTTAAATTAGTACCTTTTACTTTAAGATCTAATAAACGCTCAGTTTATAAACTCTGGAAACAGGTTTGTTTGTTTGCTCTTAAGGAGGAGAAGAAAGGATAATGCAGTAAACTAATCACTTAAATGCACAAGTCCCACATTCTTCTTTAGATTATATCTCTCAGAAAGTTCATCATACCAGTGTTCAGGGCACACATAGGCTTCTCAAAAATAAAGCAAACAAAAGAGATCATTGAATACATGTTTTGTCTTTTTATATTAACAAGAAAAAGAAAAACTAGTCATATGGATCCACCCACATTCCTGACCCCCACTTTAAACTAATTTTCAAATATAGGTACAACTACAATATAGGCAGTTACCTCATTATATTTCTTAGACTCAACTCCATTTTTTTAAATATGAATTTTTTGTGCCAATATAGCTAACTCTATATGTCTCTCTTCAAGTGATCTGTGATTGCATGATAGAAAGATAGATTTAGAGGTAGAAAAGAACTTAGAGGTTATTTAGTTCAAGATCTTCATTTTACAGATATAGAAACTGAGGCTCAGAGACAGGGCAGTGCTCTTAAATGTTTAACAACCAAGCTTTCAAAAAAAATATGAGCACCCACTTTTAACTTTAATCTGCATTATTAACACTTTCTGAAGTCTAGGAAATCAAAAAACAATAAATCAAGCCCTGATTTGTTATGATTGCTCATTTCTGTGGTATAATTGCTCCCTCTGAAACTTTAGCAGTCTGCTCTTGAGAGGCCCTTAGAGCTGGCTTGAACACACACCTGCTCAGAGAGGATAAGCCTCTTGGTCTTATGGCTAGCAAATGTTAGATGTTGGATTTGAACCCAAGTCTTCTTCATGCCAAGGGCAGTGCGCTATCCACCATTGGTTTTTCCACATCTGCTTTTGTCATCAGTGTGAGTCTTATCTCCATACCTTCTCTACTTTAATAGATGGCCTTCAAAGTTTGGGATGTAGTTCTCAACCTAACATTAGGAAAACCTAGATACAAATCTTCCCTTTGTTATGTACTTATTGTGCCATCGTGGGCATGACAATCAGTCAATCAATAAGCATTTAGTAAATACCTAAGATGTGGTAACCACCGTGCTCAGTGCCGAATGTATGAAAACAAGTGAAACTTACTTCCCTAATAACGTCACGTTCTAGTGCAGAAAGGCAGCATCTGCGTGTATGCTAATACGGATATGTGATCTTATCAATTTAATTATTCTGTCTAATAATGCAGATTACAACCCATTCACACTAGTTCATCTTGAGGTTTCCCCGCCAACATGCTGGAGGCCTGTATTCCCTGATATCTCAAGAGTACTAGTGGAGCATTCAGGATATCTTCATGTCATTCTTCACTCTTGCTACTTGACTCTTACAGCAAAGTACACGTATTGGTATGAAAAAATAAATACAAGATGATTTTTTCAGTGGGGGAAGGGGAGGGCACTGGTATCTGGGAGAGGGTGTGGACAGGTAAGAATGCCTCCTACAGGAATTTAAACTTGATCTTTGCCTTGAAGGAAGTTGATACTTCACCTTTCTAAGACTTAGTTTCCTCATCTGTAAATTAAGGATATTAATAATACCTATGGGGTGACTGTGAGGATAAAATTAGATTATATATGCAAAATACTTTGTAAATTTAAATGCAGAACATCATTGTCCAGCATCATTATTACTATCAAGGACCCCAAGAACAGGGGATCTTCAATTGGGTACAAAAGCTGCCTTTTCTAGTCCTTCATCCTTAAGTATATTATTTTGATAATAAGAAAGTAAATTGAATGAAAGAACTGACCTGGAAGTTTATCCCAAAGTGCCTTAGATGTAACATGCTCTAATAGAATAAGTTTTGCATCAGGCAATAGGAGAGACCTGTGGTAATTTGAAGGAGTATTGCTGTGGAAGGCAAAATTGGACTCTTGGTACTCCATCATTCCCTTTCCCTTCTCTCTGGAAAGGAATAGAACCACATCTTCCTGGACCACGTTTCCTCCTTGGGGGATACTTTGGAGGATGATACTTTCTTTGATCTCTACCTTCTCCTGTGTCCCCTCAAACCCCTCATTTGTAAAAAAAAAAATGAGATAATAATGGCATCTACGTTCCAGGATTGTTGTGAGGATCAAATGAAATAATGTTTGTAAAGCAATTTACAAACCTTAAAGTGCTATATAAATGCTACTTCCTCCTCTTTCTTTTCCTCTTTCTCCTCCTTTTTTTCCTCCTCCTCCTCCTCCCAGTACTGCCTAGAACTTCTACCTACTACTACTACTACTATTACTACTACCACTACTATAGTTACTATTACTGCTACTATTACTACTACTACACTGTTGCATCCAAAGGTCACCTCTAGGAGTCATTAGCTGTGTAATACTTTTTTTTTTCACCTTGAGTGAAGAAAACCCATGCAATGACCTGAGTGCCTACTTCACTTTATCTTCATCTGGCAAGAATAATCATGAAGCACATGCATACACTGTCCTTCAGTTATCTCTCATACTCTCCATCTGCCCAGCCCACCTTCTTTTTTCTTTTATTTTGTTGATGCTATCCTTTAACCCCATTCACTTCTGTCACTTTCCTCTATTTTGTTCAATTGGTTAATAAACATTTATTAAGCACCTATATGCCAGGACCCTTGCTAAGTTCTGGGAATACAAAGAGTTAAAAGGCAGTCCCTGCTCTTAAGGAGCTCCTAGGGGCCACAACAAGCAAAGGAATATGTACAAATAAGCTATATGAGAACAAATTGGACATTATCAATGATTAAAAGCAACAGAGTTAAGAGGAGTTGGAAAAGGCTTCCTGTAGAAAATGGAATTTTAGTTGAGACTTGAAGGAAGCCAGTAGGCAGAGATGAGGAGGGGAAACATTCTAGGAAAGGGAAACAACCAGGGAAGATACTCTGAGCCAAGAGATAAAGTGTCTAATTTGGGAAACAAAGGAACAAGAAGGCCATTGACTGGATCAAAGTGAAGTAGGGATAAAAGGTAAGAAGTTTGGGAGCAGCGGAAGGGGCTAACTTATGAGGGGCTTTGAATACCAAACATAGGATCTGACATTTGGTGCTTGGAGGCATACAGAACTACTAAAATTTATTGATCAGAGGGGATGACATGGCTGGGGATATGGAGGATGAGAGATATTGAGAAGTCAAGAATGACACTTAGGGTGCAAGTCTTGCAAGTCTGAGAGATTGGGAAGATGGTGGTGCCATCCACAGAAATAGGGAAGATGGGAGAGGAAAAGATAATGAGTTCGTTAATTTCTCTTGCCCACAGTCACAATCAGCCTCTTCATTATGATATTCATTTTCAATCACTTGGAGACTTCACCATTTCATGTCTGGCAGTCATGAAACAACATCAACAGAACATGGTATTGAAAAGATGATTCTTTGATTAAGGGAGAAGTTTGGAGCTAATTAAATAACTTTGGAATATCCCAAAGGCAATCCAAGCTGCTCCCCTTCTTTTTAATTCTGAGCCCAAATTAGTATTTACTTCCAGTGTCTGTACAAGATGTGAATACTAATGCACAAGACAGACAATAGGTTGTCCATCCTTTTGCATACTATCAGTATGAACAAAGAGTATTCTTCCTCCACTTGATTTTTCCTATGTGGACACTTAGGCCAAACTCTTTGGAGTTGTTATAGGTTTCATCCAGAACCCTCTGCGGTGTTCTTGGACTTGATATGATATCATCTGTAAACAGGAAGACCTCACTATCTACAGGAAATCCTTCTTTGTTTTGGACTCTATACTGGATTTATACATGGATGATCAAATCCAGGAAATCTAGGAATACACACACACACATGTGTGTGTATATATATATATATATATATATATATATAAACATATAAGAATATGTATATACACACCTACACACACACACACACATATAATGTATTGGAGATAGGGGTAGAGACAGAGAGATTTAACAACTTCTTTTGTTCAGTCATGTCCAACACTTCATGACCCCATTTAGAGTTTTCTTGGGAAAGATACTGGAATAGTTTGCCATTTCCTTCTCTGGCTCATTCTAAAGATGAGAAAATTGAGGTAAACAGGGTTAAATGACTTGCCTAGTGTCACATAGCTAGTAAGTGTCTGAGACCAGATTTGAACTCAGGTCTTAATTCCAGACCCAGTGTTCTATCCACTGCACTACTCAACGATCCCTGACTTAACCAGTAGAACCCTTTAGAATGTAGTATTTTATCTGGACCTTGACAGGAATGTGGGATTCCAAGAGGCAGAGAGATGAAGAGGAAAAACATTTCAAACACAGAGAATAACCTGTTCAAAGGCATGGAAGTGGGAGATGAGAATAGTAGGTAGGCTAGAGTGATGACAGTGATTATCTAGTATGATTATGTTATCCATCTCAGATACACACTAATGAGATATTCAAAATGAAACCAGAGTAATTTCAGACAACTCCTTATTCAGGCCCTTTTATACAAACAAGGAGTTCACTAATGGAAATAGGGTAATGTTTTCTCTTAGAAAACCTGTCAGTAACTCATCCTGGCTATGAAATGACTAATCAGTGCTAGTTGTGATTTCCTGTAAAAAGTATTAGACTTGAATTTGGGAAGACCTGAGTTTGAATTCTGGTTTTTGACATTTAATAGCTGTGTATGTACATCTAACTTAACATCTCTAAGCCACAGTTTCCTTATCTGTAAAATGGGGTTAATTATCTTTGTCTATTTCGTGACGTTAGAGTTACAAAAAGTATTTTAGAATTGTTATTATTGAGATTACTGATTTAAAATTGGAAGAGATCTTGGAGACCATTTAGTTCATTAGATTGTAAGCTCCTTGAGGGCAGGGATTTTCTACTGGTTATCTTTTGCTTCTTTTTTTTAATCCCTAACACTTATCACAATGCCTGGCATATAGTGGACATTATATCTATATCTATATCGACTATATCTATCTATCTATCTATCTATCTATCTATCTATCTATATGGAGATATAGATACATAGATACAGATATCTATATATAGATATCTATATCTATATAGATTTGATAGATAGATAGATAGGTAGATAGATAGCTGGATAGATAGAAAGATAGATAGATAGATTTATTGATTCAACTCCCTAATTTTATAGATAGAAAAACTGTGGTCAAGAAAGTGCTTATCATTTGCCCAGGGTCAGAACTTCTCCACTGCATCTGATTGTTCAGTCAGTCTATCAACCAATAAGCATTAATTAAGCTCTACTCTACACGAGATCTTTTCTAAACCCTGAGAACATAAATAGAAGTAAAAATAAAGATTGTACCTGCCAATCAGGAACTTTCCTTCTAATATGGAAGACAACATTAAAAAGGGAACTGAAAAGGGAATGTGGTCAAGTGCAGAGAGTCAGAAGCAGAATCACAAGAGAAGTGAAGAATGGCTGTCCTGGTCCCTTCAGAATGGGGGCTCCAGGAGGAAACCACCAATGGGAGAAGAGGGGAGCCACAGAGATGGAAGGATGCTCCAGATCAAATGATATCATATAACACACTTAACACAGTGCCTGGCACATAGTAGGGGCTTCATTTATGCTTGTTTCTTTTCCTACCCATCCAAGGGGTTTATTAACTGAGGCAGGGTGGCATTTTCTCCTGTAAATCTGTCAGTGACTTATACTGGCTATGAGATGGTTTTTCAAATGGTAGCTGTTAAAGTTGCATTTGGGAAGACGTGGGTTCAAATTCCACCACAGATGCTGAGGAAGATTCTAAGATGACAGGGCAGTTGTGTTCAAGACCAAAAAGTAAGATGCAGAGATGGGAGAGAAATGAAGGGTTCACATGGGCCCTTCTTCAAAATGGAGGATCTGGGAGAAACTGACCAATATTGTTGCTACTCAGAAAACTGAGGAACACCTTTGAAGACTAGCAAGTTTTCCAAGCACTTATTAAAACCCAGTGCCCTGCCTTCATTTCCATTTCCCTTCAGCAATCAGGCACTGCAGAAAGCACCTTCATTTCTAGAAATAGACTTCTTCTAGAAGTTCTTGCTTCCTCCAAAGCACACCTCAGGTGCTACTTCCTGAATCCCCCAGGTGATATTGCTTTCTGCCTTCTTGACATTATTCTATATGACTCTATTTATCTGTGTACATGATGTTTTCTGTCTGCTAAAATTCAAGTTGCTTGAGGCTGGTCTGTTTTTGATTTTGGGCTCCCATTGCCTGCAAGAGAGCTTTGCTCACAATCAGCATTCATTCATAAATAGCAAACATTTCCATAGCATTTAAAGGTTTGGAAAGCATTTTTATAAATAGGATCACATTTGATCCTCTTGCACAACAACCTTGGGAGGTAAATGCTGTTATTATCCTCATTTTACAGTTGAGGAAACTGTGGCAGACATGGGTTAAGTGACTTTCCCAAGGTCATACAGATGTTAAGTGTCTGAATCAGGATTTGACCTCAGATGTTTCTGATACCAAGCATTGATTGATGCATTACAATCTTTTTTTTCCTCTGGTTACCACAGTTACCTGTAGATATCTGCATTGGCTTCCACATTAATTCTTCTAGTGGACAAGTTCCCAATTTAGCATACTTTGATAATTTTAAGTTAATTCCCCCAACATTTGTGAAGTGTATACTTCATACAGAGTACTCCACTACATGATAAGGAAACATAAAATTCCAAATGCCAATAGTTTCTGTCCTTGAGGAATTCCACTGATAGGAAAATTCAAAGCTGTTTCAAAAGGGAGAAAGGACTAATACCTAAAAGGGTGGGTAAGTGGTGCAATGTGGGAGGAGGCATCTACTCTGTGTTTGGAGGAAGGAGGGGTTCATGAATATTCTGTGAATGATTTATGGCAGGGCAAATGGGACAGGGGTCCTCATTTTGCCTTCTGGAAAGTTCTATCTTTGTATAGTTGCCCTGCTGTCCACAGCTTGGGAGGACAGTTGGAAGACTGGAAGAAGAATTGAATAGTATCTTCAGAAATATAGTATATTTCCAGAGTGGAAAGACATCTTAGATATAATAATAACAATAATAATAATAACAATAATAATAATTGATGTAGTGCCTACTATGTGCCAGGCACTGTGTTAAGCACTTAGTAATTATTGTTTTATTAAATTCTCACAACAACCCTGGGGAGTAGGTGCTATTATTATCTCCATTTGATTAATAGTAATAATAATAATAATAATAATAATAATAAATCAAACAACCCTGGGAGGTAGGTAGGTGACATTATTATCTCTATTTTATTATCAAGGAAACTCAGACAGACAGAAGTTTAATTACTTACCCAGGGTTACACAGCTAGAAAATGTCTGAGGTCACATTTGAACTCAGGTCTTCCTGATTCCAGGTCCAACACTCTATCCACAGCACCACTGAGATGCCTCTATAGGAGAATATAACACAATAGTACCCTAGTTCTCTGGGCTGCCAGATTAATATGAGAGACAATGTGAATATAATATATTAGGATTGGAGCCATGGATTCAAATATCACCTCTGATATTTAATAGTTTTTTGCCCATGAACAAACCTCTCAACCTCTCTGAGCCTCAGTTTCATCATCTGTATGGTTTGTTGTTGTTCAGTCATTTTTCAGTCATGTCCAGATCTTCATGACACCATTTGGGTTTTCTTGGCAAGGATACTGGAACGGGTTGCCATTTCTTTCTCCAGCTTATTTTATAGATGAGAAAACTGAAGCAAACAGGGTTAAGTGACTTGCGCAGGGTCACATAGCTATTGTCTAAGGCCAGATTTGAACACAGATCTTCCTGACTCCAGGTTTGACACTCTATCCACTGTGCCATCTAGCTGCTCTGTATCTGAAAAATAGCAACAGTAATGTCTATGGTGACATAGAAAAAACATTGACATTGTAATTAGAGGAATTTGGGTTCGATTCCATCTTTAGTTCTTACTATCTTGGTGACCTTGGGCAACACAATTAACATTCCCCCATCCCAACCCCACAATTAGTTTCCTAAAATACGCTGTTGGAAAATGTGATTCCCTAAACTCATTCCAGCCCTAATGTTATAATTCTATGTTCTAATTCACAGGGTGGCCATGATGCTGTAGTGAGGCAGTATATTGGAATTGCTTCACAAACTTTAAAGTTTTATCTAATTTTCACTTATTGGGTTCTGTGCACTCTACTATTATACATGGCTTCCTCCATTTTCTGAAGAATACTTACCTGTGAGAGCTGGAAGGAAGCTTGGAGATGTTCTATACTGGCCCCACCATTGTACATGGGAAAGAACTGAGGAACACAGGTGAAATGACTTCCCCAAGGTCTTCCCACTTTGAGTGAGCCCTACTGTGCTCTCATCTTTGGGGTATTGTTCTTTTATCTACCTCTTGGGGACGTTAGAGGGCTATAATTGTGATCGGGGGAACTGGACTGGAATCTCATTTCAGAAACTTGTTGGCTGTTCATGACCACTGGGTAAGTCATTGTATGTTGTCCCTCTTAGCCTCAATCTCTTCATCTGTAAAATGAAGATAATACTAGCACCTACCTCACAGGGTTTTTATGAGAATCAAATTACATATCCAGATTTAGATTTAGATTTACATAGGTCAGGACGGGGTGGGGGAGGGAGAGCTTTAGAGATATAGAGATCCATGAATATAGGCTAGTATCTGTAAATAGGTATAAATACTGTCATTTTTGTTGTTGTTTAGTCATTATAGTTGTGTCTAACTCTTCATGACTCTATTTTGGGGTTTTCTTGGCAAAGATATTAGAGTGATTTGCCATTTTCATACCTATGTATTTTCATAAATACATATATATGTATATGTGTATGTATGTATATTCATCTGTATATGTATGTGTGTATATATATATGTGTGTGTGTATGTATCAATATATCATTTGACAGATGAAGAAACTGAGGCAGTGTTAGGTGACTTGCCCAGGCATAACATAGCTACTAAGTGTCTGAAGCTGGATTTAAACTCATGAAGATGAGTTTTCATGATTCCAAGTGTGATGCTCTATCCATTGTGCCACTTAGCTGCCTATAAATATATAGAGATCTATAAATATTTTATTTATAAATTTTCTATTTATAAATAGATATAAATATATAGAAATCCATTTATGTCTATAAATCTATCTAGATATCTTTCTGTATACACACACACATACACACATATGTACATATATTGCATTCCTCTACTTCTCTTACTTCTCAAAATCCTTTCTGAGCTCTTCTATGACCTGGGACTGATTCATATTTTTCTTGGAGGCTTTGAATGTAGGAGCTTTGACTTTGTTGTCTTCTGGTTGTTTGTCTTGATCTTCTTTGTGACCAAAGAAAAATTCTATGGTCTGACTTTTTTTGTGCAATTTGCTCATGTTCCCAGACAATTACTTGAGTTTTAAACTCTTTGTTAAGGTAGGGGTCTGTTTCCAGTGTGGAGAATGTACTGTCCCAAGCTTCAGGGGTTTTCAGAGATACTTCTAGGGACCTGTAAATTTTTAGTTCTTCCAAGGTGGTATGATGAAGGGCAAGGTGTTTATTCCTTTCCTGACCAGTACTCTGGTCTATGGGTGACCACAAGCACTCTTTTCCATCTTGGAACTGTAAGGAGGATTCTCACTACACCACTACTACAAGCTTCACCATGCCAGTGCTCCTCCTTGCCCCAGGACCGCCACCTAGAACTGAGACTCAGATCCAAGCACGGGCAAAGCAAGAGAATCATGCCTCAGCACCAGCAAAGAGATCCCTGAAATCCCACTCTTATCAGGCACTCGATTCCCCCTCAATCTGTAGGCCGAGCTCCAGAAGCAGCCATCGTCCTAGGGGTGCCCTGGGACTGGGGTTGGGACCAAGCTTCTCTCCCAATATGGTCACAGACTTTTCCTACTGATCTTCTAAGTTGTCTTTGGTGTTTGTGGGTTGAGAAGTCTGGAAACCTCCACAGCTACCCATGATTCAGTTCCCTGAGGGCTGCTCCAGGTTCACAGAGGCCTGGTCTTTGCCTTGGGGGCCCATGCTGAACTGTGTTCTTCTTCCAGCCCAGCGCAATAGACCTTTCTAATCAATCATCCAGGTTGCCATGGGCTGGAAATTTGTTTCACTCTTCCTTTTTTTGGGTTCTGCTGCTCCAGAATTTGTTTAGAGTCATTTTTTTACAGGTAATTGGAGGACTTTGGGGGAAAGCTCAAGCAAGTCACTGCTTTCACTCTGTCATTTTGGCTCCACCCATATAATGCCTTCCTAATATGATCCATTGGCACTAGTGTACTGTGAATTGCTGTAAATCTGTAAAATGAATTGGAGAAGGAAATGGCAACCCATTTCAGTATCCTTGCCAAAGAACTAGGCTAAGGGTAACCTAGTTCCCCCTGTACTTCCTTTTTTACCCAATCTGTGACCCACATGTTTCTGCAGCCAGTGGGGCACATTCAATTTCCCAATATGCTCTTTTGGGAGGCTGTGATAAGCCTCCACAGTGGTCAGCAAGGTGAAGTCCCCCACTGATGTGATAAATGGTTAAGAAATTGGGTAGAGAAGAGTTCCCTAGACCTTTAGCTCCCTTAGGAAATGCCTGACCCAAACAATCCAGGAGCTAGCCACTGGGACCCCACCCCACCCTACAAATGTTAGCCTGTTACCCTTGATAGGATTTGTCTCTCACTCCTAGCAAAGCCTTAGAAACTTCTACAGGCATCTTTGAATTCAGAGCTCTTACCTCTGATTTTTAGCATATCCAGGTGGCAACTCTGCCCTTCCCCATAGGCATTACCTGGAATTCCATTGAGCTGGTGCCCCACGTCCCTGCCTCTTCTTTGCTGACCTATCCATTCATCTCTGGATCTCTTTACCTCCACTTGCCTCCTGTGGGCTGTGCTGTTGATGTGTCTCCAACAAATTTGCTCCTCAGTGATTTAGGAGTCTAACCCCATGAAGCAGTTCCAGGTTAGTGGGGAGGTCTAATATATAAGTATGATATGTTGTCCCTAGCTAAGACAACAGTTGAAACACTTGCCCCATTATCCTGATGCACATAATGCTGTAACTCTGGAAGTGATTGTAAGGTCTGTGGGCCTATACCCTATGTCCCAGCATCAGGGAATATCTCATCCTTCAGCACATGAATAGCTGCCCATGGAAATAAGTTTAGGAGATCCTGCATGGGGAACATTCTCACTGTTCCCCATGTCCCAGCAGACAGGGACACCCACTCCTTAGGAACTGCCCTATTAGTGGAGGGACAGGATGAAATGTGAAACCCTACAGATCTATGGATATATATATATGTGTGCATATATATGTGTGTGTGTGCATGTGTGTATGTGTATGTGTATATACATATATGTATATGTGTACGTGTATACATATATGTATATTTATGTATACACACATCTTATATATGTATCATGCACATGTATCTGTTTTATGTACACATATGTAGATATATACAAATATACATATAATAACATTTATGGGGCAGCTAGGTGACACAGTGGATAGAGTACTCAGCTTGGAGTCAGGAAGACTCATCTTCATGAATTCAAATCTGGTCTCAAACATTCAAATCCAGCCTGAGACATTTACTAGCTATGTGACCCTGGAGAAGTCACCTAACCCTGTTTGCCTCAGTTTCCTCATTTGTAAAATGAGTTGGAGAAGGAAATGTCAAACTACTCCAATACCTTTCCAAGAAAACTTCAAATGGGGTCACAAAGAGTCAGATACTACGAAATGACTGAGCAACAGAGCTAGTGTTTATACAGTACTTAAAGGTTTTCCAAGTGCTTTACAAATGTTATCTCATTTTATCCTCACAACAACCCTGAGAAGTAGGTTGTTACTATAACCTTCACTTCATAGATGAGGAAACTAAGGCAGAAAGATTGGGTGACTTGCCCAGGGTCACATAGCTAGTAAATGTCTCAAGCTGAATTTGAACTCACCTGAATCCAGCACTATCCATTGCAGCACAAGGCAGACTTTAGGATACTTTGCAGATTTCAAAGTGCATCCCTATGTTGGCCATTATTTTTCTTGTTTTTATCTTGTTCCCAACTCTTTCGGTGGGGAGGAGAGAAGGGACTAAGTATTTGTTCAGCACCTGCTATGGTGCCAGGTGTTTTACAAATATCTCATTTGATCCTCATGACAACTTTTCGAAGTAGGTGATGTTATTATCCCCATTTTACAGTTGAGTACACTGAGGTAAAGAGAAGTTTAAGGGGTTTGCCCATAGTCACATGGTTAGTAAGCGGGGTCTGAGGCTGTATTTGAACTTAGGGTTTCTTGACTCTTGGCCCAACACCCCGTCTACCACACCACCTAACTTCCTACGCTGAGAAAAGTCACTATCTAGCTGTTATCATTTTTAATTTTCTGAGAAATGCTGCAAGGTGGATTAAAAAAAGCCCTGCTTTTTATCATTAAATAAATGTATTGAGAAGTATTATTATTAGCCTCTTAATTAAAACTGAAGTCAATTCATTTTTGTTTCATTTGTGCCTTTACTTTTATATTATAGTCATAAATGTCTGTTTCTTAATTTAGAAATATCAGTGAGGGTGTCTGTCTGAGAAGTTTCCTGAACTGATGGTCACCTTCATGAGTCACTCTAGGTGTTGTAAGTGGTATAGTCAATAAAGGCCGTTAACAGAGGAATCAGGAAGCTGGGACTCTGGACAATCTGGTTTCCATCATTTCTTGTCCCAGTCCAGAAAAGTGAAAAGATCATTGGACACTAAGTCAAGAAGACCTGCATTGAAATCTTGCCTTAGATGATTATTTATTGTGTATGACCCTGAATCAGTTTACTTAACATCTTTCAGCCTCAGTTGACCCCTCTGTAAAATGGAGATGATAATAGTACCTACTTCGAAGGCCTGCTGTGAGGATCAAAAGAGATAATATTTGTAAAATATACAAAACTGTCCTTGAAGTTAAGAATTGGATTGATAATCGGGTTCAAGTACAAACTCAAGTCAAATATATACCAAATATATGTCCCCGGGCCGGTAACCCATTCTAAACAATGCAGAGGGTAGTACTTGCCTCCATTGACAGAGGGAGTTTCACTACACAGAAATCCCTATACCAATAAAATCAATGCCCATCTCTGTCTATGTAAAGAACATTACAAAATTTGAAACCCTTAAGAGATATTTATTATTATTATTATTATTATTATTATTATTATTTACATTTTTAGCTTCTTCCCTTCATAAGAAAACTTATTTTTGAGGGTTGGGAATCAGAATAGAGAATTGTTTTCTCCCTTTAATTTAAAAGTTTTGTTTTGAAGTCATTCAGAAGTGATCATTTGCATGCCTGTCTCCAACAGACTGCCAAGAATTTCAACTTGCTACTTAAAACCGTTCATTACAGTAGCAAATGATCCCTTTGGGGGACCTTGGTTTCCTCTTTGGTTTCCATTCCCTAGAGTTACATATTTCAATTTAGAGCTTCACACAGGAAACAGAGGGAAGCGTTCCCACTCAATTGGAACTTTCCTCTCCCCACTGGGCAAGGCATTCATTTCCAAGTCCTGTGAGGAGCAGGGAATATTCATCAAACTTTAGTAATAGGCCTTCACTATTGAAATTAACCTGCAACAGGTACCTATAATTGCATGCAATGCATATTTATTGGCCAATCCTTCAGTTCACTGAAGAATGCTACTACAATTGGCACCACCATAACGAAATTTCTGTTGATTTATGGGAAGTATACACAGAGCTCCCAGTCTCAGCCCTTCCCCACATCATGATTGCGTTTCTCAGGAGAGTCTCACTTTCAAATGATCTTGTTAGATATTGTTGGAAATTGTTACATTTGCATACCATGAATGTTAAAACTCAGAAAATACTCAAATGCCAATTAGAACTACCAAGCTTTTTTCCCTAATTAATCAGTCACGGAAGAGCAGCTCCAGGTGTTTTTCAGGAGCTAAACATCAGTGGAAGTCTCAGCATTATTAATCTTGACCCAGGAGTCACTGTAGGAAGATTCCTTCAAGGTGATTGAAGGTGGAGGGCCACCCTAAGATAAATTTATAAGTCTGCAGGAGAAGTCATTCCCAAGTTTGGAATTAACTTGATTTGAGAGGATAAGTTGTCCTCGAGCCCAGTTGACTCAATTATTTCTGAAAATCTTAGGGCCAGGCTTCCTAAAGAATTTGACAAGGAATTTGGAACTTGTTCATGAATAGAGATGTCCAAAAGAGGAATGAGCTATCCGTAGGCAAGGATGAAGCCTCCCACACTAAAGATCTTGCACCAAAAATTGAAATGAACCCTTGTCAACTATGTTTTGGTGGGGATACATGTTTGGGAAGTAGTGTGTAGATGAGAAAATTACAGAGGCCTCTTTCAACTTGGAAATTCTGGCATTCTGGTAAGTTAACACTTGGTAGTTATGAAATTGGTACCTGTTAGGTAATTAGCAGAGAATAGGAGAAGGATGTTCAAAGGAGGGTTGAGCCCAGTTCCTTGCATCATGAAGCTCCTAATCCTACCTTAGAATATTCATGACTTCATTTTTCTATCCCCAGTGCCTGCCATATAGAAGGTGATTAATAAATGATTTTTGATTGATTGGTAATAGGACAAAACAGTGTGCCAAATGCATGTTATATAGGACATGCTATAGAAAACAAATAAGAAAAGGAAAAAGTGTTGGCTTGAATTGAAAATTTAGGCTTCAATTTCTACTTTTATGACTCTAGGTAAATCCCTTAATCTCACTAAACTTCAACTATCTAATCTATAAGATGGGGATAATAATATTTTCATTCCCTACCTCATAGGAATGTTATGGAGAGAGCTCTATAAACCTCAAAGTACTATACAGACATGAGATATTGTTAATAAAGAAGTAGAGACATAAATGAACAAATGAATGAATGAATAAAATTCAGTGAAGGAGAAAGATAACTGTAGTCCAGAGCTGCTAGCGGAAGTTTGCATAGAGGAGGTAGGATCTGAAGGATGTTGGCACAGGCAGTGTATGGAGTCAATAAAAGAGCATTCTCTGAGTGACTTTGGCCAAGTCATTTCAACATCCTGAAATTCAGTTTCATATTTTATGAAAATAAATGAGAAAAAATGGACTAGAAGGCTTACACATCCCTCCTACCTCTAAATCTACGTTCCCTGTTACTTCCTGGATAAGATAGAAAATCCTCTGTTTAGCATTTAAAGATCCTTTGAAATTTAGCTCCAACCTTCCCTTCCAACTTTATTATATACCAGTCCCTTAATACTCTCTGGTCCAGCCAGACTGACCTTTGGGCTCTCCTTAAAGTCTGATATTTCATCTCCTACCTATGGACCCTTGCACTGGCCAATCACCAAGATTGGAATGTTTTCCCCACCTCCATTTCTTTTGAGCTACTTCAATTCTGCTTCACTCATAGAGTCCAGTACCTTTTCTGATGAAAGCAGACCATGGCGGGCAGTCCTCTGCCGGTGTCTCCCATATCATACAATCAATTCCAAAGTTCTTAAGACCTTGAGTGTGTCCTTGAGTTGCTTTTTCTGACCACCATGTGAGCATTTGTCCTGTGTGAGTTCTCCATAAAATAGTCTTTTTGGCAAACACAAGTGTGGCATTCAAACAACATGGCCAGCCCATTGGAACTGCACTCTCTGCAGTAGAGTGTGAATGCTTGGCAGTTTAGTTCGAGAAAGGACCTCAGTGTCTGGTACCTTATCCTGCCAAGTGATCTTCAGAATCTTCCTAAGACAATTCAAATGGAAGTAATTCGGTTTCCTGGCTGCTATACTATCCAGGTTTCATAGGCATACAATAATGAGGTCAGAACACAACACAACGCAACAATCACAAAACAACACAGCACAACACAATATAACATAATATATAATATAATTAATATAACATAACATAATATCATATCTCATATCTACATATAATATATATGCTAGTTGACTGACTACATATGTTTACATATATCAGTTGTCTCTATCATGTAATATAAGCTGAGTACAGAGATAGAGTCCTTTGTGTGTGCATAGACACAAATATACATATACATATATGTATGTATATCTTATTATATTATAATATAAATAAAATATGCTATAATAGCACATATATTATATATAATTCATATGCATATACTGTATATGCATTTGCACACATATTATTTATGATTAATTTTAATCATTTGTTGCTTCTCACCATCTATTTTATATATTATTTAAATGAATTCAAATTCACCCCTTTAGAATGTAAGCCACTTGGGGGCAGAAGCTGTGTTATTTTTAGCTTTACATCCCCAGCACCTAGCTGAGTGCCTAGCACATAGCAGGGGCTTAATGAATACTTGTTGAACTGAATTGAATTGAACCTGGTCTAGTGTGTGTCTCTCTCAGCTTCATGGCATGGATTGGGAAGGGAAAGAGGAGAGCAGATGGACTGATTGGTCACTGATTCCCAGAGACCTTGGTAATAAATGAGCAACTTCCCTCAATTAACCAAACACAGGCAAAGCAGTCTATCCTCAATCCACACTCCCCTCCATACTAATTAGGAAACCTCGCCTGGGGGCATGTCAGTTTAAAGAGTCTAAAGTTCATTAAGAGAGCTTAAAGTAGAGACATCCATTTATTTCAGTTTACCTTAAAGACCTCTCTAATCACCTTCATTATATTTTGAATTGGTGTTACCCAGTAGCAATTAGAAAAAAAAAATGCCTCTGCCAGGGGCATTTGGCTTTGTGGGCATAAATGTGTCATCCTGACCCACTCACTTTTCTGTTATTTATAAATTATTCAGGCCATCCCATGACAGAGGCCGCCACAGCCTACACAGCAACCCAATTTGAAGAAACTCAGATAGAAAGAGCACTCAGGAATTTTGTACTTTTTTGTACTGGCCCCGACAACTTGCCAAATCAAAACCGCTTCCTCTTTGGCACTTCGTATAATCACATTGCACTTAATTGTATTTCATTTCCATCATCGTCCCCAGAAAGCTGAATGTCCTTGGCCACTATTCCCTCTGCCTTTGCCTACTCGGAACACACTCCCAGAACTCTATGCCCAGCCTAAGCCAGAATCCTTTCCTGGAGTCTCTGTTTGCTCTTTGGACTTAAGAAGATGTATGAAGACGTTTCATAATTGCTCCAGACTTGGCATTTCCATACGAAGACACAGTCAATAATATTCTAATGTGGGTAGTTTAGACATTTCATTAAATGGAATATTGTCGATGAAATCCAGTGTAAAACATGTTTCTATAATATTATAATGGATAATGCTTTATTTTAAATGCACGGCAATAAAATGCTGCATGTCATGAATTTTGCAGTTGAAATAAATCAGCTCTTTATTCGTTTAGACGTCCTGTGCACCTCATAATCTGTGCCATAAACTAGTTTCTAATGAAATCTGCAAATAAAATTTCAAACTGGGAGGCTTATCAAGCAGAATGTAAATTTTCTCAGGTGCAAATACGGAGGGAGGGCAGAGGTCTCTCATTTTTCTACTAATGATCCCAGATGTTGTGGTGTTCTTTTTCACCAGGAAGATTGGATCTTCTGAAATATCTGGGCAGAACTGCATCTATCAACTCTAGTGACCTGGGCAAGCATGACAACCTGAACCTTTGGGGCAGGAACAGGAAAGAAACCATTAAATCAACTTTATAAGATGAGTTCAGTTACTGGTAGAGAAGAGACTTCAATCATCAGTGGTGTAAGGTCACTCTTGGTGAAGCTACTACCAGTAGAGAGAAAAAGGAAGGAGCAGATACAGACAAATCTAGGTGTGAAGGAGCTTATGTGGGATGTAACTATAATGGGAGGAGAGGCATACAGCTTCCTAAATTAATTGGTTATTTCCCTAACTCTAAGCTCTATTGTATCAACATACCAAAAGAATGTAAATGTTATTAGCACCCTCTAAATGTCAGTGCCCTAGGGCAAAGTTCTGATCTCCCTGCCCTAGTTACATGTTGACATATAGAGAATTATGTTAGACACCCACTCTGGAGAAACTTACCCTCAGGTTTGTTGAAACAACAGTAGCCCTTTCTGTATGGTTTGATTCTCAGGATGGGTTTGGAGGGGTTCATAGTGTCAAGGTGAGAAGAAATCTAAGTAGAATTCATTCTTCTTAGTCTGTAGGATTGAGAGTTGGAAAGAGCCTTAGAGTTCCTTTAATCCAACCCTCACATTTTACAGCTATGAGCACTGAGACCCAGAAAGGCTAGGTGAATTAGCTAACTAATGTCATACCAATTTGAATCCCAAACCTCTCACCTGAAATCAAGTATTAGACTCTTTTTTTTTCTTTACCGCAAACTTCCCCTGCCTGCCATCACGGAACTAGATCTGGCGTGTCCTTAACACACCAGAACATCGAATCCAACTCCTTCATTTTACATATCAGGAAAGAGAATTTAAGTGATTTACCTAGGGTCACACAAGGTCAAATTTATGACCTGTGACTCTAAATTCATTCTGCCAAGTTAAATGCCTTTTGAAGGAAATCATTATCAGCTCTCTCACCTGTAAAGTCAGAAAGTAACACAACTATTAGGCGAAGGTGTGTGTGGGAGCCAGCTCAAATTGTGACAGCTTATTGTTCAATATTCAATGTGAGCATTTGAACCTAGGATATGGGCAAATGCCACAAATTAGTGTTTGATTTTTGTTTAGTTTTATTTTTTGATTATCTAGTTAAAATTATCTAGTTAAAAAAGCTAAAGTAAAAAGCATATCTAGTGTACCTTTTTTTTTTTTTTAAAGAAAGACTGTTGTTAAATGTTTATCAGCATATCCCTGTCCAGGATCTGTTCCATCTCCAAGATTCTATAATTCTTTAAGTTTCTACTAGCACTGGGAAAGCTTTTACAGGCAAGTCTGAAGCTATGCCTTGGGCCATTCACTTTTAATCCAACAACCATTTTCCCCTGATAGTCAGTATAGGATAAAACGGAGGTCTCCATAAATACTATAAGAAGAAGTGGGCATGGTAATACAAGGTGATGGGAGGCTGGTGGTAACAACAAAGGGGCATTTTATAACTTGGTTTAAGACGTCTATTCAGGGGCAGCTAGGTGGCGCAGTGGATAGAGCACTCGCCCTGAATTCAGGAGGACCTGAGTTCAAATCCGGCCTCAGATACATAATGCTTATTAGCTGTGTGACCCTGGGCAAGTCACTTAACCCCATTGCTTAGCCAAAAAAAAAAAAAAAGACTTCTATCCATCTCTGTACATCTCTATAACATCTCCATCATTTATTTTTTCTTGGAATCATAGGAAGTGACTGACTTCTGAGTGGCATAGTACATAGAGGGTTGGGCTTGGAGTCAGGAAGACTTGAATCCAATTTTTGACTAAGATACTTTCTATGGGTATGACCATGAGTGAATCACATCCCTTCTCTGGCCCCCCAGTTTCCTTGTCTATAAATTAATGTGTTTGGATGTGATAACTTCTAAGTTTCTATTCAGATTGAAATCAACAATCTTGGGATGCTATAAGATGAGGATTGAGAGCCATGTCCAGCTAAAGAGACCATCTGAAAAACCTCTTTTCATTGCCTAGTGGAGTATTTCCAATTCCTAACAGAGTAAAAATGCTAGTTGAATTGTATCAGCTTGGGTTCATATTACAGATGAAAGATCAGAGAGGTGGTCACTGTCCCAAGGTCACATAGGAAGTAAATAGCAATTTTTTCCTCCAAATTGAGTTCTCATTTCACTATAATATGCTAGTCTCCAATATTTCCCCTCCCCCTCCCCCTCCCCTATTCATTCCTTTGATTAAAATACATTCCTGGGCAGAATTATTCGGGTCAGGTAAAAGTTGGGCAATTGTCCCAAGGAGACCAATGGCATGTCCACATCTGGGAATTCTTGTGATTTAGGGTGATTATAGCTGAGCTGTAATGAATGCATATTAAGGCTTTCTTTAGAGACTACAGAAGAACATTTGATTCATAAACAAATTACTCTGAGCCAGTAATGCAGGATAAAGAAATAGCAGCTAATTTAAACAGTGAATCAAGTGCTAGACAGCATGATATAGATCATGCAATTTGAAGTATAATGTAGAAAATGAAAGTAATAACTACCAGAGCAAATACTCTTAACACTCAACCAGCCAGAGGTAGGCAGGAAAGAGCAGAGAAGAGGAGTAGTGTGGGAGGGAAACATGGTACAATGTGATGAGTCACAGGTAAGCAGTCAAATGAGGTCTTAGTGGTAGAGTCAAAAGTGATTTGGTGTGAGAGGAGCTTGGTTCAAATCCCATCTCTGCCACTTACAAGGTGCACGACCTTGGGGAAGTCACAACATCTCTGGGACTCAGTTTCCTCATATGTCAAATGAGAGCATTGTACTCTTTATGGTCCCTTTCAGCTATAAATCTAGGTTGTGATGACACTCTGACCTGAGTTTTAATTCAGCCTCTGTTACTTACGAACTGTTTGACTCTGGGAAAATCACTTCCCTAGGCTTCAGTTTCTTTTTTCTATGTGGTAGTGGTGGTTATCCTTCATGCTTGGAAAGGACCAAAATGTCATCATTAAGTTGGAGGCAAGCTCGTTTTCTTTGAAATGAGGTCATTGGAATAAATGTCAGCTAAGGTCTCTTGCATAAACAATCTATGATGCATTAACCTGGATTTGAATCCAGCTCTTTCAAACATTAGTGTATGATCTTAAATACCCAAATTAACCTGGTCATATGGAGAAAGACACTATCTGCATCCAGAAAAAGAACTAAGAAATAGAAGTATTTATAGAATAATATGTATATATATATGTACGCATGTATAAACACACACAAATTTATACACATATGTGTGTATATATGCATGTGTAAATATATGTGTCTGTGTGTATGCATATGCATAATTTCTGTGTAATGGTAGCAATTTCTAAGGTGGGGTGGGGCAAGAGGGAAGAAAAAAAGAAGAATAAATTTACATGATAACTTTATTATACATTTAAAAGGAATAGAAAGTTGTACTTAATAGATTTTCAGTGTTATGTGCAATCTTTTTATTATTATACTATATTATGAAAATGTTTGTTTTATTCCAGAAATTAAAAATAAAAAAAAATAGCTGTATAACTAGACAAATGGTCCTAGTTGGCAGTTTACCTTTCTGTAAGAATGTAAGCTCCCTGAGGACAAAGGCTACTATTTTTTTTCCTTTTTATTTCCAGTGCCTATTATAGTGCTGGACTCATATTATCTTAAAACACTTGGTTGTTTAATTGATTGATTGTGTAAAGTGAAGGTTTGGACTATTTGATCAGACTGTTCTAAAATATATGAAGTGTTTTCCTGAGGAAATAGGAGTTGATTTTCATCATTTAGTCTCAAAGGTCAAAAGTAGGAACAATGGACAGAAGCCATAGACAGGCAGAGCTGTCCCACAGAGGAATGGGATTGTTTCAGAGGTATTGAGTTCCTGAAACCAGAAGTATTCCAATGAAAACTGGATGACTACTTCTTGGGAAGGGTTGGAAGGGAATTTCTCCTTTGAATAAGGAGCCCCATTAGATGATTTTGGAGTCAATGAGCTCCCTAAAGCAGATGGATGAGACGACAGACAAACAACTATTTATAAACAAACTATTTACAGGATGAACAGGAAATAATCAACATAGGTAAGACTCTAGTTTTAAGAAGGATTGGTAAAGGCTTCATGTAGATGGTGAGATTTGAGCAGACTTGAAGAAAATCAGACAAACCAAGATGCATAGATGAGGAGAGAGAACATTCCAGACATGGGGAACAGCCAGTGAAAATGCCCCGAGCTAACAGATGGAAGATCGTGTTCATTGAAATGCAAGGAGGTCAGTGTCACTGGATTGAAGAAAATGTAGTATGTTTGTGTGTGTGTGAACATGCAAGCATGTGGGGGGTTGTAAGGTGCAACAAAACTAGAAGGGGGGATTAACAAAGGTTATGAGGGGCTTTGAATGCCAATAAAGGATTTTATATTTAATCTTGGAGGTAATTGGGTGGCTGATTTGGTGCAGTAGATAGAGTGCTAGGCCTGGAGTCAAGAAGGTATATTTATATGCATATATGTATACATGTATGAGCATCTACACATATGCATGCATATACAGACATATATGCATATGTGTAAATAGACACATGCATGAGCAGCTAGATGGCACAGTAGGTAGAATGCTAGACCTAGAGGCAGGAAGACTCATCTTCCCGAGTTCAAATCCAGTCTCAGACACTTACTAGCTGTGTGACCCTGGGCAAATCACTTCACCTTGTTTGCTTCAGTTTCCTCATCTGTAAAATGTGCTGGAGAAGGAAATGGCCAAACCACTCCAGTATCTCTGTCAAGAAAGTCCCAAATGGGGTCACAAAGAGTAGGACACAACGGAGAACACCCGGACAACAGCAACAACAGCAGGGGATCCCTGGGGTTCTTTGAATGTGCGTGTGAGTGTGCATGTGTGTGTGCATGTGTGTGCGGTGGGGTAACCTGAGCTTCAGGAAAAGCACTTTTGTGGCCAAATGGAGGATGAACCAGAGAAAGGAGAGTATTGGGGCAGGCGGAGAAACTCTGAGATTATAGGAGTCGTCTAGCATTTGGAATCCCCAAGGTTCCCCTTCACCACGAAGTCCCCAAAGCAAGTCAATTAGAGGTTGAGGTCTCCAGGTGGGCTCACATGCTTTCAGGCATGTTTCAGGCTTGTAGTTGGATTGGGCGAAGCTTAATACAAAGGACCCTCAATTGTTTAGTGATGGCATGTGCCCCTGCGATTGCTCCCTGTTGGATAAGGCATGTCATGGCACAATACCATAGAACACAAATCATGCTATGGGCTACCTGAACAACACAAAATAATATTCTGGAAAGAATATTAAGTTCTAATCCCATTCTTGCTACTAACTCACTGTATGGCCTTGGCCCTAGCCCATAAACCCTATAGAACTAGCCTAACTCTTCTGTAAAATGAGAGGGTTTGTGGCTTCCCAAATCCCTTCCAGGTCTAATATTACATAAAGGAAATAGAGATCATGTCATTTGTAAACAAGGTGAAGACACTAAATCATTAGGGTATTGAACCTGAAGTCAGGAAGGTTCCAATTGTGACTCAGATACTTGTCAAACCCTGGCCCATTCACTTAATCACTCTGGTCTTCAGATCCTGTATAAGTAAAGGGAGACAGCTGTACTCAATGGCTTCTAAGGTCCTTTTGAGCTTAAAAACTTGAGCAGCTGGTGGTGTAGTAGCTAGAACACTGGGCCTGGAATCAAGAAGATGGGAGTTTAAATCCAGCTTCAGACACTCATTAGCTGCATGATCCTGGGAAGTCATTTAAACTCTGTTTGCTTCAGTTTTCTCAACTGTAGAATGGAAATAATAATAATGCCTACCTTGCAAGGTTGTTTTGAGGATCAAATCAGATAACATTGGCAAAGCACTTAGCATAGTGTCTAGCATATAGTAGGTATTATATAAATGCTTAATCTCTTCTCTTCCCCAGCACTGTAATATTAGGAATCTGGAGAAGAGAAGATTCAGGACAGAGGAAAAGATTTATGATAACTATCTACTATCTAAGTATTTGATGGGCCATCACATATGGGAGAGATTGGAGTTATTCTGTTTGACTCAGGAAGGAGGAAGTAAAAACAATGGCTCAAAGTTTTAGGAGTAGAGGCAGACAGTTTAAAATAAAGAGGTGCTTCCTAAAAATTAGAGCTGTTCCAGAGTGGTATAGGCTGCTTCAGGAAATAGTGTGTGCCCCACCCCAAAGTCTATAGACCAAAGGCTCAATGACCACAAGGTGGGCATGCTATAGAGAGAATTCTTACTCAGGCATACGTTGGGCTTCGAGAAGTCTTCTACTTCTAAGGTTCTTGGATTCTAGGATTCTGGTAACTGTTATATCTGCAGCAAAATTTAAGGAAAGAGTGGATGAAGATCATACAGTCAGTTACCACTTATATATGGCATTGAATGGGCTTGGAATTGTAGCTCTCTGAATGGCATATATACAACATTAAGTTGAATGGACCATTGATCTACTCCTCACTGATATTTTTAAGAGAGAGAGAAAGAGATGATAGCTAGATATAGATATATTTATATGACGAATAGAAAAAGCAACAGAAGGAAGGCACTAGAATTAAGAGGTATTAGGATCTCTCTTCATGGATAGATAGATAGATATAGGGACATGCATTATATATATAATATGTATATATATATTCAACTACACAATATACATACACACATACATATATAAATATATTTCAGAATCCTTCTTGATACTACTGCCTTCTGTGTCTATTTATGTATACACACATATGTGTAGGTATATGTGTACATATATGTGTATACATGTGTGTATATATACCTACACACACATATACACACACATACATATACATATTTGAGTGAGGTATTACAGCGGATGGGGAGTGATTGGCCCGAAATCAGAAAGACTTGAGTTCAAATCCAGTCTCAGACACTTATTAGCTGTGTGACCTTGGACAAATCACTGAACCTTGTTTGCCTCAGTTTCCTCATCTGTAAAATGAGCTAGAGAAGGAAATGGAAAATCACTCTAACATCTTTGCCCAGAAAATCCCAAATAGGACCATCTAAGTTGGACTTGACTAAAACAACTGAACAACAACAAATACAGGTACATATACATGTGTGTGTAAATGTGTATATATGTATATATATATATGTATACACATAGGTGTATATATCACATGTGCATGTACCCATGTATGTATGTATATATAAGTATGCATGTGTGTATTTGTGTATGCATATATGTATATTCATGCATTTGTATATGTATACAGGGATGCAGATAAATATATACATGCATGTAAAAGTGTATACATATGTGCACACATATACATGCATACACAAAATTGTTGTAGTTAGGTAAATATCTATAATGATATGATATATAAATAGAACTAAAGCCAGAGCTGGAAATAGAAAAAGAGATAAAGATAAAGATACAAATAATAGTAGCCTCATTGTCACCTGATGATTTATACTTATACACCTCCTTGAACCTGTGCATATTTATGAAGATTAGAAATGTCAGTGAAGTACAGATCAATGGTCCATTCAGCTCAGTGTTGTGTGTCTACCGTTCAGTAAACTACAATCCCAAGCCAGCATCCAGTGCCTACCACTAGTTAACCCTAAACCATACTACTTCTTCTGCCAAACAGTCCAAGGTAGATGCCAAAGCTATCCCAGCAAATAAAAAAAAAAATGAGCCTGCCTTTTCATTGTCCCTTGAATATATTCCCTTGCTGAACATTACAGCTGTTTTAATTGGGCTGTCCATAAGGGGAAATGTGGAAACTGTGATCATCTGTTTTACCATATTATTTGACTGGGCTTTTTGGAGAAACTAAACCTTCAACATTTCAATGCTTGAGCTATGTAGGAAAGGATCTATATATAATTCTCTCACCTCCATGCTTTTGCGCAAGCGGCTGCGCATGCCTGTCATGCACTTCCTTCCCACTTTGTCCTGAAAGAATCCTGGCTTCCTTCAAGGCACAACTCAGATGTTCCCTCCTAAACAAAGCCTTTCCTGACTTCCCATTTTTTGATAACATTTTGGAACTTACCTCCCATTAAAAAAAATGCTTAGATCATGCGTCTCCCCAGTATTACATACTTCCCTTAAGTGCAGTCAATCCACAAGTGTTTATTAAGCACCTAAAATGTTCCAGATATTGTGCTAGATACTAAGGACATAGGGACAGCAATGAAATAACCTTTGCCCTCAAGGAACTTACAGTCTAAAAGGAACGATGACATGTGCACATTTGAAAGGGTTTTTTTTTTTGTCTTTGGAGATTGTACATAATAGACATTTTGTGTTTCTTGAAGTGCATATAATAGACACTTAATAAATGCTTATTAATTAAATGGATTGAAGAGTAGTTAGCTACATAATAATAGCTGACTTTTTTAGCACTTAAACTTTTCAAAGTGTTCCATGTACTCTATCTCAAAGAGCAATGAGGATTTCAGTGAGATTCCTGACTCAGCCTGTAATCCTGTGACTGTCTTTGGGCCTCATTCAACTTAGGTGAAAGATGCAACAATTACACGAAATGACTTTTTGCCTTTTTTTTTTTTTTTTGGTGAGGCAATTGGGGTTAAGTGACTTGCCCAAGGTCACACAGCTAGTAAGTATCAAGTGTCTGAGGTCACATTTGAACTCAGATCTTCCTGACTCCAAGGCCACAGCTCTATCCACTGTGCCACTGAGCTGCCCCTGAAATGACTTTTTAAGTCATATTTAGCTCTATACCTATGAAGCAATGACCCTCATGGCAACTCAATATTAATTATATTATCTTGCAGGGAAGGAAAACTGAAGCTGATAAAAGATTTAGAGAATTCCTCAGGACTATATCTATAATGGGGCACTAGGTGGCACCATAGTGCACAGAGGGCCAGGCCTGTAGTCAGGAAGACTCATCTTCCTGAGTTCAAATCTGGCTTCAGATACTTAGTAGCTATGTGATGCTGGGCAAACCACTTAACTCAGTTTGCCTCAATTTCCTCATCTGTAAAATGACCTGGAGGAGTAAATGTCAAACTTCTCCAGTATCTTTGCCAAGAAAAATTCAAAAGGGGTCACAAAGAGTGAGACTCAACTGAAAAACAGTGAAATAACAATGTATCAGTATCGATTCTGATCTCTCCTCATTAAACCTCTAGCACTCTTACTGTTATCCCTTTTCTTAGGAGTGAGGATTTGGTAAATATTTATGAATGAATGAATAAAAAAATAAATAAAATCTAAGTTCTCTTATGGCCTCAATTTTCCTTCTTCTTCAATAATAGGTTCATAGCCTTAGAGCTGAAAGGGACCATAGAAGTCATCAAATCCAACTCAATTTTGCCAATGAAGAAAATGAGGCTTGGAGAAATGAAAGATTTTCATAAGGATACAAAGTAATAAATGGTAGAGCCAGGATCTGAAGCCAGGAACTTTGAAAATACTAAAGGGTTTTTACTGGGTTATATGACTTCCATTGACAAATTAGGTTTGGCTTAAGGGATAAGAAATATGTGGATATTATTTCACCCCTACATTCTACAAGGCAGACAGATTTAGAACAGTGTCATTTAGCTTTTAGGAAGGGGGGGAGCAAAGAAAAGGGAGTGGGTTATCATTGTAGTCACTCTTTAATTCACCATTGCCCCTCTAGGTAATGAGAGCAATCATTGGTACGGTGGTTTTCATATATTCTACTTGTATGCTTTATTCTATCCATGCTATCCTAAAGTCTAGTTCTAATCCATTCTGTCTGAACATTAACTCTCATTCCTTCATTTGGCAAGCAAATGTCTTCTGACTCAGAGCCTACCTCAAAACTGGTTTGACTCATCACATCTTCTCCTTTTGGAAGAAGGGAGAAAAAAGAGTTTCTGGCAATATTATGTAAATTACCACATGCCAAGAATAGTTTGCACACTTCAGAAGGGCACGCGGAAATGTTCCATCACATTTGCTAAACCTCTAAATCAAACTTTTATTATGCCAAAGAGTTCTCTCAGTAACCAGTCTAGTGATTTTTATGGGGGTTCATTTTTTTTTTCCTGGAGGGAAAGAGAGAGGTGAAATAGAAGTCATTAAGTATGCTGTTTTGGAGGATAAACACTCAGGGTGACAAATAGCAAATACAAATAATTTTAAGCAGATCTTCATTGGTTTTGCAGTTATCAAATACAAATCAACAAAGCCCGTCTTTTTTTCTCCAATGCCAACTCTTGTGGAGGATAGAATGTTTGCATACGGCTGATTTCAGCTGCTAGAGGAATATGGCGTAGTGGATAGAGTGGATAGAGGACTGGATTGGATCCAGAAAGAATCTCATTCAAATTTTGCCCCTGATATTGATGAGTTCCAACATAACATTCCAGCTCCCATCTCTAGGCCATTGTTTTGCTTGCCCCTAATGGCCAGATGATACTCTCTCCTAACCGCCACCTCTTAGCGTGCCTAATTTCCTTCAAAACTTAGCTTCAGAATATTACCAAGTACATGAAACCTTCCATGACACTTATGTCTACCCTCTTCCAAATTACACTTCTTGAATTTTGTGATTTTTGAGCAAAACTATATATACACACATATATATGTGTATATACATGTGTATATACATATATACACATACATACATGCATAAACATATATACACATATACAAACATGTGTGTGTATACACGCACACATATAATCTATCTCATTTGAAATAATGTAAATTTCTGAGGGCAGGGACTATGCCAGTTTTTATTTTTGCATGCTTAGTACCTAGCACTGTATTTGTCACATGGTAGGCACTTAATAAGGGCTTCTTGATTGATTTATAACTTTGTGACCATAATCTAATCATTTCACTTGTTTTCTCACCTTTAAAATGCAGATAATCATACTTGTACTTGACACATAAGCACTTAATAAATTTGTATTGATTGATTGATTGATAGTAGGATTTTGGTAGATTAAGCAGGCAGCAAATATTTATCAGACACCTACTAAGTTCTAGGGACTACATTAGAAGTTGGACATATAGAGATTAAAAAAAAGAAAGGAAGGAAAGAAGGAAGGAAGGAAGGAAGAAAGAAAGAAAGAAAGAAAGAAAGAAAGAAAGAAAGAAAGAAGGAAAGAAGGAAAGAAGGAAGGAAGAAATGAAAGAAGGAAGGAAGAAAGAAAGAAAGAAAGAAAGAGTACCTCTTCTCAAAGAGCTTACATTCTCTTGGAGGATTCAAAAAAGATACTGTAAGTAAACTGATTTTTCAGTGTTAGCATGCTATATAAATATGAGTATTGTTATTCTGGTATTAGTCTTTCTGTCCAAATCCTGATGTTACTGGGTCCCACCATTCCATCTTCAGGCAAGAGGGATCGGGGGGATGCTGAAGCTATTTTCCTAGATGTTAGCCAAAGCAGGGGCCTGAGTGGCCCTCTGTTTACAATAATTCTTTAGCAGCAGAATTTGTTCTTCAGCCATTGTCTATTTCTCCTAGCAGAAATAAAAGAAGAAAAGCAGTTTTCATGAAAGAGCCTTTGGGAAATGTGTATTCTCCAACCTCTCCTTTTGATGTGTTTTGATCTGATGTGCCAGCATCCAGAGCACAAGAGAAAGATTTGAAACATAAAAAGCTCCTGGTTTATGCAACCCACATCCCTGTACTTGTGGAAACATGCGTGACTTAGACTCAAAACCAGTACACCATCCAGGTAGATGTCTAGTAAGGCCTTTAGGATGTGATGAGATAGAATCTCAGGTCTGCCACTTATAACCTCTGGGACTTCAGAGAAGTCACTTTAACTTCCCAGGTTTCACTTACCTCCACCCTAAAATGGAGGACAGAGAAAGGTTAAATTTTAGGGGGGGCGGATCCTGCGGCCTCAAGGCCACATGTGGCCTTCTGACCCTTTGACTAAATCCAAATTTCATAGAAGAAGAGGGCCACATGTGGCTTTGAGGCTGCAGGTTCCCCTACCCACCCCCCATTCCCCAAACTAGGTGATCTCTAATGTAGCTTCACATCTATAAGGCAATGGTCCTTCAATGGTAGAAATGTTCCTATTGTCAAAGAATCAATAGAGAGTCTTTGAATATTAGTTGTAATTTATGTAATGCTTTTCATGTACTATTTCATTTGCTAATGAAGGAGATCCAACAAAAATGAGCTTAGCTGTAGATGGGCTTAACCGAAATAAGTGGTGCCAATAACCCTACACTAAAATGCTTCTGAATTCCATATAGGACCATATGGAAGACCCATTCAACACATCTTCATAGTATGTATACACACATACATACATATAGTACACATGCATGCATATACAAATGCATTTATGTATATGCACACATATACATATATGGGCATATGAATGGCCTTGCACATGCATATATTTATGTTTTATGCACATGCATATAAGTATACTGGCTCCAAAGTATGCTGTATATCACCAGAAATAATAGGGATAGGGACTGAAAGTGATTTGAATGGTATGGCTGTATAGGGAACTCCCAAGTGAGAAAACACCGTCAACTCACAGAAGGCAGCAGCTTCTCTACAACTTAGAGTCAGAGAATTCTCAGAGAATGAGGTAAATGAATTGTCTAAGATCTCACAGCCAGTATGTGTCAGAGGTTATAACTGAACTCAAGTCTTCTTGACTCTATCTGCTATACCATGCTGCCTCTCTGTCAATAATAGTGCTACTACGCCAAAATTAAATGGATTTTTTAACCAGATATGTGATTTCATCTGTTTGTAGGACTCCTGATGAGGAAACTGAAATGTACCACTGATGGGGATCTATGCTCCACTGTAGAATTTGCATAGTGCTTTCCATCCATTTTCTTACTGGCCAATGACCTCACATGCTATGATCCAGCTCTTTAGCCCTATTTACTGTTTCTCACACACAACATGGCATCTCCCATCTCTGTTTTTACCCAGAGGTTTGCACTAGCTGTTCCTCTACCATGGATTGTTTTTCCCTAACCTCCATCTTTTGGTTTCCATGGTTTCCTCAAGAATCTGCTCATATCCTGCCTTATATAGGAGGCTTTGTCTATTTCATCCACAGTGCCTCTCTCCCACTTTGAAATTATCTCCCTTCATATGATATGATATGATATGATATGATATGATATGATATTCATATCATATCATATCATATCATATCATATCATATCATATCATGTCTTATCATTAGAAAGTTAACCTGAAGAAAAGAACTAGTATTGCTTTTATATCCCTAGTGGCTAGGACAGAGTATGGTACATTGTAAATGTTTAATAAATGCTTGTTGACTTGACTGTGAAGGACAATTGGGGGACATTGATTATTATTAGAAAGGAGGAATGGGTAAGCTCTAGAATTCATGTTCTAGTCATGACCTCTTTCTACAATGAATGAGAGAGTATGAGAGTTGGGGTGCGGTAATATCAGGACTTTCAAAGCCTAATTGTCAACTCATTTCAATTCTAGTCAAATAGATCTGGATTTCATCTATTTGGAAATTATCACAACCTACCCATGCCTGATTGTCTTGTCAATCCATCCATACATCCATGCATCCATCCATCATCAGCTATTTATTAAGGGCTTACTATGTGCCAGGAACTATGCCTGGAATAAGTAATACAAATACAGTTAATGAAATAATCACTATTCACAAAGAGTTTAGCTAGTCCCTTTCATAAATTCACTGTTAGATGTCCACCCAGTGGACTGGACTTTCTTGGTTTTTACTTTTGTTTCTCAATTCAATAAACATTTTAAGCACCTACTAGATATGAGAAGAGACAGCCATTGGCACAGTAGATAGAGAGCTGGCTTTAGAGCCAGGAAGACTAGGATTCAGGTCCTTCTCTCTACCATGTGCTGTCTGTCCATTTACAACAGTGTGGGCCATTGTTGGGCTGGGGAGAGCGAAGTGGCCCGGAAGGCATATCTATGTAGAAAGTCATCCACTGTAACCTTGCTGGGGACTTTCCATGGTTCTCTGGCTGTCGTTCCCCTTCTCCAGCTATCTCCTCTTTCCAAAGCTGTGGTTCCTCTCCTTCATTAAATCAACCACAGCCAAGGTCATACTAGCTTCTACCTGTATCCCTGAGATCGCATGCTTCCAATGGTATAATCTTAAAAAAATGAAACTCACAAGGTAACAGTAAATTTCATCAAGGAATCTAATACATTTTATCCTTCCTGGAGGCCTCAGTAAGCCTGGCAGTGCACTGAATGCTTAGCAATTGTGATTATAGATCAAGAGCTTGAAATACCCTTGGAGGTCATCTAGCCCCAAACCCTCATTTCACAGATGAAAAGACTGCTACCCTAGATATACTAAAAGAACAGGCTAACAAATCTAGGAGGAAAAAATGTGGCTTAGAGGAAAGAGTTCTCAACTGGAAGTCAGAGAACCTGAATTCAAATCCTGGTTATGTCAATTACTGCAGGTGTAACATTGGGAAAGTCAGTTAATCTTCCTATGCTTCAGTTTCCTCACATCTAAAATGAAGCAGTTGGGCTATATGGTCCTAAAGGTCCCTTCTAATTATAAATCTCTGATCAATAGCCTTCAGTGTATTTTGGATATTTTTTTTAAATGGATAGAGAGATAGGGCAGACAGACAGGCAGACAGAAAGATAGACAGACAGACAGACAGACAGACAGACAGATAGATAGATAGATAGATAGATAGATAGATAGATAGATGGATGGATAGATAAATAGATATAGATAGATAGATAGACAGATAGATAGATAGATAGAGCAATGTTCTCTTTTTAGTGGTAAGAAAACTGAGGTCTAGGGAAGTTAAATGATTTGTTCAAGATAGTAACTCAAAGAGCTAGGATTTGACCACAGACCTTCTGATTCCAAATTCAGTAGTCTTCCAATTCAGTCACACTGTATTCCCTCAGAACTTTCTTTTGTTTGTTTTGGTATCATCAGTGTAGTACTTGAGTTGTCCATTTGCTTCTAGGTGAGTTGCTCATCTCTTTGGACCTCAATTTCCTCATTTGCAAGTGAGGGAAGATGGACTATATGACCTCTAAGGTCCCTTCTGACTTGAAATCTAGGAGCCTATGATCATTCTTACTGCAGGAGCAGTCTACTTCCTGGTCAAGCCATAGTGCGCCCCTCATCCCCTCCCTACAGAAGGTTAGGAAGTAGTGGGTTCTTCAAAGAAATCAGAAATAACTTTATGAGTTTCATTTTGAAGACTATACTATTAGAATCATATAATATTATATAGATACATACACACATATAAGTAATGTGCATGTATGTGGTTATATATGTATGTGTATGTATATACACATACATGCATATAGAGGCATATATTTGTGTGTATTATATACATATATACATATCCACACATATATAGATATGTACTTGAGTATATATGTGTATGTGTGTGTATGCATATACACATACACATATGTATATGAGTATATGTTTGTATATTACATACACACAAACACATACATATATATATGAAATATATAATTAGACCAGCATGTGTGTGTGTGTGTGTGTGTGTGTGTGTGTATGTATATGCTGGTCTAATTATATATTTCATTTAAGTTACAAAATAGTATATATCCTTTGGCCCAAGCATAGCACTGATAGACCTGTATCCTAAAGAGATTAAATAAAAAGAGAAAATTATCATATTTTTTCGTATTTCACATACGTATAATATGTACAAAAATATTTGCAGCAGCTCTTTTTGGGGTGGCGAAACTAAGGGGATGCTTATGAATTGGAGAATGGATAAATAAATGATGATATATGAATGATGAATTATTATTTTTTCTGTGGGATTGAAGGAACAAATGAGTTCAGACTTGTACAAACTGACACAAATTGAAGTGAGCAGAATCAGAAGAACAAGTTATAGAATAATAGCAGCACAGGAAAAACAACTTTGGAAACTGAGTGATCATCAATGTGATGCATGATTCAAATGGGCAGATTCTGAAGTGCCTATTCAACTCTTGACAGAGTGGTGATGGATTCAGGGTGCAGAAGGATACGTTTTTTTAAGCAGCCAGCAAAAGAATTTGTTTTGTTTGACTACGTCTGTTTGTTGCAAGGACTTTGGTTTATTTTTTTTCTTTTTACAATAGGGTTCAGTGAAGTTATTTTTTTTTAATTCTAAAAAATCACTTTAAAAGATTTATTTGTATAATACATTCCCTGTTATGAAAGTTTCATCTACTTATGCAGATCAGTATTTCTTGTATAACTTAATGATCTTAGAAGTTACCTGGAGCAATGAGAGGTTAAATAAATTGTGCATGGTCCAGTAGTTGGCATGGGAGATTGAATCTAGATCTTTCTGACCACAAAACTCTCTCTCTCTCTCTCTTTTTCTGGTTATATCTATTCACCTATCTACCTATCCATCTATCAATATCGATCTACTAATCTTTCTATCTTCCTGTCCTTATTTTCTCTATTTATCTATCTTTCATCTATCTATATTCTATATGCCTATAATATTTATCATTCATCTTCAACTTTCATTTATCTAATATCTAGCTACCTATCTTTGTCTTTGTCTTTCCACCTATCCATCTATCTACTAATCTTTTTTATCTGACCTTACCTTCCTATCTATCTAATCTCTCTCTCTCTCTCTCTCTCTCTCTCTCTCTCTCATTAAGGTTTACAGAGCACCTTCCATATATTATCTCTTTTGAGCCTAGCAGTTATCTTATGAAGTGACTAATATATTCACTTATATAACATTATATTATATAGCATATATTACATGTTAATAACTTGCCTATTTTATGATGAGAAAACTGAATCATGTAAGCACCCTAAGATCCTGGGACTTTGACATTTGATGAAAACAAGAGAGATCTTGGTTCTTTTGTGCCCAAAACCAGCCAACCAAAGAAACAACCTGAAGCTAATTAGAAGGAAGGGGATTCCTTTTTTCCTTTTTTTTTGTGAGGCAATCAGGATTAAGTGACTTGCCCAGAGTCACACAGCTAGTAAGTGTCAAGTGTCTGAGACTGATTTCGAACTCAGGTCTTCCTGAATCCAAGGCTGGAGCTCTATTCACTGTGCCATGTAGCTACCCCTCCATTTTTTTAAAAAAAACAACCATATTCTTAGATCAATATCATAGAAGTATGGATGACTCAAAGGTCAATAAAAAGACATATAACAGGCATAAATATGCTATGAAATATTATACCCGAGGACATACATTTAAGAAGTAATAAAAAAGGCAGTATCTAGGAAATATCTATGTAATGGAAGGGACCCTTTACTCATATGCCAATTGTATTATATACTCCACATATATATATTATTGTATTATAATAATATACAATACAATAATTGTATATTACAATAATATACAATACAATATAATTGTATTATATACTCCACAAATATATAATTAGACCAGCATATACATACGTACACACACACACACACAATATACTCCAATTGCCAAAATTGGAGGCCTCAGCACACAAAATTTGACGGGACCTAGAAGATGCTTTCCTTAACTGTTCTATTCTTCTCAACCATATATCAGTATCTCAGCCAATCTGAGTCTCACCCAAGTGAATGGTGCTTTTAATAGTTTAAATTTTAGCCTATTCAAGTCTTCTCATTCAGTGGCATTCTTTTCAATGTCTTCCCTTGAGCCCTCCATAGAGCATCTGCCCATTATACTGGAGGCCTCCTAATTCTCCTTTCTTCCTGGCTGGGTCAGTGAAGCACTTCACAAGACTACTCCACCTCCTTTTCCATTCCTATGTAGCATGATTAAACTGACTAATCTCTTAGGGCCAGGCCTGTTATATTTTACCCTGCTCAGAGATTTTCCAGTAACTTGATGGAATCAGAGATATTCTGTTTTGTCTAATATCTAATTAAGATACAACTAGTTACGTTCATTCTTAAGGGCTCAATGACTAGCATCTTAATTCCATTCAACCATTTAACATGGGATTAACTTTTAAAAAGGATATTCATTTCAATTAGGTTCAAAGTTTAACTCAGTTAAGCCACATAGCATTAGTCCCATCAAGTACAAGTCCAAAACCTGCCATGTCAGCGTCTGCCAGACAAACTATAATACCTAGTCTGAGTTTCTGAACTCCAAGATGCCCATGGCTTTAGCCTGTGGTCCAGGTTAGAGATTCAGTTTCTTCCACCTACATCAGAAAAGAATGAACAAAAAGGCAAGACCTAAGTTTTTTCTTTGAGCCACTTGGCCTCAGGGGAGGAAATAAAGAGGGTGATGATCGTGCCCACTCTATGCTTACTATGTGATGTGAGAAAAGGAGTCCAGAATTCCACTTCTGGGAGAGAAGATGGTGGAGTAAGAGGTAAGTTGTTCTTATCCTCCTGTATTAACCTCTGAAAACCCAGAAAATATTGTCCAAGGAAAATCCCTGGAACAGCTGAACCAGAAAAAAGATGGGTTGCAGTAGTCCTGTAGCCAAGGTAGCTTGAGAGATTAATGGGAAAGGCCCCTCTTGCCCTGGGGAAAGGAGAAGCAGTACAGAATGGGAGGCATCCCAGTAAGCTAGCAGAAAGCCCAACCTCAGCATACCAGGTGGAGATCCTGAAACCTAGGTGGTGGAGCAGGCAAACACCAACACCTGGACCCCCGAGTGCCTCAGGGAGGACTGGAGAACCAGTGGAAACCAACTTTGAAAACCACCAGGTTCCTTGGCATTCTACAGCAACCGGGTCTCCCAGTGCCTCAGCAAAAATAAGGGAAGCAGTACTACAAAGGGCCCCAGGCTGATAAACACCCTGCAACATCCATCTGAAAGGAGCTGAAGAAAGTGAAAGGAAAGGAAAAGCAGGCAACCTAGAGTTGTCCTAGAGTTCCAGCTTTTCTGATTCCAGCCCAAAACCAGGTAAGCTGCTAGAACCCTACAGCCTCCAATTGCCAAAATTGGAGGCCTTAGCACACAAAGCCAGTGACCAGGCCCTGTGCTCCCAACACAAGAAGCTTGGGTCAGTGCCCTCTGCTCCCCAGCAGGAGAGCTCAATCTCTTTAAAGGCCAGGAAATAAGCAAACACCATGAGCAAAAAGAAACGTACCATAGAGTCATATTATGAGAACAGTGAAGATCAAGGCAGAAATTCTGAAGAGGACAACGTTGTCAAGAAACCCACATCTGAAACCACAAAAGGGAAAATGAACTGGTCCGAAGCCCAAAAAGCCTTCTTAGAAGAGCTCAAGAATGATTTTAAAAGTCAAATGAGAGAGGCAGAAGAAAAAAATGAGAGGTATGCAAGAGAGAGTCAATAGCCTGGAAAAAAGACAAAAATTAACTGTAGAAAACAAGTCCTATTCCCAACCACACTGAAGGCCGATACAAACTTCCCATGAATGTTCTCTCCCAGGAGCAGATCCTATCATCTTCCATATGGATAAGGACATCTAAGATAGTGTAGTCCCATACCAAACTGCATCAATACATGATCGAAATCATGTATATAAATTTATTTTCTACATCAAAAGATTATTGATAACAAAAAATTCTCCCCGCTACATTTTCTCAAAATAATTTAAAATAGGATTCAACAACTGAAATTAAAATTGTGAATAAAGTTTCTCAAGCAACTTTACTTAAAGCTCATTAACACATGAAGTAGTCTATGTGATATCTGATAACATATTTTACATTTTACATTGGCTCTGAACTGTACTAATAAATCTTGATATGTAATTGCTAGTAAAATAGTCCAGGTTTAGGCTCTTTCTCTTGGTTATTCAAGAATTTATTCAAGAGCTCTGGAGTAGTTGCCTACACCATCAGTCAGCTCTGACCTAATGGGATTAGGAACTCTGAAGCTCTTGAATTCATTAGGTCATTTTAGGTCTAGACATATCCACACTTAGAACAATATTTGATCACCTATTTAGGAAAGGAACACACAATAAAAAAAGAAGTCAGGCCCCCAGTGTAAGCTCCTATAATTGAGTCCATGCTCCAAGGGGGGACATATAAAGATGGCTGAGTTAGTGGAGGAAATTATTAGTGGATGTGTAGAAAAAGAAAAAGTGACCACAAAGAGTCAGCTTGGTTTCATCAAGGCCAAGAAGGGTCCAGGCCTTCCATCCTGCTACTCACATCTAGTCCTTCTAACACTCCAGGCTTTTTCATGCTGTCTGAACTGCCTTCTCATTCTCAAAATTGCCTTTTCTCCTGTGGCTGTTTTAATGTAGAATATTTCTCCATTCCTGTCCCCCTACTCCTCTCACTGGTGAGTTCTCCTGGGAACCTCCATTTTGATGAAGCAGGCAGGCCCCCCTGGTTATCTTCTATGATCCTATTTTGAACCTTTTTTCTTCTCTCTACGCTATCCACTCCTAAGCTTTCTAGCATTTTGAATAGGAATGGATATTATATTTTTTTAAAAGCTTTTTCTGCATCTATTGAGATAATCATATGATTTTTGTTGTTTTTGTTATTGATATGGTTGGTTATGCTTATAGTTTTGCTAATATTGAACCAGACTTACATTCCAAGAATAAATAGAACCTAGTCATAGTGTATGATATTTGTGATATACCACTGTAATCTTGTTGCTAATATTTTATTAAAAAGTTTTGCATTTTGATATTCATTAAGGACATTTCATCAATTTTGATATCCATTAAGGAAATTGATCTCTAGTTTTCTTTATGTTTTTACTCTCCCTGGTTTAGTTATCACAACAATATTTGCTATAAAAAAGAATTTGGTAGTATTCTTTCTTTACTTTTTTTTTAAATGGTTTACATAGTATTGAGGTTAATTGTTCCTTAAATGTTTGGTAGAATTCACTTGTAAATCCATCTGTTCTTGGGGATTTTTTTTTAGGGAACTCATTTATAGCTTTTTCAATTTATTTTTCTAAGATAGGGATATTTAATTCTCCTGTTTCCTCTTCTGCTAATTGGGACAGTTTATATTTTTGTAAATATTCATCTATTTCATTTAGATTATCAGTTTTGCTGACATGCAATTGGGCAATGTAACTTCTAATAATTGGATCATTACCCAGTTAGTAAGGTAGACTTAAACTGGACTTTAATAACCAGATTCCTTCCTGGATTTTGCACTTTACACTCTCTATATTTTAATGATGATGATGATGACTACCATCTACATAGTGCTTTATGATTTGCAAAGCATTATATGTCTGTTAACTTATTTGATTCTCACAATAGCCTTGTGTGGTAGATGCTAACATTATCAACATTATCCATTATGTATTGATGAGGATACTGAGGCAGGCAGAAGCTACGTGACTTGCTCAGGGCAATACTGTCAGGGAGTCACTGAAGCAGTATTTGAACTCAGATCTTCTTGACTCCAAGTCCTGTATTGTATCCATTGTGACATTGACCTCCTTGCTATTTCTCACACAATACACTGTATCTTCCAATTCCAAGGATTTTCAATGGTTCTTGTCCAGACCTAGAGCCTTCTCCCATCTTGTCTCTGACTCCTGTCTTCCTCTGGATTCTTTCAAATCTCAATTAAAGTCCCACTTTCTTCCAGAAGTCTTTGTTCATAAGGAATGTCACTTAATCACTCAGTGTCTCAGGGAACTTTCTGAGATTATCTGAGGTTCCTCAAATCTAACCAAATTAGCCAACATTTATTAAGTATTTACCACCTAAGCACTCCATTAAATAATGGAAGTGTGTGGGGGGAAACACACATAAAAGGAAAAGGGGTGGAGGATACAGGGCAGTAAAGAAAGTCGGAAGTGGAACCTAGAGAGGAATACGTGAACTAGGGGGCCTGCCTGCTTCATCAAAATGGAGGTTCCCAGGAGAACTCACCAGTGAGAGGAGTAGGGGGACAGGAATGGAGGAATGTTCTCCATTAAAACAGCCACAGGAGAAAAGGGAACTTTGAGAATGAGAAGGCAGCTCAGACAGCATGAAAAAGCCTGGAGTGTTAGAAGGACTGGATGTGAGTAGCAGGATGGAAGGCCTGGACCCTTCTTGGCCTTGTTCCTGGGAGGAGCTCTCCAGTGGGTCATGTGACCAATCCATCATTTCTTGGTGTAGCCTACTCGCACCTACCATGAACCTCTTTCTATTAGCCCTCTGTGTTATTGCTTTTGCTAATTATTCAGAGACTTGTTTGATATGTCTCATTGTCATGCAATGATTTTTAAGGTTATAAGGTGGAAAAATTAAAACAGCTCCTCTCCTCTATAAGGTTAGGTATTTTTGGTGCAATGGAAAACTATCTGGTTTGTCTGAATGTTTATAACTATCAGCTATATTGAAGCAATGTGTGTAAAATTTTAAAAAAGAACAAAATACTCCTTACATTTCCCCCCACATATATATATATATATATATATATACATATATATATATATATATATATATATAAAATCATTAGTTTCTCCTCAGAGTTAAGGGAGAGTTGAATTCACAGTAGTGCATGGATAGCACTCCCCATGGGAGAAAGTTGTGGTTCAGTGAGAAGGTCCCTGAATTTGGAATCAGAGGACCTGAGCTTAAATCCCAGAGTTGCTTTATATTACCTTTCTGACTCTGAGAAAGTCATTTCAACTCTCCAGGCCTCAGTTTCCTTATCTCTTAAATTAAGGAGTTGGTCTACATGACCTCTTTAATTCCTTATAGCTCTAAATCTGAGACTATTATGCATCTTAAAGTTTGCCAATTTCTGCTGTTTCTGCAGTATGTGACATTTAAGACTTAACAAGGTGGCAAAAGGGAAGTAGATACCCACTGGTCCCTCTAAATATTATACTTAGGGGTTGTCAGCAGAAAAAAAGAAATCATTTGAGGAAAAAAGAAAAAAAAGAAAGAAAGAAAAAAGTGGTGTCAGAGAGGCAGTCATTCAGCAAAAGGAATTTCAAATTCTCCCCTTGGCCATGCACACTTAATACAAGAATGACCTTCAAGGCACAAAAATTGAACAGAAATTCACTGTAATTACTTATGAGTACAGAGAATGTCTCCTTGGCTGGCTTCTTGATTAGGTTTGTGTTTCCAATCAATTTACAAACCAGAAGATGGCTTGTGGAGCATGCGGTGCCGGCCAAAATTGTCTCCTGTGATGTGGGTGCCAGATATGGCCACATATCCGTTAAGACTGGACAGTGTGTTGGCCTTGGCACCATTCAACTGCTTCAACCCTTGAAATCAAGGACATTAGCCTTACGAGTTCATCTTCTCAAGCATACAGCCACAATGCCTCATTTTCAGGTCAGTTCCATAGATGCATGATCTAATTTACACAAAGTCTGCATGTGTGGCTGCATCTTGGACCCAGTGGACTCTGTCTATATCTGTTCTGATGTGACATCTATAGTTTTGTTTCTTTTTTGTTTCTTTATTTTTTCTTTTGATTATTTTTTTTCCTGGATTTAGGCTTTGTTCATTCAATAAGTTGTCTATTCTACGTCCATACCTCCTCCACATATCAACTGAAAGGGGATTAATGGCAGACATTTATATATAACTTTGAAGTTTCCAAAGAAATTTCCATTCATTATCTCATTTGATATTCACAACTCTATGAGATTGGTGCTATTATTATCCCTATTTTATAGATGAGGAAACTGATATGCAGAGAGGTCAAATGACTTTTCCTGGGTCACACAGATAATCAGTGTTTGAAGTGGGATTCAAAATCATGTCTTCCTGACTCCAAGTTTGTATCCTCAGAGCTTGGCACACTGCCTGGAAGACAGTAGGTTTTAATAAATGATGATTGACAGATTGACTCCAAGTCCAGTGCTCTGTCCAAATAACCACATTTCCCATTACTTATTATTCTCTTCCTTTTCTAGAACATTTGAATGTGGACCTTCTAGACCTAGAAAGTTAGGGGCTAGAATTTTTTAGTTCCTGGCTTGTTGGGAATCTTCCTTTCTATGATCTCTATAATGGAAAACCATTTGGATACTATTGAGTAAGACTCTACTCCTCCTTTGACAGACATAGATGTCCAGCCCTAATCTGTGGCCTGTACTGTTACATGGAGTAAATATGGTTGGTCTCACTAAGGGATGAGCATAACACTCTGTTAGATCCTACATGACACTCATGGCAAAACTGTCATGAACTTCCTTCTCCTACCATGATCTGAAGACCATCATGCATGAGTGTCCTTGCTGGCACCTTGGTATATTTTCCCCACAGTAGGCCAGCACAACCTATGGCCCATGGGGCTGCTTATGGCCTACAGGTATGCAAAAGGATTTTTGAGCAGCCCACAAAAAATGTAGAGGATATTTTCCTCTGCATTTTTTGTAGGCAACCCAAAATCCTTTGGCAGGATACAGGATGTGCAAGCCTGTTCTACAGGTAAGAATCTAGAGGCCCTAGTATGGAGGCACCAGCTGGCTACCCACCCTTGGTTGTCTTAATTTGGAACAGTTAAGCTACTTGTTTTTCCCTTAAGCATGTCTAGGAGAAGAAGGAGGAGAAGGAAAAGGAGGAGGAGTAGTTGTAGGAGTAATAATATCATATATATTATGTATGTATACACATACATAATATATATGTAGTATTTATATTGTATACATTGGATAATCTGTATACATTGTATACTCATTATATACTCTGTATACATTATCTATTTATCTATATCTATATATACATATGTAATATTTCAAGGTCTGTAAAATCTTTTGCAAATATTAGCTAATTCTGTCCTTATAACAAACGTGGAAGGTAGGTGTGATTATTACTCAAGTTTTACAGATGAGGAAACTGAGGCAGGCAGCGATTTGATGTCTTGTCCAGGCTCACACAGGAAGGAAGAATATAAGCATTTATTAATTACCTGCTATGGGCTAGGGCAGCACTGTGCTGAATGTTTATTATTTCACCTGATTCTCACAACTATCCTGGGAGGTAGGCACTATTATTATCACCATTTTACAGATGAGGAAACTGAAGCAAAACAAAGTGAAATGACTTGCCTAAGGTTATACAATTAGTAAGGTTTCAGGCTAGATCCAAATGTAGATCTTTCTGACTTCAGGTTGAGCACTCTATCCACTTTGCCACCTATCTAGTATGGATTAACATGTCTAATTCTTCTGGAAAGTTCCTTTGAGTTTATTGGACAAAGAAAGATTTGCCTATACCTCCTCTTCCGCCAAGAAAAAAAGAAAACTGGCCATAACAGTGACTGACCAGATTACTTTGTAAGTGTCTAGAATACTTCTCCTTACTAAACTTCATGATGATTTCCTGAGATGCTTGGTGTGGGTATCTGAGTATTAATATTGATCCCTACCTGTTTGTTCCTTGGGGTAAATAACTGCTGGGGTACAATGTCTCCTGATTGCTTTAATATAGAAATACACAAGAAAGAAAATCACCTGTTCTTTCCATCTTCAAAAATAACAAAGGTTTCAGTTATAAAAGAGAGCAGATGAGAAGACAGCAGGAGGTCTAGAATCATGGTTAATACAAGATGTGTTAAAGGGGGAAGATCCATCAGATTCCATAGTGGCATTATACACACACACACACACATACATATGTACGTATGTATGTATATATATATTATGTATATGTGTGTGTGTGTACACATATATTCCCTGTGCAATTATCACCACCCCAATGGATATTTTCCCCAATGGCATCAGTCTACCTTCATTATTTCTCATAACTACTCCTACACCTAGGTTATGAACCATCAAGATATCAAAATGGCACTTCTGTTCATCATCTTATATTGTTAATTAATTGCTGAAGCTCTGAAATCTTTCTTCCTAGGTTAGAACACATCTGGAGTATTGTGTTCAATTCTGAGTGCCATGCTGCTTGGAAGGGCATCAAGAATATTCAGAGAAAAGGAACTAGGATGGTGAAGGGTCTAAAGTTTGAACCATATAAGGATCACTTTAATAAACTAGGGATATGTAGACTAGAGATGATGAAATAAACAGAATGGGTATTATAATAGTTGTCTTCAATTTTTTGTAAGTTTATCATGTAACAGAAAGTTTAGAACTGAAACTATTTGTGATGTCTAGGTAAGTGAAGTTGAGTTAAGAACTCAGAGACAAATACAGCAACCCACCATCCCTCAGTTTGCTGCTGGCTTATTTCCTTATTAATGGACTGTATATATTTCCAGGTTCAAAGGTAGTCTTTGGAGAATGCTCTGGAAGAGTGTCGTAAGTTTCTATGATTACATACAATTCTCTCTTTTATCAGTTTGATCTTCAATTTGGCACAAAATCAAGGGAATCACTTCTCCCATGGGTTATCTTCCTTTGTCTCAATCTCAAATTCCATATTTGAAAACATAAACAAAATCATTATTAGTGGTCGCATGATGTATTAGCAATAATAAGTTACGGAAGCACACACATGCGCGCCCGCGCACACACACACAAACAAAATATAGGATATAAATGTGTTCACAGGTAAAGTTACTTCTGTATTATAGAAAAGCATAGAAGTAATTCAGTTTTTGTTCTTGTGAACAGTCAACAGCTTTAAAAATTTCTATCTGAATCTGCTCTCAGTTCGAGTTTGTTCCTCTGCCACACATTTATCTTCTCTTTCTATCTTACTACTGCATAAATGTGTGGCAGAGAAGCAAACTGGAACTGAGACCAATATCCTCTTGCTATCTCATTGACAGTCTCATCTGCTGTGTCTCAGTCCCACCTCTCTGCTTTCTCATGTGGTGTCCTAGCACTTGGGAGCAGTTACTTTCTCAAGGCCACTAGAACCCAGACACATGCTGAGTTCAAAGAGAAAAAACAAAACAAAACAAAACAAAACCAAGTCAAAAACAACAAAAAAACTCAACTCCCCTCAGAGTGTCTTCTGGCAGTCTATTCTGATAGAAGCAAAATGGACGGGAATGATTTTATAAGCAGAGATGACATTGAAGAAGATACATTAATATCTGCTTTGTCTCCATATCCTAAGGACCAGGGGACTTTGCCATCCGACTTACAGTTGAAACTTTCCATGTGTTGGCTTCCTTAATGGAATGTGAGCTCCTTGAAAGCAAGGACTGTTACTTTTCTGCTTGTATCCCCAGAGCTTTGCATACAGAAAATACTTAAAATGTTTTATTTGTTCATTGTCCTCTCCCATCTCCTCTCGGGTATTCTACAGAGAGGTTCACATCCTCCCCCTGAACATGCTTGTTCACTTCTCATTTCACAAGACATTTCACTTATCTTCATCCTTTAGAATGAGAGAAAATGACAATTATCTCTTCAGTCACAGTTATAGACTTTATAGTCCTTAAATCAGAATATATTGAATTATTCTATACTGCCCTTCAGACATCTATCTCAGCTGAACTTCAATGCCTTGAGTGAAAAAGTACTACATGGAGTACTAGAGCCTGGTCTGGTGACTTTGATGTTTGAATGGCACTCCTTGGATTCTGGGTGTGATGGGCTCCTACAGTCAGCCCAGGAAACAGAAGAAAGTATTCTTATTTCAGTAGCTAACATATTGACATTAACTGGAATGGTTTTTCCATCAATTGGTCATTTATTTAACTGGGATAACTGGGAATTATATGCTGAGGCAGAGTCCATTTGGCTGATAGATACACAATAAATTTAAGGAAAATGTTGATTAAGGCTTATTCAAGCTCTAATGCCTTTCTATTCCAAGACACTCTGTCTAGAATGGGTGACAGTTTTTTTTCCCCCCCTCAGGGGCACACGCTTAAGAAATTCTCTAGGTATTTCCTTCTCCATTGGAACCCAATGTAATAGTTCTTCTTTTTCTCTTAAAGGAAAAAAAATTCAGTCAATCAACAAATATGTATTAGCACCTATTATGTGCTAGCAATATTCTAGACTTTGGAGATAGAAGTACAAATAAGGAAATAACCTTTACTCATAGTAAGCTTATATTTGAATAAGGGAAATAACAAGTTCATTGAAAAAATGTGTGTGTGTGTATATATAGACAAACTATATATATTATATATACATACATATATATGAACATGTATACAAAACATGCATATAAAGTAAACACATGTATATGTGCATTGTGTGAATATGTGTATACATCTACACATGTGTGTATACATATATATTAAATATAAGGGGATTTGGGAGGAAGGGCATTAGAAGTAGGTAAAAATTGTAATAGTTTCATTGAGAAGATATTGCCTAGGCTATAACCATAAGAAAGGGACTCTCTGCAACAGAGGCAAGGAGTCCAAGCATTTTATGGAAAGGAGATAGTCAATACAAAGACAGAGAGATGGGAGATGATGGTGATGAATGATGGAAAGAGATGAGGGTGGTTTGGCTGAATCACAGAGTGAATGATGAGAAGTAACATATAAAGAGGCTAAAAAGGTGGGTTGAGGAGAGGTTGTGGAGGACTTTCAAAGCTAAACAGAGGAGTTTTTATGTTGTCCTAGAGATTGTAGGATGGCACTGAAGTTGTTTGAGTAGAAGAGTTATATAATCAGATCTATGCTAAAGGAAAATTATTTGGGCAGCAGTGTGTGGGATGGATTAGAGAGTGGAGAGATGAGTCAGGTACACAAATGAGTAAGCTGTCACAAATGTCTAGGGCAGGGGTGATGAGGGCCTGAACTAAGGTCTTAATTCTGTGAGTGGTGAGAAGGGGTCAGATGTGAGAGATGTTTGAAGGTAGAAAAAGCCAGATTTGATAACTGATTGTATATGAGGAAGGAAGGAGAGGGAGAAGGCAAGGATAATGCTGACATCAAGAATCTGAGAAACTGGAAGGATGGTGATTTCTTTGACAAAAGTAGCAAACTTGGAAAGGGAAGAGTTTTGGGAGAAAGATAATGAATTTAGTTTTGTACACATTGAGTTTTGAGTTTTCTAGGATATGAAGTTTGAAATGTCTAAAAGGCAATTAGTGATATAGCACTGAAGCCTGAGATAGTGGATGGGGTGGGATTTGGGACTGGATATATGGGTATGATAGTCATGTGTATAGAAGTGATAGTTAAATCCATGAATGAGATCTGATGAAAGGAGAGAGACAGACAAACAAGATGCAGAGAGAAACAGAAAAAGCAACAGAGGCAAACTGAGATGCAGAGATGGACAGAAATAAAGAGAGACAAAGAGACAGATTAAGAGAGAAGCAGAAAGGAGAGAGAGAGAGAGAGAGAGAGAGAGAGAGAGAGACAGAGAGAGAGAAAGAGAGAGAGAGAGAGAACAAATACTTTTATTTGCCTCAATTCACTCTGAGAAGCTAGATGACGGGTTGACTAGAATTTCCTTTTTCTCCATTCTTTGGTAGAGGTAAACCATGACAGATGATCATTCTTCCTACTGCTTCCTTCTGGCCAACCTAAAAAGAAAGGAGTAAGAAAGGTCAAAGACAAACATGCCAGATGACCTGAGTAAAACTCTGACTACTTATCTAGTCAATTTATATGCTACCATTGATGGGCGTCTAAGCCTGCTTTCTAACTCAATTTAATGGATGGCCTAATTTCCTGTTGAAAGTTCTTCCAGAATGAATTATTATTATTTTTTTAATCTGAGGGACTCCCAGTGGGTTAGGATCATGGTTGTAGTTAGGAGCAAAGCAAACGCATTTTTAAAAATCCTCAAATATTCTCACTAGGTCAAGAATGATGTGTGACTCACAACCAACTCTCTCTTGGTTGAACATCTAGACATCCTGCTACTTTGGTCATAACTTTCATGTTCCAGCCCAGTTCCTTCTTAAACAGTTTCAGTAAAAACTCATAGATAACATAAGCTACAAAGTCTTACATGGACTTGTACACTGGGTATGTCCTGCTATTTGTTTTCCATCATAACGTGCTACTTCGGGGATCTCCTGTAAGTAAATCCTCCTAATAAAGCTCAGACAGATCACCCTGGTTTTGTGTGTATCTTTCCTTGGAATTCCTGAGTCAAAAGTGAATGCAATAGGGCACTTTGATGTTGGAGTGTTGATCAACACTCCAATCTCTTATTGTGGATAATTCCTCTATTGTTTAATTGAATCTGCTATTTTTTTTTCAGACTACTATAATCATATGGTCTGGTTAGGGGCAAAATGTCGATTTTAGGGAATATACCCAGGACGTTTATCCTGGAGAAAAGAAGGCTGGGGTAGGGTAAAGGCAGTGGTGGTAGGCAGGAAAATGCCTTAAAGCAATAGAAGAGCTGTCATAAAGAAGGATTAGATTTTTCTGTTTGGTTTAAGGAGACAAAGCTACAAGCAATTGATAAAAGAGGCAAAGAGAACAGAAGTGTTTAAAAAAACTTTATTACAAATAGGGTGATATGGAAGTGGAACAGCCTGACCAGGTAAGTTGGAGGCTCTCCTTATTGATATGCAGGCATAGACTGAATTGTGTTGTGTTATACAAGTGTAATGTTTTTTTTAGATGACTGATGAAGTCTCTTCCAACACTGAAATTTTATTGTATATGTATTTCATTTGTGTATGCATTAGATTCACTCTCTATGGTTCTTATTGCCTCTGAAATTTTGTCTTACAAATAGGATGTGAAAATTTGAATACAATTGCTGTTGTTGTTTGGGGGTTTTGGTATTTTTTTATTTTAAACTTAAATGCAAAATTTGAAAAGAAAACAAAAAGTGTTGCCATGTACACAGCAGACCATAAGAAGGGATTTAATATAAGCCAACAAATTTCCATTTCAAGAGAACCTATATAATAAATGCTACACAATTGTTTTCAAAGCTGACCAACATTGCTTCCTTCTTGGTTTTCTTTTGCTCTCTGCTATGCACATTTTACTTTATTTCTTCCTTCCTCCCTTCTACCCTAAAGAAGGCTACAATTAAGCTTGGATATATATATACACACATACACACATATGCATGTATACATATACATAAATATCTATAAACATACACCTATATACACTCATGCACATATGTGTAAGACCATACTATGCTTATTTCCTCCTATCTTCTGTTTCTCTGAAGGTGGATAGCAACTTCCATCACAAATCCAAGTCTTTCAATGTTTTTTTTTTTCTAAATCAACCAGCTCATCATTTCCTACAATATTCCAACTCAATTACATCCTATCTGAGAGATTATCTATGAAAGATTTTTTCCCAATTTTCTGCATTCCTTCTATTCTTGGATACTATATAGATTTTATTTATATGAGAACATTTTAATTTAAAATAATTGAAATTATCCTTTGTACACTTCAACAGTGCTCTACTGTCTAGCCTTTTGATACAGTTTAAGGCTTGATATTGCTGAATCAACCTCCTTTACATCTTTTCCCCCTAGTTTCTTTGAAGTTCCTGACCTTTTGTTCTTCCAAATGAACTTTGTTATTAGTTTTCTAACTAATCTACTTAGTCAACATCATCCCAATAAGAACTTAATTGGGATGACGTTGACTAAGTAGATAAGTTGGATAAAATTGTCATCTTAAAAATTATATTGGTTTTACCTACCCATGAACAATAAATTTTATTTCAATTATTTAGATATGAGTTTATTTGTACAAAAAGTGCTTTATGTTTATGTTCATGTAGTTACTGTATTGGTTTTGGTGGGTATTTTATGCTATCTAGGTATTTTAAATGATTTAAAACATTATTGAATAATGTTGCTGACATAAGGTAGTTTCTCTATTTTTCATTTTTAAATAAAACTATTGTAAGTTTGACTTTATCTGAGATCATGATTACTATCCCTGTTTTTACTTTTACATACTAAATTCTGCTTCTGCCCTTTATTTTATCTGTGTGTATCTCTCATTTTATGTTTTATAATGCTTCCTAAAAGCAACATATTCTTTCAAATTTTTAATCTGCTATCCATTTCACTCCTCAACTTTATTTCTACCCATTACTTTGCCTTTCTATTCCTTAACCCACCTACACCTCCCTTATCCTCTCCCTCCACTCTATCACCTTGCCCTTTTATTTCTCTCTGAATTTAGAATACTTTTATATCCTTCTATACGTAGATGTTGTTCCCTCTTTAACACATTCCTGATGAGAATAAGGTTCCAATACTAATCTGTCCTCTTCCCAGTAGCTTCTTCTTTATCACTTTTTCCTTTTTATCCTTCATTTGTATGAAATAATTGCTCCTTTTTATCTGTCCCTACAGTTTTATTTTTTTTTAGAAACACACCATCATACTCAGCTCATCCCATGCCTTTCTTTCAAACTACCCAAATAATGATGACAATCATAATATTTTCACATATACAAAGTAAATGATTTGATTTTATTGATTCCCTTATCATAGGTCTTTAATATTTACCTCATATCTCTCCTGGATCAGGGGTGAGGAACAAGAGGCCTTGAGGCCACATGTGTCCCTCTAAGTCCTCAAGGGTGGCCCTTTGATGAATCCAAACTTCACAGAACAAATCCTGTTAATAAACGGATATGTTTTGCAAAACTTGGACTCAGGCAAAAGGCTGCATCCAAGGACTTAGAAGGCCACATGTGGCCTTGAGGCCTCAGGTTCTCCACCCCTGTTCTGGATGTTATATAACAAATGGTCCCTTAAGTTCAGAGGTTTTTTGTCACAAAAACCTGAAGGTCTTTGAGTTCATTAAATGTCTATTTTTTTTTCATTCGTGATTATACTTAACTTTATTGGGTTAGTAACCTTTGGTTGTAACCTCAGTTCTTTTGCTCTATGTAATATAATATTCCAAGAACTATGGTCCTTCAATATAGTAGTTGGTAGGTAGCTCCATGATATTTAAATTGTCTTTTTTTTCCTTGCTGCTTCCAATATTTTCTCCTTAACCTGGGATCTTTGAAATTTGGCTATGGTATTCCTGTAAGTTATCCTCCTGGGATCTCTTTCAGGTGGTGATTGGTGGATTTGTTCTTCTTTTTTCTAATTTGCCTTCTTGTTCTAGAACTTCAGGGAAATTTTCCTTGATAATTTCTTGTAACATTGTATCAAGATTCTTTTTTTTTAATTATAATTTTCAGGTAGTCTGACTATTCTTATATCATTTCTCCTTGATCTGTTCTCCAGATCATTTTTTAAAAATTATTTTGATTGTATTTTATGACATCTTGGTGACTTAGAATATCATTAGCTTCCCCTTGCCCAATTCTAGTTTTCAAGGAATTACTTTCTTCCTTATGTTTTTGATTCTCTATTTGCAGTTGGTTGACTTTCTTTTCATAATTTTCTTGACTTTCTGGGTGTGCTCTTTTTTCTTCTATTTTCTTCCTCAATCTCTCTTATTTGATTTTTAAAGTCCTTTTTTAAGTTCTTCCAAGAACTCTTTTTTGTGCCTGAGACCATTTGACATTTCTCATTGAAAAAGGACTGGCTTTTTTTTTTTAAACTCCATTGTCTTCCTCTGAATATGAACCCGATCTCTATCCCCATTGTAACTATCTATGGTTGGGTTCTTTCTTCTTTGCTTACTCATTTTAATTTATTTATTTATTCATTCATTTGTTTGTTTGTTTTATTTTGTTTGTAGCAGCTACAAATATAATCAAGTTGTAGTCTTAAGGTATGGAAAATGATGCCCAAAGCCTCATGTCCTTCCTACTGTTATTTTCTGAGTTTTGTCTCAGGGCCCCAACCTTGGGTTTTCCTCTCCACTCCTAAGCCAGGACTAGGGCCCTCAGACATACTCTCCCACAAATGATCTTGCTCCCAGTGGTCTCTCTGGTGGTTACAAACTACAGCTGTCCTCTCTGCTTCAGAACTGAAACCGGGGTTTCTGCTCTCCCCTAAATGCCACAGCCAACAGGGTCCCCACCCTTCACTACTGTACCCCCAAGTGTGTGCTAGCTCCTTCTCCCTGCAGCCACAATCCAGGGAAAGTCTGGTCAGCACAACTGTGCTTGACATTTGTTGACAGTGGAAGGTCCTTCAAACTTTTCCTATTCAGCTGTCAGACCTCCACACTGTCTGTGAGATGAAAGTTTCTGAGACTGAGGCTGCCTCCCAACCCCAGCTGCCCACAGGGCTTGTTGTTTGTTGAGAGTTGACTTTGAGCCTTGAGGTGTTCACACTTCACTCAGGCTGAACCTCTGCCCCTGGAGATCAGGTCTTTCATGTGGTCTTCTCAGATTGTCTTAGGAGAACAATTGCTTTACTCTGTTTATTTCTGCTGGTTTGAGATGATGTTCTGTCTTTTCTTGTGGAGGAAATTTGGAGAACTGAAAGTTTTCTGACTTACTCCACCATCTTCCTAGAATTCTTTCCTGAATACAGGTTTGTTTTTTGTTTTTTTAAGTAAAATCAAATTATTTTTATCCTACACCTTTAGACACATTTAAGTGACAATAATTACCCGTGAACCTTGATTTAGTTTCTTCCTCTTTCTGCAGCTCAGGTTCTCCATATCCTCTCTCCTGTCCTGTTCAGAGCACATGTGAAGCATACTCTTCAGTGCAGAGCACCATAGTTTAGAGACAATTTTAAACAGTTGGGGAACATTCAGAAGACTATTGGAATGTCAAAAGGACTAGAAACTATGGTATAAGAAAAACAATCTATATGTCTATGTACCTGGAGATGTTTATGATGGAGGGAAAAAAGGACTTGGAAAGATAAACCATGACAACTGCCTTCAAGTATTTTAAGGGCTATGGAAGTGGTGTGGAATTTGTTCTTCTTGACCTCAGAAAGTGACTTCAGAAAGCAGAACTCAGAGCAATAGCCAGAAGCCGTGGTGAGGACAATTTACAATTGATATGAGGGGGAAATATTTTTAATACTTAAAAAAATAATTAGAGTGATCCATAAGTGGAGTGGACTGCCTCAGGAGGCACTGGATTCCCTTTCCTTCTTTCACTCTTCTCCTTTCAGGCAAATGATGGAGGGCCAGTCATTGGAAATGTCGGAGAAGTGATCTGTGTCCAGGTACATATTGAATTCACCTCTGAGATCTGTGATTCAGTGATTCTAGGATTAGATAGATTCAGCTTGGTTCCAAAGGGTGGAATTAAAAAAAACACAACTGGTCAAAGTGCCAAAAAGATAGGCTTGACATAAGGATAAGCACACTAATTATTAGAACTGTCCAAAAATCACTGACTCAAGGGAACTTTCTTTTCCTCCAACACCTTGGAGTCTTTAAGTAAAGACTTAATGATCACTTGGCAGGGATACTGGACAGAAGGGACTTGGGGTCAGGTGTAGTCTGGCATGTGTAACTGACCAGTCTTCCATCTCTGATATTCTTATAGTTATCACATTTCAAAGATTCTAAAATCTTTGTAGTGGGAGTGTGGTAACATGAATGGAGTACTCTACTTGCTGTCAAAGAGATTTGGAGTAGAATTGCCACCTCAAATACAGACTAGCCTTGAGACCCTGGCTGTCACTTCACCTTCTTAAATTTTAGTTTCCAAACACATAAAATGGAGATGATATTAGCTTACTCTGCCTGTTTGTTGTGAGAATCAATTTTGATTGTACTTGACACATTTGATCAACTTTATAAGTTCTATATGCATGGGGATGATTAGGCAGTGGGCTGCTGTAGATAAAGAGGTCCTCAGAGTCAGGAACACCTAGGTTCAATTCTAAACTCTGACACATACTGACTGCATGACTGTAGGTAAGTGACTTACCTCTGTGCTATAAGGCACCTCTGCAAAACGTATCAGCTTTAGAAAAGGTGTCCACTTCATTGGTAGAGTGAGATAGTCCAATCACGAACCTATACCATTGAAAACACAGTCCTAATCCCTAACACTGTTAATTGGGCCTTATATGAAGAATCCTTTGAAACAGACAGGGAATACATATTTTGTTCTCATTTTACATTGAGGCCTTTAGACAATCTGCTGTCATTGTTTAGTTATTTCAGTCATGTCAAATTCTTGATGACCCTATTTGGTGTTTTCTTGGCAAAGATACTGGAATGGTTTGCCATTTCCTTATCCAGCCCATCTTCTGGATGAGGAAACCAAGGCAAACAAGGTAGAGCGATGTGCCCATGGTTACACAGCTAGTAAGAATCTGGTGCCAGATTTGAACTCAGGAAGATGAGTCTTCCTCACTCTTGGCCTGGCACCCTATCTACTGAACCATCTAGGTGCTTAGTAAGAGAGAAATTGACACTAGAGTCAGAATCTTCTAAATTGCGCTCCATGTATTATTCTCTCATTCCACATTTTCCCCTTTGTATATGCTTCAGTTATAAGCATTGTTTGACAGGTATAAAAAAATCAGAGGGAAACCTTTGGAAAACATGATACTCATTTTACTTTTGGTGCAAAAGTATGGCTGGAAACGGTAGTCATTCTTATAGTCAATAAGATAACAAGCATGTATTAAGTGTTTACTACGTATCAGTCACTGTGCTAAGTACTGGGTATATATGAAAAGATTAAAAAGCAGTTTTTACTGTCAAAGAAACCACAATATACAAATAAGTCTCCCCCCCCTCCTCTCTCTCTGTGTTCTGTAGCTATGGAAGGTGATATGAGTGGGGAGGGATTGGAGTGGAAAGAGAACCAGGAAAGGCGTCTTGCAGAAGGTGGCATTTAAACTGTGGCATGAAGCAATCCAGGGAAGTTGGGAGTCAGGAATAAGAGAGGAGGGAGGTTCCAGAAAGAGGGAGAGTCAGTGAAGTCAGAGGACTTTCATGTGTCAGAAACTGTAAGTTGCTGGATCATAGAGTGCATGAGAGGGAGGAAAGTGTAAAAAGACTGGATTGGAGGAAGGGGCCAGGATATGAATAACTAAATGACAGAGGATTTTATATGTGATCCTAAAGATAACAGGGAGTCACTAAAGTTTGTTGAGAAGGGAGGTTGACATGGTCAGACCTGTGCTTCAGGAAAATCACACTGGTAGGATGAATTGGGGTGAGGAGACATCTGAAGGAGGTAGGCCATCAGAAGACAATTACAATGGTTCCTCAGAAAGGTGATGGGGGCAAGTACAAGACTAATCATTGTGTGAATAGAGTGAAGGGACCAGACAAGAAACTGTGTGAAGGCAAAATTGACAAAAGTTTCGATAGTAAGTTGAATATGTAGGTTAAGCATCAGTGGAAGTCAAGTATGACTACAAGGTTGTGAGCATAGGAGACCAGAAAGATGGGATACCATATACCTGAAGAAGTTCTGAAGAGAAGATTTGGATGGAAAGAAAATAAGACCTGTTTGAGATGCCTATGGGGTATCTAATTGAGATGTACAAAAGTCAGGTGATGGTGGAGGACTGGAGCTTAGGAGATAGGTTTTGTTGTCAGACAGTCATTTAAATTGTTTCTAACTCTTTATGACCCCATTTGGGATTTTCTTGGCAAAGACACTATAGTGGTTTGCCATTTCCTTCTCCAGCTCATTTTTCAGGTAAGGAAACTGAGGCAAACATGGTTAAGTGACTTGCCCAGGGTCATACAGCTGGTAAGTGTCTGAGGCCAGATTTTAACTCAGATTTTCCTGAGACTAGGTCCAGCATTCTATCTACAATGCCACCCACCTGCCCTAGGAGAAAGATTAGGGCTATATATTTAGCTCCTGGAATCATTTTCATAACTAGTTATACCTGTAGAGATTGATGTGATCATCAAGAGATATAGTATAGAAGGAGAAGAGAAAATAACCCAAAAGAGAGTCTTGAAGGACACTTGTCATTGGTGGGCATATTCTGGTTGAAGATTCAGCAAAGCAGAGTAGAAAATAGTGGTCAGAAATGTCAAAGGAGAATGAGAAGAAAATTATTCTGTGAAAAATATAAAAAGCAAGAGTACCAAGGAGGAGAATATGATTAGCAGTGTCAGTAATTGCAAAGAGGTCAGGAAGAATAAAGTTGAGAAAAGACTGTTAGATTTGCCAATTAACAGACCACTGATAATTCTGAGACATTTCTGGTAAATAATGAAGTTGGAATCTGTGTCTCTTACAATGGGCTTCCTTTTGTATTTGACCCTTCCTTTGGGGTCTACTACCCCACCCACCTCCATATTGGTATATTTTGCTATATTTTAGATTTAAAGACAATAGTAACACTTCATTGAGTTAAAAGAAAAACACTTAAAAGAGAAGTGTGACTCTCTCCATGGTATTAACTAGGAGACTGCCACTAGCAATATCAAATCACTCTTTTGACTAAACCTGAAAATCAGAGGTAAAGAAAATATTGACATATCCAATCCATTTGCTGATCCATAAATACTCTGTTCTGAGACAAGAAGGTATCATGGCTCCATTGAGCCCAGGTAGCCAAGTGAAATCTTAAGAGAAATAACTATTATTAGTAGTATTATTATTATATCAATATTACTAACACTATTTGGCTAGATGAGGTTTGCTTTCCAAATATTCCTGCAAAAAAATCAATAGGTAGCATACATCTTTTTGTCCTGCTCTAGCCTCCTCTGTTTTGGTATATTATGCTGTTTCTGTTTAATTTCAAAGGAAAATCGAAAATGAGAGTGGCTAAGATTTGTTTGTCATTGATCAATTTACTTGTTTGGGAAAAATAGAAAATGTGGGGGGTTCTTTCTTTTTTTCCTTTCCCAGGTAGTCATAATGGACTATGGTCAGTGGACCTTTTAATTGTAATGTGCAAATCTTCCAATGACCACATACTCTGTAATAAAAGCTAGCCTGGAAGGAGTAAATTGTTGTGATGGCTGCTTGTATGGCCTGATATGCCTCTTGGAAACTCAGATATATTTACAATAGTACAGCCAAGTGTAAAATAAGGAAGCAAACATTCAATTTTCCTTCTAAACACCAGAGAATTAACATCTCATAAAGGTTACAGCTTGCTAAAGGGACTTTCACCTTTTCTTTAGACAAAGGCCAGTGCACTCTACAACATGAAACCTAGGACTCCTGTGTGGTTGTGGAGAAGGGCAAATTTCTGATTGTTAAGAAAAAGAAGAGAGTAGATTCTGTTAGCTTCAGGACAGTTCAGCAGGTAAAAATGAGGCAAAGCAGGGGATGGAAATAGAGGGTGAATAAATTCACCAGATCCCAGCATGGCAGCAAATTCTGTCTAGGAAAATCACTTCTTAAGCAGGACATTGAGCCAGCCAATGTTCTACCTCCTTAATGACTACATTCAATTTGGGAGATCAGTGCCTTGCCCTTGAAATCCGCTGATGGGATCTACTCTCAAGGCTTCGATGTTCACAGGCTTTCTCAGTCCCAGGTGGTTTCTACCTCTTATCATGCTTCAGGCTCTCCTCCCAGTTGCGAAGTAGGGGTGGGGGGAGGTAAGCCAACCAACAAACAAAATTATATTTCCTACCAATCCCCTTGGTAATAAGCGGCTATATTAAAATTGATTCATTACTGAACTGGTAGGTCAGGTACTTCTCTACATAGAGTTTACCTAGATTTAACCAAAATATTTTATAAAGATTCATAATACAGTTATAATAATGCAGGAAATGCTATCAAAACAATAATACATGGGTATGTTCTGAACTAATTAAATAACTGGAAATAAAGATTATTCACAAAATCACAAAAGGACAAAATTGAAAGGAAACATATAAGTGAGCTAATTTGACATATACACAACAAGGAGTCTTATCTACAATATACACACATGAAACATGTATAGCCATTAGTAAGTTGTTATTAAAATGGAAGGAGATGTATAGTGGAATGTTCTGAGGAGCTGCCCTTAGCTAAAAATGTACATCTTTGGGACCTTTATTCATGACTTCTTGTTCTTCCCTTCCTGGCCAATCAAAACAAAGCTTCATTTTTATTCCTTGACAGGCTCAACTGATTCTGAGCGTTTTACTCTTGGAACTATTCTCATAAGATTGTCCACTCCGGTAGACATCCTTGCTATCTACCCTTGCTTCCATTTTCCTTATGTATATATTTAGCATATAAATTAGGCAGCTAGGTAGTACAGTGGATAGAGCTTAGAACTTGGCATCAGAATGACCTGAGTTTGAAAACTGCCCCAGACACTTACTATATGTGGCACTGGAAAAATCACATATGTAAAATGGAGATAATAGTGCCTACCTCACAGGGTTATTTTTGTTGAGTATCAAATTAGTTAGTATATGTTAAGTGCTTTGCAAACCTTAAAGCACCATATACATGTAAGCTACTATAATGATGAGGGGTTGTCTGTGAGTACAATTTAATCTTGCTCAGTAATGTTCCTACCCTCGTTTTCTCTTAATTGAAAGTTGTGTGTGTGTGTGTGTGTGTGTGTGTGTGTGTGTGTGTGTTATGTTAGCCTTCAGGATTTTTTTTCTCTCCAGAACTTGGTCTATCATTTTTTTCTGAACACTTCTAAAATTGCCCTCCTAAACAACAAATCAATCCATGATACCCTTTTCTCTGCCACAAATTGTAAGCTAAAGAAAACTCTTCACCCGAAGGTTCTTGTCATTTATAACTGAGTAACACATTCCCATTTCTTTGGTGGGAATGAGATCCAGAATGCAATTTTCTTTCTTTCATTCCTTAGTCTTTTTGAAAAGAACTTATCATGAAGTAAAGTAAAAGCTTCTCAAGGGCAATGGTTATTTTGGGGGGATAGACCTAGAACTTACCACAGCTCTTTGCACATAGAATATGTTTAATGAAAGTTGTTAGCGGTTGCGGTGGTCATTTAGGCAAATTTAAAAAAAAAAATAAAAGTTTGATTTAACTATTTGGGTTGCAAAGAGTAAAATCCATCTTCCCAGAACCAAAATGGTGAAGTAAGCAGTAAGTTACTCTCACTCTCCTTTATTGATCTCTAAAAAACAAGAAAATATCACCTCAGGAAAAATCCTGGAACAGTGCAGCTGGCAGAAAAAAAAAAAACCACAAAAATCAAAACATGAAGGAAAATTCCATTAGCCTAGGAGGTGTGGGAGATCAGCAAGAAAGGTTCCTCTGGCTCTGGTGAAAGGGGAGTACAGTCCAGGACCCAAGGAATCCCAGCAAGCCAGCAGCAAGCCCCACCTCAGCAAACCAATGGGAGATCCTGAGCCCCGGGGTGGTGGAGCAGGCAAACACCAGCACCAGGATCCCCACCCCCTCCACTTACATTGGTACATACAGTGGAACCAGCAAACTCCAGATCAGAGAGCCACCATGTGTGTCTTCCAGCAGCTTAACCTCCCCATGCTTCAGCTCAGCCCCTGTGGGTAGGCATCCTCCAGAAGCTGTGCTTCAGCACAGCCCTGGCCAAATAGGTGTTCTCCAGAAGCCAGACCTCCATGTGCTTCAGTGCAGCCCTGGGTGAGCAGGCATCCTCAATTCAACAGACCCCCACCCCCACCCAGAGAGCTTCAGTGTAGCCCTGGGGAAATGCAGAAGAACCCAAATATCCTCAGCACATGCCAGACACCACCACTAGGACCCCAGCTCAGCACCAGGTAAGCTGCGAGAACCCTACATCCTCCAGCTGCAAGCTCCTGAGGCTCCAGCACACAAAGCCAGTGATCAGGATCCTGGGACCCAGCACAAGAAGTTTGGGGCAGTGACCCCTGTACTCCAGCAGGAGAGCTCAACTTTAAAAGCCAGGAATTAGGCAAAACTCATGAGCAAAAAGCAAAAATAGATACTGACTATAGAGTCTTTCTATGGGGATAGAGAAGATTGAAACACAAATTCAGAAGAGAACGACATTGCCAATATACCTATGTCTGAAACCTCAAAAAGGAATATGTACTGGTATCAAGCCCAAAAAGCCTTCTTGGAAGAGCTCAAGAAGGATTTTAGGAGCCAAATAAGAGAGGTAGAAGAAAAAACTGGGAAAATAAATGAGAGGTATGCAAGAGAGACTCAACAGCTTGGAAAAGGAAGGACAAAAATTGACTGCAGAAACCAATTCCTTAAAAAATACAATTGGACAAATGGGTAAAAAGTACACTGAAGAAAACAACTGCTTAAAAAGTAGAATTGGATAAATGGAAAGGAGGTACAAAAGCTAACTGAAGAAAACAACTTTGTTAGAAATTAGAATTGGCCAAGTGGAAGCTAATGGCTCTATGAGACAAGAAGAATGACTAAAACAAAATTAAAAGACTGAAAAAAGGAAGAAAATGTAAAATAACTCATTGGAAAAACAGCTGACTTAGAAAATATATACAAGAGAGATAACTTAAGAATTATTGGTCTACCTAAAAGCCATGATAAAAAAAAAGAGCCTGGACAGCGTCTTTCAAGAAATTTATCAAGAAAAACTGCCCTGTCCACTCATTACCCTATGAAAGAGATCTCAAAATGATAACACCAAGGAATGTTGCAGACAAATTTGAGAATTATCAGGTCAAGGAGAAAATGGCTGCAAACAGCCAGAAAGAAACAATTTAATATCATGGAACCACAGTCAGGATTACACAGGACCTTGTAGCTTCTACATTAAAAGATCAGAGGGCTTGGACTATGATGCTCCATAAGGCATCTTGGATTGCAACCAAAGATCAACTATCCAACAAAATTAAGCATAATATTTCAGGGAAGAAGAAGGATATTCAATGAAATAGGGGACTTCCAAACCTTCCTGATGAAAAATCCAAAACTCCACAGAAAATTTCATCTTCAAATAAGGACTCAAGAGAAACATAAAAAGGTAAACAGGAAAAGAAAAAAAAAACTGTATTATTCAATAAGGTAAAACTGTTTACATCCCTACATGGGAAGATGGTACTTGTAACTCTTGAAAACTGTATCTTTATTATGACATTTAGAAGGTGTATACATAAACAGAGGGTGTAGATATATGTTGACTTTGATGTGATGATAAAAAATCAATTAAGGAGTGAAAAAAAAAGATTGTGCTCAGAGAAGAGGAAAGGAGGAGGCAGAAAAGGGTAAATTAAATCACATGAAATGGCACAGGGACCTATTACAGTACAGGGAAAGATGGGAGGGAGGGAGTATTGTTTGAACCTCACTCTCATCTGATTTGGCTCAAAGAGGGAATATCATAAACACACAAATGGGTATAGAAATCTATCTTACCCTATAGATGAGGAAAAGGGGAAGAAATGGGAAGAGGTTGATAGAAAAGAGGGCAGAAAAGAGAGAAGAAGTAGTAAGGGAAAGGGGAAAGAAAAAGAAAGGCATTTGATAGAAGGTAGGACAGATTGAAGGAGGTGGTGGTCAGAAGCAAAACACAAGTGAGGATGAAATGGGAGAAAGGAAAGAGAAAAAAAAAACAAATGGGAAAAATAAGATGGGGAAAAATAAGATGGAGTGAAATACACAGTTATTAATTATAATTGTGAATGTGAAAGAGATGAACTCTTCCATAAAAAAGAGGCAGATAACAAAGTGGATTAAAAACCATAACCCCAGAATATGTTGTTTACAAGAAACATATTTGAAGCAGAGAGATACACACAGAGTAAAAGTAAAAGGCTGGAGCAAAATATATTATGTTTTATCTGAAGTAAAAAAAAAAAGCAGAAGTAGTAATCCTGATCTCAGACAAAGCAAAAGCAAAAATAGATCTAATTAAAAGGGATGAGGAAGGATGGATAATACTGAGTACATTAATTGAAGGTTTTTTTTGTATGAACAATGCCAAATGCATACAAGATTAAAAGGGAAGCAGAAAGATGGGAAACAATTTTTACAACCAGTGTCCCTGATAAAGGCCTCATTTCTAAAACAGATGGAGAACTGAGTCAAATTTATAAGAATATAAGTCATTGCCCAATTGATAAATGGTCAAAGGATATAAGTAGGCAGTTTTAGATGAAGAAATTAAAGCTGTCTATAGTCATATAAAAATGCTCTAAATTACTATTGATTAGAGAAATAGAAATCAAAACAGCTCTTAAGTAACACCTCACACCTATCAGATTGACTAACATGACAAAATGGGACACTGATGAATGTTGGATACGATGTGCAAAAATGAGAGCAGTAATGGATTTTTGGTGGAGTTGTGAACTGATCCAGCCATTCTGGAAAGCAATTTGAAGCTATGCCCTAAGTGCTATAAAATGGTGCATGCCTTTAACCCAGCAATACTGCTTCTAGGTCTATATTCCAAAGAGATCATAAAAATGTGAAAAAGGACTCACATTTACAAAAATATTTATAGTAGCTCTTTTTGTGGTGACCAAGAATTTGAAATTGAGGAGATGTCCATCAATTGGGGAATGACTGAACAAGTGGTATATTAATGCAATGGAATGCTATTGTTCCATAAGAAATGATGAGCAAGCAGGCTTCAGAAAAACCTGGAAAGACTTACATGATTAGAAGCTGAGTGAAGTGAGCAGAACCAGAATAACATTGTACACAGTAACAGCAACATTGTGTGAAGACTAATTTTGATAGACTTAGCTCTTCTCAATGCAAGGATCTAAGACAACTTCAGAAGCTCATGATGGAAAATTCTATCCACATTCAGAACTATGCGTCTGAACACAGATTGAAGCATACTATTTGCGCTTTCTATTTCTTTCTTTCTGTCTGTCTCTGTCTCTGCCTGTCTGTCTGTCTCTCTCTCTCTTGTTTCTTCTTTCTTGTGGTTTCTCTGATTGGTTCTAATTCTTCTTTACAATATGACTAATGTGGAAATATGTTTAATATGAATGTATATGTACAACCTATATCACATTACACATCATCTTGGGCAGGGGGAAGAAGAGGGAGGGGAAGAAAATTTACAACTAAAATCTTATGGAAGTGAATGTTGAAAACTAAAAATTATATACATATATAATATTAAAATCCATAAAATGTTTGAATAATTTGACACACTTTTGTATCATACCTTCTAAGCCAGGTATTTCATAGTTTCTTGGACTCATTACTTTCTTTTGTGCAGGTGGACTGTAGTATACATTTACAATTGAATAAAATTGACTTCTGTTTTTTCTCAATGAGTGAAACTTTCTCATTTTATAGATGAGAACACTGCCACTCAGAGAAAATAAGCCACTTGTTCTACATACTATATCTGTTAAGCATCAAAAGCAGGATATGACACTATGCTTCTTCTCATGCTGAGTCAACTGTCCTTTCAACCATATAGATGGATCAGTACTTGAAATTGTTCTGCTCTACTTTTGTTCTAAAGGATGGAAAAAAGTCATATGATTATAAAATTTAGAGATAACATAAAGCCAGAAGATAGTTAGCATCTTATATGACAAGAAAAAAATATCTTTTAAAAATATTATTTTCAATATTCATGTTTTAAAATTTTTGAGTACTAAATTTTCTCTCTTTCTTCATTTTTATTTACTTACTTTTTTGATATTTAAATTTATTTATTTTTAGTTTTCAACATTTACTTCCACAAGATTTTGAGTTCCAAATTTTCAGCCCATCCTGCCCCTTCCCCCAACCCAAGATGGCATGCATTCTGAATATCCCTTCTCCTAGTCTGCCCTCCCTTCTATCTCTTCCCCCTTCTCTTATCCCCTTCCCCTTCTATTTTCCTGTAGGGCAGGATAGATTTTTGTATCTCATTTCCTATATTTATTATTTCTCAGTTGCATGTGAAAACATTTTTTAAACATGTGTTTGGAACTTTGGGTTCCAAATCTTCTCCTTTCCTTCCTCCCCACCCACCCTCGTTGAAAAGGCAAGCAACTCAATGTAGGTTATACATGTGCAGTTATGCAAAACACTTCCATAGTAGTCATATTGTGAAAAACTAACTCTATTTCCCTTAATCCTATCCCACCCCCATTAATTCTATTCTTTCTTTTGACCCTGTCCCTCCTCAGAAGTATTTGCTTCTGATGACCCCCTTTCCCAATCTGCCCTCCTCTCTATCATTCCCCTGCTCTCTTGTCCCTTTCTCCCCCTATTTTCCTGTAGGGTAAGACAGATTTACACATCCAAATGAGTGTATATGTTATTCCCTCCTCAAGCTAAATCCTATGAGAATAAGATTCACTCATTCCCTCTCACCTTCCCCTGTTTCCCCTTCACTGTAACAGCCTTTTTTTCTGTTTTTTTTTTGTGAGATAATTTACCCCATTCTAACTCTCCCTTTCTCCTTCTCCCAGTATAATCCTCTCTCACCCCTTAATTTTATTCTCCAGATATGACCCCTTCATCTTCAACTCATCCTGTGCCCTCTATCTATCTATATCTATATCTATATTTATATCTACATCTATATGTATATCTATATATACATACATATATTTTTTCCCTTCAATTACCCTAATACTCACAAAGGTGTCATGAGTTATAAATATCATCTTTCCATGCAGGAATGTAAACAGTTCAACCTTAATAAGTCTCTTATAATTTCTCTTTCCTGTTTACCTCTTTATGTTCCACTTGAGTCTTGTATTTAAAAGCCAAATTTCCTATTCAGCTCTGGTCTTTTCATCAAGAATGCTTGAAAGTCCTCTATTTCACTTAATGACCACTATTTCCCCTGAAGGATTACACTCAGTTTTGCTGGGTAGGGGATTTTTGGTTGTAGTCCTATCTCCTTTGCAATCCAGAATATTGTATTCCATGCCCTGTGGTCCCTTAATGTAGAAGCTGCTAAATCTTGTGTTATCCTGATTGTGTTTCCACAATACTTGAATTGTTTCTCTCTGGCTGCTTGTAATAATTTTACCTTGACCTGGGAACTCTGGAATTTGACTACAACATTCCTAGAAGTTTTACTTTGGGGATCTCTTTCAGGAGGAGATCAGTGGATTTTTCAATTTCTATTTTCCCCTCTGGTTCTAAAATATCAGAGCAGTTTCCTGGATAATTTCTTGAAAGATGATGTCTAGGCTCTTTTCCTGATCATGGCTTTCAGATAGTCCAATAATTTTTAAATTCTCTCTCCTGGATCTATTTTCCAGGTCAATTGTTTTTGTGGTGATATATTACACATTGTTTTCTAATTTTTCATTCTTTTGGATTTGTTGTACAGTGTCTTGATTTCTCATAAAGTCACTAGCTTCCAATTGCTGTGTTCTAATTTTTAAGGAAGTATTTTCTTCAGTAAGCTTTTGGACTTCCTTTTCCATTTGGCCAGTTTTGCTTTTTAGGGCATTCTTCTCCTCATTGGCTTTTTGGACCTCTTTTGCCATTTGGGTTAGGCTATTTTTTAAGGTGTTATTTTCTTTAGTATTTTTTTGGGTCTCCTTTAGCAAGCTGTTAACTTGCTTTTCATGATTTTCTTGCATCACTCTCATTTCTCTTCCCAGTTTTTCTTCTACTTCTCTTATTTGCTTCTCAAAATCCTTTTTGAGCTCTTCCAAGGTCTGGGACTGATTCATATTTTTCTTGGAGGCTTTGGATGTAGGAGCTTTGACTTTATTGTCTTCTTCTGGTTGTATGTTTTGATCTTCTTTGTTACAAAAAAAAAAGATTGTATGGTCTGACACTTCTTGCGAGGTTTGCTCATCATCCCAATCAATTACTTGAGTTATAACTCTTTATTAAGGTACAGGTCTGCTTCCAATGTGGAGAATGTACTGTCCCAAGCTTTGGGGGTTTGTACAGCTCTTTTCAGAGATACTTCTAGGGACCTATAAATTTTCAGTTCTTCTAAGGTGGCATAATAAGGTGTGAGGTGTTTACTCTTTTCCTGACCTGTGATCTGGTCTATAAGTTACCACAAGCACTCTTTTCTGTCTTGGAACTGTGAGGAGGATTCCCTCTCCCCCACCACTACAAGCTCCACCATACCAGTGCTCCTCCTTGCCCCAGGACCACCCCTCAGAACTATGACCCAGATCCAAGTTCAGGAAAAGCAAGAGATTCCTGCCTCAACACTGGCAAAGAGATCCCTGCAATCCCCCTCTGATCAGCTACTTGATTCCTCTTCAGTCTGTGGGCCAGAAGCTCAGGAGGCAGCCACCGCCCCAGGGCTGAGCTTGGGAACTGGGGCTGAGACATAGCTTCTCTCTCACAGCAGAAACAGATTTTTCCCACTGACCTTCTAAGTTGCTTTGGCATTTGTGGGTTGAGAGGTCTAGAAACTGCCACAGCTGCCCATGATTCAGTCCTCTGAGGCCTGCTCCAGGCTCGCTGCTGCCTGCCTTGCCTGAGAGCCCATGACAAACTGTGCTCCACTCCCCACCTGGCATGATATACCTTTCTAATCAACCATCCAGGCTGTCTTGGGCTGGAAATTTGTTTCACTCTGTCATTTTGTGGGTTCTGCTGCTTTAGAATTTGTTTAGAGTCATTTTTTACAGGTATTTAGAGGGATTTGGGGGAGAGCTCAAGCAAGTGACTGCTTTCACTCTGCCATCTTGGCTCTGCCCCCCTCTCTCTCTTCAGTACCTCCCTCACACATTGAAAAGGCAAGCAAGAGGATTATACATGTGAAATCTTGAAAAACATATTTCCATATTTGCCATGCTGCAAAAAAATGCAAGAAAAATAGAGTGAAAAAAATTATACTTCAGTCTGCATTCAGAGTTCATCAGTTGTCTCACTGGAGGTGCATAACATTTTTTCATCATGAATCCTTCACAATTGTCTTGATCAGAGTAACTAATCTTTCATGCTTGATCAGCCTTACAATATTGCTGTTACTATGTATAATGTTCTCATGGTTTTGCTCACTTCATTTTCCATCAATTTATACGTCTTCCCAGGTTTTTTTCCAAAGTTATCCTTCTCATTATTTCTCATAGCAAAATAGTATTCCATCACAATCATATACTATAACATGTTCAGTCATTCCCCAATTGATGGGTATCCATTCAATTTCTAATTCTTTGCCAACACAAAAAACAACTGCTATAAATACTTTTATACATCTGGACCCTTTTTTCCATTTTGGGGGGATATAGACCTAGTAGTGGCATTTCTGGGTCAAAGAGTATACACAGTTTTATAGCTCTTTGGACATAGTTTCAAATTGTTCACCAGAATGGTTTGACCAGTTCACAACTCTATGAACAGTTCATTAGTGTCTCAATTTTTCCACATCCGCAGCAGCATTTGTCATTTTTCTTTTCTATCATGTTAGGCAATATGATATGAATAAGACGGTATTTAAGAGTTGTTTTAATTTGCATTTCTCTAATCAGTAGTGATTTAGAGCATTTTTTTCATATGACTATAAGTAACTGATTTCTTCTTCTGAAAACTCTCTGTTCATATCCTTTGGCTCTTATTTTTATAAATTTGACTCAATTCCTTACGTAGTTGAGAAGTGCGGCCTTTATCAGCAAAAACAAAAACAAAACAAAACAAAACACTTGCTGTAAAATCTCCCTCCACCCTCAGTTTCCTGCTTTCCTTCTAATCTTGGCTACGTTTGTTTTATTTGTGCAAAAATAATTTAATTTTATGTCATCAAAATTATCTATTTTATATCCCATAATTTCCTCCACCTCTTGTTTGGTCATAAATTCTTTCCTTATCCATAAATCTGACAGGTTAAATATCCTATGCTCCCCCAATTTGTTTATGATACTACCCTTTATGACTAAATCATGTGCTCATTTTGACCTTATCTTGGTATATGATATGGCATCTTGTTCTACGCCTAATTCCTGCCAAACTGATTTCCAGTTTTCCCAGGAGTTTTTTTCAAATAGTGAGTTCTTGCCCCCCAAAGCTTAGATATCTAGATTTGTCAAACACTAGATTACTATGGTCATTTACTTCTTTGTACTGTGTACCTAATCTATTTCACTGATCCACCACTCTATTTTTAGCCAGTGCCAGTTTATTTTGATGATTACAGCTTTGTAATATAGTTTGAAATATGATACTGAGGCCAACTTCTTTCACTTTTTTTATTGATTCCCTTGATATTCTTGGTTTCATATTCTTTCAGATTTATTTATTGTCTTCCTGGCTCTATAAAATATTTTTGGCAATTTGTTTGGTATGCTATCAAATAGGCAAATCAGTTTAAGTAGAGTTGTGTCATTTTGCTATATTGGTTCAGCCAACCAACAACCAATTCATATTTCTCCAATTGTTTAGCTCTGTCTTTATTTGTGTGAAAGTTGTTTTGGAATTGTGTTTACACAGTTCCATGCAGGTACGTTCACAAGTATTTTATATTGTTTGCATTTATTTTAAATGGAATCTCTCTATCTCTTCCTGATGGACTTTGTAATATGTAGAATGACCAATGATCTGTGCGGGTTTATTTTATACCCTGAGCTTTGCAAAAGTTATTAACTGTTTCAACTAGTTTTTTTTATTAGTTAATTCTCTAGGATTATGTAAGTATACAATCATATCATCTGTTAAGGGTGATACATGTATTTCTTCATTGCCTATTTCCTCAAATGTCTTTTTCTTGTCTTATAACTATAGTTAGCATTTCTAGTGCAATGTTGAGTGGTAATGGTGATAATGGACATCCTTGCTTCACCCCTGATCTTATTGGAAAGACTTCAAATTTATTCTCATTACAGATAACACTCTTAGTTTTAGATAGATATTGTTCATCATTTTAATGAGAGATACATTTATTTTTAAGTTTTTTAGTGTTTTAAATAAGAATGGTTGTACTTCATCAAAAGGTTTTCTACATCTATTGAGATAATCCTATATTTTTTGTTGTTGTTATTATTGGTATGGTCAGTTATGTTAATGCTTTTCCTAATATTGAACCAGTCTTTCCTTACTTGTATAAGTAGAGCCTGGTCATAGTGTATGATCCTGGTTACATATTGTTGCGATCTCCTCGCTAGCATTTTGTTTAAAAAATTTGCATCAGTATTCATTAGAAAAATTGGTCTACAGTTTTCTTTCTCTGTTTTTGCTCCTCCTGGCCTAAGTATCAAAACTGTATTTGTGTCAGAGAAGAAATTAGGTAGAATCTCTTTATATATTTTCCCAAATAATTTATAGAGCGTTGGAATTAATTGTTCTTTAATGTTTGATAGAATTCACTTATGAATCCATCTGGTCCTGGGGATTTTTTCTAGGGAGCTCATTTATGGTTTGCTTAATTTCTTTTTCTATGATAGGGTTATTTAAGTATTCTATTTCCTCTTCTATTAATACAGGCAATTTATGTTTTTTGTAAATATTCATCCATTTCACTTAGATTGTCAGATTTACTAGCATATAATTAGACCAGATAACTCCTAATGATAGCTTTAATTTTATCTTCATTGGGGGTATATTCACCCTAGAAGGGGACAACTTAGGAAAAAAAATTGATTATATGTGGAAGGGAGTGCTCTCTTGTAATATGCTATCTCTGTCCTAGAGATACCCTCTCTCTTTCTATCAAGATACCCTACCCCTTTGGTGGAACTATTCTTATTTGTTGGAATCATCCAGCTTCCTAAATAACTGACACTTACTGTCTATGGCATTATGAGTAGAAAATCAATCTGGAGTACCTAAAAACTGATGCTGGAGTCAGAGAATCTGGCCTCCAAACCTACCTCTGATACTTGCTACCTGTATGACCTTGAGCAAAGTCACTCAATACTCCAATGCCTCAGTTTCTACTTCTCAGAATTGAAGGAGTTGTCCTAGAAGGCCTCCTCAGAATATCCCATCTATCTTTCAGCCTATGATCCAGCACATTCTTAAAGTTCCATCCAAAAGACTTTAAACAGGGATTCAGGAAGACCTAGATTCAAACTCTACTCCCGATAATTATTTAGTGGTGTGACCCTACGCAAATTATTTAGCGTCTATCAGCTTCTGCTTCATTACTGAAATCAAGGCTTGGAGTCAATGATTTTTAACATCCCTTCCTCATTAGAAATTATGATCTTATGATCTAATGAAAATGAGTGGAAAGGGGAAAGTTACCAGTTTGTTGTTTTTTAGTCATTGTCAGTCATGTACAATTCTCCATGATCTCATTTGGGGTTTTATTGGCAAAGATACTGAAGTGATTTGCCATTTCCTTCTCCAGCTCATTTTATAGATGAGAAAATTGAGGCAAACACGGTTAAATGACTTGCCCAGGGTCACACAGCTATTAAGTGTCTGAGCCTAGATTTTAACTCAGGTATTTCTGACTCCAGGCCTGGCACTCTATCCACTGTGCTCCCTGCCTGCCCAAAGTTACCTCTGTATATCCACAAAACTGATTATCATAGACTCTATATGGAGTAGAGAGTTGAGTTCTTTTATTTTTTTATTTTTATTTATTTATTTTTAGTGAGGCAATTGAGATTAAGTGACTTGACCAGAATCACACAGCTAGTGAGTGTTATGTGTCTGAGGCTGGATTTGAACTCAGGTCCTCTTGACTCCAGGGCTGGTGCTCTGTCCACTGCACCACCTAGGTGCCCCATAAGTTCAATTCTTTTGTAAGACCAGTAAAAGCTTTGTGCAATCCTGATGCCACTCAGATTGGGATGGACAGTAAGAGAGGGGCTTATGAGAGAAAACGTTAGGGGTCAGGGGTTAGTGTCCTCTATTGTTAGTTTGAGTTGTTATATTGTTTAGATTCTTGGTGTTCTAAATTGTGGATGTAACTGAAATTGTTTTATCTCTGGAGCATAATTCCTGCTTTGGAATGGTTTGAGGGGCCATTAGGATCAGAGAAGATGTCTAGTTTTCCATCATGTTGATCACATTTCCCAGAAGTCTGTCATCTACTGTAGAAACAAAAAAAGAATAACAGTAGAGAGGCCCAGAAATTTACAGGGGAAAACATTTCTCAGGAGTCAGTAATAAATTCCATAGAATTAGATGTCTGTATCGAAGTGGATAATGCAGAGGCAGCAAGCAAGATGATCTAGAGATCATAATTCTAGAAGACATTTGACTTCTTAGGAATCACTACAACTTGGTGGGATAAGATCAATTCTTCAATACGTTTCTAGGATAGTATTCCTTATTTTAAGAAATGGATGAATAGAGATGTGTGTGTATGTGCATAGCAAGGTATACATTAGAAAAAAATATCAATAGGAGGAAATACTAAGACCAGAGAAAAGAATCATGGGGAAGTGCAAAAGTCATGGCAAAAATAGAAGTGATATTATCACTAGAATATACTACAGAGTTTCTGGACAAAATAAAGGAAGAGATTGGGAGTTTGGGGTTATACATTACAAAACCGTATGAGAACCATGGGAAGAAAGGAGAAGCTTCATGATGCAACGAATAGTATGTTAGACCTGGAGTTAGGACGACCTTAGTTAAAGTCCTACTTGATATATTTATTAGCACTGTTATTATGGATACATCACTTAATTTCTCTCAACCTCAGTTTCTCCATATGCAAATTGAAGTTAGTAATAATGCCTACCTTTCTTGAACGCTCCCAATTTGTCAGAAAATGATACCTCTCTCCTTCTCAGCCCTAAAACAACTTCTTTCATTTAAGGATACCTCTAATTGTTGGGAAGATTTTTTTTTTTAACTACCTCACCTCAAAGCTAAATTTGCATCTTTGCAACTTCCTCCAATTCATCTTGGTTCTGCCATCTGGGACCGAGCAGAATGTGTCTCATCCCTCTTCCACTAGGTAACTTTTCAGGCATTTGAGAAAGGCTTTTATTTTCTTCTCCCTCCTTCCAAATCTCCTCTTCTCTAGACAAAACATGCGCAATTTCTTCAATCAGTCCTCAAACATGAGCTACACAATATGGATCAATCCATAATCTCGACTCAAGAATCAATCAGGGATCCTTCTGTAATTCGGACTCAAGGACTTTTAGCAACTTTTTGCCCTCCTCTGGGTGTTCTCCATCTAATCCATATACGTGTAAAATTTGTTGTCCAGAACTGAACCCTAGATGTGATCTGGTCAGGGCAGAGGACAACAGGCATTTGTATCTCCTGGTTCCTGAAAATCAAACCTCTTATAATGCAGTGTAATCTACATGAGTTTTTCACTATTCGATGAGCAAAATATTTTGTTTCACATTTTCTAGAGATTAACAGTTTTCTGTAATAGTGGTAGCCTGTAATAGTTCTCCTTTTGTGTTTGTATGTATCCCTATTTATAAGCTGGAATATGTATTCTGTCCTGACAAGGTGAAAATCACAGATAGGTCTGGCAAACCCACCTGGAATGCTTTCTTTCAGTAGGCAATGGCTAAATATTCTCTTCAAAGCAAAGTGTTAAAGAAAGTGAGAGAAAGTTGATAGGTACAAATTGCAAATCTCTGTATGCAAATGTGTAATAATCAGTTGCTGAAGCAGGCCATCTTTTATCCAATCCCTTCTGGAAGGATGACATATCCTGCCTCATTTTATTCTGAAGATTGATCACCATGTGGGGAGATGGAGACAAAGGCGTTCAGTGTTTCCTTCTCATCCCCTCCCCATCCTCTAGAAAAATCATTAGTAATAAATGTGGTATAAAAGATGGGAATTGTCAAAGTAATTAGTTCTTTAGCAGCAAGACTGTTAGTGATTTATAGAATGGTGTCCATAAGTCCCTGCATTTGTAACCTCAAGTCAATAGCACGCGAGAGAAAGACTTGTGGAAATTCATGGACAAAAGACCCAGGTTGCTTCTTGTGCAGAGAATAGAACTTATTGAAAAATATTATTAGGATCTCAAAAGATATAAGAAAGCCCCTTCTCATTTCTCTTTGTCCTTTTGCTTCACTTAGGCAGAGATTTTATACGATTCTTCTCATATCTTTAGATTTCCCCTAGTCCCTTCTAAATCAAAGACAAACAGTGTTGGATAATGGATGGAGTGTTAGCCTTGGAGTCAGGAAGAGCTAGGTTCAAATCCTGACTGACACATACAAGCTATATAAACCTGAGTAAGTTACTTACCCTCTCACTATACCGGAGTCAACTCTCTAAGATGACAAGCTGTAGATGAGTTTGTGATCTCTAGTATTGGAGACAGTTTCCACACTGGAAGTTCTATATTAAACAGAAGAAATTGTAGGACTAATGCCCTCCCTGCTTCCCTCCTCAAAAAAAAAATATCAGAGAATCATGGGGAAACTCATATGAATTCATACAGAGCAAAGCCAGAACTTGTACAATAAGGTGAGTGAAGAGAGCATTAAAAGATAGCTGAACAAGTTAACGTCAATGACAATGACCAATGTGGTAATGTACTTCCCTCTTCTTTTATTGACAAAGTAGGGAGATGGGTGCAGTATGCTACATAAGCAGTCAATTACTTGTGTTTGTAACAAGAAAGGTTTTATTGAATAGGGCTTATGGGAAAATGCTTAGGTTTTTTAATGATATATGCCTCAAAGAATCATAGACCAATAGAATGTTAGAGTTAGAAGGGACCATAGTAATCACAAGATCATATTTCTAAAACTAAAAGAGACCCCATGGGGCATTTGATCCAACATTCTCATTTTTTAAAAATGGAGGAAAGAGAAGCCTAGGTATGTTAGAATCATACATAGATTATTCTGTAATGACCTAAGCAGAAAGCAAGTTTTGTATTTCAGCTCCTTATTTTCTATTTATCAAAAACAAACAAACAAAAAGAAATGTTTTAATTGAGGATCAAAGATAGCCAGCAATTACTGTGACATGGAAAATTTTAAAAATCAATACAGTTTTTTTTTCAAAACTCTTCCCTCTTCTCCCTTCCCTCTGCAGTCTCCCTTTTCTTCCTTCTAAAAAGATTCCTTTTTCTCATGACCTCTTTCATAATCAGCCCTATTATCAAATGGAAATGGAAAGAAGGATGGTGAGATTCCTGACCTATGTTTACCCATCATTTAATTGGCTTCAGGTCCTCATGAACAAGACTTTTTTTCCCCTAGTTCTGACGATAAGACTAACAGAGCGCTAGACATCCCGAAGGACTCTAGAGAAATTATTCCAACATTTCAACTCACTTTATAAAGATGAGAAAAATGATATGTTTGTGTTTATAATATCCAGCCTGAATCAAATGATCAATAAATATCTCTTAGTATCAACCCAGACTCAGCAGAGTTAATAGTCACATGACTACCTGTGATGTGATACATGGAAAATAAGAAGGAAGGAAACGGAGACTGCTGAAGGTTGAGGGGTCACCAGATAGTCTAATAATGCCAAAAGCAGGGAGGAAGAATGAGCAGGGTCCCAGGCTTAGTGGTAGGCAGTCAATTCTCCAGTGAATGAAGAGTAGCTACCCTCTGGTAGTTACATTGAACTCCATCATCATAATTCTCACTAATATCTAGCCAGCGCTTTCAACTGTATTTACACAGCACCGTTGTTTGAGCACTGGATGTGAAATAGAGACTTTTATTTAAAAACTGTTTCTACTGAGACCTGCCTACATGACCATGGACAACTACCTTAACCTCTCTAAGACTGCTTCCTTGTCCATAAAACGAAGATGTTAATAACTGTGAGGTCTATGTTTTTGGGAAGCTTAAACTCAATGCATGTAAAGTGCATTGCAAACCTCCCAGTGCTATCTCCAAATTCACTTATCTTTGAAGTATACAATTTGGTTAAGAAACAGTAGAATAACAGATTTTAAGCTGCAAAAGATCTAAGAGATTCTTTTAATAAAATAATATGTAATATTTAAGTGCCTACTATGTGGGAGATGCTGTGCTAGGTGCTGGGAACAGCTCCTTACCTCAAGTAGTGATTATTCTAAATGGAGGGAAAATATGTTCATATATTGATATATTTTATTATTGTTGTCCAGTCATTTTTTTCAGTCATGCCTGACTCTCTGTGACCCCCTTTGGGGTTTTCTTGGCAAAGAGACTGGAATGGTTTGCCGTGTTCTTCTCCATCTCATTTTACAGATGAGGAAACTGAGGCAAACTGGGTTAAGTGACTTGTCCAGGGTTACACAGTTAGTGTCTGTAGCCTGATTTGAATTCAGGAAAATGAGTCTTGCTGATTCCAGGTTCAGCACTCTATCCATTGTACCACCCACCTGCCCTATTGGTATAAGTATTATCCTCACAAACTAGGATCATCAATTTAGAGCTAGAAAGGAATATGGAAGCCATTTTGTCAGACTCCTACAGATGAGGAAACTGAGGCTAGAAAGGGAACCTAATTTGTCAACACAATTAGTAAACATTAGAAAGCAAGTTCTAAACCCATATTTCTTCTGAATCAAAATCTGAAATTCTTTCTACTACTTCAAGCTGATTCAAAACACATGAAAGGCTCAGTTTTACACTGGATAACATGCTATTATTTTCTTGGGGGAGGGGAACTACTGCAGCCTATTGATTTCAGCCAAAAGAGACAGACACTGGACATTTGGAACCCTCACTAGTCTTTCTGAGGTAGCCTTGTGCATTGATGCATGTGGGCCAAACCTGATATTGTTTGCAAACAGCTGGTCCTGAAGGCAGAGAGCCTGACAGCATTTATGTCATGCAGATTGTTTTCCTAGACATTATTTCTCAGTTGCCACAACTGGCTGACATGAGAACTAAGCCTTCCAAGTGGAAACAATGATCCCCTATTCATGGGAAAGCAGACAGAGACAGAAAAGGATGGGCATATATTTTATGTCTTCACATGACATCTCACCTAAGGCTGAAAGTGCCCTTAAACAAGTAAAGTGGAGCCTCTTTGACCTTCTTTTTTTCATTGCTCAGGCACCCTCCATCTTGCACTCTATTTGTATATCCCAGGGGAAAGTATAATTGTCAATGATTGATAACCCTATGAACCACACCATGATCTCCCCTGGAAATGAACTATGTTATACATAATCATCATCTCAAGAGTTCTCTCATTCATTCAATAAGCATTTATTTAATGCCTACTAGTTGGGAAGTCATGCTAAATGCTGGAGATGTAAAATTTAAAATTCCCTGCTTTTATGGAATTTATGTCCCATTTTTTTGTGGGACAGCATGTACCTAGCTATGTAAATATGAACTATGTACAAAGTTATTTGTTGGAGGGCATAAGGACAGCATAAGGGAATATTAGGATAAGTCTCATGTAGGATATAGAATCTCAGGTATGGCTTTAAGGAAGCTAGGGATTCTGGAGTTGAAGGTGAGGAGACAGTGGATTCCAGGTAGAGGGGACAGCTTATGCGAAGGCATAAAGGTGAGAGATCATAAGGTCATGGACAAGACCCAGAATAGATATCCTGCTATGTACAAGAAGGCCAGTTTGTCTGGAACAAAAAGTACTTGGGAGTGAAGTGCAGCAAAACCTACAAAAGTAGGCAGGGATCTTAGATTCCGAAGGAATTCACATACTAGTTATCAATAGTTTATCCAATAGACTACAGGGAGACCCTACAACTTCTGGAGCAGTTGAGGGAGTATACTTTGGGAATATCTCATTAATGTGGCTCATTGTCCAAGCCCATAATAGTGTCTGGCAACTTCAGTATGTGGCACTATCTCCAAATTGGCCATGAACTCCTTCTGGGGCTCTGTTCTGTTTCCCATTATCCTTTTACTGTTCTTTCCTCTGTATGGGACCGACATACAGAATCTGGAATGATTGTCCTAAAGGCTCAGCTGCCATTGCTGCAACTTACAGGGTTAAAACACTTTTGACTTATTTACACCTTCTGTTTTATAATACAGAGGTCTCACAGTACTGCCCTCCATGAAAGACACAAACAAAAAAACACAAAAACTTCCTAAGGTGGCTCTGAAGATCACTCTTTTGCCAACTGCTGCAATAATTTTCTTTCCTTCTATTTGTCAGTTAATGTTAGTGCATCTTGTCTATTTTATTTCTTCCCCCAAAAACTTCAGTGAATGGCTTCTGTTTGATCAGCACCTCCCACTGATTTGTTAGGAATTTTTTGAAAAGCACTTTTCAAAAACCCTTGTCATTTTAGTCTTTTGTGACTCTCATTTTTTCTGCAGGACATCTATTTTGGGTCGTATAATAGCCCAGGCTGCTTCTAATAGCTCCTCAAACCAATAGAAACCCCTGTGCCCAGAAATAAATGAATTTTTTTATATATATTTATGCTAAGTATACTATGTCAAGCTTTATTTAACCCAATGTTCTTCACGGTAAGCACTTTAAATATTTGTTGAATGTGTAAATAGACAAATGAAAATAAAAAATAGACTCCAACTAAGAGTGGCCACAAGATGGTGAAGGGCTTCGAGATCATATCATATGGGCATCATCTGAAGGCATTAGTGGTGTTTAGCTTAGATAACAGATGGCTACCTTCAAGTATTTGAAGAGCTTTCCATTAGGATTTGATTCTTTCCACTTGGTCCTCGAGAGTAAAACTCAGAACAATGGATGCTAATTGATGTGATATAAATTTGGGTTTGATATAAGAGCGAACATCCTAACAATTAGTGCTAAGCCAAAGTAGCAGTGGCAGTGTTGGGAGGTGGTGGGTCCCCTTTCATCAGAGATCTTCAAGCAAAGAAGTGTGTGTAGTAAATGTGTTGTAGTGAATAATATTTGGGGTGTCACTGGTTGGACTATCTGACTTCATATGTTTCTTCTATCTCAAAATCTAAGAATATCTAGGAAAAAAGTTATAGCTTGCAGTTGGAAGATAAGTCTGTTGACTGGATAAATTTAATAGACAGGATAAAATGTTTCAGGGAGGATTTGTTTAGTTTCGTTTATTTTATTTTCACCCAAGCGTAAAGCATTGTTGCTCTTGTTCAGCCATTCAGTAATGTCTGACTCTTCAGAACCTCATGGGCCATGGCACAGTAGGTCCTTCTAGTCTGTCCAATTTCACATTCATTGTTTCCATGACACTATCTCTCCATCTCATCCTCTTCCATCCTCTTTTCCTTTTGCTTTCAATCTTTCCCAGCATCAGGGTCCTTTCCAATGTGTCCCATCTTCTCACTATGTGGCCAAAGTATTTAACGCTCCCCTTCAGTATTTTCAGGATTTGTTGTTCCACTAAATAGTCTGAATTAATTTAAGTATTGGCTGATTTGATTTCCTTACTGTCCAAAGAACTCTCAAAAGTCTTCTCTAGCACCACAGTTTGAAAGTATCAGTTCTGTGATCCTCAGTTTTCCTTCAAGAACTCATAACTTTAACTATACAGACCTTTGTCAACAGGGTGATGGCTCTGTTTTTTTAGCATGCTGTTTGGATTTGCCACAGTTTTTCTTCCAAGGAGCAAAAATTTTAATTTCATGGCTACAGTCACCATCTGCAGAGATTTTTGAGCCCAAGAATGGAAAATCTGACACTGCTTCCATTTCTTCTCCTTCTGTTTGACAGGAAATAGACTTTGTGAAAGAAAATCCTTTTTTTGGGGGGGGAAGGGCATCCTTGCTAAACAGAAGAGATACATGTATTAGGATTCCTGCCACAGTTCCAGATTTCTTCACTTTGGAACTCTCAACTCAAAGTCATTTAGCACATTCTAATGATGTGCTTCCTTTATACATAAGTTCTGTTATAGGCAGAGGTAGACTCCCCAGACACTAGAGTCCGTTTTTGCTTTGGATGTTCACATTCAGATAGCAAAGCAATGCAGCCAAAACATTAGAGTCTTCAAGGATTATTGCCATGATTTCTAACATGGGAGTTCTGGTGTCTGAGCTCAGTTCCTGCTCCCAAGATGAGTTTGTTCTACTTCCAAAACAGAATGAAGAATCTTTTTTTGTCTTCATTTTTATGAAGGGGAAAAATGAATAAAGGTACTGTAGAACCGAACTTACTGTCTTATGCCCAAACAAACACGTACTTCACTCTCTCCTTTCTAACCATTGAGATTGTCTCTATCCATCACTTTCAGACATTCCCAAACATGAGCATCAGTACCTGGGGAAAGGAAGAGACTCATTACCTTACAAATCACAGGGTTTATGTAACTCACCAACTGATTTACATCTTCCCTTAAATGAGATATGCTTCTGGGAAAGCATTGGTTAAAATGCAAAGACAATATAGCATTGCATTTATTATGTTGTAGTTGTTTTCATCACTTAATTACAGCTTCAAGGGTAACAGTTACTCAAGTCATAGCAACGAATTGGGCAGATCTATAAGAATTGTAGTTTTCACAGTTGTGCTTTGTTTCTCTGTTACGCTGCTGTCTGTGTACACCATACTGTCCCTCGGCTTTGCCTTGGAAACAGAAAATCCAATTCTAGCCAGATTGCATTTAAGATAATTCAGGGCATTTTCTAAAGAAAAACAAAAGTACATCTCCATATATAAGTACAATTCTGATTCTAGCAGCAAACATTATAGTTGAAATATAAAGGCAACTTTCATTATAAGCCCCATTTTGATTGATAGTAACTCACTTTAAAATGGCTATGGGGCTAAAAATCCTTCATGGTTGGTCTTGGCTAGCAAACAAACTTTTCTTTTATTTCCAGGCATTTAAAACTTAATACATTCCTCCATCCTGGGAAAAAATATGAGAAGCCACTAGAGAGAGAATAGGGAGGGTAGATGGGGAAGCCCAGTGGCCATGATTCTCTTTATTGCTAACATAATTTAAAAGGAAGTCAAAGAAATCTATAGTTAAGATTGAATCTCTCCTCTTGGAAAGAAACTCTAACCTAATCAGAGGAGAGAAAGAGAGGGGGAGAGAGAGAGGAAAAAAAGAGAAAGAGAGACACAGAGAGACAGAGAAATGGGGGGGGGCAATAATGCTTTTCTTCGAAAAACAGTCTTAGATTGCTTTATCAACAAGACAGAACACATCATTCAAAAAAAAAAAACCCGTGGTTTCCCTGACTGGCTTAGTTCTCCACTTTTGACTGAAATGAAGGACTCATTATAGGATCAGAGATTTAGAGCTGGAAGGGACTCAAGGATCCATCTAGTACAATCTCATTTTGGAAAAAAAAGGAAACTGAGGCCCAAGGAAGTTGGCTTACCTTAGATCATAATCACACAGGTACTAGAGCCAGGATTCAAACCCAGGTCCTCTAGTTCCAAATTCAATGTTCTTTCTACTATGCCTCCTCATCATGAGTACAAATACACTTTCTTGTAGAAGGCCCTAGTTTCCAATCTGACTCATGATGAAGCCATAATCTAAGTTAAATAGAACCCTGTTTGAGAGCCTAGCCTCCAAAAGAGGTGAACTTCACCTAACAAGATCATAGATTGAGAATTGCTGGGGGGGGCATTTATCGTGCAGTCTTTTTTTGTTTTTTTTTCGGTCTTGTCTGACTCTTCATGACCCCATTTGGGGTTTTCTTGGCAACAATACTGGAGTGGTTTGTCATTGCCTTCTTCAGCTCATTTTACAGATGAAGAAGCTGAAGCAAACAGGGTGAAGTGACTTGTCCAGAGTCACACAGCTATAAGTGTATGAAGATGGATTTGGATTCAGGTCTTCTTAACTGTATGAACTGTGTTACCTAGCTGCCCTCTGGGGACATTAGAAATCAGCTAGTGTAATACTATCATTTTAGAGAGGAGGAAACTGAGGCCCTGAGAGGTGAAGTAATTTGTCCTAAGTCACACAGTTGCAGAACTTAGATTCAACCCCAGGGCTTCTGATTAAATCTAGAGAACTTCCTGCCATATTACATCCCTTAGGCCTTCAATCTTGCCTTCATCTACCTCCGGGGTCATGGATGAATTGAGTGCTTTAATACCTACCACACAATTACACTCCTGGAGTTTTCCTTGTCAAAATTTAAAATGAAGATCAAGACGAGATTATAGTCTTTTATCACTCATTAAGCAGAGCACATACTGGAGAGACAGAGTCACCTAATTGATTATGTGAGTTATGAGCTCAATCTCATCCTCCTTTTGTTTCAGAATCAGAAGTTATAGCACACCCAGCTTTCCCAATTGCAGGAGAGCTCATGGATACAGATCATATAGTAGTTTCTTAGCTTTCTGGGTAAGGGCTCTGTTTCTAAGTCAACAAAGGATTAGCTTGTGTTATGAAACCTACAGATTATCTGAGCTATAGACTTTGAAATCATCATGGATATATGTACATCTGGAAGGAGGATGAAGAGGAGGAGTGAAGAGAGGATGAGTGGGAAGGGGGACAGGGAGGGGAGGAGGAGGTGAAAGAGAGCAATCTATGCCCTTCCCAAGTTGGCCCTCACCTACCTTTTTTAGCCTAATTACATGTTACATAGTGTATACATGGTGCAGCCAAAATGGTTTTCTTAACAGTCCTCATGTACAGAACTCTAATTATCCACTTCCGCGTTTTTGTACTGCTTAACCTTTTGGAATACCTGGAATACACTCCCTTTTCACTTCCAGGTCTTTGGGTTCCTAGTTTTCTTCAAAACTCAGTTTCAGTGCCAAATTCTACATGAAATTTTTTCCTAAACATCCCCCCTCCAGCTGTTAATGCCTCCTGCCCACAGAAATCCCCTTTTATGTATTGTGCATATCCATTTTTTCTATGTATCGTATTCTCCACTTAAACTGTAAGTTCTAGGGCACGAACTATTTCACTTTTGGTTTCCCTTGGCACACAGTAGGTACTTAACAAATGCTTGTTGATTAATGGAATAATGATGACAATAAGAGTCTACACTATAATGTGGACCAGAGCTCTAATTTCATCAGTCAAGCAAGCTCCTAGGGATCTACTCTTTCTGTCAATGAATATCAATACCTGCTTCTTCCACTTCAGTTGGGGACACCTCCAATAGGAACTTATCAACAGAGAAGGACTGTGCAAGAGTGGAGGGAAATTCTAGTGAGAAAGAGTCACACAGAAAGAGAGATCTTACAGGGTAAGGAGCCCTCTGAGCTGTGGCAGAAATGTCCCCAGTGGAGCCCAGAGAGAAGTGAAAAGTAGCTGGCCTAGGCATCTTTACTCTCAGTAACCTAGAAGAACTCTCTGATCTTGAAACCTCACTTTTTAGTAATCAATCAAGCAAAAACCATTTATTTAGAACTTAATCTATGCCAGACATTGAGCTAGGTGATGAGAGAGGTGTTTACATCTGGATGTCCAGATGTAAAAGGCAACAAAAAAAAGTGTCGGGAGACTGGGTGGATTCTAATTTACCTTACTAAAATTCTATGATCCTAAGAAAAGCAAGATATTTGACCATCAACTTAGGACTTTATTTATTTATGTATTTATTTATTTATTTATTTAAATTCATAAGTTGATTTATCTCCCTTATTCACCCCACACTACAAAAGGAAAGGGAAGGGAAGAAAAGGAAAAAATAAGAAACAGGAAACCCATGCAACCAATAGACATAGTCAAACAAAGTAAATTCTCAAAATGGCCCCACACAAAGTTTACATCTGATTTCCTTGGAACTCAAAGCAGGGTTAGGCAGACCATGCTGTCATTCTGACTCCAGAGCAACATTGCAGACTGAGTCACTGGTTCAGTAAACTTTTTAACTGGGCAAACTTGTGGATCAGACTCTTTTCTTTTCATATTTCCTAATTACATTTAAAAAATTAACAATAATTTTTTAAACTTTTAAATTCCAAATTCTTTCCTTCCCTCTTGCTCCTCCCCCTCCCAACTTGAGAAGACAAGCACTTTGATTTTGATTATACATATGAGGTCATGCAAAACATATTTCCATATTAACCACGATGCAAAAGAAAATACAAACAAAATAAAATAAGGTTAAAGAGCATGATTTAATCCATACTCAGAGTTCGTTAGTTCTCTCTCTGGAGATGGATAGAATTTTTTATCATGGGTCTTTTGGAATTGTATTGGATCATCATCATCTTTCACTTTTTTTTACTTAATTACATATAAAATTTTATGTAATGTAATTTACATTATGTTTATGTAATTTTATGAACTGTGATATAATTTACACTATGTTTTTATAATTATATGTAATGTAAATTATATATAAATTTTTAACTTTCATCTAAAAATGAATTCCAAATTCTTTCTCTCCCCATCCCTTCCCTCCTTGAGAAAGAAATCAATTTGATAAAGACTATACATGTGCATTCATGTAAAATATTTCCATATTAGCCATGTTGAAAAAAAAGCACAGAACAAAAATAATAAAAAATAACAAAGAAAGTAAAAGAAAAAAGTATGTTTCAATCTGCATTTAGACTCCACTAGTTCTTTTTCTAGAGGTGGATAATATTTTTCATCATAAACCCTTAAGAATTGTCTTGGATCATTATATTGCTGAAAATAGCTGTCATTCACAGTTGATCATCACACAATATTGCTGCTATTGTGTACGATATTCTCCTGTTCCTGCTCATTTCACTTTGCATCAGTTATGTAGGTCTTCTCAGGTTTTTCTGAAAGCATCCTCCTCATCATTTTTATAGCACAATAGCATTCCATCACAATCACATGCAACAATTTCTCCAGCCATTCCCCAATTGAAAGACATCCTCTCAATTTCCAATTCATTTCCACCATAAAAAGAGCTGCTATAAATATTTCTGTATCTATAGATCCTTTTCCTTTTTTTAAAAATCTCTTTGGGGGTACAGACCTAATAGTGATATTTCTGGATCAAAGGGTATGAACAGTTTTTGTAGCCCTGTGCATATAGTTCCAAATTGTTCTCCAGAATATTTGGATCACTTCATGACTCCACCAACAGTATGTTAGTGTCCATATTTTTGCACATACCTTCCAATATTTGTCATTTTCTTTTCCTGTCATATTAGCCAATCTGATAGGTGCAAAGTGGTACCTCAGAGTCATTTTAATTTACATTTCTCTAATTAATAGTGATTTAGAACATTTTTATATAGCTAGAGACAGCTTTGATTTCTTCTTCTGAAAATTGTCCATTTATATCTTTTGTCCCTTTATCAATTGGGGAATGACTCATTCTTATAAATGTAACCATTTGCACAATTTTTGTGTAAGTGCCATGTACTTCTGGGGGCGGGGAAGGAAGCTATATTGCTTTTGTTGGTTTTTTCACTCCAGAATTCAGTTTGAGGAAATATTTTAAAATTGTTTGGAGGGGAATTTGGGAGAAAACAGGCGAGTCTCTGTATTTACATCTTCATGCCATCAGATGAATAGAATTTAAGAAAAGCTAGATATGACAGATCTTTGGGGAAAAAACGAATGAGAATAGAAAGAAGCAACATTTTTTTTTAGCAGTACATGGCACCTTCACAAATATTGACCACATATCAGATCATTATAAAACTCACATCTAAACACAAAAAGGCAGAAATATTAAATACATCCTTTTTGGACCATAATGTGATAAAACTATATTGACTAAAGGCACGTGGAAATATTGATTAAAATCATTTGGAAACTAAATAATCTAATTCTAAAGAATGAGTCAATCAAGAAAACAATCATAGAAACAATAAATACTTTCATTAAAGAGAATGACAACAATAAGACAACATACTTAAATTTATGGGATGCGGTCAAAGTAGTACTTAAGTGAAATTTTTTTTCTCTAAACACTTACAACAATAAAATAGAGAAAAAAGCAGATTAATGAGTTAGGTATGCAACAAAAATTTAAAAAAAAATAAAACTAGAAAAAGAAAAAAAAGCCAATTAAATACCAAATTCAAAATCCCAAAAATCAAAGGAGAAATTAAAAATTGATAGTAAGAAAATAATTGAACCAACAAATAAAACCAGGAGCTGTTGTTTTATGGAAAAATAGGTAAAACATTAATTAATTTGATTTTTAAAAAAAGAAAGGAGGAAAACAAATTAATAGTATCAAAAATGAAAGGAGTGAATTTGCTACCAATGAAGAGAAAGTTAACACAATTATTAGGAGCTATTTTGCTTAATTACATGCCATTGAATCTCACAATCAAAGTAAAATGGATGAATATTTATAAAAATATAAATTGCCCAAATTAACAGAATAGGAAATAGAATACTGAAATAACCCTATCTTAGGAAATAAATTTGAACAAACCATAAATGAGCTCCCTAAGAAAAATGCCCAAGACCAGATGAATTCATGAATGAATTCTGCCAAACACTTATAGAACAGTTAATTCTAATACTTTATAAAATATTTGAGGGAAAGCAGGCAAAGAAGGGCTCCTATCAATTCATTTCATGACACAAATATGGTGCTAATACCTAAACCAGGAAAAGCAAAATTTGAGAAAGAAAACTATAAATTAATTTCCCTAATATATATTGATGCAAAAAAAAATTAAATAAAGTATTAGCAAGGAGATTATAGCAATATATCACAGAGATTATACAGTATGACCAAACTTATAAAAAATAAAAGCTATTCACCAGTTGATAAATGGTCAAAGGATATGAATGGGCAGTTTTCTGGAGAAAAATCCAATCTATCAATAGTTACATGAAAATGTTATAAATCACTACTGCTTAAAGAATTACACATTAAAACAATTCTGAGATACCACCTCACGACTCTCAGATTGGCTAATATGTCAGGAAATGAAAATCAAAAAGTGCTAGAGAGAGTGTGGAAAAAATTGAAACACTAATGTACTATTAGTGGAGTTGTGAACTGGTCCAACCTTTCTGGAGAACAACTTGGAACTGCACCTGCAGGGTTATAATACTGTGCATACAATTTGATCTAGAAATACCACTACAAATCTTTCCCAAAGAAATCAAAAAAAAAAAGGAGAAAAATATCCTTTCATACAAAAATTGTTGTAGCAGCTCTCTTTGTGGTGGCAAAGAATTGCAAATCAAGCTGGTGTCCATCAATTAAGGAATGGCTGAACAAGTAATGATATTTGATCATGATAGGATACTATCGTCCTATAGGAAATGATAAGCAGGATGTTTAAAAAAAACTTGGAAGACTTGTATGAACCGATGCAAGTGAAATGAGCAGAACAAGAACATTGTACATAGTAGCAGCAATATTGTAAAGACGATCAGCTGTGAAAGACTTAGCTGCTCTGATCAAGATAGTGATGCAGGGGATAGTTGGTAGAGTAGGGAAGTACTCAGTCTAGCTCTCCCAAATTCCTTTCCAAACTACTTTAAAATAGTGCCTCAAATCAGTAGGCCTACTGCTACATTGGCAGTGGCTGCAGTTCATGAGCTGTTAGCCCACAGAGAGTGGTACATTCAGATGACTGGTTGGAAGGAGATTGCAGGGGACTCTTTGTTGGAGCTGGGTTTAGGATCCTTTTGCATTGCCTGTATGTGATCCTGGGACACAGTCCCAGGAGCAAAAAGAAGGATAGTGCTCGTGACCATAGGGGCCATGGCTTAAGTTCCAGAGAAGAGAGGAGTGCTTGTGGTCACTCATAGAGGTGTAAGAACCCTGGTCTCAATTCCAAGACTGAGGGAAACAGCAATTATGGCTTCAGGAGAGCAGAGGACCTGGTCACAGTCTCCAGGCCAAGAGAGGTAATAGTGTTAATGGGCAAAGATCAGAGCACAGGTCAGAAATGCAATTAATATTGCCCTTCTGGGTTTCTCCTCCCTTGGGTACAGAAACAATATCGTTCCTCAAAGTCCTTGTTCCTGTGGTTCTGGAAGTGGTATTGCCCCTCAGGACTTCCACTCCTTCTTGAATAAAAGTATTCCACCCTTGAAATGTGACCCAAAAGTCAGTATAGTTAATGGAGTTGCTAAAAAGCATCTGGTCCTGGGTCCAGTACTATCACAGGGGTGATCTCTAATCTCATTCTGACCATTTGCCAGATCCCCTTACCATCTCTGGTTTGGAAGCCCCAGAAGCTACTGTTGCTTCTGTCTTCACCACCTAGTCCAATCACTAGTGTTTCATCTATGTGGACTCCAGGTCGGCCTCTCCCTACCCTCCCCCCCCCATATTTCAGGTCATTCTTTCCAAACTCCTATGTTGCCTTGGGCTACAAGAATGTCTCACTTCGACCTTTTGTTGGCTCTGCCACTCCAGAATTAAACTTGAGGCATTAGTTTAAAGTTGTTCAGAGGGGAATATTGGGAGAACTCAGCTGACTGCCTCTCTACTCTGCCCCCTTGGCTCAGCCCCCAGAAGTCTGATCCAATTCTTTCTTGTTTATATAAATTGAAACTTCAATCTTACTTGCTCAAGGATAGAAGAATCATTGTATGGAAGGGCAGATTTTGAAAATAAAACTCAAGTTGATTATGAATATGACTATTCAAGGAGTAAAGACTGATTGAGTAGGGCAGTTCCTTGGAGTTGATGATTTTGAATTAAACATATACCCAGATACATCAAGAGAGTCCTACTTCTATCACCCTCCTGCTTCCATACACAAACAATTTTGACAGATCTTATTAGAATTGTTTTCATGTGTTAAAATATTTTAGCTTTAAATTAACATTGTTTTACTTACAGAGACTGACTCTAGGGTATATATTTACAGAGCATATAAGCCATTTTTCCCCCATGGGATCCTTTTGATTTAAAATGGGAAAATGAAAAAAAGTACCCTTCTGTGAAAATAAATTTATTGATATTGGTCTGGTCAAGCCATGGACATGGAGAAATTGGATGGAGGAATTAAAAAAACTATATAAAAAAGAGGGAGGTTTTTTTTTTCCTATCAAGTCATAAGTGAAAGGAAGTACATTTTAGTCAATAGGGTGCAGTATCTGAAGTCATGAAGGCTTGTTTAAAATCTGTCTCGGGCACTTATGTTCTGTGTAACAGTGGACATGTGACTTAAACTCTCTTTGCCACAGTTCTCTCCTGTTTAAAATGAAAGAGTTATACTTGGACCCTAAGGTACCTTGTTTCTCCAAATCTACAATCCTGTGAGATCTTTGGATATAAAAACCCGATTGGTAGTTATATAACACACACACACACACACACACAAACATATACAAATGCATATATACACAGAAATACATATACATATACAGACATTTATAAAATTAAAACCTAATTGGTGATATACTCAAGGACATTTATATACCATAGAGAGACACTGAGATTTAATAGAATGAGTATTGACAGAGGAAAATAAAGAACTCCAGCTTCAAAGCAGTTTGGTCAAAATACCAAGGAGGAGTATCCTTGACAAAAAAAGATATGGGGAAATTGTAATAATCATGCTTTAAGTATTTTTGGAGAACCACCGCATGGACAAGATATTGGACAGGTTCTCTTTGTCCTCAAAGGACAGAACTGGAAATAATAGGTATTTGCTTCAATACAGAAAATATAGACTTCCTAACATTAAGAGCTAACCATGACTACAAGAAGGGATAGTGGGACCACTGCCCCACCCCTTTCAGAAGTGCTTTAGTGGAGGCAAGATGGCTACATGCCACATATGTTATAATGTAGATACTGTTTCAGGTAAGGCTGGGGCCATATGGCTTCTATGTGCTTTTAAACAACCACAAAATATTGTGATTCTGTAATGTGTGATTCCAAGACCCATCATTTATTTACCTTTGTCTTCTCAGAAAGATCCTATACTTTGCTTGAGCCTCAATCTACTCATCACTAAAATGAGGATAATGATATGGTACTATATAGTCCATCAATTTATTATTATTATCATTATTATCAATACCTATAATAATATTTACATAGTGCTTACTATATGTGTCAAGCACTGTGTTAAGTACTTCATAGTTATTTTCTCATTTTATCCTCATAACAACCCTGGGAAGTAAATGCTATTATTATCTCTATTTTACAAATGAGGAAATTGAGGCAAGTATAGGTTATTTTTCCCTGGGTCACACAGCTAATAAGTGTCTGAGGCGAAATTTAAACTCAAATTTTTCCTCACTCCAGCCTGGTACTCCATCAACTGCACCAACAGGAAATATTGTATGAATTTTAGAACACCATAAATATATAAACTCTTTTTTAAATATTGTCCTAGGGTTTTATATGGTGGATCTGGATTATAGATAAGGCACAATAATGATAGTGATAACAGGAATAGTTGACCTGCATGTAGTACTTTTGTTGTTGTTGTTACAACAATAATAATAATAATAATTATTATTATTATTATTATTATTATTATTTTCAATTATCAAGTATTTATTTTCCTCCTCCTCCTCCCAAGGAAAGTGGTGATGGGAAGAAAAATAATACTCTTCATATAAACCCACTCAAGCTAAACAAATTCTCACATTTGCCAAATCCACAAATGTGTATCTCATTTCAAATATTAATGCATTACTCTACATTCAAGAAGCAGATAACATTCTTCATCATCAGTCCTCTGGAATTGTGGTTTCTCATTGCACTGATTAGAGTTCCTAAATCTTTATCATTTTTACAACATTGAAACTGTAGTGTAAATTGTTCACTTGCTTCTGTTCTCTTTGCTCTTCATTATTTCATATGTCTACCTAGGTTTCTCTAAAACTATCTCTTTTTTCATGTCTTACAGTGAACTATTATTTCATTACATTCTTATGCCACTGTTCAGCTATTTCCTAGGTGATGGGCTGTGGTTCTCAAGTTTGCATAGCTCTTGATCTACATTATGTCCTTTGGGTCCCTGAACAACACTGTGAAGTGGGTACAGCATGTGTTACCTTCATTATAGAGAAGAAGAAAATGAAAGTTTAATAAGTTACTTATTCATAGATAATTAATCTGTGTCAGAAGCATGATTCAAAATAATTTCTTACAGACTCCATTTCCAGTACTCGATGATAAATGCCTTGTTAGATCAGCAATTAATTTCCCCTATTTAGCTTCAAAATGGAGTGGCCTTGCCCCCATTGACTTCCACTCTTTAATAACTTCTGTCACAGAAGGCTCAGAATGGAGATTATAGCACAGAACATGTTAGGGTTCTAGTCCAAACAATAAAACTGTTGAAAATAAAAAGTTCAACCAAGCAGCTGTTCCAACTTTACTGACTGGTTATTTTGGTTTCCGATAGAACTTTTGAGAACTAAATACATCAGAAACCTCTATGAAAACCAATGTGCTAACAGAGTCTGGATTCAAAATGTCCTTGACACACAAAATTTTGGGGCCAAATCTAGTAAGAAGAAATGAAAGAAAGAGAAATATAAAGCTAATATTTAGATTCAGAAAAAAGATATATCAATATATATCAAGTGTATGCTTAACATGTCTAGTGTATGATATGGCAGATAAGAAAGCTCATGCTACCATCAGTGGTGTTAAGAGAGTGTGATGGTAAGGGTAATCCGAATGGCAAAGGGTTCCGAGTTCATTCCATCTTAGAAGCTGGGAATTTTAACACTGAGAAGACTTGAAGGGACAAGTTAGCTCAAGTATTTGAAGATTTATCTCAGGGAATACCATAGGGCAGAATGAGGAAAAAAGAGGGGCTTCCAAAAAGGCAAATGTAGGTTATGTATAAGGAAAAACTTTGTAACATCTAGAATTACTGAAAAACTCAATAAACTGCCTCAGGAAATAATGTGATCCCCTTTACTGAGGAATTCAAGTAAATGCTGGTTGGCCACTTGTCAGTGTTGTATCTGTGGTACATTTCTCTAGTGCATAGGGGCTACAATTTGGGAACTATATCCTTTTTATTTTTCATTAGCATTCTATTCTCCCCCAGTTACATGTAGAAACGATTTCTAACATTTGTTTTTAAAATCTTGAGTTCCAAATTCTCTCCCTTCCTCTATCCCTACCTTCCACATTCAGAAGGCAAGCAATTCAATATTGGTTATGCATTTGCAGTCATGTAAAACATATCCATAATAATCATGTTGTGAAAGAAAACATAGACAAAAAAAACCTCAAGAAAAATTAAGACATTTAAGAAAAAGTATGCTTCAATCTGTATTCAGACATCATCAGTTCTTTCTCTGGAGATGGGTAACATTTTTCATGTGAAGTGCTTCAGAGTTGGCTTGAAGAGTTGTATTGCTAAGAACGGCTAGGTCAGTCCCAGCTGATCATCTCACAATACTGATGTTACTTTGTACACAGTACATTTCACTTTGCATCAGACTATGCGAGTCTTTCCAGGTGTTTTCTTTTTTTTCTGATTACATCTTGCTCATCATTCCTTACAGTACAATACTATTCCATCATAATTGCATACCACAGCTTATTCATATTCAGCCATTCCCCAACTGATGGCATCCTCTCAATTTCCAATTCTTTACTCCCAGAAAAGGACTGCTATAGTTTTGTAGATACAGGTTCTTTTCTTTTCTTTTTTAAATCTTTTTTGGGATATAGACCTAGCAGTGGCATTGTTAGTTCAAAAGGTATGCATGATTTTATAACCCTGTGGGCATAGCTCCAAATTGCTCTACAGAATGGTTGAATCAGTTCACAACCCCACCAGCAGTGCACTAGTGTCTCATTTTTCCCACATCCCCTCCAACATTTGTCATGTACCTTTTCTGTCCTATTAGCCAATCTAATAGGTATGAAATTGCATTTCTCCAATCAATAGTGAGTTAGAATTTTTTTAATATGGCTATAGATAGCTTTGATTACTTCATCTGAAAACTAATCATATCTTTTGATCATTAATTAACTGGGGAATGGCTCTTATTTTTTATAAATGTGACTCAGTTATCTGTATATTTGAGAAATGAGGCCTTTAACAGAGAAACTTGCTTTAAAATGTTAAAATGTTTTTTTGCCCTGACCCCCATTCACTCTATTCTCTTTCCTTTCACTCTGTCCTTCTCAAAAGTATTTTGTTTCTAATCATTCCCCTCCACCAATCTGCCCTCCCTTCTAGCATACCTCCCCTTCTCTTATCTCCTTCCCCTCCTACTTTCCTTCAGGGTAAGACAGATTTCTATATCCAATTGTGTGTGTATGTTATTCCTTCTTTGAGCCAATTCCAATGAAAGTAAGGTTCACTCACTCCCCCTCACCTTCTCCCTCTTCCCCTCTGCTGTAAAAACTTTTTCTTGCTTCTTTTATGTGAGTTAATTTACCTCTCCCCTTCTTTTTCTCCCAGTACCTTCCTCTCTCACCCCTTAATTTTATTTTTTATATATTGATCCTTCATAATCAACTCACATTTGTGCCCTCTCTCTGTATATATTCCTTCTAAGTACCCTAATAATGAGAAAGGTCTTACGAGTTACAAAAATCATCTTCTTATGTAGGAATGTAAAAAGTTTAGCCTTAAGTCCCTTATGATTTCCTTTTCCTATTTATATTTTTATGCTTCTCTTGAGTCTTATATTTGAAAGTCAAATTTTCTATTCAGCTCTGGTCTTTTCACCGAGAATGCTTGAAAGTTCTCTATGTCATTGAATATCCATCCCCCTCCCCCCCGAAGGATTATATTTCGTTTTGCTGGGCAGATGATTCTTGGTTGTAATCCTAGCTGTTTTACCATTCAAAATATCATATTCTAAGCCCTCTGATCCTTTAACATAGAACCCATAAATATTGGGTTATCCTCACTATGGCTCTGCCATATTTGAATTATTCCTTTCTGGCTACTTGCAATATTTTCTCCTTGACCTGGGAACTCTGAAATTTGGCTATAATATTCATGGCAGTTTTCATTTTGGGATTTTTTTTTTTTAGTGAGGCAATGGGGTTAAGTGATTTGCCCAGAGTCACATAGCTAGTAAATGTTATATTTCTGAGGCCAGATTTGAACTCAGTTCCTCCTGATCCCAGGGCCGGTGCTCTATCCACTGCACCACCTAGCTGCCCCTCAGATCTCTTTCAGGAGGTTATCAATGAATTCTTTCAATTTCTATTTTAGCCACTGGTTCTAGAATATGGGACCATTTTTCTTGATAATTTATTGAAAGATGATGTCTAGGCTCTTTTTTTTATCATGGCTTTCAGGCAGTCCAATAATTTTAAATTATCACTTCTGGATCTATTTTCTAGCTTAGTTGTTTTTCGAATGAGATATTTCACATTGCCTTCTATTTTTTCATTATTTTGGTTTTGTTTTATTGCTTATTGATTTCTCATAAAGTTATTAGCTTCCATTTGCTCCATTCTGATTTTTAAGGAAATACTTTCTTCAATGAGTTTTTGGACGTCCTTTTCCATTTGCCCAGTTCTGCTTTTTAAGGTGTTGTTCTCCTCATTGGCTTTTTGGAACTCTTCAATATTTGGCCTAGTCTGTTATTTTCTTCAGAATTTCTTGCGTCTCCTTTACCAAGCTGTTGACTCTTTTCTCATGATTTTCATGCATTACTCTCATTTCTCTTCCCAATTTTTCCTCTACCCCTCTTACTTGATTTTCAAAATTCTTTTGACCTCTTCCATGGCCTGAGACCAAGTATTTTTTTTGAAGGCTTTGGATGCAGGAGCTTTTACTTTGTTTTCTTTTTCTGAGTGTGTGTTTTGCTCTTTCTTGTCTCCAAAGTAAGTTTCTATAGTCAGTTTTTTTTCTATTGTTTGCTCATTTTCCCAGCCTATTACTTATCTATTAACTGTTTCTTAAAGTAGGGCTCTGCTTTCAGGGTGGAGAGCACACTGTCCCAAGCTTCAGGGGTTTTGTGCAGCTATTTTCAGAGATACTTCTAGGAACCGGTAAGTTTTCAGTTCTCCCAAGATGAGGGACCACAAACACTATTTTCTTCCCTGGAATTGTAACAAGAGTCCCCACCTCCACTGTGGTCACAGCTCTGCTATACTAGTACTGCTCCTTGCCTTGGTTCTGTCAACAAGGATCGGGACCTGGATCCAAGTATGGGAAAAGCAACTGCCTCAGTGCTAGCAAAGAGACCCCTGTAATCTCCTTCTGACCACTTGTTTGACCCCCTTTGTGGGTTGAAAGCTCAGGAAGCAGCTGCTGCCACTGCTGATTCAGTCACTCTGAAGGCCTGCTCCTGGTTTGTTATGACAGGGGCTGTGTTAGTATGACCTATGCTGGATTGTGCTCCACTCTCACCCAGGTGCAAGGGACCTTTCCTGACTATCTTCTAAGTTTTCTTTGGCATCTGTGGACTGAGAGGTCTGGAAACTGCCACTACTGCCAGTGATTCAGTTGCCTGGAGGCCTGCTCTGGGTTTGCTGGGGCCCTGTCTGCACTGGTGTGGCCTCCCTGTGCTGGATTGTGCTTATCTCTCACCGTTGTGCAACAGACCTTTCCTGCCAACTTTCCAAGTTCTCTTGGGCTGGAAATTTATTTCACTCTATCTTTTTATGGGTTCTCCTGCTCCACAATTTGTTTAGAGTATTTTTAAGGTATTTGGATGGGTTTGGGGGAGGGCTCAGGAGACTCCCTGCCTTTACTCCATCATCTTGGCTCTGCTCCTGGGGTACTATACACTTCAAAGTTGTCTCTGAGTCTACCTTTACTCAAAATAACCACTCAGACAATCTCACCATTTTTTTTTCTTTTAGTAGCCAGCCAGAAGACAAAAGTGAATCAAAGTAAAAACATTTGATAAAATAGCATAGTAAGAAATTTAACAATAAGCTTTTTTTGAAAAAAAACAAAAACAAAACCTATAACTGCACTAAGACTTTTGGGAAAGCATTTATTCTCCCCACAAGCTTAGGAATAATGAGTCTAGATTATATGATCATAGACTTGGAGTTGGAAAGTACCTTGAAGGTCATCTAGTCCAATCCTCCCATTCTACATTTGTGGAAACTTAGGACTATATAGATGAAGTGGCCTATCCAGTGTCACCTAGGTTGTTAGTGGAAGAGCTAAGATTTGAACCCAGGTCTTTCAACTTCAAATTCATCCTCCTTTTCATTGTACCACACTACATACCCTTTGAAAGGAACACATCAGTCTTCCAACACACTCAAAACCTTCCCAAGTTGTTATTACTTATCCTGTCTATAAAAAATACAAAATATAAGTGAGAAGCATGGACATGCACAGAAACTACTAACATGTAGGGAACATATGAAGTCAGGACACATGCAAGGATTGGCATATGCATAGGGGACATGTGACCAGGGCACACATATGAAAAGGTAAGTCATATTTCTGCTGCTGCAAGATAACTGATAATTTCTGCTAATATCCTCATGCTGCTCTTGGTAGGTTGGCTTCTTACTGTGCAGTGCTCTTTGTTGAGCCCATTCCCTGCTGGGAACCTTGTAACTGCTGCTTCTTCCTGACTGAGAAGTCTGTGTTACTCCACTCCTGAGAATTCTCTCTGCTCTTCTCTTCTTGGTGTTTTTTTTTTTTTCTTCCCTAGGCTGCCACACACTGGGCTTCAGCTGTAGTCCTAACCTAATGTTCTACCTCTGAAATAAAAGGAAAAGAGAGCACAGACACTAATCTTTTAGCTTCTAACTCAGAGGTGAAGTTTCCTCTTTTTTTAAGAGAGAGAACCATCCTATACCCAGTAATTAAACTACTGAAAATTGACTTTATTTTCTTAAATAGGAGGTAGCCGATCAATTCCCAGAGTCAGCCTCCATGGGCTAAAATGTTTGGGAACACAAAAGAGCTAGCAGCTAATGAGATTATATGGCTGTCTCTGAAACTATTTTACTCTGGTAGGACCAATATCTTTTCCCCAAGTGTCTTTCTGACTTAGGGTTAGGATGTCCCAGTTCACTTACTCTCTTAGGAGGATGTTGGGTTTCAAAACAAATTTCTGGAGGCTCTGTCAAGAAATCCCATAGAAGTTTAATGGATCTGAGTAATTATGTTTTTTTTTTCCTCTTAGCTGACATACCCTCTGGATGTCCCCTGAAAATCAATAGTTGGAGGAAGGTAAAAAATGAATGGCTAATGTAAGGGTTTTGAATAAATAGATGAAAGAATGTGCTTACCATATAGTGAGTTCTTAAATGCTTGTTGACGTGACATGAATAAATGGGAATAATTTATTAAGTGTTTACTATATAGAAAGGAAATACATTCTAGTAGGGAGAGACAACAGATATATGGGAATAGAGACCATAGAATAGTGTTTTGTTATGGGAAGTTATATTGACGATGAAGGGAGTCATAGGGAAGTCAATTGACATTCCGTTTCCCAAAGCAATGTTAATAATGATTTGAATACTGTTGCATGGTTGGAGGAGTATGGGAGGGAAGAAATATGTATGGCAAAGACATGGACAGAGTGGATGAAAAAATGGGATATAAACAGTTCCCAGTTCATTAATATAGTGGGCCATGTGTACTTGCTGTGTCTGACCTTTGTCAATTGATTGCTAAATAAACTTCAAATAAATGCCTACTATATGCTAGGCACTATGCTAAGTGGTGGGGATCTAACAGTAAAAGTGAAACATTCTTGATCAGGACAGCATGACCCTTGGGTGATAATTTCTAAGGTGAATCAATTAAGTCACCCAGGACATGGTCTCATGAGGTTCAATGTTGCTGTGTAATCCATAGCAGGGCACATGAAAACAAAATATCACATGTGTTTAGTCAGATGGGATGTGAACCTATGGTCTAGGCTTGGGGGCTGTAAATATAGTTCACCAGATATAGCTATATAGATATATAAATATAAATACATATATATACACATATATGCATATATATGTACATATATATATTATATATATATATATATATACACATACACAGAGAGAGAGAGAGGGAGAGAGAGAGAGAGAGAGAATGCTGCAAGGTTATTTCTCAAAGAACTGGGATTTCATTGTTCTCAATGCTTACCTTCTATATGAAAGTATGGCTCTAACACAAATGCCCTAGGATGTGAGGTATCCTATATTAGGCATAATGGAGAGTTGATGCTTACTCAGTTATGTGTTGAACCAGATGGCCTCTGAGGTACTTTATGACTCTAAGATTCTATGATTCTGGGATACTATTAATCAGCTTCCCAAACATTTCATATTGGTTCCAGTTTTGTCTAATTCATTATCTAAAGGTCCAAGAAAACCACCATGGTGTGTTAACAGTGGAAGTTTGGAGCCTCATTCTCTGGAACTTTATAAAGACAATTATGGAATGACAATCCATTTAGTAGAGTGATATGTCTTAAACTTTGGACACTTTAATGTCCTTTCCATCAGTAGGATTCTTTAAACTCCAACAGAGCATGTGAAAGCATGTTTACCGATTGCTAGTCTTTTTGTTTGGAGCTGTATTTCTCTTTCTAATGGATCTTAACCTCCGTGGCTTCCCTAAAGGCTCTGCCTTTGTACTTTCATTCACAGCCCCAGCTGGATACAATTGGGAAAATGCTGACCAGAATATCCATGAATTCTTCTAATTCTGATTAATAATTGGACTGAAGAGATTCATGGTAGGTAAAAGAAGAGCATTTCATTCAGTTTCTTAGGCTTCATGGGAATTGGTGGCACAGCTGATTGAGATTTAATTCCCCTCCCCCATTACCATTTCTGGAATTGGCCAGCTGAGTTCAGGATACTGGGCTCCCACAAACACAAAAAGGGTGAAATTCAGTATCAGCACATCTCTGGTAGTGCATCATGCCTGACATCATCCAAATGAAACCACTCTAGGGGAGCAGATGAAAATTTCATAAGCCTCCTTTGGTGAGGATTTCACCCCGAGCCTTCATCCCCTCACAGAACAATATGGGGCCCCACAGTTTGCTGCATGAGGAAGATGGTTAAGATGTTTTTCAAGCCACAGGAAATAACTTCCTGGGCTGAATGGAAAGATGATCAAAAAGGGAATTTCAAAGGAACCATTCTCCTCCTGAAGCCTCTTCTCTTAGGCTTCTCTCAGTTCATCTTCTAATCCCTCAGGCTTATTGGTATTTCTGTCTGTTGCTTCTGTGTTCATTCTAAGAATGATTCCAAGTGTGGCAGCAACCACTGAAACATGGGAGTTATTCATGCATACAACCATTATTTGGAATTTCTCAGCTGAATTTTCTCCCTGCTTATCCATGATCCCTTCTTCTCTTATTGGAGATATAACCTTTAACTTCATTCATACTTATGAACAATGTTTTAAAAGGAACTAACATTATATTAACAATATAAACCCAAAGAAAGATTTAGAGTTAGAGAAAGCTAGGTGGCACAGTCGTTTGAACACTGGATCTGAACTCAAGAAGATTTGATTTCAAATACAGCCTCAGATATTTACTAGCTGTGTGACCCTGGGCAAATCACTTAACTTCTGTCTGCCTCAATCTCTTCATCTATAAAATGAAGGTATTAGTAGTACTTACCTCTCAGAGTTGTTGTGAAGATAACATGATACAATATATGCCAAGTGCTTCACAAAATTTAAAATGGTAGACATAATTATGGAAGAGGAAACTAAAGTCCAGAGATATTAGGTAATTTGATCAAGGTCACTCAGATACTAAGTAGTAAAGGCTTGATTTGAGTCATTGTCCTCTTGCTTGTGAAATCCAAATGTGTTTCCACCGTATCTTGCTTCTTAACAAACCCTTGTCAATGGTATCCTTGAAACTTTGATACCAGACAGATAAAACAAGTGAGACTCCCCTGAGTGAGAAGCCTCTCACTTCTTATTGAGCCAGTGACTTCTGTGTGCCTTGGTTAACAGCTCCGCAAAGGAAGCCATTCCTTGTCAGTTATCCCATGTTGACTACAAGTGATAGAGAGCTCAGAGAAACTGCATGTGTGATTGGACAGTTCATGTTCTATTAAGAACTGTCATTAGCACACCCTTGCTCCCCTCTCCATCGCCTATTTAAACTTCTGCTGATGACTCAGTTTGTAAACTTTCTTCCTTGTTCTGAGCAATAATGGTGCAGTGAATAGAATGCTGGGCCTGGACTGAGGAAGAGCTGAGTCCAAATCTCACCTCAGACACTTACTAGCTGTGTGACCCTGAACAAATCACTTCACCTCATTTGCCTCAGTTTCCTCATCTATAAAATGAGCCAGAGAAGGAAATGGCAAACCACTCCAGTATCTTTCCCAAGAAAACCTCCAATGGGGTCATAGAGTCAGACATTCCTTGTTCAACAACTCTTGTTCAACCTCTCCCATTCTCCTATTCAAGAGTTTTTCTTTTCTAATTTTTGGGGGACGTTATCCTTTTTTGGCTAGGCAATGGGGTTAAGTGACTTGCCCAGGGTCACACAGCTAGCAAATATCAAGTGTGTGAGGCTAGATTTGATCTCAGGTCCTCCTGACTCTGTTAAGGGCCTATTATGCCCCAAAGCTGTGAGGAGCAAGGATGCAAAGACAAAAAAGTAATCAGTCCCTGCCCTCAAGAATCCTATGGTCTAGGGGCAGCTGGGTGGTGCAGTGGCTAGAGCACCAGCCCTGAAGTCAGGAGGACCTGAGTTCAAATCTGGCCACAGACCAAATACTTGGCGCTTACTAGCTGTGTGACCCTGGGCAAGTCACTTAACCCCAATTGCCTAAAAGGGAAAAAAATGTAAAAAAAAAAAAAAAAGAATCCTATGGTCTAATTCCATTGTTCCTACTTGCAAAGTAAAACACAGAAAAATAAAAGAGCCATGATTTTGTGCCTTACTCATCTTTCTAAGTCTTTTTGATATCTCACACCCTCCGCTAAGTTCCTAGGATCCAGCATAATACAGTGGAAATTAAGTTGACTTTGGAGTCAGAAGACCTGGGTTGCATTACCAGCTCTACTACTTATTATAAGTAGCTAGAGTCTAAAACCTGGAATCAGGAAGAATGTGACAAAAACTGCCTCATACATTTTCTTAGCTGTGTGATGTTGAGCAAGTCAGTTAACTTTTAGTTTTCTCATCTGTAAAATGAGGAAAGTGGACTAGATGTCTTCTAAGTTCACTTCCAGCTCCATATGTGTGAACCTATGATTCTACCAGGGTGATCTTGGTAACATTAATTTCTGGGTCTCATTTTCCTCATCTTTAAAATGAAGGGGTCAGACTGGGTGGCCTTTATGGTCCCTTACAGCTCTCAATCTGTGACCTGTAATCACGTATCTAATGTTCAGCGCTGAGACAGAAGAAAATTGGCTGAAGGAGTGGGAGATGCTTAGCATAGAGAAGAGCAGACTTAGCAGGGAGACGACAGGGAGTTTCCAAAATTTGAAGGACTGTCATGTGGCAGAGTGATTTGACTCATTCTGTTTCTTCCCAGAGAACAGAATGAAAGACATGAGTCATAGCTGCTAGAATTTGTGTCCAGTTGGAGAACAACTCTAGTGATGAACTGGAGCTTTCTGGAAGTGAGATGAGCTGAGAGGTATCCAGCTCTCCCTCACTGGAGGTCTTCAAGAAGAGACTAGAGACACATCTGCTTAAGATATAGTAGAGTGGAATCTTCTTCTTGGTAGGAATAAAACTGGATGATCTCTGTTGATTAAGGTTTTGAATATTAACAATCTTCCTCCCCCCCCAAAAAAAGTAAATTCAAAAACAGAGAATAAAACTAAAAACTAAACAAGATAGAAATATATACCTGGAAAGAATACTTTTTTAGCTGTAATTAGCATTTCTCATTGGACAACTAGGTGGTGCAGTGGATAGAGTGTTGGACCTGGAGTCAGGAGGGCTCAACTTCCTGAGTTCAAATCTGGCCTCAGACGCTTCCTAGTTGTGTGACCCTGGGCAAGTTGCTCGATCTTTTTGCCTTAGTTTCTTCGTCTGTAAAAGGAGCTGAAAAAGGAAATGACAAGCTACTCTAGTATCTTTGCCAAGGGAACCCCAAAGGGAGTCATAAAGAGTTGAACATGACTAAAACGACACAACAACACCACCACCATCTGTTTAATAATAACCCGTAGAAACCTCAGAGGCATCAGGGTACAAGGGAAAGAACATTGGCTCAAATCAGAAGACTTGGGTTCAGAGTCAGTCGCTTATGGGCAATGATTCAACCTCGATGGGCCTCAATTTGTTCATCTGGAGAATAATCCAACTGGAGTAGACGGATTCTGAGATCCATTCCAACTCTCGATCCAAGATCTTCAAATATTATCACCAGCAGGGACTGGGAAGGTTAATGATTGCAACCCCTTCATTTTGCAGATGGGGAAACTGAGATTTTCCCCTGGTCTCACAAAAGTTAATGGTAGAATTAGAGGTAGAACTTACTTGTTATAAATCAGGAAAAAAATATAACCTCTGGTATTTCAGGTTGCATCTTTTGATTTCAGCAATACATCGTAGTCATGTGTTTACATCGTAGTCATGCTCCTCCCTCCTACCTTCTCCTCCCTCTTTTCTTCCCTGTTCCTGTCATGAAACTCCCCATATCTATTACTCTATTCTACACTGAACTCCCATTAGGCTAGATGTTAAGTTTCTCCTTGCCTGTGACCTCAGGGATGAGAAACAAGTGAGAGCATCCATTGCGATCCTCTGGTTCAAATGCTATCCTACCTGCCTGACCTGTCCTGAAGCACAAAGGGATGGGTGGTACTCTCAGGAGGCCAAGAGCATCACAGATTTCTTTCTTTCACCAAAATCTGAAGCCCAATATTGACAACATGCTTCACTGCTTGGGTCCATTTTTGTCCTTCACTCCCAAATCTACTCTACAGACTTCTTTTCTTCTTCCCCAACCATCTTGCAACCCTAAAGAAGCCTCTGCCCTGAGGCACCACTCTTATAATCAGTGACTGTCTGCCTGGAACACTATTCCAAGAGGGACCCCAAAAATGCTCCACTTAATCCTCTGTACTTCACTTCCTCCTCCTTGACAGCTATCTCCCTTCCCTCCCCAGTACTCTTCCTTCCCCTGCCTCCAACTTGCTTTTTGGCTCCTCTGTGTGTGCTATATTCCCCACTCCTTATGGAGTGCAGGGTATATCTTGCTTGCCTTTATTTGTAGCCCTAGAGTTTAGTCCATTATCTGGCACATAATGAGTGCTTAATGAAAGTTATTTCTATCTATCTATCTATCTATCTATCTATCTATCTATCTGTCTATCTATCTATCTATCTATCTATTTCTTTTATATCTAGCCATCTCTCTCTCTCTCTCTCTCTCTCTCTCTCTCTCTCTCCTTGTTTCTTGCTGTCTCTCTGTAGTTCTTTTTCTCTGTCTCTGTCTCTGTCTCCATCTCTATCCCTATTCCTGTTTGTCTCTGTGTCTCTTTCTATCTATCTCCTTTCCCAGATCTATTTGGAGGTATCGGATCCAGGCCCAGCGAGGGACTCAATAACCTGCTTTAATTTGGTGATGTCAGTTTTGGCCTCATTGTAAAGAGAGAAGGGTGATAGTGAGTTACCCTTCCTCATTATCTTCATTTCTGGTTCCTTTGGGTGCTAAACTTTTTGTTTTCTTTTAGAGCAGTGATTTAAATTTTCTGGACCACAGACTCCTGGGGTGTGAGATGGGGGTGGGGGTGACTGAGGAAAACTCCTGAGGAGTCCACAAATCATCTATAGATGTGCCAAGCATTGCCATTTCATTTAACTCCAAGAAAGTAAGCGCTATGACCTAGTACAATAAACAAGCAAAGATAACCTTCTATACACTGAACAAATAATGTGGCTTTCACAGGAATGTGTGTATTACTACCCCCTCCCCCCAAAGACAACTACAGATGTAAGAATTAGTGGAAGCCAGAGGGGAGAGAGAATGCTGGGCTTGGAGTCAGGAAGGCCTCGGTTCATTTCTTTGATACTTATTAGTAATATATCCTTAGGCCAGTCCCTTAACTTCTGTGGATCTTACGGATCTAGAATTCCATCTCTTCTAATTCCAAGTGCGATAGATTGTCTGCCATGAAACCCCAACTTGAATCAAAAACATCCCAGACTCCTATTCCTCTGTCAAGAAATTGATGTACTGCATTTTTTTCTTTTTTTCTTTTCTTTTTTTCCTAAAGGATTCCTGTCCCATACAAATTTCTACTGGTTATAAAGTGCAAGGAATGCTCCTGTCTTCCATTTGCCATATGGTTACTTATTCCATGTGCATGGGCACTTTGGTTGTACCTCATCAGATGGAAACCACTATCCAAACAATTCATTTGGATGCATCACTCATCACAGCAGAAGCCCGTTAAGCTCTGAGATGGGGACACATAATTTAGGCTAAATAAAGTAAATTAAATATCTGATTTGGAAATATGTGGATGAAATGGAGCCAATCACAAATTAAAGTCCACCAAAGCTCAGATTGCCAATGCCAGTGGAATTGAAGAATGTGACCAGTGAGACAAATCCAATGGCCATGGAACAGGAGACAGTGTTCAGGTAGCTGATGAAGCTATGGGCGTGGGATTGAATTACTTCATTATAATACAAATGGAAAAAGAGTCAATCCTACACCTGGTCATGTTGCAGCAGGGGTGTGATGGTTTTTGTTTAACAATCAGCTTTCTGAAAATTCAGGAGTCACTTTCAAGTAGAATCTGCTTCATTAACATTTATTCCGTTATTTTCTTAAATCTAGACAATCAACAAAGCAATAAATTCGGTCTTGATTTGTAGCAATCAACAATTTCTGAGATGTAAATGCGACCACTGAAAATTTAACAACCCAGCCTTGGGAACCTGCATAAGCAGGCTCTAGATCCAGCTGGCTCCACCACACCTCTGGCTGGTGGGTACTTCTAAGTCCTTGGTGGGCAGGGACCTTGTGAACTTCTTTATTTTGCCCTTAGATCACAGCAAATATTTTATTTATTTTATACACCAAAACTTACTTAGTCATTCCCTCATCAATGGGTGCCCACTTTTGTTATCACAAAAAGTATGGCTACCAATATTATTTTTTATGCATAAGATTTTTCCATCTGTCTTTGTTCAGTTAGGGTGTACACTTAGTAGCAGTATCACTGGGTCAAAGGGTTCATGCAGTTTGATAGTTTATGAGTTATCTTTCCAGACTTTCTTCAGATTATTTCCTTGGACTCACTCAACATTACACATAAACTAGCTCAATAATTGATCTTCAGATGTAACATACTTTCATTTCCGACCTCTGTACATTTGCCCAAGCTAACTCCCATGTTGAAATGAAGTTACTCTTTGTCTCCACCTGTTGAAATCCTTCTTTTCCTGAGTTTCATCTTAAAAGAAGAGGAAGCTCTATGAGGCAGGGGTAAGGAGGAGTGCATCGCAGGAGTGGGAGATGGCAGGTGTGAAGGTATTGAAATAGGAGTTTGAGTTTAGATGCCATTTCTTCTGCAGTCTCTCTAAAATATCCTACCCTGTTACTCCATCTTAAATACACTCCACCCTTTATCAGACTTTTTGAGGAAATTTTGATCTCTCTTTAACCTGAGACCATTCCAGCTACTCTTGTTTCCTCAAGCCCCAACATCCCTTTCTCCCCCTCTATCTCAGCTGAGAACTCTGTCTGTGTCTTTACTGAAAAAAAAAATAAAAAACAAGACTATTCAACATGACCTCTCCTCTCGTTCTTTTCATTTCAAAACTTCTTGACATCACCTCCTGTTCTTTCCTTCTTTCTCACAGTCTCTGACAAAGAAGTGGCCCTTCTTGCCAAGGCCAAGGGAACATAATGCTCCAGATGGAATGGTTGGGGTGGTGTCGATCAGTACTATGGGTTACATCGCTGGATACATGATTCCTTTGGAATGCAGACGGGATGGCTTTTCATAGCCACCATATCTCTCACACACTCAGTAGTTTTTTTTTTTTTTTAATGAAATAAGAAGATTGTATTAATCTGTAAGATTCCCTTAAATTCTAAATCTTTTGGTTCTATGTAATGAATGCTTTGTGTGTCACTAAGACTAGCTACAGGGGCAGCTAGGTGGTACAGTGGATATAGTGCTGGGTTTGAAGTCAGGAAGACCCATCTTCCTCAGTTCAAATCTGACCTCAGACACTTACTCTCTGTGTGACCCTGGGCAGCTCACTTAACCCTGTTGGCCTTAGTTCCTTCACTTGTAAAATGAGCTGGAGAAGGAAATGACAAACCACTCCAGTGCCTTTGCCAAGAAAACGGCAAATGCGGTCATGAAGAGTGAGACACGATTGAAATGATTGAACAATAATAACTGTGAGGGACTGTCTGATGCCAGCTACTGCCAGGTGGAGGTTGTGCCAACATGGGACGGGAACTGGGTACCAGAAAGTAACTGGAGCTCTTGCTCCCGAGGCAGAGGCGGTGCTGGGCAGAGTTGTAGTGTACTGCGATGAGATCTGGGCTCGGAGAGGTAACCGGAGCTCTCGCTCCCGAGACTGGAGCGGTGCTGGATGGAGCTGTGACAGGCTGGGGAGGAAGCGGGGTACAGGGAAGTGGCCGGAGCGTGCGCTCCTGAGGCAAGGACTGTGCCGCTTGGAGGGGGACCGCAGAGAACGAGCTCTCTCTGTCTAGCCTCCTTCTTTAGGTACTATGCTGACCCCAGACGCCTCCTTCCTGTGACCAAACCTGACTTCCTGAGTCACGTATGCTCCCTAGGTGTAGCACCGACCCCAGACACCTCCCCCCGGTATCTGGACCCGACTTCCTACGTCACGTATATTCTCCTTTGTCTGTGCACTGATCCCTCACGCCTCCTTCCAAATCTCTGGGACCCACTTCCTGTGCCACGTATGCTCCCTTTGTCTGGACACTAGCGCTGGACATCCCTTTTGATATTTGATCCTCCACGAGTCACTATGGGCGGGCTGAGGAGGAGGAACGAAGAAGGTACTAAAAGAGCTGCAGGGAGGGGGGGGCAGAGTCGGCTTTCTCTCCTGCTCGCGCGTGTGTGCCTTCCTGCCTGGCCTTGCTGTGATGATTATTGAATAAAGTTCAGGTTTTTGCACCCCCCGATAGGCTCATTTCTGGTTTCCCCGGGTGATCCCGAAGACCGGTGAGTATGACCCTGGTTGCCTGATCAGGCTGTAAGAGAGTGCGCGGTTTGGACCGGCACAAATAACAAAAAGACTAGCTACTAATCATCCTGGTTCAGACCCTCATCACCTCTTGGCTAGATTTTTACAGTAGTCTCCAAGTCTCCCCACCTCAAGTATCTCCCCATTCCAGGTCATTCTACAAACTGTTGTCAAGGTAATTCTTGTAAGTATAGATATGACTATGTGATTCCCTTGTTCAACCAACTCTAGTGGCTTCCTATTATCTCCAGGTTAAAACAAACTTCTTTCATTTATGAAAGCTCTATACAATATGGTTCCACTATATCTTTCCAGCATTGATTTATTTTACTCTTCGCTACCCAATGGTGTTCTCTCTGTTATCTCTTTCACATCAGTCAATCTTCCACCTCCTCCTTCTCTGCTCAGAGGTATTTGGGATCCCAAGGTGGGCAAGAGGCAGGGCTTGGGCTAGGGGTGATGTAGGCCATGGACTGGGAAGAGTTTATGAATTATGCAGCCTGAGACTGGCTAAGCTGGGAGCGTCTCTTCACTTTGGATCCAGGCTGAAGGCTCAGGGTGTATGGGATGAGACTATGTCCCAGCTATGCCCATCATCATTCAGGGTGGAAAACTGCATGGGCAGAGACTTAAGTTGGACTGGACTTGGACTGCTCCCAGGGGCTTGCTTAGGGTATGGACCATGACAGAGGTAGAAAATGGACAGGAATAGACTTCCTGATTTGTTTAGTCATGTTTCAGTCATGTGTGACTCTTCATTATCACGTTTAGAGATTTTTGGCAAAGATACTGGAGTGTTCTGCCATCTTCTTCTCTAGCTCATTTTACAGATGAGGAACAAACATGGTTAAGTGATTTACCCATGGTCACATAGCTAGTAAGTTTCCAAAGCCAGACTGGAACTCATGAGAATGACTCTTCCTGACTTCATGTCCAGGGATTCTCTCCACTGCACCACCTACCTTAGGGGTAACTTAAGAAATGTTTGGCACTAAATTGAACCCTCAAGACCATTGGGGTAAAGTAGAAAAAATAATTATATTGATTAGTGTTTTAAATCCCTAGACTCACCTCTTGAATCTCTTTCCTTTTTTTTTTTTTTTACCATTCCCTCCTTCCCAGCTAACTTTAAAATCCATCCTCTTGTCTACCTTTTGCTATTATGAACAGAGTAGCCTAAAATATCCCTAAGAGACACAGGAATTTTAAAAGACAGTAGTAGAAAGGATAGAGTTTATTGCATCTCAGGGCTGAAAGGAGCCTTATAGCCCATCTAACACAATACTAATCTAAATAAGAATGTTTTCTCCAACATAACCCAAGTGGTCATCTAGTTTTTGCCTTAACTCCTCTAATGAGGCAAATCTACTACTTCCCCAAAGATGTCATTCCACTTTGGAGGAATAACCAATATCATGAAGTCTTTCTTTAGATCAAATCTATATCTGGCTCTCAGTAACTTTCTCCATGGCCTCCAGTTCTTCCCTCTGGGGCCAAGCAGAATAAGAATAATCTTGTTTCCAGGGAATAGACCCCCGGACACTTTGGCCCACTCCACTATCATCTTCTTTTCTCTATAATAAACATCCCTTAATCCCTTCAGTCATTTCTCATATGACATGATCTTAAAGCCATTGTCTTTCCCACCCCCCACATGATCCTGGGTGTTCTCTAGCTTATCAATAGTCTGCTTAACATACAGGCCCCCTAAAATAAACAGGAACACAGCATTTAGAATCCAGAGGGATCTTAGAGGCCTTCAAGACCAACCCTTCTCTTTACAAATGAGGAAACTGTGGCATAGAGTTCAGTGACTTGTCTAATGTCAATCAGCTAGTAAGGTGAGTAAGGGGATTTGATTCCTAGTATACAGTGCCCTATCTATTGTACCATGCTGCCTTTTAATGATAATGATAGTGATGATGACGATGATGATGATGATAAGAATAACAATAATAATAACTCACCTTTATATGGCATTTTAAGGTTGTTCTCAGAAATGAAACAATTTTCTAAATGTGGTTTGATTGGGACAGGGGAAGATACAGATTTCTTGTAACCTATAGTTACATAAACTTTTTTGGGCAGCCACATAATACTATGCATACTGTTCACACAATCACAAATTTAGTTCTAGAAGGAACCTTAATTATCATCTAGTCTTTCTCATTTCCTTTTGCAGGTAAGGAAACTGGGGTCCAAGGAAGTGGAAGTCATGCAGGAAATAAGAGAGATCAGGATCTGATGCCACCTCCCCTGAGCCCTCATTTTTTTTTTTAAGATGATCTGGCCTTTCTCCCATTTTTGTACATGAGAAATTTTTTTTAAACCTTTTCACTGATTTCTAATAAAATTCACAATAGTGGATAGGTAAATATTGTAGTCTGTAGAAATCTTTTGGGATCCTGATTTAGCCATCCATTATGTAAGATAACCCCTTTTCCAAACTCTGTGTCATCTGCAAATGTTTCTCATGCCAAGTTGAATCCAGAGGAATGAGTTTCTAAGAGCGGAAATTCAAATTTTGTCAGTAGGGGAAGGGGAAAGAATTGGGAATAATGTTGAGCATCAAAGGTTTTCTGGACACTCAAACCCACTCAATATGCCAAAACACCCCTCCCAATCAGTTTTATTGATGAAGAGGATGGTTTCAAAAACAATCTGGGAAGACTTAATATGAACTGATACAAAGCGAAGTGAACAGAACCAGGAGAACATTGTCATAGCTATGATGATCAACTAAGAATACTTTAGCTATTCTCAGCAATACAACGACCCAAGACAATTCCAAAGGACTTGTGATGAAAAGTGCTATCCCCCTCTGGAGAAAGAACTGACAGGGTCTGAATGCAGATCACAGGATACTTTTTTTCACTTTCTTTATTTTTCCTGTTGATTTTTATTTTTTTGGTCTGTGTTTTCTTCTATAACATGTCTAATATGTAAAACATGTTTTGCATGCCTGTATATGTGTAACCCATATCAAAGTACTTGCTTTCTCAAGTAGGGAGGAGGAGAGCGAGGGAGGGGAGGAGAGAGAGGATTTGGAACTCAAAAGTTTAAAAAATGTTAAAATTGCTTTTACTTGTAACTGAGGGGGAAAAATAAAAAAGAAAGTCTGATCCTGTTTGGGAATAACAATCATGATAACATCCATTTTTTTTCACACGGATGTCTTATATGCAGGCTGTAAATCTAGAACCAAGAAGGATCTCAGAGCCTATATGGTCTAACGTCTTCATTTTACAGATGAGGAAACTGATGCTCAGGGAGACAGATACTAATTCTGGAGTCAGAAGGGACCTCAGATGTCATCTAATCACACTCTCTCATTTTACACAGGGGGAAACTGAGGCTCAGAGAAGTTAAATAAAATGCCTGAGGTCTCACATCTAGGAAGCATCACACCAGGATTTTAATCTACATTGTCTAACTCTAATTCCAGCATCCTTTCCACTAGGCCATACTGCTTCTGTCAACATGCATTCTGTTCCAGATTCAGACTATATTTGGAGAGGGAAAAATGCCACTAATCCAGAGAGAGAGAGAAAGAGAGCAAGAGTGAGAGTGAAAGTGAGACAGAGAGAGAGAGAAAAAAAGAGAGAGAGAGAGAACCTGCAATTCAAAGGGTTTGTTTTCTTCCCTTTTTTCCCCTAATAGGTATAAACTTTAACAGGCCTTTGCTGTCCCTGCATTCTGTCCCCCCAGGGTGATCTACCATGGAGGAAATGGGGGAGTAATACTCAGTCTATGTGGATGATCTGTGATCATCCTCCTTTGTCTGTTCAACAAAAGACCCCCCACAGCCCCTCATTGATTTAAGCTCTGGAGGCCTGGGGTTGAAAGAGGCAGGGAGGGCTTTCTTTTATCTTTCCTATGCCTGTTGAAAACCCTTTTCCTGCTAGCATAGCCCGCCATCCATGTTAAACAATTTGTGAAAGACACCATGTAGCCGGCTGGCCTGTTAACTGGACCATTGATCAGCTAATATTAAAAACTTCTCATTGTTATGCACTACCTGCTTGCCAGTAATAAAAATCCCTCCTGGAGCACGAGGTGGAGTAAAACATGAAGCATTTAGTATGGAATGAGAGAGAAATGTGACAGAATCATAAATATTCCACTAATATAATCTACAACTACTTCCCAGATAGGGCCCAGGTCTCTCTGAGCCTCTCACACACTATATTTTAGATATTTTTTTCCTCCCTATAAAGTTCGATTTGTATTCAGAAGGACTTATTCTTTTGCATTTTTTTTTCCAGAGGCATTAACTCTATGAAAGATTCCTTTGAAAAGGAAGGCTTCACCAGAATTTGCCAAGGAGCCGTATGTTTCCTGACAGGTTTTCTCTATTATTTTTATGATGGCCTGTTATTACAAGGAAAAGGAGATAAGCCGGCAGATTTTCTCCCCAAAATTGGGATCCCATATCTCACATTAAAATAAGGCTTCTCTTGAAATATGGCCTAGATTTTGACTAATCAGATGCTCTCCCACTTAGAAGTCACAGCTGGGGGTTTGGGTTCATAATCAGAATAATAACAACCATAGTACCTATTATTTATATAGTACTTACTATGTTCCAGGCACAGTGTTAAGTGCTTTAAAATTATTATCTCATTTCATATTTACAACAGCCCTGCAAGATAAATGTTATTATAAAAACCCTATTTTATGGATGAGAAAACTGAGGCAAACAGAGGTTAAGTGACTTGCCTAGGGTCACACAACTAGTAAATGTCTGAGGACAGATTTGAACTCAGGTCTTCCTTTCTCTAGGCCTGACCCTCTATCCACTTTGCCCCTCAGCTATCGCTAGAATGATGGGGAAGATCTTACCAACTGCTTCTGCTTCTGAAATATTTCCTCCATAGTCTGGATAGTTGCCTTTCTCCCCTAGACAAATTTATGCCCTGGAGCACTTCTCTTTGCCTCTTGATTGGAGACTGCCCCTTCTATAGCACTATTTCAGGAAAAGTCACAGCTGTATTTCATTTCTGTCCTGACTTACTGGGCATCTCCATCATCTCACTGGACTCCCAGGTACTTTTTTCACTCCTTTGCCTCATCCCCTATCCAAGTTCTGGAAGCATGAACCATGATCAAATTAATTCTGTTTTTGTTTCTGGAAGGAGACTGCCAATCTACTCACCAGACCTATAACTTTCCACACCAAAGGCCCCTTCTGGGACCACCGTGGATGACTCCCCTTTGAGATTACATAGCTTCTCCCCTATCAAAGCTCTTTCAGAGCAGAAACTAGTTTTTACATTTTGTTTTTCTATCTATAGCACTTAGCACAGGGCTTGGTAAGTAATACGTGCTTAACAAATGCTTTTTTCATTCATTTATCCTTTCATGCATACATTCCTTTCTCTTTTTTAAAATTTATTTATTTATTTTTAGATTTCAACTTTTAAATTCCAAATTTTCTCATCATCTCTCCCCTCCCCCACCCCAAGATGGAGTACAATATATATAAGTTCTACATATACATTCATAGTGAACCTATTTTCACATTAGTAATGTTGTAAAGAAGAATTAGAACCAATGGGAGAAAGCACTAGAAAGAAGAAACAAACAAAAAAAAAGAGAGAGAGAGATCAAATAATGTGCTTCAATCTGCATTCAAACTCCACAGTTCTTTTTCTGGATGTGGACAGCATTTTCCATCAAGTATCCTTCGGAGTTGTCTTGAACTTTTGAATTGCTGAAAGGAGATGAGTCTGTCAAAGTTAGTCATTGCACAATGTGGTTATTATTCTGTACAATGTTTTCCTGGTTCTGCTCACTTCACTCAGAATCAGTCCATACAAGTCTTTCCAAGTTTTTCTGAAGTCCGCCTGTTCATCATTTCTTATAGCACAGTAGTGTTCCATTACATTCATATACCACAACTTGTTCAGCCATTCCCCAACTGATGGGCAGCATCTCAATTTCCAATTCTTTGCCACCACAAAGAGTTCATGTATTCATTCCTGCATGCAAAAAAAATGGGTGCAGAATGAATTCAATATGAAATTATAGAAAGATAAAAGGATTTGCAATAACAGGTGCTTAGTTCAAATTCTAATTGGACAACATACTACCAATTGCCATTGTTTCTGTTATATGATATCAAAATATTTTGGAGATACCCTGTGTTCCAGAGCTAAGGCCTAGCAAACAGGCTGTGCCCTGAATCTGGCATAACAATAAACCTTTGCACTCAGGATGATAACATCCTCTGGCAAAGTGTATTGCTTAGACCAGAACCAAATGCTCCCTGAGAATTTATCTCCCCCTACTTCCCAGGGTCATCCATCACATATTCACAATCCCTGGCTCCTTGTCACTGACAGGTACTACACTCCTGTTCCCATCACAGAGCTCTGCTTCCATGCCCTGTAGGATGGACATGACCCCCAATACTTGAGACAATGCTGTTCCCACAGGGCCCATGGGAACAGTAACTCAAGAACTAAAAATGATTAAGTCATGGTCCAACCTAGTATGTATATAAGACCTCCCTTTAGTCCAACGTGGTAAGCCCTCCTTCTTAGGAAGGGCGTATATGCATACGTCATTTTCCTCTCTCTGAAATTTAATTAAAATTTATGTTTGTGTCCTGACTCTCCTTTCTCTAGCCTGCTCTGTTTGGCTCTGGCTACCCAGAGGTTAGAGGCTGGTTCCGGTCCAGTTGACAACAAGCTCTCTTGGCCTCATTTCATTCATCAATAAAATGAGAGTATTGAACTAGATGTCCTCTGAAGTCTCTTCCTTGTTCTAGCTATGATTCTATGATTACTCAAGTTGAAATGAATGGTAGAATGATGTCATTCCCCTTGGCCTCTCTGCCTTTGTCCCAGTGAACCCCAGCCAGGAATTCTCTCCCTCCTTGCTTCCCCCTTTTGAAATCCTAGCATCCATTAACACTCAGATCAAATGCCTCCCAATACATGATTTCTTTAGTGATTCCCCTAGTTCTTAGCACCCTCCAAAATATGACTTGGTACTTAATGTGTTTATATTTTGTATTGATTTGGCTGAATGCATGTGGTCTCTCCCTAGTAGACTGTAAATTCCATCAGGGTAAAGATTATTCATTTTATCCTTTTCATACCCACAATGTAGAATGGTGCTTTGTCCATAGTAAGCTCTTACATCTTTTGAGTTAAAGACCACTCATTGTTTTTTGAACACTAACAGAATGGGTTTTTCTTAGAAACATAGAATTCTGGAATTCTGGTTTTGAATTTTGTAGAAAGAAAAAGTCCTGAGAAAGAAACAAAATCCTGAAGTTATTCTCTACATACATACAGATCCAGAATCAGTCACCAAGAAAGGACTATTTCTGTCCCAAGTTTCCTGAAACCCATCCCTTTCTTTCCATTGGCTCTGTCTTCAGTCTAGTCCGTTATCACCTTCTGTTTAGACTATGATAACGTATGCTTTGCTGCTCTGGCCCCCCATTGTTGTATCTCTTTCCCCTGTAACAATCCAGCTCAAACGAGGTGACATGATAAAGCATTAACACCTTAGCGTGAGTTTATCAGAGATTGACAAGGCAGCCACCTTGGTAAGGTCTTCAGAAAAAAATGACTCAGGAGGGAGAAAGGAAAGAAAGCAACAGGGGGGACTGACACTGATAAAGATCCCTCAGAGAACTCATGCCAAGGTGTTAATAACAGGGGGAAAGAAGCCAGTCACCTGATCGAGAGTCTTGGTGAATGAAATCCAACAGGGGGAAAGGAAATGAGAGGAGACCATACAGTATATTCTCAAAAGAACATTGGGAATAGAATTAGGTTGGAGTTAGAATTCAGGTTTATAACTAACTCTCACATGATCTTGGGCAAGTCACCTAACCTAGGCTTTAGTTTCTTTCTTTGTTGGGTGAGTTTTTGGCATTCAGTCCACTCCAATTCCATACTAGAAAGGCAGGTATTGTTTGGAGAATCACTGTACACAGGGTTTGGGTAGGCCCACTATATTCATAACCCTGAGGGAAGGCCCCAATTGCATCGTCCTAACTATGGCTTCCTCTAGAAAAATCAGAGTAAGTCCTGATGTTTGCTTCATTTCTGAGAGCCTCTCTTGATGTCCCTGATCAAAACCACAACAGCATAAAAGACACATGGGCATCCTTGGGATCAGTGCCCTCTGGAAATTGCTTTGTCTACATGTTTTAAATATGTTAAAGTTCCCTTGAGAAGAGGGACAGTACAATTTTGGTCTTTATATCAAAATGCCTGATACATAGGAACAGGGATAGAGACTGGATCCCTGATTTTTTGGCTATAAGGAGCCCTGGAGTGAGGAAACACCCTCAGTTAATACAGACAGATTAGCACCCACTTTTCAACTTAGACACTCAGTTAGCTGTCTGCATCTCTGAGAGGTTAAGCAACTTCCCCAGGGTTTGGGAACCCAGTATGTGTCAGCAGTGGGATTTCAGTGCAGCTCATCCTGGTTCTGAGGCTGGCTTTTTATCCACTAAGTCACATTACCTAGGCTGCATAGGTGCTTGGTAAATGATGGTTGAATTAATTAATTCTATAAATGTACATCCACAAGATAGATTAATGACTATTCTCGAGGAAGCATTTACAGTTGTATTTCTAAAAAAGGAACAAGCTAAAACAACAATAAAATAGTTTGGGGGAAAGGGACCCCAAAACAATATCAGACTATGCTTATGAAAGAAGTAGGCATCCCCTGGATGTTTCCTGGTCCAGAGTCAATATGAGTCCTTGGGAGTGTACATTTATTCTAGTATTGCCAGAAGGAGGCAGCTTGCTTTCCTCTCTTTTAAAAGCTCTTGGATGCCATCATGGGCTTCTTCTAAGCACCACGTGGTTTTCCCGCTGAGGTGGCTGTAATTTACCAGGGGGACACTATTCCGTTTATATACATGGTGGCCACATGTAATTAATATATGGACACAGAGGCCATGAGGTGCTCTGGAAAGGTGTTAAATACAAGACATTAGTCTGATTTACTGTTATTAATACAGTGGAATCTCCATAATCACTATTCCTTTAATAAACAGCATGTCTGCTTAACTGGGACAATGTCCAAGAAATCAACTTGCTCCCCATGCTTCGCATCAGCTCATCTCTATATGTCTAAAACCTTCTTTGGAGAAAACATAGTGTGCTTTCTGCAGATCTCAAGTGGCCACCTTACCCCAGTTTTAGAACCCGCACTTGCAAGTGCCATCGCCATTCCTTCTCATTCTTATCTGAACCTTTCTGAAGAAAATGCTTAACAAAAGCATAGAGTTACATGGGACCTCAGAGGCCAAGATCATTCTGGAGCCAACTATGGCTAATCAGACCAATATAAGTTTGGAATGCTCTACCACAGGTCCAACACAAATAGTCCGTGTGAACATTTATACGTGTATATATACCTATGCATATGTGTTTACACATATAAAACACATAATATACATATACATATATGTATATACATGTATACATATAACATACCCTGTGTGTGTATATATATATATTACCTATACATACATAAATACACACACACACACATATATATATATTTATATATGTATATACATATATGCTTTTATACATATATCTGAAGACTTCAAATCATGATGGCCATAAGTAAATTTTCTCCAATAACCCTGGAGAAATTGGGATCAGGAGTAGTACCAGGATTGAGCTGTGTTGAAAAGCAGTCATTTGAAAGACACTGGAAGTATGAGGGTGGAGCCAAGATGATAGAAAAAAGCCAAGAAGTTACCTGAGCTCTCCCCAGCTTCCCTCAAAAACAAGATTAAATCAAACCTCTAAACATATTCTGAAGTGACAAAACCCACAAAAAAATGGAGTAAAACAATTTTCCAGCTTAAGTTAGTTTGGAAGGACCTCCAGAAAGGTCTGTCTCACTTAAGTAAAAGAGAAGCACAGCACAGTGTAGACAGTGTCTGGACAAGCTGGTGGGAAGTTCTTAGCCACAGCATTGATCAGCAAGTGAGACTCCATCCTGGCTCAGCAGGCCAGTAGCATAGCAGGCCAGCTATGAGGCCTCTAGCACCTGCACAGAAGCCAAACTACCAACCCAGGAATCCCAGGTACAACAGGCACTACTAGGCCAGGCCACCCCAAAGCAATGGGCAAGCTATCAGCACCAGAGGCCTTAGCGCAGAAAACCAGTGAATAGGCTTCCAGCACAAAAAGCTTGGGACAGTGTCTTTTGTGTCTTAGGAGCAGAGTTTAACTTTAAAAATCATGAAATAGGAAAATGAGCAACTCCCCCCCCAAAAAAAGGAAAGACAGAAAAGAACCCCGACCATAGAAACCTACTCTGGTGACAGGGAAGAACAAAACATAAACTCAGAAGAGGACAACAATGTCAAAATGCCCAGAGGCAAAATCTCAAAGGGGAATAAGAATTAGTCTCAATCCCAAAAAGCCATCTTAGAAGAGCACAAAAAGGATTTTAAAAATCAAATGAGAGAGGTAGGAGAAACATTGGAAAAATACACAAGAGGTATGCAAGAGAGAGTCAACATCTTGGAAAAGGATGGACAAAAATTGACTGAAGAAAACAATTTCTCAAAAAATACAATTGGCCAAATGAGGGAAAAATCCACTGGAGAAAACAATTCCTTAAAAAGTAGAATTGGCCAAATGGAAAAGGAGGTACAAAAGCTAACTGAAGAAAATAATTACTTAAAAATTAAAATTGGATAAATCGAAGCGAATGACTATGAGACACCAAAAATCACTCAAATAAAATTTTTTAAAAAAGGAAAATATAGAAGAAAATGTGAAATACCTCATTGAAAAACAACCTACCTGGAAAATAGATCCAGGAGAGATAATTTAAGAATTATTGGACTACCTGAAAACCATGATCAAAAAAAAAAAAGCCTGAACAGCATCTTTCAAGAAATTATCAAGGAAAACTTCCCAGATATTCTAGAACTAGAAGGTAGAATAGTCATTGAAAGAATCCACCGATCACCTCCTGAAAGAGATCCCCAAAGGAAAACTCCTAGGAATATTGTAGCCAAATTCCGGAGTTCCCAGGTCAAGGAGAAAATATTACAAGCAGCCAGAAAGAAACAATTCAAGTATTGTGGAAACACAATCAGGATAACACAAGATTTAGCTGCTTCTACATTAAGGGACCTCAAGGCATGGGATATAATATTCTGGAGGGCAAAAGAGATAGGATTACAACCAAGAATCCCCTACCCAGCAAAACTGAGTATAATCCTTCAGGGGAAAAAAATGGTCATTCAGTGAAATAGAGGACTTTCAAGCATTCTTGATGAAAAGACCACAGCTGAATAGAAAATTTGACTTTCCAATACAAGACTCAAGTGGAACATGAAGAGGTAAACAGGAAAGAGAAATCATAAGAGACTTATTAAGGTTGAACTGTTTATATTCCTGCATGGAAAGATGATACTTGTAACTCATGAGACCTTTGTCAGTTATGGAGTAGTTGGAGGGAAAAATATATGTGTGTATATATATATATATATATATATACACATATATATATGTATGTATATATATATGTATAGATATAGGTATAGATAGAGGTCACAGGGTGAGTTGAAAATGAAGGGGTCATATCTGTAGAGGAAAATTAAGGGGTGAGAGAGGATTATACTAGGAGAAGGAGAAAGGGAGAGGTAGAAAGGGGTAAACTGTCTCACAAAAAAAAACAGAAAAGAAAAGGTTCTTACAGTGTAGGGAAAATGGGGAAGGTGAGAGGGAATGAGTGAATCTTATTCTCATAGGATTTGACTTAAGGAAGGAATAACTTATACACTCAATTGGGTATGGAAATCTGTTTTACCCTATAGGAAAATAGGGAGGGGAAGGGGACAAGAGAGTAGGACGATGATAGAGAGGAGGGCAGATTGGGAAAAGGGATAATCAGAAGCAAATACTTCTGAGGAGGGACAGGGTCAAAAGAAAGAATAAAATAAATGGGGGGGGCAGGATAAGATTAAGGGAAATAGAGTTAGTTTTTCACAGCATGTCTACCTTGGAAGTGTTTTGCATAATTGCACATGTATAAACTATATTGAGTTGCTTGCCTTTTCAATGAGGGTATGTGGGGAGGGAGGAAGGGAGAAAATTTGGAACCCAAAGTTTTAAAAACACGTATTTAAAAAATGTTTTCACATGCAACTAGGAAATAAGAAATACAGGAAATGGGGTACAGAAATCTATCTTGTCCTACAGGAAAATAGAAGGGAAAGGGGATAAGAAAAGGGTGGGAGAGATAGAAGGGAATATAGGGGAAAAAGGGTAGTCAGGATGCATGCCATCTTGGGGTGGGGGGAGGGGTGAGATGGGGTGAAAATTTGGAACTCAAAATCTTGTGGAAGAAAATGTTGAAAACTAAAAATAAATAATTTTTTTTAAAAAGTACTTAGTCACACTTTCTCCATTTTGTACTTGTGAAGTTGATTGGGGATGTGAGTGCCTTCATCTGACTTAGAATGGTAGAATGAAACCACATGAATAGAATTGATAGCTTATATTTCCACAACAAAGTAGTCTGGCATAAGGGTCATAGTCAAAAAATCATAAAGACCTTTGTTCAAAACTTGTCTCCCACATAGACTGGCTCTATGACCATAAGTGAATGATTTAATCTATCAATGCTTCAGACAACTTTGTAAGGTGAAAAGTTGTAGAGAAGGTTCTGAACTGCCTAGCTAAAAAGATTTTCCTCACCTGGGAGTTCCCTATGCCAATAAAATCACAAGTCCAGTCATTATCCCTTCTTTGTTTGGTACCTTAAGATTTGGGGATCTTGCACACATTACATATTTCTTGTGTATTTTGTTTCTTTATTGTTATTTCCACCACCATTAGTTTGTTTGTAATTTCCACCTACTTCATTGCTTCTACTTGTGAAATTATCAAAATAACCCTGAAAAGATTTATTATTATATATCATGTATATTATAATAATTATAATGTAATTATATATATATATAATATATTATATTATTATACCATTTTTCAGATAAGGAAAGTGAGTCTCAGTGAGTTATGACTTCACAGAGTCCTAGAATTTTAGAGCTAGAAGTGGCCTTAGCAGCCATCTATTCAATCTAAACACGAAATGAGTCAGTACCTTCTATGTAACAGGTGATCATCCAAATTCCATGACTTGACCAACTAGGGGCATATATCTTCTAGGTATCTGAGGAGGGATTCAAGCCCAGGTCTTCTTGACTTCATACCCAGTGCTGCATTCATTTCCCCAGATTGACTTGTAAATTTTACAAACAGTATAATATTTATTACCTCATTAAAGCCTAAATAACAATGCTATGAGCTACATATTCCAGATTTTACTGGTGTAGTGGCTATAGCTATGGGCTTATAGTCAGGAAGACATGAGTTCAGATCTTGTCTCAGATTTATTATGTGACCGAAGTTTCCCCATCTGTTAAATGGCTATAATAATAGACTCTACCTTATAAGATTGTTTTCATGATCAAATGAGATAATATATGAAAATGCTTTGCAAATCTTCAAACTCTTCAGAAACATTGTTGCTATTATTATTTCTGCTATTACCCCACTTTACAGATGAAAAAATTGAAGTCTATAAAGGTTAAAGGTCACCTGTCTAGAAATTACCTAAGGCAGAACTCAAACTCAGGTCCTCCTGCTTCCATATCCAGCCACTACCCAACAAAATATGGGTGTAGTGGTGGAGTGAAAGGAGCATTTAACAAATGAGCTATCAAATGCTGTCCATGATTTTTATTAAAAAATAAAAAAATAGGAAAATTCCACAGACAAAAGCCAAACCAGACTAAAGCAAGAGAGATCAAAACATGCTTTCTTCTGCCATGATTTCCCAAAAGAAACACATTTAGCCCCAAGGTAGAAATCAATGTTCAAAGACCTTACTGATTTTTTAAAAGGATAAGTGATGTATTTAATACATAACTGAATGACTATTCAGAAATCCATCCTTGCTAAGAATAAGACAGCAGCAGAATTATACCGACGCATTTTAATGCATTGGTTTAAAAGGAAAAAAAAAGTATGTGTGTCAGGGGACCCTGGGACAGTAGTTAAGTACAAGGACAGAGTACTTGGGGTCAGGAAATCGCTGCGTTTAAAACCATGACTTTGAATTCTAAATAGTCTCAGGAGACACCATGCCAGTCAAGCATTCATTCAACTCAAGTTTGGCACTCAACAGATTCTTGTTAGGAGGTGATTCCTAGGCTTTGCCATTTGAGTCTCAGAGACGAATCAAGAATGGAATGGAGAATTGATTCTATACCAAAACAGTAGGTTTCTGGTGTCTGAAGCAGAAATGGCATCCTATTTGGTCTCTCTGAATCAAGTCTCTCCACATCTCTATTTATCCCTATCACAGGAGCCAAAACAATTTCCCTTAAGCACAGGTCTGACCACCCTCTACTCAATAAACTCCAATCACTTCATATTGTCTCTAGGTTAAAATAGAAATTCCTCAATTTGACTTTTAGAGTTTTCACAAGCTGGCTCCATCCTATCTTTCCAGCATTATTATATATTACTCGTCTTCTATCACACTATAGTATAGTCAAACTGACTTCTTTATTCATTGAACACAGCACTCCATCTCTTATCTCTGGGCCTTTACATTTTTCCCATGACTAGGAAGCACAGTGCTTAATATAATGTTGATTAAGGGAACTACCCCAGAATTTCAGAATTAAAAGATACTTGCTTGGCCACCCAATTCAAGACTAAGAATCTTTCCTACAGTGTATCTGATAAGTGGTCATATAGATTCTATTTAAAGCCTCAAACTAAAGAGGAACACATTACTGCTGGCGGAGGAAGGTATATCTCTTTTCCTGAACACAGCAAGCTGGTGAAGGCAGAACAAGGGAATAGACCATCTGTTGTGTTAATCTGGAGCACACTCTTGCCCATTTTATGCAACTTCAAACTCTTAATGAACTCAGGGACCAAATATTTCCCTGGACATCAGCATTCTCTCCACAAACATTGTCATACATCTAGCTCAGCAGGCTTTGGAGATTCATAGCCTGGCACTTGGAATCAGAGAGTTTCTGTTTAGAACCCCAGGAAGCCTCTTGGGAACTAGTTTGTATGTTATACTTGCCTCTGAATCTCATCACTCTCTATTTTGATGTCTCTATTCCCCACCCCACCCCCATTTTCTGTTTCTATTGGTTTAATGTGTGATCTTGGGCAAGTCACTTAGTCTACATGTGTCCAATTCATGTTTCTAAAACTAAGAGTACAATTCTTGCTCCTATTGGGTAACATCAGGAATAATGTGGACATCAGTTAAGTGGGCATTGGCTAGGTAATAAGTATTCTGCTTCAAGTCAAAGGGTAAAGAGGAAAAATACCTTTCCAGTCACATAGGTTCATAAATCCTTTATTATTTCCCATAGCCAATAAGTTAGTAAGTTGAGTTGAGTTCAACTTTAACATCTTTTGATGTTATTCTCTTCTTTTAATTCATGCAACCCTTATTATCTCTTGCTTGGGTCATGGACATTACTCCCCTTGGTCTCTGTCTCTCTGTTTCTGTCTGTGTGTGTCTGTGTGTGTGTGTGTGTGTCTGTCTCTCTCCCCATTCTAAACTTATCAACAGAGATGACAATATAACATAACTCAGACCCTGACATATCTTTGTTTAGAATCCTTCAATGGCATGCACTATAAGAAGGTCAAATACAAAAACAAAGATTAGGTAGATAGATAGATAGATAGATAGATAGATAGATAGATAGATAGATAG
>NW_020954710.1:13242174-13268206 GCF_900497805.2 Vombatus ursinus
GATGGATGGATGGATGGATGGATGGATGGATGGATGGATGGATGGATAGATAGACAGACAGACAGACAGACAGACAGACAGACAGACAGACAGATAGATAGACAGACAGATAGATAGATAGATAGATAGATAGATAGATAGATAGATAGATATGAAAGTATTTGTAGCATCACTCTTGGTGATAGAAAAACAACACTAGTAACTAACTAAGCGTCAATTGATTGGGAAATGACCAGGGGTGTGAAGGATCCAGCTCCAAACAGCTCGTGAGAGTTTATTGTTCCATTTTCAGTATAAGCCCTTAAACCCTGGAAATTGAAAAATACTGCAGATCAGAGTTTAACTTCTTGTTTTGTTGATGGTCTAAAATTAAGAAAGTGATCAAGAAAATGCTAATGATGCAGATTAATATTAAGTGGCTCAGGAATACATTTTTCCCAAAAGATCACTTGGAGATCAGTTGGGACATATGAATGTAATTGATTATTATTGTGCTATAAGAAATGACAGCAATAAGGAATTTGTGAAATAATTATTGACCCCCTTGGATGCTCATGAACTTCTTCCCACAAGTACTTTGTATTTATTTTTCGTAAAGTCTGTCAACAAGTATTAATTGAGAAACTACCATGTTCCAGATGCTGTGTTAAGTACTGGGGATACAAAGAAAGGCAAAAGATAGCCTATATTCTCAAGGAACTCGCAGCCTAATTAGGAAGGCAATACAAAAACAACTATGTACAAATAGGCTATATGCAGGAGAAATTGGAGGTATCAATTGTAGAAGGTGGGATTTTAGTTGGGATTTGAAGGAAGTCAGGGAGTCTGGGAAGCAAAGGCATAGAGCAAGAACGTTCCAGGTATGAGGGACAGTCAGGGAAATGTTCAGAAGTTTGGAGAAAATTTTATTCAAAAACCAATGAGGATGCCAGGGTCATTTGATTGTAGGATACTTGGGGGTGAATAAAGCTTATGAAGATCAGAAAAACAGGAGCTGTGTAGATTAGGCAGGGCTTTGCACACCAAAAAAGATTTGATTTGATCCTTGAGGTGATGGAGAGTCACTGAAGTTTATTGGATGGGGTGGTGATGTGGTCAGAATTATACTTTAATAAGATAACTTGGATGAATGAGAAGAGGATGGACTGGAGTGGGGAGAGACTTGAGGTAAACAGACTAACAGGCAGGCTATTGTAATAGTCATTGCAATTGATAATTAGAGCCTGCACCAGGGTAGTGGCAGCATCAGAAGAGAGAAAGGAGAGTATTCGAGAGCTATTATGAAGTTAAAATCAATGGAAATTAGGCCCTGATTAGATACAGAAAGTGATAGGGAGGAGTTGCAGATGAAACCCAGGTTTTCAACCTGAGTAACTGGAAGGATGGTGGTATCTTGAGAAGCACTAGGCTTGGAGTCAGGAAGACTCATCTTCATGGGTTCAAATCTGGCTTCAGACACTTACTAGTTGTATGACCCTGGGCAAGTCATTTAACCCTGTCTGCCTCAATTCCTTATCTGTAAAACGAGCTAGAGAAGGAAATGGCAAACCACTCCATTATCTTTGACACAAAAATGGCAAATTAGGTCAGCTACAAACTGAACAACAACAGGGACATTTTAAAGAGGAATGGATTTGGGAAGAAAGAAAATGTTTTTTCAGTTTGGGACATGTTGAGTTTAATTTAACTAAAAGTCTATAGGACATGGAGTTCCAGATGTCCAATCAACAACTGTGAATGGGAGACTGAAAGTCAGAAAAGAAAGATTAGGGCTGAATAAGTAGATTTGAGAATCATAAGAATAGATAAAACGATTGAATCCATGGGAGTTGATGAGGTCACTAAGTGAAAGAGCACAGAAAGAGAGAAGGCCCAAGACAGAGACCCGAAGGATACTTCCAGGTCACAAGTCTGACCTGGAGCAGAATTCATAGTCTTCTTCATTAGAATGCTCACTCCTTGAGTTTCACTTTATCATATACCTAGCACTTAGAACAGAACCTGTTACATAATAAATGTTTGTTGGTTGATTGCATTCAGAGAAATAGTGGAAAGCATGTATGAATGGATACAGGAAGTAGTCAGCAGAACCATGAAAACAACATAACAATAGCAGCTTGTATTTCTATAATGTTTTAAAGTTTGCAAAGCTTTTTACAAACATTATCTAATTTTACCTTCACAACAAACTGGGAAAAGAGATGCTATTATTATCCCCACTTTATAGATAAGGAAACTGAGGCAGACAGTAGACTTACCCAGAGTCACACAGCCAGTAAGTAGCTGAAGAGGGGTTTAAACTCAGATCATCCAGATTCCAAGTCTATCAAAGCTCTATTCACTGAACCACCAAGATGCCCATAGAAGTTAGTTAGAATTATTTAAATGAAGGAATCACTAAAATGAAGCTGACTGCTGGGTATCTATAGTGACCAATCTTGACCAGGAGATGAGATGAGGAAAAGTGCTTCCTTTTCTCTGGTAGTCAGGAAACTCCTTGAGGGCAGAATGGATTTTGGTTTCATCTTTGTGCCGAGCATATTAATGCGCACATAGTAGGCAATGAAAAATGCTTGCTGAATTCAATATATTTTCTTGGAGAGGTGAAGTACTAAAGATGGAGAACTGCATCCAGTTAGATGGGTCATTTCATTGGTTGATTCATCTGTCTTTGTCATAAGGGAAAGCTCACTTTAGTGAAAGCATGTGATGTCGAAAACAAAGGCATTTTTTTTAAAGAAAAGGACTTGCATGATGTCCAGTTGCCCATAGTTTAAAATGTAAGCTACTTAGCCTAGCAACATGGCCTTCCATGATCTGCCTCCAGTCTATCTTTCCCAATTGCTCTCACCCACAATCACTGTTACCAACGAAATAGGCTACAAGCTGTTTTTAAAACACCAAAGTTGATTTCTCATCTCCAAGCATTCACATAACATATCTTCAGTGTCTGTAATCAAGCTTCTTGGGATTATAGTCTTCCTTCAAGCTTCAACTCAGTTGTCCATTACTCAGTGAAATCTTGAATCATTTTATGCCTTGTTTATTTTTCTAAAGCTAAATTATTAGCTCTCATTAGTTAATTAGCTAAATTGTTTTCTAGTATTCACTTTTTTTCTAATGACATACATATTTGTCTACATATTCTATGGCCCTGGAAGAATATAAGTTTTCTGAGGATAGAAACTCTTTGGTTTGTGTCTTTGTAACCTTAGTATCTTGAATAGAGTAAATGCTTAATGAATACTCATTAAATTCAATTATCTCCTCTGTCTGGATGATTCCCATATCTATGTGACCAGTCCCAACCTTTCTCCTGACCACCAGTCTCATATCTTCTCCTGCCAATTGGGCATCTTGGACTGGCATCCCATAGACATCTTAAATTCGTATTTTAAACTGAACTCAATAACTTTTCTTCCAAATCCTGCCTCTTTCTAACTTCCTTATTAGTGTCGAGGATACAATCATCCTTCCAGTCATTCAGGCCCATAATGAGACAACATTCTTGACTCCTCACTCCCAATCTGTTGCTAAGTGCCAGTTCTGCTTTTGCAACATCTCCAATATGTACCTGTTTACCTTCTCTGGCAATGCCACCAGCCTGATATAGACACATACCTTATGTCTAGACTATTACAAAAGTCTATTGGTTGGTTTCCCTGCCTCGTATCTCTCTACTCTGGCCTTTCCTCTATCTTTCTAAAGTTCAGGTAGGATCGTATCACTCTTCTATACAATAAACTTGTCACTCCCTATTATCCCCAAAATGGAATATGCAATCTTCTTCAGCATTCAAAGACCTTCATCACCTGCTCCCTGCTCACATACCTTTCAAATCTTCTTATACTTTATTCACCTTTCACATACTCTGCAATCTAGTGACACTGGTCACCTTGCTGTTCCTTGAGGAAGATACTCCATCTCTTGACTCCAGGAAATTTTTACTGTCTGTTTCTTATACCTGACATAGTCTCGCTCTTTTCTTTACCTCCCAATTTCTTAAGCTTCCTTCAAGTCACAGCTAAAACATTATCTTCCGTGAGATATCTTTCCTGATTTCCTTTAACACTAAAAATTAGTCTCTATTGATTATCTCCAGCATTTCTTGTATTTATCTTGTTTATACGTAGTCATTTTCATGTTTCCCCTATTAGATTATGAGCAACTTGAGAGAAGGTCTTCCTTCCCCCCCCCCCCATCCCTCAAATGCTTAGAACAATCCCTGGCAAATGTGAGACTTAGGGCACTTAATAAATGCTTGTTGACTGACTGATGGACTGAATTTAATGTGATCATTAAACCATTAGTTGGATTGTTGTAGAAGGAAGATTGAAGTAAATGGCCCCTGAAGTTGCATCCCTGTCCTCCTGACTACTTGGTAAGCTAATCCAGTCACTGTGATGCTAGAGAAGGATTACTGGCTAAGTATGGATTGGACAAGATGAGTCTGCTGGAGTCCCTTTCTAATCTGAAACAACATGACTGTGTAGAAATAATGTAATTCAAAAGCAATTGAAATTAGAGCAGACCTTTTCCCTTATGCCAGTCAAAACTTATCTATCCTATATTTTGGGGTCATGAAGAATCAGATGACTGAAAAAATGACTAAATAATAACAATCCTGTATTTCATTCTCTCAATATTTTGCTGAGGTGACTTGATTAATCCATGAAAGATAAAAGATAAGAACTTCAAACATATATATGCAAGCCAAAAAGAAAACTATTTCCCTTTATCTGGATTCATTCTATAATGAGTACTGATTACCCAACACCGAAGGAATTTAGGTTGTGGTTGTATATATTTGAGACAGATTGGAAGACATCTAGCTAGGCAGGTAGATCTGGCCTCAGACACTTACTAGTTGTGTGACCATGGACAAGTCCCTTAACCTCTACCTCTTTTTTCTCATCTCTACAGTAGGACCTGTCTTTTAGGGTAATTGTGAGGGTAAATGAGATACTGTTGTAAAACACTCTGCAAATATTAAAGCACTATATAAATGTTAGCTGCTGTTGCTGCTTTTATTACTGACTACTACTACTACTACTACTAGTACTCCTAATAGTACTAATACTACTACTACATGGTTACATGAAAAGTGCTCTGGCTTGAGAGTTTCCTAAGTACAAGCAGAGTGCCCAGACTATTGGCCCATAGGGGTTTCTGAGTGTCAGAATTCATCAGAAATTTTCTGAGAGCCAGGATTCTGAAAGGTACCATTATCATTAGTCTGCCATCCTTGTTCTTTTCATCACTTCATCATGTCACTCATAATCAGTTACTTCAAATACCAAAAATCAGTTACTTCACTGAGATCACATAGTCCAACTCACCCACTTTATTGATGAGGCCCCCTGTCACCTCAGTCTCTTTTTATTTTACTTTCCTTGATTTAGGGTCTCCTCTGTAACTCAGGTAATGAGGGCTATCCACTCAAAATTAGAACAATTTCAAATCACTGGCTACCTTCTTTTTATCATACATACCATGCCTTCTAACAAGTTCTATGATTTTGTTTTCTTTCCTCCACCATCCTACTGCCGGTTCCTCCCTGACTCTGAGCTTTTCCTTTGGTCTATTTCCTTAAAGATCAAATAAGATAACTTAAGTAAAGTGCTTCACCAACCTTAACATGCTATAAAATCCTGTTTATCATCATATATATATATATACACACATATATACATATATATACATGTGTGTATGTATGTATATATATGTGTGTGTATGTATACATATATATACACACACACATATATATATACACACATATATATACACACACACATATATATATATATACATATATATATACATATATATATATATATATATATATCTGTGCTTAGGGGATCTTTTACTTCTAGTACCCAAAAGGCACAATTCTTTGAATTGTATTCTTACACAGATAGCTTCTTTTGACCTCCCTGTGATCTGTGGGTATCCCAGGGAGAAGACCACATCCCAGATTCAGCCTGGGGCACTGGGTCTTTCTTTCATCAGAAAATGTCAAAAGGCCTTGAATTCCAGTCCTAGAATAGCATTGGCACAACCTACATCCTTGTTTCTTCAACATCTTTTAGATACACCCAACAGGGGGACAAGGATGTACTTGTGAATCTGGTCTAAAGAATATTTATTATCTAGGTCAACTTGGGTTGAGCTCCAAAGTGGAGTTTGAATTGTGAGACTATTTTAGGCCTACAGTCCTTAGCTCAAAATGAGAAACTAGAGGAAATCTCCAATTAGCATAGATATATTTGATTATTTACATTTTTTAATATGATATATGGAATAGCATTAAAGATAGAAGGATCCCCAACCTAGGAACTCAACTCTCTTATCATTTTTCCACTTTAAAATAAATAAAATGTCAGAGCTAGGAGCGCCCTTAGAACAAAGAATATTGAAATTTGGAGGGGCCTTGGAACATTGATTGACAAAGCTGAGAGTGTGCTTAGAATACGGGATGTGATAGCTGGGAGGGCGTTTAGAATGGGAGCTCAGAGCTGAGAGCGACCTTAGAAGAGATAATTTCAAAGGTAGAAAATGTCAGAATTAGGAGGGATCTTAGAATACAACATGCCAGTATTAGAATGGACCTTAGGACAGGAACACAGAAAGTTAAATCTGAGTTGAGTGAGAAAGAGGTTTCATAAACCACAGAATATCAAGATTGGGAAGTACTTTGAAGCAAGCAGCAAAATGGACCTTAAAACACAGATTGTCATAGGGAAGAGGGAAATTATGTAGTACTGAGAATGTCATCCCTTCAAGACACCTTAGACCTCATCTAATTCAATGTCTCCATTTCTCAAATGAGGAAAATGAGGCCAGAGAGTGTAAATGATTTTTTCCAATCCTCACACAGCTTGTCTGTGATGACACCAAGAGCCACAACTCTGTTTTCCAATCTAGTGGCCTTTCCCACATACCACACTTCCTTTCCAGTAAAGGGACAGCTTTCCTACCTGCAGTCTTACATTCTAGGATGTTCACCCACACAGATCCTCTTCAGCTTTCACAACTTCTCTTTTATTTGCCACCAAGTCAGCTTTCTCTAAATCGAATCAAGTCACTCACTCAAGATGCATTCATCAAGTACTTTCTATGTGCCTAATACTGTGCCAGGAACTGTGGGGAGAGATTAAAAAACTCCAGGTACAGTCCCTGCCCTTGATAAGTTACCGCTCTCACAATGGTGATAACACTTACACATAGAGACTCAGTTGACACAGGATATAAGTCGGGAAAAAAAAAACTGGGAGGAGAAGAAGAGGAGAGATGGGGAAAATGGAGAAATAGAGAGTCATGGGCTGGTTGGGGTTTAAAGAGGGTGTGGTTGGCATAGGGCTTTCCTAGAATGGAGGTTCAGGGAGGAAATAAAAAAAGTGAAATAGACCATAGGAGTGCCATTATTTTTATTGTGACAAGAAAGCCTTCAGAAAACATCTGATCAAACCCTCTCTTTAAACATGAATTGACTCGTATAAAATCACACCAGTAGTTCAAAGTCGGTTCTAACTCTAAGTACAATTTATTATTTTGAACCACACCTGCCATCCTATGTCCCCTGACCTTTGCCAACCACATCACATTCAGACCAGTAGAACAGTGGCTGCAGAGTAAGAGATTCAAATCCTAGGTGCAAATCCCTCCTCCAATTTGTACTATCTGGGCTGTCATTTAATCTCAGTGGGTCTGAATGTCCTGATGTCTAAGATAAGGGGATTGAGCTATGTGATTTCTGAGGTATCTTTTCTCTCCAAAACTGTGATCTTAGAAACCAGGTCAAATATGAAAATTAACTAAAAATTCAGGATGCACTCATAAATCTCAACTTTCATTGTCAATTCTCTCTCTCCCTTTCTTGCTTCCTATCTCTCGTTTTCTCTCATTCTGCTAACTCCTCTCCCTCTTCTTAATTCTACAAGGACTGAGAAGAAAGGAGGAAAAAATCCATATTGAGTAGTTTCCACTAAATTCTTGTATAAATAGACACTAATTTAATTTCTGAAATGATATTTGTAAAAAATGCTAAAATATCCATTTCCAGACATAATTAAAAAAGTATATTATCTCCAATGTTTCTGCCTAGAAAGAATGGCCCAGTAGTGCTGTCTTCTTCTCTGCCTAGGCTCAGAATGATAGTGAATTCCTTAAGGGGCCTACCTCTCTCAATCATGTTGGTTAATAGAAAGTACAGGCCTGTGAGCAGATAGAGTATAGCACTGTATCTTCAGCCCCTGAAGATGAATTCCTTGTGGTTAGGAAGTACAAAAGGAGGGTGATGCAGTGATGTTTTCCCTCTCTATTCTACAGACATCACTTGCACCATGTCTTATCACATACTCTTTTTTTTCTATCATTATGGTGTGAAAGGAGCAGGAGAAATAGCAGAAGAATGGAAAGGAGGTGGCACACCAGAGTAACTGTTTTTTCTGTGTAGGATTTATTGCAAACGAGTTGTCAGGCTTCAGGAAGCTTAAATGTGGGTCCATCAACTTTCAACATAAAATATTACGGAAGAAAGGTTTATATCTGCTAATCAGTCGTCTTGCCAGTTTGTGATTCTCTGGATGCTAATTAGAAAGGTATGAATCTGTCTGTGTTAGATATCTACTGACCCCAAACTTTTCCCAAGTCTCCAATTAAATGCTACTCAATTATGTTCTTAATATTGGAAAGGAGGTGACATTTTTAAGACCATTTGTGGTTAGTGGTGTATTTCTGAGATTTCTGTTAAAATCTTCCTTCTAAACCAGACAAAAAAAGCAAAGAAAATTTAAAATATAGTTTAAGGAATCATTCATCAACATAAAAAAAATATGAAGTAATCACCTTCTACTTCAAGAATGCTATGTCTAGAGGTAAGGGAGCTACAAAGCGTAGATACAATCCAAGAGGGTCCCTTCCCTCATGGAATTGATAGTCTATTGAATTAGGAGTATCTAGGTGTCATAGGGGACAGCTAGAAGATTCAGTGGAGAGAGGCCAGGAGTCAGGAAAACTCATCTTCCCAAGTTCAAATCTGACTTCAGACACTTACTAGCTGTGTGACCCTGGCCAAGTCATTTAACCCTATTGGCCTCAGTTTCCTTATCTGTAAAACAAACTGGAGAAAGAAATGGCAAACCAATCCAGTATTTTTGCCAAGCAAACCCCAAATGAGGTCATGAAAAGTTGGACCCAGTCAAAAGGACTGAACAACAACAAGGTGTCATCGTGCACAAAGTGATAGACCTGCAGTTAGAAAGATTTGAGTTTAAATCCTGCCTTCAAAACTTACTAGATGTGTGACCCTGGGTAAGCCACCACTTGTCATAGTCTCAGTTTCCTCAAATGTAAATTGGAAATAATACCATCAACTTCACAGGGCTGCTGTGAAGAGTGAATGAAATTTTTTTTTATGTACACATATATTTGTACACACATATGTGTGCATGCATATGTATACATTCATATATTTTAAAATCTACAAAGACATATAGATATGCATATGCATATGTATGTATCCAGTCAAGGAAATCAAGGGAAGGAATCATAGATTTATAGATATGAATTTAGAAGGACTCTTTATGTATAGCCCAGTCCCTTCATTTTACAGATAAAGAAACTAAGGCCCAGGGACAGTAATGGATTGTCCTAGGTCACACAGAGAGGACCTAGACTCCAGAGTTAATGTTCTTTCCACAAGGAAACAGAATCAGATAAGAGAAGTGTATATTGAGGAGGCAGTGAGTAATTCAGTTTACTTGAAAAAAACATAATGCATGAAAAAAGTAATATAAGATATTTGGGGAAATTAGGTAATGTGACACCTTAAAGGGCCTTGAATGCCAGGGAAATAAATGGGAACTTTTTTTTGAAGACACTAAGGAGCCAATGAGAATTTTTGAGCAGGAGTCACTAGACCAGACTTATACATCAAGAAGACTTTTCTAATGCCATTTTCATATCCAGATAATCCAGAGAAATAAACTTTCCAAAGCAAATATCTTCCAGACAAACTGACCATGATCAGGCCTATGCTAAACGTGTATAATCTTCTTATTTAGAAACGACAGTATTCATGCAGAAAAATAAAACATAATTAGAATTTTCCATAAACTCAGTTCAGGAAAGGATCTTGCCTTTTCCTTCTTTACAATATCTCATCAGGTTTTTTTCTTTTGTCATGTTCCTCTGAGAGACCTATCATCCTTAAGTTTTTTCCTAGGAATCTTGTCCTGAAGATCAATATATTTTGCTTGTATGGATTTCATGTTTTCTTCTAATGTTATTTCTTCATACCTCTCTTCATCCAGATTGTCTTTACTTCCAAGTATTCGCATACCCAATAGTTATGCTCTCTATTGTTTCTTCTGTGAGACTTGCCATCATGGATTCGAGTTGTTGTTTGTTTGTTTTGTTGTTGTTGTTGTTGTTTGTTTTATTTGTTTTTCCTATTTGGTCAATTATTTCTGTTGTACAGTTCATATGTCCTTCTTTCATAATTCTTTATCTTTTAAACCATTTAGTAACATCCTGCTGTGGTTCCATGCTACCTTAGGAATCCACTGGTTATTTCGCCTCAGTGGGCATTAATTCATTTCCCTTTGTTTTATATCTTTTCAAATATATGTGGACTCTTTCAGCTGATCTACAGTATATTCCCTTCTGTTAATATCTTCCCTGTAAGTTTATCTGCTTATGCTCAAGGTGTTTAACTGAGCTTCCTTGCTCCTGAGATATTTGGTGATTTCTGTATCATTTTCCTATGTTCCCCTATTGCTCATGTTATGACTCCTTCCTCTTTGATGGTGATTTCCCTGGGAGGGTTGGGGTGGGAAGCAAAGGCTGGGTCTCATAGATTTCTCAACCTTCTCCCATCCTGAGTGATTCATATTTCACAAGTCTCAGTCTCTGATTTAAGTGACTTCTAGGGAGATAGAACTGATTATAGCTGGATGTTGGGGTCTTTCTCTTTCCCTCAGGAATAATGGAGTATCACACAGCCACCCACACGTCTTTTCCTAGCTCTCCCTGATCTCCATTTCTCTAGTTAAGCTATATTATAGCATAAAGAGTTGTCATGCTGCTGTCCCAATATAAGCAAGCTACTGCCTTTCAGTTTTCTATAGAACTGGGAAGAGAAGGGTGGGTAGAATTGAGTTCTGTTGCCAATCTGTGCATCTGATTATTCAGTTTTGCCAAAGCAAGAGAGGTAGAGGAGAAGAAGGTTCTGGGGGAGTGCATTAGGATTTAGAGATTTTTCTTCTCTATTCTGTTCATTAGATTCTTATCTCATTTGAGTTCCTGGTGCCTAAGATGATGGAGACAGCTAAATTATTCTGCTTTTATCTCATAATTTCTATTTCAGAGAGTTTTGACAAGTTGTGAAGATTGGAGAAAATAGTTTATACTCCATCTTCCTTCTCTCCATTCACATAGTTTTCACTATAATATAGACTCTCATAACTTCTTGAAAAGGGAGGAAGAGTTGTCTTCTTACGTATCTTCTTTGGGATCAAGTTTATTCTTTATTACTCTTCAATAGTCATTTTTGATGATTTTATAGTGTTTTTTTTCTATTTACACTATTGCAGTCATTGTACATATTGTTTTCCTGTCATTTAGTGTCTTTTTTCATCACTTCATGTAATTTTTCCAGCCTTTTCTGTATGAAACATGCTCTTTCTTACAACAAAGTAATATTCCATTACATCCATGTTCCATAAGTTGTTTAGTCATTCCCCTATTGATAGTCATCTACTTTATCATATAAGATTTTTGCTCTACAAAGATTGCTGCTATAAATATTTGGTGACTATGGAAGTTTCCTTTTTCTAAATGACCTGCTTGGGCGTATATGCCTAGTGGTGTCATCTCTGAGGAAAACGTTCTTTACAGAAATAAACAGGTGCAAAAATGAAAAAAAAATTACTCATTAAGCTATGATGATATGATTAAAATTATAATATTTATCCAATGTTATACCAATCAAACTATACCCACATACACACACGGATATATGTATATATGTATGTGTGTATGTATATATATATATATGTCTGTGTGTATAAATATAAATGTACGTATATAAACATAGACATAGCCGTATATTTATATGTGAATATATGTATATGGACTAAAATATTTATCTCCTGTTATAACCAAAAACTTGGAAAGTAAATGGTACTAGCCAGTTATATACATGAAATTAGCAATTCTAGTCATTCTATTCCTTTTTTCCCCATCTATTGTTGCACAGAATTAATCCATAGGCTCTTTCCTTCCCTGTCTCCTTTCCTCAGTTCCCCTGAATTACCAGATTTTTCTCCCATGCTTGGGCATCCCCTTTCTCCACAATCACTGCTTCCAGAACAACATTCTCCTCTTCATTTTGCTTATTATCTTATACTAGTTCTAAGTCCTATTTTTGCCAATAAATTCTGACATCTAATACATGGGTCTTTCTATCCTAAGGATACCTGGTGTTTGAAGGTTTGAAGCTCACAGGTAAATGGCTTGCTACTTTGTCAGTTTTTGCAATTCTATAGATTGCACTTACTTTGAATGATCCATATCAATATTCCACCTACTGCTTGACCCACAGCATGCAGAAAAGGGAATTGAGGAAGGAATCCACATAGGCAAAAGAACACTGACTGTGCAGTCAAAAGACCTGTGTTTAAATCTCATCTCTGATATTTTTGTGATCTTAGTACATCCATTAACCTCCTTCAGTTTAAGTTTCTTCATTTGTGAAATGCAGGAGCTGGGCTCCTTGGCCTCTGAGGTCACCTCTAGCTCTGTATCTATGATCCTATGATGTCCTATGAGTTTCTATGACCCTATGATCTGCCTATGCCAGTCTTTTTAAACGAAGTGAACCTCTGTAGCAGACTTCACTATTTTAGGTCTGGGGAGGAATCAAAAAGTACAAAATTTCAAAAGCTTTTCTGTACTGAGACCCTTCTTCCGTTCTTCATGAGGAAGGAGAATAGCAGGTGCAGGAAGCAGCCTTTGAGTCTAGAGAGAGAAATGCCAGCAGCAAACTTTAAATAGTCTTCCAATAGAGGTTGGGTGACCATTTTCCAGTATGTCGTAGTGGGGATTCCTTTAATCCATAGGATGGACTAAACGGGCTTTGATTTTCCTCCTAACTCTGAAATTCTCTGATTTTGTGATTCAACTGTAAATCTGAGAGGGTATCTCCTTGACATCACTCCCAGGAAAGGATTCTGCTTAGAACAGGAACACGAGATATTAACAAGCTGGAATATATCCACAGAAGGGTACCGGGCATAATGAAGAGCATCAAGATCATCCCACATATGCTGAGTTCTTAACTTAGAATCCATGCACAAGTGTGTGTGTGTGTGTGTGTGTGCGCGTATGTGTGTTTAAACAACTCTATTTCCATAATTAGTTTCCTTTGTATCTCTATGGATTTTTAGAAATTCATTTAAAAAAACATTATTCTGGAAAGGCATCCATAGGCATCACTGGATTGCCAAAAAGGGTCCATCACACATGTACGCACAAACACGCACACACACACATTCAAAAGTTAAAAAATCTTGCTGTATATTGATCAGTCACATATGGAACATATGGAGCAGGTAGGTGGAATAGTGGATAGATAGTTATATCAAGAATCAGGAAGACCTGAACACAACTTTTTCTTTACTAGGTGTGTGAACATAGGCAAATCATTTAACCTCTCTCAGCCTGAATTTCCCCATATGTAAAATGGGGATAATAATAACACCTACTTCACAGAGTTGTTGTGAGAATCAAATAAGATAATGTATATAAAGTGTTGTGCAAAACTAAAGCAATATATATTAGTTGTGATGATGATGATGATGATGATGATGATGATGATCTAAAGACTTTTGAAGAAAAGATTTTTTGGAGACGTGGTACCAAATGTGTTTGAAGAGCTACCATGGGGGAAGGGGACTGTTTTGCTTGCTCTCAGAGTGTAGGGTTTAGAGCAGAAATCCCATGAGCATAAGTTGAAGGAAATGGGGCTGTTGGGTCCATAGAAAAGCTGACTCTTGAGAAATAGTTCAGCTTTTTTAAGTATATGAAAGAATGTTAGGAGGAAGAGGAGCTGATCTTATTCTACTTGTCCCCTTATTATTCTTGAAGAGAACCAGTAGCAATGGGAGGAAGTTTAAAAGAGTCAGGTAGGCAAAGTAGAAAGAAAAAAAAAAGCTTCAAAGAAAGTAGAAATGTCCAAAGTAGAATAAGCTGTCTCCCTTCTTGGAGGTTTCCAAGTTAAACCTGGAGGCCAGCTTGCCATCATGGAGGGAGGTGTTATTTCTAGCATCACTCAGATGGCCCCTGAAGTCTCTTCCGTCTCAGATCACCTGTGGTTCTGTCCCTTCCAGCTCAAAGTTCTGTGGTCCTTTGCTGCTTAGCCAAAGTTCTTCCTGGAGATGGGGAGCAACAATGAGGGGGAAAGGTGGGAGATTGAGATCTATATTAATTGTAGTTTACACAGAGGCATGCACAACACTTAGTAGAGGATCTGTATTTCCTGAATCCCAGGTGCCAGATTTTTGACCCAAATGACATCATATTACAAGGACAGGAAGGCTAGATTTGGAGGCAAAAGACCTGAGTTCAAATACTGCCGATGACACCCTGGGTAACTTTGGACTGGTCTCATCCTATTTAGTATGCAGATTCCTCATCTCTACAGTGGTGGAGGGAGGGAGGCGTGGAGTGGACTAGATTGTTACCGAGATCTCTCACAACCCTAAAGCTATGCTCCTATGTCCCCAGGCATAAGACAATAATAATTAGCTGACATTTATGAGGGCTTAAATACTTACAGCATTTTTGATAGGGCAAAGGTGAAGAGAATAATGTGCTAATTAAGAATCTATCATGTACTTTATAAATGTGATTTTATTTGATCTTCAAAACGACCCTACAAGGTAGGGAATATTATTATCCGCATTTTATATTTGGGGAAACTGAAGGAGACAAAGGTGAAAAACTTGTGCAAGGTCACACAATTAGTAAGTGTCTAAGCTGTATTTGAACTCAAATCTTCTTGAATCAAGGCCCAATACTCTATCTACTGTGCCACAACCTCTTTATATCCATCACCTTTCTGGATATATTTTGTATTTAGTTATATTTTACACACACACACGTATATATGTATTTGTATGTGTATATCTATATCTATATGTCTATATATGTATCTATATCTATACCTATCTATCTATCTATATATATGGAGAGAGAAAGAGAGAGAGAGAGAGAGATAGAAATAGATATACACTGTTTCCTCCTGTTAAGTCACTTGAGAACAAGGATGGTTTGGGTTTTGATTGTATTTTAGGTGTCTAGTAAACGCACTGGCACTAAGTAAGTGGTTACTAAATGCTCATTGATTAATACTCACAATAATCTTTTAAGGTAGATATTACAGGTATATTGGGCAGCTAGGTGGCACAGTGGATAGAACATTGCACTTGGAATCAGGAAAACTCATCTTCATGAGTTCAAATCCAGCCTCAGACACTTACTAACTGTGTGACCCTGGGAAAGTCACATAATTATGTTTATCTCCGTTCCCCATATGTAAAATGAACTGGGAAAGGAAATGGCAATCCACTCCAGTATCTGTGCCAAGAAAACCTTAAACGGGGTCACAAAGAGCCAGACATGATTGGAACAACAACAATTATAGGTATTAGTACTCTCATATTATGGGGGAGGAAACTGAAGTTCACTGAAGTCTGAATGATTTGTCTATGGTAAAACGCACGAGAGTCAAAGACAGGATCTGAATCCAAGTCTCCACTAATAATGCAAAGACCAGCTGCTCTGGAGCTAGAAGATTGGGGTTCAAATATTAACTCTAACACTACCTGTGTGATCTGCGATAGGTCAGTTAAAAACTTGGTCCTAAGTCTCCTCTCAAATAAAATGGTGGGGAAGAAGGATTGAACCAGATGGACTCTGGGGAATCTTCAGACTCTAGATTTATAATCCTATGACCCCCAATCCGTAACACTTTTCATGCAATTTCCCTTTCATCTTCTTCTTTTTTGGTGGACAGGTGGCAGAGATGAACTCATCTGGTCATCCAGAGAATTTTCTCCTCATTTATCATCCAGTGCATTGGGCCTGATCAAAGCTGCAACAATAAAAATTGTGTGTTTCTTCCCCAGAACCACTTTCTGTCAGTTTTGCTCTCAGGCTTCTGAATGAGAACAAATTTTTGGTTCATGTCTGAGCAGAATAATTGTATTTGCCGTGAAAGGCAAGTTAAAAGTGAATTGTCCCAAATTAATATTGATTCAAATTAAACCATTTATCTCTTTATGTATTTCAACTTCACATCAAACACCCCTATTGCTCCAGCTAGGTTGCTGCAGTAATATTATAAGGGATATTGCATCTGAGTTTCATTTTCCATTGCTGAGAAGGGGTAGGGGGTGAACAGAGCTCACAGCTGAGTTGACAGTGGCTTTCCAGCTGAATAAAAACATGGAACACTTGGAAGTTAGTTTGCATTGTTCCATTATTGAGAGCTGTGAGCCTGCCTGACAATTTCACCTTTAGACAAAATGCTCTTCTTAATTGCACTCAGAATGCCTCGCCTGGTTCCAAAGTGTGACAGAGCGGCGCTATATGGAGTCATGGATATAAGCAATGCTGAATGTTCATTCTTTATTGGTGTGTGGCTAATGGAGACTTAGGGCCACTGAGATAGGAGAAGCAGCCTATGTACTGGCCTATCTGTTGTCACCTCTGGCCCCACAGGGCCCAAGAAGGAAAAAAACATGCTCCATCTGGGGGAGGGTGAAGTTTGAGAAGATTCAATGCCTTTTTCACTTTGCAGCCCAATCAGCACCTGCTCGGTGAAAAGCACTCTGGTCCACCCTGTCTATACAAAGAACCAAAGAGAACGAGTTCTTGTCCCCAAGGAGCTTACATTCTATAGGAGAATTAAAAGTAGATAGGTCAATGCATGATACTTTTATTAGAGACAACAATGAACATTTGGGGGAATCAGGAAAGGCTGTCTATATAAATTAAAATCACAGAAAATAAGATGTGGATGGTACCTCATGGGTCACTTATTTAAATCCCCCTGAAACTCTTTTATAATGGTCCCAATTACTGGTCATTCAGGAAGTGACACATGAACTAAGCCTTGAAAAAAGTCAAGGCTCTGAGTCCAAGGTGAGGGAGGTGTACATTCCAGGTATTAAAATAATGTGTGCACAGGCCTGAAGGAAAGAGATGAATCCTAAGTTTTAAGATAAACAAGTAGGTCTGCCTTTCTGTAAGGGAGAGTATGAGAAGGAGAGTATTATATAATATGCATTACACATGCTAGAAAAGAGGGCTGGGGGCAGACTGTGAAGAGACTTTTGTAGCACAGACCTCTTCTCAAAATAGTAGCATATGAGGGGCTTGGGGAGCAAATACCTTCTTCAATAATCCATAGTTACACCAGTAAAGAATTTGTGTACCAGGTAAGGGATTTTTCTCTCTCTGCAGACTAATTAAAAAGGTAAATATCTGTAAAAGGGATACAACTCAGAAATCTGTGCTTTTTCCATATATTTTTATTTTTCCCTCTTTTCTCTTAACTTGTATGTATACATGTATGTATGTATTTAGGTGAAAATATATGTAAGAAATATACCCACAAGATACAACTTTCAGGCATGTAGTGAAAATATAACTAAGTTGCCCTCCCAACTGCCTGCTTCCTGACCTTCTAATATAGCCTCTTCCATTATCAGTGACTTAATTTTTCTTTCTGGACCTCTAAATTCTCCTCTGCTCCCTCCCAATTTCCAAAATCTACTTAGACCTGTCTTCTCTTAATCCCATCAAGTCACCAAGTGACCTTGGTCAAGGTTTCTCACCTTTGTGGTTCCTACTTCATTTGTTGATGAATTTCAAGGGTTGAATATTAGACTAGATGGTTTCTAAGGTAGGTTGAACCTCTAACATTCTATGTATGATTCTAGGAAAATGTCCAATGGTCAATAATTACTTTGTTCTCCTTTCTTCTTAATACAACTCCTTCCCATCTACCCCTCTCAAATTTTATTCCCATTCTCTTAACACTCGGAAGAAATCAACTTGATTATAGTTTTTTTCCCCCATAATCTAGCCCATTGGAATGTCCCAAAGGCATTTGCACTTTTTAAAAGATTTAATAGCATTCCTTCTCCAATTTGTGGGATTACTAAAAACATGAAACATATTTTGATATTATTGATATTTGATATCCCATTGACGATGCTTATTCCCATCTGCTCTTTATATGAATTCCCTGCACATTGATTTCTTACTACCTAAGTACAGGTTGTTATTCCTGAAACACACATCTGGCCACGTTTTCCCTTCTCAAGAAGCTTCATTGGCTCCTTACTGTTCTAGGTTAAAATGCAAAGCTTTCTGTTTGTCATTTTAACACTCTTGTGGTTACATATTTCCTTTCCTCTCCAGGTTGCAGCCTGACTCTCCCAGACTTTCTCTACAATGCCTCAGAAACATCTTTACCTAGGGATCTCACTTCATCCCTGGACTTTACACCATATAATCTATGACAGAAGATTGTTGTGAGGAAAAAAAAAACGAGATAAAATTTGTAAAGCACTTTGAAAAACTTAAAGTGCTAAATGCTAACAGTTATTATTGTTATTGTTACTACTACTACTACTACTACTACTACTACTACTACTACTACAACTAACAATAATAATAATGTTGTTCTGTTTGGTCCCAGAGGGCAGAATTAGGAATGATGAATAATTGCTTTCAAAAGGCAAATTTGACCTCAAAGTAAAGAAAAACTTCCTAAGAATTAGTGCTGCCCCCAAATGAACTGGCTGCTTCTAGATATGCCAGGATCTCTCTGCCTAAAGGATTTCAATTCCACTTGTCAGATGTATTATAGAAGGATTTATTTTTCAAATACAGGCTGGACTAGGTGGTCACTGTGTTCCTTTCCAGCTCTCAGATTTTGTGAATGCAGATCTCATGATGAAATGAAATAAACAGAAGAAAACCTTTCTGAAGTTGAGTTAAGGAGGACAACAGGTTTTAATAGGTGTAATGGAATTGAAACCCAAGCTACAGCTGAGAATAAATAACTGAAAGAGTGATGCAGTTACCTTTGATGGAAATCTGAGTCCATCTACATTGTTGAGCTTCTCAAATGATTAATGGTATTGAGGAGATGGATGCTGGAATGGGCAGTCCAATATACAATAAGAATTAATCTTGTATGATATCTTCCCTAAAAAAAGACAAACAACAAAAAAACAAAAAACATCCACTATGCTTTACTGAATTGCATTAATGTTACACAAATACAAAGAAAGGACATGAGGAAACAAACATTAAGAAACTTTCTTGAGAATGAGCTAAGAACATTACACAGCTCTGAGAGTTATGGCGTGGATATACCACAGGAGGAAATAGTCTTCCATAGAATCAGAGGTCATGTTTTGTAATGGCAAAGGCATGGCCTTAGAAAGATTTGGATTTAATTACCACTTCCTAAACTTACTAGCTATGTAACCTAAAGTCATTTAACCTGAGGAAATTTAAGTTCAGATAAGTCAATTAGCTTTTCCATGACCATATAGCTAGTAGGTCAATTGATCATAGGATTATACATGTAGATCTTGAAGGGATCTTGGAAGTCATATAGTCCAATTTATTCCTCTGTAATATGGATATAATAGCACCAGATATATTTACCTCAAGAAACAAAGTAGTATTTTTGATAAAAAACCAGTTGAACGGTCAGAAAGACTTGGGTTCCAGCCTCACTACTAAAACATGTTACAAGTTTAATCTATACTAGGTTATTCAATCTTGTTTATTTAACAAATAAGAGAAACTTATTTTCCCATAAACATTTCCTCACATCTTTCTATATATCAAAACCCCTAAATTCTCTAGTTTTAAATCAACATTTTACTTATTGGCTATATAACACATTATGTGATAAATCATAAAGCAAAGACTTCAATAACTATTTAAAATGAAAAAGATCATAACCACCATTTTCTACTAGTAACTTTTCACTTCTGAAACACAGTCCCACAATTCACTTTCTTAGTATAGCAGCCAAAGCCTCTGATCCCTTTCTCCTCGATCTCTCTTCATCTATGATAGATAGCTCTCCAAAGTCAGTCTCTATATACCATAGGCAGTATTTTAAAACATTCAATTGCAGGAGAGTTGCTAATCTATTTTGGTAGAAGTCTTTTACTTAATCAAAGAAGTAGCAGGCCTAGACCAAATGAAATTTTGTTTAAAAAATAGCTAAATGTAAAAACACCTACCCCATAGGGTTGTTGTGAAACTCCAATGAGATTGTTGTTTTTGCTGTCCATCTGTTTCTTGAAAAGGACCAGTGACATCAAAATAGTGATGTCTTAACTTGCAAGTGAATTGGGTTTAAGTGAGGCAGGGCTGTGCAAAATTATCAGCCTCACTCTGTCCTCCAGAGTCATTCAGAGTCCAGTGGCAAGAAGTAGTTCAGGATGACTGGGGATGGCCCTGGATGAAGGGGGAGACATTGAGCTTTTTAAGCTAAGGTCTTTCCTCGGTCTTAATTTGTCTGAGATAATACCCATTCAGTGATTAAAGGCTAGGTAAGAATTGAGGCAAACGATGGCCTAGTTTGCCTTCTCAAAAGAATCAATTTGGGAGGGAAAAATCCTCAGGGATTCTGATCAGGACAAAAATAATTGTTGTTTACACTCACTCTAAGCCTTCAAAACTCAAGCAATGAGCAAATAAGGTTTGGCTGGGATCTGTTATTGACCAATAAGTGAGAGATAAAGTGATTTGGGCTCAAAGGCATAGTCAAGTAGCTTCATTTGACTTCCAATGGGCTTTATGAAAGCCTGGTCTTGTAGAGCTCTATTTCATGAAATCACAGATGAAAACTACATGAGACAAAAGGTCTTCTTAGCATAATCTTCCCAGTTCCTTGCCAAGACAATTTCTTACTGTTTTCTCATGTCCTTTATTTTATTTGTATAACATTAATCCAGTTCACTAAGACTTATAGGGGCTTTTTTTTTTTAGGGAAGATACCACACGGGATTAAGTCTTATTGTATTGGGCTGCCTATTCCAGCATCCATCTCCTCAATACCATTAATCATTTGAGAAGCTCAGCAACGAAGATGGACTCAGATTTTCACCAAAGGTAACTGCATCACTTCTCCAGTTATTTACTCTGAGCTACAGCTTGTCCCAGTTTTTTTTTTTTGGGGGGGGGACAATGATAGAACAAATAAGTAAGGAACAAAAACATTCTAGACCCTAAACCCAAAGATATCTTGCGAAGCATAAGGGATCACAATTGATATTCCTTTGGACAAAGCACCTATGTGTAACGATACGACTTCCCATGTGGATGGAGGGAGAAAAAGAGGAATAGAAGGAAGGAAGGAAGAATAGAAGGTAGGCAAGAAAGAAGGGAGGGATGGAGGAAGGAAGGGAAGAAGGAAGGAAATAGCAGCATTGACTAACTGGAACTGGCCAGTTGGGTCCCCAGTGGGGCAGCTACTACTGCTCAGGGATTGCTGTTCATCCTTCATTCTCAAAGAGGACCAATACAATCCAATGAGACAATATCCTTAACACATTAACTGATTTGCCCAGGGTTATATAGTCAGAATATTGGGGTGGGACTTAAATACAGGTCTTCTCAACTAGAAATGTGTCTCTTTGTTCTCAGACAGAATAGCATAGTGGACAGATAGCTGTTCTTGAAGCCAGAAAGACCTGGGTTCAAGTTCTTCCTCTAGCATATGTTTTCTCTGTGACCCTGGGAAAGTCACTTGATTTCTTAATACTCTAGAATATTTTCCAAAAACCAAGTTGAAACAAAAATACTGATATGCATTAATGGAGGAATTTTCTTCACTTGGGTATTCCCTCTACCAAGGAAATGACAATTCTTGTCCCTATACACTCTGCTATGTTACCTACCAATGAACTAAATAACTATCAAGCCTATTGTTTTGTTCTCATTATTATCATTATTATTTTAGTTATTGTTGTGAGTATTGCTAACTGATCAGTTTGAAGGTTAAACTAGAGAAAGAAGTACAAACAAGGCATAAGCCTATGGGATACAGAATAGAAGAGGGTGATTTGTCAGAGGAGTGGGCCAAAATAACAAGATTCTTTTGAGAGGAGTCATTTTACTTCTGTCACCTGAATTTAGATTCATTCTCTTTTTCATCCTACTCCACCTCTGTCCCTTGTCACTCATTTGAGTGTCATTATGTGCATTCCTCAGATATTGCTTTTATCTTTTCAGTAAAATTAAAAAAAATATACCTAGACAAGCACCCAAGAGGTCATCCCATCATCACAGAAGGGCATCCCTGGAAGGGACCTTGTAGGACACTTAATCTAATCCTGTCATATATGAAGACTGAGGCCCAGAGAGGTGAACTCATCTGCCCAAGAACACATAGCTTATAAACGATAGAACCAGTATGTAAAACCAGTCTTCTAATTCCACTCTGGGAATTCACAGATTAGAAGTATCTTCCACCCCTGCATCCTCTCCCTTTGATTGGATGTCTCCTTCAAGAAAATCTATTTCAGAAGGTTGCCCAGGCTAGCCATGTCTCATTTCTCTTCAGGCCCCATCCTGTACTTCCTCTCCTATGCCTTCATTAAGTTACCTTTGTTTCCCATCCCCTTATTCAGCTTGCTTTTATGTGTTGCCTTTCCCTATTAGAATGTAAAGGACAGGTAGGTGATGCAGTGCATATGGCTCTGGCCCTGGAGTCAGGAGGACCTGAGTTCAAATCTGACCTCAAACACTAGCTGTGAGACTCTGAGCAAGTCACGTAACCCTGTTTGCCTCAGTTTCCTCATCTGTAAAATGAGTTAGAGAAGGAAATGGCAAACCACTGAAGTATCTTTGCTAAGAAAACCCCAAATGGGGTCATGAAGAGTAAGCCAAGACTGTAAGGAGTCAAAAACAATTAGAATATAAGTTCCTTGAGGGCAGGGACTCTCTTTCTTTCACTTCTAAATCTATTCCCAGACACAATGCCACACAGTGGGTGCTTAACACATGCTTGCTGAATAGATTTGAATCAGATTGGACTTTGTGCATGTGTAAAATTTGCTAAATTTATATATCTTCCTTTCACATTTTGGACTTCCAAGACCTTAAAGTTGCTTTCTTTACCCATTATTTATGATGAATACTTCTAAAGTTTCCCTCCATTTTTCTCTCATGGCTCACAGGGATGGACCCCCATTTCTCAAACCTATGTGAGTCCTCATGATGAACTCAACCAGTGGAAATGTCCAAGACTAAGTCAGAAATACAGTCTGAGCCGAGTGGGGCATGGCCCAGATATGGAGGCAAGAAGTGATTAAAATGACCGATGTGTCAGGCAAGAAATAATCGTTTCTGACATCCACCTAGAGTCAAGAATGAGGCCCCTTATATCACCACAGGAAATGGGTGATTTTATGCCAGCTCTGAGCAGTGTATCTTGAGGTAATGGGGAGTATAATTCATGTCATTTGCACTGCCTTAGACCTGCTTGCAAAAAGAATTTCAGCCCAAGCATTGGATTTCCTGGGCCTTTAGGTTTTAAAGTCAGGTCTTTAAAAATATATATTTAAGAGAATGTTAAAATATTTGCCTTGCTCTAAAAGTAAATTTAGTGCTGAGGAAATTGTCAGATTGATGGGCCCCAGAGGCTGAAGTTGTCTTCTTTATTCCCAGATGAATCATTATCATGCAGTCAGGCTTCTCCCCTATTACTTTGCCCTAACTCCCAGCCCCCATCCATGGCATACTCATATTAGTCATCTTTGGCCAGTCGGGGAAAGCCGATGGGACCTCTTGAGCAAAGTAATGCCCAGAGGTCTTACCAACACTCCTCCAGCGCCCTAAAAGCCATTTGCTCCCTACATCAAGTACCATACATGGGCCTCCAAATACTTTTAAGGGGAGCGGGGAAGGAGCATTAGACCATTAGACTATAAGTTCATCTGGTGTAATGTTGCTGGGAGGTGGAGAAGGGAAAAGTTGATGGGCCATGTTGTGTTCGCTTCCTATTTTAACTAATCATACTAATTCTTTAGTAAGGTCTATCATGCCTTTACAGATAAAGACTTTTAGTGTCATCAGTATATTTCAGTGGCCTAGGCTATATCTCCAGTTGTTGAACCTTACTTGTGGCTTTGATTTGTTCTAATATAACCACCCTAATCTCCCACTCCCAAAACTCAGTCAGTCCTTCAGTTCAGGCTGTCTACCTTAAATTGAATGAGAAGGTTCTTGACATGTTCTCCCCACCCCACCCCTGCAAGTAACTACTTCCTTGGAGTGAAGAATAAGAGAGGACGGTATCTGTGTCTCATAAATATGTATTTATGGACATTTACAAAAATGCCTATTGCAGAAATGCATATATAGCAGCTTTTCAGAATGTGATTTATTGACCATGGAGATCCTTTTGTAATCTTCTTGGGAAATGCATATTAAAAGAGATTTTAAACCCTGGGTTACTGACCCCATGAGGGGCGGTACTTCTCTTGGTACGGTTATTAAGAGGTCTTATGTAAATAATCTTAAGTGCTGGATTTAAAATGGGAATTATTGATGAGAGTACCTATGAAGGATCTAACATTCTAGGACACAGGTTATATTGCCTTATTAAATTGCTATCATCTATCAGGTCAATTTCACTTTGGTCGTTTGAATGCTTCAAATCTTTAGCATATTTTCGTGCTTCTTTTTCCTTAACACAATATTGAATCATTTGCTTATTTTTTTTATTCCCCTCCCCCACCAAAGTAGAGGGAGACAACTTATTTTGGGTCCTAAAATACTATATTAAATCTTAATATATGAAGCAGAAATTAAGTATATGTTATGGAAAAAAAAGATACATATTCTATGAAGAAGCTGGATGTGTATCTGTGTGTGTGTGTGTGCATGTGTGAGTTCTGAATGTGGCTTTGTGAGTGAATGTGTATGTATGTGTACATGCAGGCATTATTTTGGTGACCAGAGCCCAGAAGAAAAACAGTAGCATCAGCAGCAGCAACAACAAACTATGTTTGTAAACTATGTTTTTGAAACTAGAATATAGATAAGGGACCATACATTGGTATAGGGCACATCCAGATTGGGAAACTCCCTCTTCTAAGTTAGGTCAACACCTTCTCCACAACTTAGAGTATTTAAGGGTTGCCTAGAGCCCAGAATGGTGCAATTACTCACCCAGGATCACAGTGTATTTCACAGGCTAGGCTTAAGTCTTAATCATCCTGGTTGTCAAGCAAAACCTTTATCCATTATTCTGCCCTGCTCCTCACTTTGAGAATAAAAGAAGTAATTTTAAACAAATTTATTTGATAGGATGAAAGGAGAATTGGTTATGATTATGGTCTGGAGGATTAAATTCAGAATAAGGAGAGAAGCCCAGAAGTCATCTAATCAATTACATGGGAGTAGAGGTTCCCATGCTCTCTTCATCAGATCCCCTTCCATTTAGCATTTTCAGCATGGAAGACAGAAGAGGTAGCAGTGAGATTATCCCTGTGGAGGAGAACAACTGGGGAAGGGTCAAGAAAGAGGCCAGTCTGCCCGGTGGAATAATGGAGGGAAAGAAAAGCTCTTTGGAAGACTTGGCTCATATTAAAAAAAAATAATGAGAGGGAAGAAACAAAAGGATTACAAGCCACTACTTCTTGGGATATGGAACTCCTCTGATAAACCCTAAGATTACCTAGACCCCAACAAGACAAATGTCCTTATCCCTATACCCAACGCTCATCCTCCCCTCAAGTCTTCCTGTTTATCTAGAGTACCTTCTAAATTTTACTGTACTTTGATAAAACCTTAGTGGCTCCTCCTTAGTCACATTCTTTGTAAAAGCACAAGGGAAAGATAGAAAGAAAGAAAAAAAGAAAGAAAGGAAGAAGGAAAGAAAGAAAGAAAGAAAGAAAGAAAGAAAGAAAGAAAGAAAGAA
>NW_020954710.1:13268306-13286133 GCF_900497805.2 Vombatus ursinus
GAATGAAAGAAAGAAAGAAAGAAAGAAGGAAGGAAGAGAAAAAGAAAGATGAAAACAAGAAAGGGAAGAGGAAGGAAAGAAGGAAGGGAAAGAAGAAAAGAAGGAAGAAGGAAAGAAAGGAAGGAAGGGAAAGAAGAAAAAAAGGAAAGAAAGAAAGAAAGAAAGAAAGAAAGAAAGAAAGAAAGAAAGAAAGAAAGAAAGAAAGAAAGAAAGAAAGGAAGGAAGGAAGGAAGGAAGGAAGGAAGGAAGAAAGAAAGAAAGAAAGAAGGAAAGATATTTACAAAGTTGACTTGACTCATTTTGAAAATAAGTTTGAAGAGAAAGTAATAATAATTGCAATTTTTTTATCATGCAAGTCAGTCATATTTGTACTTTCTAACATCAATGGATAGATAGATAGATAGATAGATAGATAGATAGATAGATAGATAGATAGATAGAATGTGCATATTTGTATGTATATGGAAATGGGAAATTTGCCACCTTCAATATGAACTGTCATAGACTTTAAAGATAAGAACAGGCTAGCTAGGTGCTTTCTAGAATGTTGAGATTATGGATACAGGCAAAAAAAAAAGCTACTATGGGTATTTCCCAGAAGGCTTAATATCCTTAATATTCTTTGGCCTTATAATGTTTTCAGTCTTGTTAGCAATGTCGTAAATGTTTTTTGTTTGTTTCTATATTACAATACTGCACGTGCATGTCTGTCAATACCCTCTCCCTGATTCCTTCAGTTTCCTTGTTAAAACTAATTATTCAGCATGTGGCTGGAGAAGGGGCATTGGGAAGAATGACTATAAAGAGGAAAGAGAGCCATTGGGAAGGAAGGAAAAGGACAAATAAGTTATTTTATTTTTTCTTTTTCTAATATTCCTAACCTGTTCCAATTCCTGGGAGGGCTGACCACTTAACAGCCTCCCACAAATGTTGATTTAAAATAGCCTAGTTTTCCACCTTTTAGAATATACCAAGGAAACCAAGCCATTCCTTTCATTTGATCTTTGTCAATCCAGAGATATCATCTTCTTGAAGCATAGAACAGAGCGACCCCATTGTCAAGGAAGAAGGAATAAATATTATCATCACCGTCAGCATCATCACCAACATTTATGCATCTTAATGCATGCAAATCACTTTATGGGAACAAAAATGATGTTAATAACTAGTATTTATATAGTGTTTTAAAGCTTTCAAAGCACTCTATATATATTATCTAACTTGAGCCTCAGAATAACCTTGTAAGGTAGGTTCTATTATGATCCCTATTTTACAGAGAAGGAAACTAAAGCCAAGCAAGGTCAAGTGAATTATCCAAGCTTATAGAGCTAGGAATCATCAGAGACACTATTCAACCTCATTCAACTCCAAGTCAAGAAGTCTATCTACCTGACTGTCTACCTGTCATTTCTTTTATTTGAACTTATTCTATTAGTATCTCTTATTACAAGTTGTGTGACCCTAAGTATGTAAGTTAACCTCTCCCAGTATCAGTTTTCTCATCTATGAATGGATTTAATAATGGCACCTATGTCATAGGACTTTTGTGAAGATTAAATAAGACAATGAATACAAGCATATTATAAACCTTAAGGCATGATATAAATATTATTATTATAATTATTAAAAAATAGATGCTGCTAGTGATGTAGTAGATAAAGCATTCTACTTGGAATCAGGAACACCTGAATTCAAATTCGGCCTTAGACACTTACTAGCTATGTGACACTGGGCAAGCCACATCTGTCTACCTCCAGTTCCTCAAATATAAAATAAGGATCAAAGTAGCTCCTACCTCTCAGGGTTGTTGGGAAGGTAAAATCAGATAATATTTTTAAAGTGCTTAGCACAGAACCTGGCACATAATTGGTACTTACTAAATCTTGTTCCCTTCCCCTTTTGATTCTCTATTTTGTAGATGAGAAAACTGAGGCTAAAAATGACCAATGAATTGCTGAAGCTCACAGAGCTAGCAATAATCTGAGAAGGGACCGAAACTAATGTGTTTCTGACTCCAAGTCTAGAGCTTTATTCAGGAAACGTAATAGTCATTTCTTTCATTTGATCGTTAAAAAAATTCTGTGAGTTAGGTGCTAGAGGTATTTTTATTCCCATTTTGCAATGGAGGAAACTGAGGCTCAAGTAGGTTATCCTTTTTGTCACTTATGTTGACAAGACCCTTTAAGGTTTGTAATGTACTTTCCTCATAACAAACCTGAGAGGTAGGGGCTGTAAGCTATCACTATCCCTTTTATACAGATGAGGAAATTGACACTCAGAAAGTTGCAGTGACTTGCCTAAAATCATACAGCTAATGCATTTCAGAACTGAAACTTAAACCAAAGTCTCACGATGTCAGGTCCAGAGTGCTTTCCTCTACATCATATTGATTTCTTATGTGACACGGGGGCTGGTCAATATGGGCGAGTCATTGGAACATGCACAACGTGCACTGCCTGCTGCCAATCCATGCCAGAATTCAGTGTGGTGTGAAGGAAAACCATTAATTTGGCTTTTAAGAAGCGAATTAAATCTCTCTCTCTCTCTCTCTCTCTCTCTCTCTCTCTCTCTCTCTCTCATCTCTCTCCTGTCTCCTCTCTTCTTTTTTTTCTCTTCTTTCCTTTGTGGTTGTACAGTAAGCGGAGAGTTTGAACCTCTAATTGGGGAGAGAGGTGGTACTAATATCAAAAATAGATGTCACTGTGGCTGCCTTATCTCACCATCTTGTCACCATGTGGTTATGAACACATGGCAACTCTTGTTTATGTTTCTTCTTTCTTCATCTTATGTCTTAACATGTAAAGGTCCAAAAGATCTCCAGAGGGGCAGCTTTGTGACACAGTAGATATAACAGCGACCCTGAAGTCAGGAGGACCTGAGTTCAGATCTGGCCTCAGACACTTGACACTAGCTGTGTGACCCTGGGCAAGTCACTTAACTCCATTGCCTAGCCCCCCCCCAAAAAAAAAGATCACCAGAGGTACAGTAACTCTAGTCATTAGTAAAATCTACTTGGCAGTCACACCTAAACTAGGTCAGAGGAGAGATCTACTTCACTCAGTCCCGTAGTGAATCTTAAGATCATATGTCTTCTAAACAAGGAAAAGATTTATCCATCAACTGTGCCATGTCTGGAAGTGAATTTGACAAGAGGCATTTTTTGTAGCAATGATTTTAGTTTTTTGTCCACACACAAGTTTCAGATTTCTGTACTTTGGAGCTTGCTATACCTTCTTAGTAAATATTTATTTCTAAAAGCTAATTAGTATGAACAGATAAAATTGTTACTGAAGAGAAATCAGCTGGCAATTGACATTGGAGGAGAGGGTAACAGGATGATATTGGTGAAATACTAAGTGGTCATTGATATTGGGAGAAAACCCTGGATGGGGGCTCATGAAAAATAGAAATGAAATGTACCTTAACCTCTCATTGTAACCCCTAGGACCCTGAGGGGGAGGAATGTAGGCAACTGAGCTCTGAAAACCTGAGTTGTCACTTAGAGGCTAGGTTGGGAGAATAGCTCCAGAGGCAGCATTATTGCTACACTTGCACAGCATGGATATATAATTGTGTAACACACAAGATTCTCAAACGTTCTCACCTTTTGTGCCTTCTTATATTTTGCATTCTATTTGGCTGGGTCAGTGACAGCCTAGGTTTAGTAACTATCTCTCCACAGCCACCCCAATTTTGATAGGTTTCATAAGTCCCCTGGGTCAACCAAGAATAAAAAAAAGAATGTAAAGACCATGAGGCCAACCAGGCCCTTTTAAGCTTTAGTGCATATTCTAATGCCTATAATTAAGTTGGAAAGCAAGGCACAGTGCTTGGACAGTCAGGGAGGTGTGAAGAGTTAATAAAGTCTCTGACTTGACCTCAAAGCTCTTTTTGCTTCAATTTAAAAATGCAAAGTGTGTTAAATAAAAGTAACCTCCTTGACCTACTAGCCAGAGCGAAAGAGTGAGCGCAAAATAATAATAAAGGAGAAGCCCAGCTCTCAGGAACTGACTTCTTTTATACAGACAAAAGTAGCCCAGATACTTCCCCCTTGGACTCTGAGAATGATATGGTGTCCAAAGGGCCTCGATTAGCCATTCAGAAAACTATCTAGTTTACAATTGCCTAGCAGCTATCTCATTCATATGTCCAGGGCCTTTGCATAATTGTCATTGTGCAAAGGAAGCTTGGTTCCAGGGCATCAATATAGGAGAGGAGGCAATTTTTTTTTTCCCCAAGAGGGCACGATTCTATACTTTCTTCTTCCAGGGGCTATCTTCATGCCCTGAGGTCTTGTAAAAACTAAGGATCCACCCTTGGTTTTCATTTTTACTCCAGGGTCTGATTGCCGTGGCACCTCTCTTTAGTAGCGACCTTCCTTCTATCCCTGAAGGGAGCAAGGGCTGAGATTCTGAGACATTATCTTCCCTTTCTCATTGTGAAACTATCCTCTTCTTGCCCTACCCTACCACACACACATCAATTGAATTTACCCAGGTTCAATTTTGCCTGGTTGTGGTTTTGCCTAAGACACAATCGGTAGTCAGAGAAGCACAAAATTTCAGAATTGGCATAAACTAAGTAGGATACAAATGATCTTACTCTGTATGCCAAAGTGAGAGTTGCTATTGGTGCATTCTTTGTTTCTATGCCAGGCTTTGAATTCTAAGTTGGATGTCTATCTTCTCTTATCTTTCCTAGCCTCTGTGCATTTAGATGGCCCAAATAGCATGTTTGGGACTCACTCCATCATCATCTATTTTTCTCGAAATTTTGAAAAAAAAAAAACACCTCCCCAATGAAACATTCCTTGATGTCCAAAGCTACAAGGCATTCATTCCTTTGGAAATTTTCTTAGATCACATTTTATTTGCTGGGCCTGTGGTGCATGGTGGTGCATGCCTGTAAACATTGCTATAGGAAAGGCTGAGGCTGGTGGATATAGTGGGATAAGCCAGTCAGGTCTCTAAATTAAATCTGTCACCAGTATGTAAGCCTCCAGGAGGGGAAAGCCAGCAGGCTGCCCAAAAAGGGCCATTGAACTACTGGCCCAGGAGAGATAGGGAGATCCAGACTCAAAAAAAAAATCTAGATATTTTCTCAGACCCTAGGCATTCAAACTTTTATACATTTACAAGTTTCATATTATTATAATAAAATTCGACTTATATTTGTAATTCAAACTTTCCTTACGTTTTCTTACGTGAATAATGCAATAACCTCATACACCAGATACTATTTTCATCCTCATTTTACAAATGAGTTAACTGAGGCTCAACAGGCTTAATTGAATTACTCAGAGTCACACGAACCTGGTTCAAATATCACGTAGAGCTCTCATTTCTTGCATCTATAACTTTACACTGGTTGTTGCCCATGCCTGAAGTGAACTCCCATTACATTACAATTTTTTTATAATCCCATGTCTCTTTGAAAGCCTTGTTTAAACCATTCTATATGAAATATTTCATATTTTTCCAGTTGTCAGTGCCCCCCAAAATTATATATGAATGTATAAATATATAACTATCTATATCTACATCTACATCCACCTATATCCATCTATCTCAATATCTCTGTACATATAGATAGAGGGATAGATAGATAGATAAATAGATAGATAGATAGTGTCCCAAAAGTCTTAGTACAGTTTTAGGCTATTGAAGCTTATCCTAAAAGTTTTAAGACTTATTTATCTACATGTTGTCATCCCTGGTGGAACACAAGGTCCATGGAGGTAGGAGACCGCTTAAATGTTGTCTTTTTTCCCAATGTCTAGCACAGAGTAGGAGCTTAATAAATATATCTGGATTGATACCATATTCAGGTCCTCCTGACTCCAGGGTCCTTGTTATATCCACTGAGTCATACCAAATTCAAGACCTAAATCTGGAAAGGATCTCTAATCCAATTCACTAATTTTACAGATAAGGTCAACTGAGGCCCAGAGAGATTAAAGTCACACAATAGCAAGCTGCAAAAGGGTAATTTTCCCTAGGTCCTCTGATTCCAATACTATTGTTTTTTCTATTGTCACTGGAGGCCTTTCAGTCACCTTCCCCTTCTCCCAATCTTAGTAGACTGCAAATTCTTGATTGTTAAAATCTATTTCTAGACATAGCTCGTGATGTAGTAGATAAAGCACTGGATGTGGAGTCAGAAAGACCTGAGTTCAAATTTGGCCATAGGTCTTTACTAGCTGCATGACCCTGGCCAAGACTCTTCACCTTTGTTACTCAGTTTCCTCAGTTGTATAATGGGAACTATAATAGCACTTGTTTTGCAGGTTTCTTGTGAGAATCAAATGAAATATTTGTAAAAACATTTAGCACAGTGCCTGCCACGTAATAAACACTATGGAAATATTTACTCTTTTCCTTTCCCACCTTCCCATCCACACGGCCTTGCAGTCATACAAGCAGACCAAAAAACCAAAAATACTTCATAAGCATCTAATATGTTCTAGGCACTGTGCCCTGGAGATTCAAAGAAAGGCAAAAACGGTCCCTGACCTCAAAGAGCTTATAGTCTATTGGGGGAGACAACATGCAATCAGTTATGTACTAATAAGATTGATACAGAATAAATTCAGGGTAATCAATAGAGGGAAGGCACTAGAAAGGGGAGGAAATAAAATTAAGGGGAATCAGGAAAGGCTTCCTCTGGAAGGCAAGATTTCATGTGGGACTTGAAGGAAATCAAGGAAGAAGCTGGGAGGCAGAGATAAGGTCATAATAGATATTTACTAAATGTTTGCTGAATTGAATTGGGATAGGCTTAAGTCAACCCCAGTTCTGAGAAGCTCCTGAAAACAAAGGGGGAAAACTGAAAAAAAAAAAAGAGGCAATGGAAACAAATGGAAATCAAATTCATGTTTCAGGGTTGGGGGGATAGAATCGAAGGGATTAGCCTAGATTTGTAACTTGAACAGTTTCCTGACACATATCTTTTATTGAAACTCAGGTACCTTGTCCTCCCTCCTCTCTCCCTGCCTCCCCCCTCCACCCCGCACTGGGTTATATGGAATAAGTCGATAGTCCACATTTTAAAAAAAATCAATGAACAATAACTTATTAAGTGCTCACAATGTGCCAAGCATTGTGTTGGGCATTGTGGACATTAAGACAAAAACAAATGAAACGGATCATTCCCTCAAAGAGATTATAGACTATATATAGTCTAGTAGGGGAGAGAACGTCCATCTCTCTCTCTCTCCACCTCTTCTCTTCTCTTCTCTCTCTCTCTTTCTCTCTCTCTCTCTCCTCTTTTCCTCCCTACTTCCCTCTTTCTCAACATACATGAATATGATGTATATATATATAATATATATATATATACATATATGTGTGTGTGTGTGTGTGTGTGTTTGTGTGTGTACTCTATGCATATATGGACTAAGCACAAAATACATTAAGCACACCCAGCTTGCCCCTCCTTTGCTAGCAGGAGACAATGTAGGCATCCATCAATTTTATTCCCTTTCCAAAATCCCTAGATGTAGTGCACTCCAACAATGGCATAGGTGATTACAGCTGCAAGATATTATTTACTATCTCAATAAAAGCTCCAAGTCTGGAAGTCTGTGGCAACAGGTGCAGTATTAACCTACTTCCCCATGGAATCCTCCCTCTCCCTTTATAGAGCTGAGTTGCAAAGGCAAGAGCTTTCTCTCCAGTGAGTTTCAGCAGTGTCTACCTGCAGGGCTCTCCAGAGGTTGGTACTCGTGGAATGGGGCTTCTAGTGAGTGAATTTCACCTGACATTTTCATAGTAACCAGAGAAGGAACGCCTAATTGCTTTAAAGCACTAATAAATTCGGTGGACAATTTATCTACAATAAGGCCAACATGAATATTAAAATCCACAATGAATCATAAATCTGTCAAAACATCAAGAAAAGTGATGCCAAGGAAATAAAAAAAACCTCATTAGCCAAAGTTGAATTAGTCCTTAGAGGAAAATGTGTAATGGCCAAACAGGTCATTTGTGGTCTGATAATCTGAATAATAAGACTTTCAAATGAACCACATCTTGGCATCAGGTCAGAGTTCTGAAGTTAAATTGGTCTGTGAGTGTCCCCGTACCACCTGCCTCCCTACCGATCAAGGTTTGCTCAGATGGTCAGAGTCCCAGGGCCTTGAAGGACTCGTCTGTATTTTGAGGCATGGTAAATCAAGTTGAATAGGATAGTCTGTTGATTCTAGGAAGTGAGAGGACCATAATTAAATACCTAGGGCAATGTTTCTAAGGACAGGCAGCATATTAGAGAGGAAAAAGCCCTGGTTCTAGAGTTAAAGGACCAGGGTTCCAATCGTGCTCCAGCTGGTTACTATCTACGTAAGTTTGGGCAAGTCATTCACCTCTCTTGCTTAATTTCCTTTTTTCCTAGAAGGCTAGATTGGGAATAGATAGCCTCTGGTAGCTTCTCCAGCTCTATACCCATGAACCTTGAACTCTGTGCCCATAAAAAGTGAAATTCTGAGCTGATACGGGGCTGATTTATCATTTACAATCTCATAGACCCACAGACTGTCAGAGCTGGAAGTGAACCAGAGACCACCAGCCCAGTTTGGGTCTGACCATGAATCTTCTCTATAATGTTGCCAACACATGACTATTTAGATTTTGTTTGAAGGCCTCAAATGGAGGCGAAGCTCCTCCTTCTGGAGGCAGCCCACTTTTCTACTTCGGGATAACTAATTATTAGGATCAGAGTTGTATTTGGTTTTGTTTTGTTTTGTTTTTTCTTCCCAACACCTAATTGAACTCAGCCTCTACAACTCCCATTGCTACTTACTCTGCTATCTTGAAATGAAGTGATAAACTAACCCCTCTTCTGTGCAAATACTGAATGACCAAGCTTCCCATGTACAAACTAAGCTAAGAGCAGTCCACTTCAAAGTCAATCTCAAGTTCAATAGGCATTTATTAAGTTCCTACTGCATACAAGACACATTACTAAATTCTCAGATACAAGAACAAAACAATGTCTGAATTCAAGGAGTTTAAATTGTAAAACTCCTCTCTCCATTCCCTTTTTCTACACCCTTGCACATTCGGGTTGCCATTTTTAGGTCATTTAGGAATCTCTTCTTTAGGAACTTCCAGCACAAGTTGGGGAATAAGCTTCCAAAGGCACTTAGAGATGTCAATGACTCATTTCAAGGTGAAATTCATATTTAGAAATGGACAGAAATCATTCTGAACGAAGTCTGTGAAATAACATAAGAAAAAGCTTGGCAGACTTCTCTATGAATAACACCATAAACTTAAAACACCATGTCAATAAGAATTAGTATTACACCATATTATCTATTTGAGTGAAAGTGCAAAATGCTATATCTCTATGGAATGAGATGGGTTTTCTTGGGTGACTTACAAACCAGATTTCCATGCCCTGGGTAAAAAAGGTGAGTAGCCTAAAATAGATTTTGAACAATCACTGTCACTGAAATAAATGCTAGTCATTGACTGTGATCATTTTCTGTTCTTTTCAATTCAATTCAACTCATTCATTTCACTTCAATTCAATTCAATTAAAATTCTGCTATGTTCCAGGATTCATGCACTAGGAATACTAAGACAAAACCAAAACAGCCTCTGTCCTCAAGGAGCTTATATTCTAATCAAGCAGTGGAGAGGAAGAGTGAATAAAGAATAAAGAACTGGACAAGCTGTCAGGAAGACAATGCAAATCTAGCCTCAGACAGTTCCCAACTGTATGACCTTGGGCCAGTCACTTATACTCGGTTTGCCTCAGTTTGCTCATCTGTAAAATGGAGTAATAATAACACATACCTCCCAGGGATGTCATAAGGAGAAAGTGAGATGATATTTGTAAAGTACTGTGCATAAACTGAAAGTGCTACACAAATGCCATCTGTTATAATTATTATTATATATTATATCATGAGTTATATATTATTGTATATAATATTAATTATTATTACAGTATATAAGGGCAGCTAGATTGCACAGTGGATAGAATGCTCAGTCTGCAGTCAGGAAGGCTCATCTTCCTGAGTTCAAATCGGGCCACAGTCTCTAAGTAGCTCTTGGATAAGTTTTTAAACCCTGCTTGCCTCAGTTTCCTCATCTGTAAAATGAGTTGGAGAAGGAAATAGCAACCTACTCCAGCATGTTTGCCAAGCAAAACCCAAATGGAGTTACAAAGATTTGAACCCAACTCAAATAACTTAACAACAACAATCTATATGAAGTTACTATTAAGAAGTCATATAAGCAAATACATATTGAACAGGGAAAATACAAGAAGTAGAGAATACTCATACTTAGAAAGAGAGGAAAGCTCCTTTCAAATTCAATAAATGTTTATCTAGTATCTGTATGCACAAGTTTTGGTTCTATATTCTTGTGATAAGAGAAAAAAATCAGCATGTTTCCTGTTTTCAAAGACCTTACCTTCCATGGGTTAATGGTTCATTAATAGCATGTACATGCATAACAATGAAAGAAGATATGTATTGTGACAGAAGCAAGGGAGATCAACAAGAACTTTACTAAAAATTAAAAGACACTAGAACTTTTTTTTGGATTCCCAGAAATGAAGAATTTGGCATTTTGGCAGCAATCTAATCCAACCCATATACCAAAAGAACTCTAACATATATGTTATATATAACATATGGGAGAAGTAACATATGGCAGAAATAACTGTCCAGCTTCAGCTCAAAGACTTCCAAGGAGGAGGGGTATTCACTTCCTCCTGCTGTAGCCTGCTCTACTTTTCATAGTTCTCACTATCAAATTTTCTTACCATCAAGCCTAAGTCTTCCTCTTTGCTAATTTCCCCACTTTGTTCCTGGGCCTGCCCTCTGTGAACAAGCAGAAAAAATCCCAACACTCTTACATATGATAGTCTTTCAAATTCATGTCCCCTTGGGTAAAACGCTCAGGATTTCAACTGTTGCTCTTGGGACATCAACCTGAGGGCATTCCTCATCTTAATTGTGCTTTTCTAGACACTCTTGTGACGTATAAAAGGCTTGAGAGGCATATTTTCTGGGCAATTAATCATTTTTATTAGCAATCATTAATAGAAAGGGTCAGTGATATTCTCAAAGGGTGAAGACCCCTCATAGAACCCACTCAATGATTATCCACCCTTGGGAGAGTAGGTGTTCCTGAAGATGGCAATCAACTCTGATTGGTTAATGAATAATGATAAAATGAAGATTATAATGAGGGATTGGATTATTCTAATGGGGGGACCTGACTTTCATCATGTCATTTACTTTCAAATCACCCTCAGCCTTGGGCAAACTACTCAAAGGATGTTCACCACCACCACTGCCACCCCCAAACATGCCTGAGTGGAACATAATGGGTTAGAATTCACCTCAGATTAATTCTTTGTAAGGTTTTCTAGTTGAGAGGGGCAGCAACTCCACCTAGATAAGGTAGTCTAAGTGGGGAAATTTTGGGGAAAAGTCAGAGGTCTCCCCAATAATTTGCTATTTAATAATCATTTCATTCACTCTCTAGCTAGGTGATATGATGGATAGAGTGCAGTCCTGAAATCAGGAAACTTGAGTTCAAATACAGCTTTGGACACTTACTATCTTTGAGACCCTGGACAAATCATTTAATCTCCATTTGTCTCAACTCCCTCACCTGTAAAACATACCTACCTCCCAGAGTTGTTTGAAAATCAAACGAGATGATATTTGTAAAGCGTTCAGTGTCTGGCACAAAGTAGTGCTATATAAATGTTGATTATTATTCATTTAAACCTATTTTATGAAATATTGTATTTGGAACTAAACTCAATACTCTAGGCATGTTCTGACCAGGACAGAATACAGAAAGATTATCATTTTCTTCATTCCATATGCTATGCCTCTCTTATTGAAGACTAAGATCATATTAGCACTGTTAAATATCAAATCACGCTGCTGAGCTTGGAGACAACTAAGGCCTCATGATCCTTTTTTCCAGTTGAATTAATATCCAACTACTCTTTCTCCATCTTACGTTTGTAAAGTTGATTTTCTAAAACTGAGCTTAAGACCTTGTTCATAGAAATAGGTTTGGAGAGTTAATAAAGTTTTTCTGGTATTTTTTTCCTTCTTTTTGCACTGAATCCTGTTTCTTCTTGTTTTTTTCTTTAACAATTTGATGGAATTTTTCATCACAGCAGCTCTCCTTAGAGTCTGTATGTCTCTGTTCCCATGTTGAGCACTCAGAGATACAGCAGGTAGGGTATTCATAAAGTGCTAATATTACAATCTATGGAGAGACAAGAAACTTTAGAGATACAATTGCTACTGTCAGACAGCACGAAGAATTAGATTCATTGTTTGGTAATATGCCACTATCTAGAGGCATGAGCCTATCAAAAGAGAGACTGAATCACATTCAGATTTTTTTTAACAGTGTCTATCGACAGCAGCTGAGATGGGCCAGGTTTCAATTACCATGCTCCATAATTACATTTCTGAAAAAGAGATGATAACATTATCTGGCATCTCTGCCTGCAAGCTGGGGCTTTTGCCTGGAGACCCTTTAACTTTGGGGGACCAGGTATGGGTAAATTCTCCAGTGCTGGACTTACTAGTTCTTCTCAATGACCTTGGAAGTTTCCTAGAGTGTCTAATAAGGTGTCCAGGGCCTCTAACTTCAGTCCTTTGGAATGTCTGCGAGGGATGTTTCAACTCTGTACTTAAGAGAGAGTTTGGGGCTAGATATCCCTCAAGGTATCTTCCAACTTTCAGATTCTTTGATTCTATGATGAGCAACAGTTATCATACTATTTATACTGAGTTCTCATGTAAAGAGAACTACACTTCAGATCCCAACTACAACTTTCTATCCATTTGTCTCTGGGCAAGTCACTTTCTGTTTTGTTACCTCTGCTTATCCATGTGTAAAATGAGGGGCTTAGAGCAGACGATTTTCAAGATTCCTTTCAGTTAGAAATCTGATAGTCATGAAGGGGTTTACCTTTGCCCCTTTTCCCTTTTGCCCCTTTTCAAAAGGAATTTGGTTCCTTTGTTTACAATTCCCAGAAAAACCTTAAAACTTTTAGATTCCTTCTAGACTCACTTTATCTCTTTTTGAAAGCTTATTCAAATGCACCTTTCCTCCCTGGCCCTGAAAAGAACCTGGCTCCTGTGTGTCTCTCTTTAGCTCCATTTGAAAGCAAACTTCCTCCCTTTCAGCTCCCTTCATTATCTATTCTCATTGTTTATTACCTTCCAAATGGACCCAACCAACCCCCCTTCCTCTGGCCACCCTTAATCCTAGCTAGGCGCCAGGAGGTCCAGGAGCCAGGAGTTCTGTTCACCCCAGTTTGCTGGCCACTCCCATCCAGATCTCCCCAGGCCCTGCCTCCCCTCACCCCAAACTACTTGGCCACTCCTAAACCCCTCCCACAGTCTTTCTGTACTTAAGATTCACCTTTGCCCCATTCTGACGCTGGGAATTTCTCATGCCTAGAAGCTGAGCTATTCCCAAGCCTGCTCGTCCTTAACAGCGTCACCTGGCCTATCCACCCTGGCCCCCATTTAGATCACTGATGTTTAGGTTCCTTAGGAGTCTGGCCTATGCGATTTATCTTTAATAAACTTTTTCTCTGGCTGGAAGAAGAATTGGGTTGAATTCCTTCAGGCAGATCTGGCGCTGCGATTTGGGGCTTTACCCAGCACCCCCAAAACCTCCCTGTTATCTTGGGGTGCCTCTGTGCATCTAGGAGCACCCCAAAACCCCGCCTCTTCAGTCATATATGAACTATGATCAAGATGAACCTCAGAACTCTTAATTAAAGCAGTGACCAGGCATGATGACAAAAGACTGATACTAAGATATACCTCCAAACCTTGGCAGATGAGTGATGAGCTAGAGGTAGAGAATGAGATATACATTCTTAAGTATGACTGAAGGATTGATTTATTTGGCTTTGTTGTGTACATTTTTATAAGGGAGAACTTCAACTCTGGGTTGGAGGGAAAGTGGATTAATGGGTAATGATTGACATAAAAAAGAACATCAGTAAGAGATTTTTAACAATTGAATGAAAGGGGTGCCAAATAGAATCATTTTGCTATTTCCTTGTTAAGAGATAGAGTGAAAATGGACATGGGATTTCCATGCTACATATTAACTTCTAACATAAGAATCTCCCTTGACCAATGCAGGTCTACAGCTTCTCTGAAATTTACAGTCTTCAAGTATTGCCTAGAATACTTAACGACTAAATGATTTCCCTAGGGTCATACTGGCAGTATATGTCAGAGTTAGGACTTGAACCCATGTCTTCCAAACACCAAAGACAGTTTTTATCCATCATGCTACACTGCCCATTGTGAACTACCTTGTTAAATTCTGTTATATATATTGGATGTCCCAAAACTTTTAGTATATTTCAGTTGTTAGAGCTTAAATATTTATCTATTTATCTATCTATGTTTGTTTGTTTATTTATTTATTTATTATATAGGCAATAGGGTTATGTGACTTGCCCAGGGTCACACAGCTAATGAGTATTACATGTCTGAGTTCAGATTTGAACTCAGGTCCTCTTGACTCCAAGGCCGGTACTCTATTGGCTGTGCCACCTAGCTGCCCCTTTAAATATTTAATTTAAATGATTTCATTGATTTAAACTATTAGAGCATTAATAACTTAAAACTGCACTAAGACTTTTGGTATATCTAGTATAATCCTCTCCCATATTCTTTGTAACTTGAAATGTTGGTAGATGATTATGAAGTTCACCATAAAAAAAGAATTGTTGTTGTTGTTGTTTTTAAAGGAAGAAAATAGAGTGAAAAGGAATATTGAGAGGGCAATGGAGAGGAATATAGTGAATGAGAGTTGACTTCAACAGATTGTTAATTGAAATTAATAAGATAAAAGTAACAAAAACCTCATCAGATGTTACCTGTAGTCCTAGTCATATAATGAGAGTGAGGAATAAATGGTAGACAACCTGTGTATTCTAGCCATATTGCCACAATATTCAGAGAACACATAGGAGGATGTAGACAAAAGTTATAGAAAATTAGAGGCTATGTACAGATTATGACCTATATCACTGGCTAAAATGCCTCTAACATTGAGATCAAAGACCACCTCCCCACCATGGGTAGGAAAGGCAGTAAAGGGAAGGAAATGGGGGAAGTTGTCCCCACGGGTGATAGCACTGGCATCATCATCATATCAGTCAGGTGGTGGGACCTGCCACTAGAGACACTTTCCCCCTTGCTTTCACTTGGCTCACTCCTCAAATGCCTGGACCACCTAAAACTTCTCCAAGTGTCTAGGTGGTTGGAAGATCCACCATTCCTCCTGCTTTTCCCTGCCATGTCTTTCACTCTTAGGTGTCCAAAGCCTATGGAGAAGAGCAGTTGGCTCCTTGTGCTACTTGTATGGATTTGGGGGGATGGGCATCAACTCTTATCAGTCTTTCCATTGAGATGGAAGATCACAAGTCCCTTCTAGTAATGATTTTGCCTTGCTACTAAGTCTCAAAATCTTAAAATTTGTCTACCTTCTATAACCTCCAGACCCTGTCACCTGGCTTTCTGATGTGCCAAAGGCCCCTTGGACTTTATCATTTACCTTAGGATTTCTAGGCTTTCCTACCATCTCTGTAGCTGAACTCTTATAAGCTATCTCTCCCAAATTAGAGTGTGAGCTTCTTGAGACCAGGGATGCTTCATGTTTTCAATTTGTAGCCTCAGAAATTAGCACATGGCTTAGCAGATAAATAAACATGTATTTTTTCATTCATTCACTCATTCATTCATTCATTCATATTTTGAAACTATCTCTGCTTCATTGACATGATGTCTATCTTTGTTATGTTGAGTCATCTTACTGTTCTGGTAATTGTATCACATAACATTCATGTTTAAAGAGTTATTATACACGCACACACACACACACACACACACACATATATATATATATATATGTATCATAAGAATGTAATGAGGGGATCTTGAGAAAAGTCTTATTTCTCTCTCCCTCTCTCTTCCTCTCTCCCTTTCTCTCCTTCTCTTTCTCTCTCTCTCCCTCTCTCCCTCTCTCTCTCTCTCTCTGGAAATTTTGTCCAATGGAAGAGCATTGGCTTTAGAATCAGAGGACCTGGGATTCAGTCCTTCCTCTGACACTTACTACCTCTATGACCTTAAACAAGACACAAATCCAACCTGGGCCTCACGTTTCCTCATCTGTAAAATGAGAGGATTGCCCTAGAAGGCCTCTGAGATCCTCTGCAGCTTCAGATAGATAATTTCTATGTATCATCTAAATTCCTTGAGAGCAAGAACTGTTTCTTTTTGACTTTGGACCCCCAGCACATAGCAGAGTGAGGCAACTGCTGGCAAAAGGGGTAGAGCACCAGAACTGGAGTAAGGAAGATCCGAGTTCAAATTCAGCCACAGACACTACTTACTAGTTGTTGACCTTGGGAAAGGCACTTAACCTCTTAGTCTCAGTTTCCTCAACTCTAAAATGGACATATGTGAGGGGATTTCCACTTTCTTGAATTTCACCTACTTTTAAGGATTTCTGCGAGGATTAAGTGAGATAGTATTTATTAAAAAAAAAAAACAACAACAACATCTTAGCACAGTGCCTGATGCATAGTAGGCACTTTAAGAAATGCTTGACTAATTGATTGATTAACAAGACTTATGTAAATATTCAGGGAAAAGGAGCAGCTAGGTGATACAGTGGATAGAGCTCTAGCCTTGGAGTCAGGGGGACCTGAGTTCAAATCTGTCCTCAGACACTTGATACTTACTAGCTGTGTGACCCTGTGCAAGTCACTTAACCCCAATTGCCTCACAAACAAATAGTCAGGGAAAGCAATCAAGCCTTGTGGCTCTCAGGTCACTAAGAACATTTAGGTCTTGTCAGTATCTCTGCCTTGTCATAGAAACATACAAACACTAGACAAGACTAGAGAAATTACGCTGTGCAATCTCATGTTTATTTTCCAAATAAAGAAAATAAGGTCATACCATTCTTCTACTTACGAAACTCCATTGGCTGTCTATTACATTCAAGATTAAATATAATGTCCTCAGTTTGACATTTAAAGCCCTTTATAACCTGGCCCTTGTCTATCTTTTCAGTTTTCCTACATTTTGGTCTCTCCCATACACCCAGCAATCAAACTACCTGGCCCACCTTCTGTTTTTTTGCACACAACACTCCATCTTCCATCCCTGCATGGAAGATTCTCTCTCCTAACCTCTGTCTCTTTGACAGTGGCAACTAGATGGTGAAATGGGTGAGTGCTAGACTTGCAATCTGAAGACTTGAGCAAAAACCCAGATTCACGTACTTCCTACCTATGCATCCCTGGGAGAGTCACTTAACTGCAATCTGCCTCAATTTCCTCATCTGTAAAGTAAGGCTAATAACATCACCTACCTCCCAAGATTGTCACACCATAAAATGAGATAAAATTTGTAAAGTGCTTTAGAAAAATTAAAGTGCTATAAGTATACCTATTATTATTTGTTTCCCTGACTTTCTTCAGCTCAAATTCTGCTTTCTATAGTAGTTTTCCCCCTCCCTAATGGCTTCACCTTGAAATTACTCCCCATATACAGTAGATTATTAGCTCCTTACAAGAAGGGATCATGTTTTTGCCTTTCCTCAAATCCCCAGTACTTAGCACCGTCCATGGCATATACAGAGCACTTAATAGATGCTTGTTGATTGTTGATTACATACAACCTATGTGTCTTGGATATTTCCAAGAATCTACATCAGATTGTGAACTCCTTGAGAACAGGGACTCTATGTGTGTGTGTGTGTGTGTGTGTGTGTGTGTGTGTGTGTGTGTGTGT
>NW_020954710.1:13286143-13298710 GCF_900497805.2 Vombatus ursinus
GTGTGTGTGTGTGTGTGTGTGTGTGTGTGTGTGTGTGTGTGTGTGTGCCTTTCTTTCGTTCCCAACACTCAGCACAGTGCCTGGCACATAGTTAAGCATTTACTAGCCCAAGGTCATGCAGATAAGAAAGAAGAGAGCCAGTATTTGAACCCACATCTTCTGGCTCCAAATCCAGGTTCAACTCTACCATGCTACCTATTAGATGCCCACACATAGTTGCCGTATGAACAAAAAGAAAAACAAAGCAAAACAAAAGAATCTCTTCCTACACCTGCAGTCCCCTCTTTGTCAAACAACAGTGGAAATCCTCTCACTCTGTCTGCCTTTCTGGATGTCATAGATCTAAGGGAATTTGGGTTGGCAAAGTTCTTTGAACTAATCTGAAGGAAAGAACTAAAAGTACCAAGACTTCTTATTGCTGTCATTATTGCTAATCTGCTCACTGGGGGTGAAGGGGGGTCCTGGATGGCATACGAAGCCCAGAGGTATTATTATCTAAATTTAGCCAAGAACACAAAAGTCGGGAACTCAGCTCACAGCTCACTGATGACAAATGATCAGCTCAGATTCACTGCCGATCTTTTGATTTTTATTCCCTTGGTGGCCTAAGGAATAGGGAGAGAATTACTTTCAGACAAGGATCTTTACTGTTTGTACAGAGCAGGTTTCCATGTGGCTGCAAAAGCATTCTTTATTAAATTCCTTTTGAAATACAATGCTTTGAATTAAGGCTGAGAATATTTTTCATGCTTTAAAAATGTCATACAACTTTGCTATGGGCCAGAAGTATTTGCAGGATTAGGACTGGGATGGAGGTTCCTGGCTTCTCTTCACCTCCAGTTTAGAAGAGAAGGAGACATGGGAACAGAGACATACAGACTCTAAGGAGAGCTGCTGTGATGAAAAATTCCATCAAATTGTTAAAGAAAAAAACAAGAAGAAACAGGATTCAGTGCAAAAAAGAAGGAAAAAAATACCAGACAGTCATCTTGGTTGGTTTGAGCCACCATAATTCACTAGGGCTCTTCATACCATGGTATGTATGAATCCTTAAAAAGTTGAATGTTGTAAAATCTCTGGTTGGATATTGTCAAGAACATTAATGTGCCTCTCAATCATGTGCTTTGTTCTCTGCTTCTTACAATGTGGCTCCTTGAGCACACAAACTGTTTCTTTTTTGTCTGCTCCCCCAACACCCAGAACAATGCCTAAGACACTTGACTCAGTCAAGCAACCTGCATTTGTTTAATATTTGTTATTAACCCATCAGTTAAGAAGCATATATCAAGCATCAACTGTGTACAGGAACTCTGGTAAGTGCTGAGTATACAAAGAAAGTCGAAACTGATCTCTGACCTCAGGGAGTTTGCATTCCAATGGTGGAGAAAACATGTAAACATTAGGTTTATAAAAAATTTATACAGAGGCAAACCCTGCCAACTGGTATGCGACTCTCTCTTTATTGGTGGAGATGAATACCCTGCCCTAGGTGAGAGGTAAGAGAGCTCTGGCCTTCTCTAGACCACCTTTGGGCCTAATCTAGCTTTCAGTTCTCCTTTGGGACTCATAAAGCTTCGGGTTTTCTGTTGGACTCTTATCAAATTACTTGGGCAATTCTAGCTCCAGGTTTTGAGAGAGAAGATAGAAGAAGTCAATTCCACTTCAGGTTGCTGAAGGAAATGTCTCTGAGATGTGAGAGAAGGTCGGATTCTTCATGTCCCTACCCCCAGCTTGTTCTTTTTTTTTTCTTTTTTTTTTTTTTAGGCAGTTTGGGTTAAGTGACTTGCCCAGGGTCACACAGCTTGGTCTGAGGCTGGATTTGAACTCAGATCCTCCTGACTTCAGGGCCAGTGCTCTAACCACTGCGCCACCTAGCTGCCCCTCCCAGTTTGTTCCAATATACACTTTGGGGAGTTTCATCTTGGGTGAAAGCCAGGACACTCTCTCTTCCTTGAGTTGAATTACCTTGCTCCTAATGGGAGAGCTCCTTTACTTTCTATTGTGTGGTATATATCCACCTATGAATACTTTTTCAGATTTCTGTTTTGCTATGATTTGAATAAATGGGTTTTCTTTGCCATTCATTATGTATGTTCATTGTGGAAGTGGCATTTGGTAGAAAAGGGATTAAGCCTTGAATATAGAGCTTTGGGGTCACTTCCTTCTCAAAATGACAAAGTGATCAGAAGTTAGTTCAAACTCCCTAGATGAACAATATTTAAGGGGTCAGATCTAATTCTAGTCATCTCTCTGAGGAGAGGAGATTAGCCTCCTGTCCCAATCTCCTATTTCCCATCCAGGCAGGAATAAAAGTCTTTGGAGAAAGGTTGGAGAAAAGAGGCTATGGATGTCTATTCTGTTTCCCTTTGAGCCACATACAAGGACAGTCCACCCCACAGATAGGCCTTACTATACTTGAGGTCCTCCTTATATGTGAGCCTTCTCTCTCACTTGCTACATGTGGAGACCATTCCTTACACATAATAGACACTTAATATGGATTATTGAATGACAAAGAATTCTTAAGATCTAAAAGTCTTCTTTGGAAAGGTATGATGACAAGTTCTTGAATATGCTGTAAGGATGATTTTTCTTTTGGTTTATATTGGACTGGGGTAGTGAATGAGATCCCTTCCAACTCTGAAATGTGATAGCTTTATGTGTATACAGACTAAGCATTTAAAATAGGTTTGTTGAACAAAATCAGATCCTTTATCTGGATATCTTCCTTGCAGAGGTGTAATGATGCCTTCTTGGGTACATTGTAAGGGTGATCCTTCTTTGGATATGTATTGGACTGAATGGTCAATGAGGCTTTTCCAACTCTGGGATTTGATGATTTTGTGTGGATCTGTGAATCTTGACCAAGGTCACTCAAAGGAACTAGAGATGTTTGGCCTTCCGAAGAGACGACTGGTAGTAAAGGATGGAAAACAGGGCTAATAGCTGCCTACACATATTTGAAGAGCTGTCTGGGGCAATGAGAGACTTAACTTCTTTGTTTGGTCCCAGGAAGCAGAAATACAAGCAATGGGTAGAAATAGGAAAAATGGCAGTGGAAACATGCTGGTAAAGAAAAGCTTCCTAAGAATTAGAGCCAAAGTATGGTGGTCTGTCTCAGAAATTCTTTGTTATTGGAGGTTTCCAAGCAAAGGCTGGATGACTTCTCATTGAATATGTTGCAAAGGAGATTCTTCTTCAGATAATTGGCCTAGACTAAAGGACCACTGACGTCCTATCCAACTCTGATAGTATATGATTATTTAAATGTTGACCTGAGTCAGTCAATTAGACTATAAGCTTCTTGAGGAAGACTGTCTTTTATTTGTCCCCAGCATTTAGCATTTAAACACGTAAGCCTTGATCACTGAATGGGTGCTGCCTCAATCAAACTGAGACCTGTAAAAGGTCTTAGCTTGAAAAGGTCAAGGTTCCCCACTACATCCTGAGCCATCTCCAGTCATCTTGATCCATATCTGTCCACTGGACCCAAATGGCTCCAGAGGTGAAAGTGAAGCTAGTGACTTGGCACAGCCCTCCTTCACTTAAATCCAATTCACTTGCATATCATGGCATCACCTCCCTGATGCCATGGTTCTCTTCAAGAATAAAGGACAAACAGCAGCAGCAGCATTTATCACAGTGCCTGGCACGTAGTATGTGCCTACACATAGTAGGTAGCTAGTAACTGTTTGTTGATTGAAGGAACTGAGGAGATCAATTCTTTAGAAGAAAAGACTTGGTTTGTGGCGGGGGGGGGGGGGGGGGTGTGATCGTTGTATTCCTATATCTGAAGAGCTACTCTGTGGGATTGTTTTTATTCTGCTTGAGCCCAGGTCAGAACTAGGAACAATGGGTGGATATCACCAAGAGGAGGTTGTAGAGCAAATGAAAAGAAAACCTTCTAAGTATATCTAAGTGGATTGGACTACTTGGGAGGTGGTGTTTTCCCTCCCCAGCTTTCAAAGAGAAAGCTAGATGACTAGATGACCCCTTGTTAGGAATGTTATAAAAGGAATTCCTACATAAGTGCATTTAGATGAGATGGTTTCTGTGTTCCCTTCTGACTCTGAGATTCAGAGACACTGTGATTCTGAGGGTCTCATAGCAACCAAGGAATTAACACATTTTCTTGAACGTGTGAATTTCTGCTTGTAAGTTATATGCCAAACTCATCTGAGAGATTATGAGTAGGTCTGGATGTGGGGTAAGTGGGAGGGGAACTTCGCCCTAAAATAAAATCCCTAAAGAACAAATTTCATCATATTTCATGAAATTAGCTGAAGGCAGTTTGGAGCCATGCAAAAAGAACTGGCTTTTCAATGCAATGACAAGGATTCAAGGCCTGACTCTACTACATGCCCACTGTGTGACATGGGCCTCAACTGTGAAAGTGCACAGTTGGACTATTATAGGAGAAAGACTGTTAGCTTTTGAGTTTGAGGACTAGGGTTCAAATGCCACCCCTGACACATATTATCTGTGTAACTTTGGGTCAGTAACATAATTTTCTTACATCTGAGTTTTCTTAAAAATAAAGTCACTTATAGCAGGGGGAAAAGCCAAGATGGTAGAAAAAAATCATTGACTTTCTTGAGTTCCCCCAAAACCTCTCTGCACACCTTTAAATAATGCCATAAAATAATTCCTGGAGCAGCAGAATGCACAGAAGGATAAGATGAAATATTTTTCCAGCCAAAGACATTAGAAGGTCAGCAGGAAAGCTCTGTTGCACGTAGGTGAGAGTGGAGCACAGTCCAGTTCAGGCAACACCAGCACAAACCCAGTAGCAGCAAATGAGGAGCAGGTCTGAGGAATGACTGAATCAGCTGTGGCAGTGTCTGCTTCCAAAGCTCTCAGTCCACATTCAGTAAGAGGGTAGAACAACTGGTCAGAAGGAGATTGCAGGGGTCTCTTTGCTAGCATTGAGGTAGGACTTTGCTTCTTTGACATACTCAGATCCAGGTCACAGTCCTATGTGGCAGTCCCAGGGCAAGGAGGAACACTAGCACACTCCAGCTTGCTGTCACAGTGGAGTGGGTACCCTTGTCACAGTTACAGAGCAGAAAAGAGTGATTTTGGTTGCTTGCGGACTAGAGCACAGGCCAGGAGAGTAGTAAACACACCTCTCTTTAGATCATACCACTTTGGAAGAACTGAAAACTGACAGGTCCCTAGAAGTATCTCTGAAAACAGCTACAAAAAACTCCTGAAACTTGGGGCAGTGTGTCTTCCACCCTGGCAGCAGAACCCCACTTTAATCAAGAGTTAAAAGTCAAGAAATAGTCTAGGAAAATGAGCAAACAATAGGGACAAAACTGACCACAGAAAGTTACTCTGCCAATGATGCAGATCAATACACACACTCAGAAGAAGATAACAAAGTCAAAGCTCCTACATCCAAAACTTCCAAGAAGAACATGAATTGGTCTGAGGACATGGAAGAGTTGTAAAAGGATTGTGAAAATCAAATAAGAGGCCAGAAGTGCAGGGAAGGGGAGTCACTGTGGTTTACTGCTTCAACAATGCTTGAACAGAAATGGTGCTTGATTCCCAGCCCAGCTGCCCTTACCTGCCTCTCCACCTTCACCTCCACTAATCAACACTTCTTCAGTCCTCCCAATCAAGCAGCAACTGCTCGTCTCAGCCACAGCCACCACACAGCCACCTCCTCCTCCTCTTTACCACCTCCATCATCTCTTCAGCCATGATGACCTCGCCCTCCTCTCAGGTGTGACAGAACTACTACCAGAACTCAGATGCGCCATCAACCAGCAGATCAACCTGGAGCTCTACCTAACCTATGTCTACCTGTCCATGTCTTACTACTTCAACCAAGATGTTGTGGCATTGAAGAACTTTAAAAATATATCCTACACTAATCCCAGCAGGAGAAGGAGGATGCTGAGAATCTGATGAAACTCCAAAACCATCATGGCTGCCAGATCTTCCTACAAGACATCAAGAAACCAGACCGAGATGACTGTGAGAGTGGGCTGAATGCAATGGAGTGTGCTCTACACTTGGAAAAAATGTCAGTCAGTCATTTCTGGAATTGCACAATCTGGCACCTGACAAGAATGACCCCCATTTATGTGATTTCATGGAAACCCACTACCTTGAAGAATAGGTAAAGGCCATCAAACAATGGGTGATCACATAAGCAACCTGCACAAAGTGGGGGCCCCCAGTTCTGGCATGGCAGAATATCCTTTTGACAAGCATTCCCTGGGAGACAGTGACAACTAGAGCTAAGCCACATCTGACTTCCCCTACCCATGGGAAATGCGGATGTGACTCCTACTGTCTTTCAGTGCATTCATATTTTGGTTGTCTGACCTTTTCATAATCTGTACCAAAAAACTATCACCATTTACATCCCAATTAAGTGACTGGGAACTGATAAAAAAAGAAAAAGAAAAAAAGAAAAAGAAAATCAAGTAAGAGAGGTAGAGGAAAAATTGGGAAGAGAAATGAAAGTGATACAAGAAAATCATGAAAAAAGAATCAACAGCTTGTTAAAGGAGACATAAAAAATACTAAAGATGATGACATCTTAAAAACAGACTAGGCCAAATGGTAAAAGAGGTACAATAAACCAATGGGGAGAAGAATGCCTTAAAAAGTAGACTTGGCCAAATGGAAAAAGAGGCACAAAAATTTACTGAAGGAAAAAAAAAAAACTCCTTAAAAAGCAGAATTGGCTAAATGAAAAGTAGGAACAAAAGCTCATTGAAGAAAATAATTCATTTAAAATTAGAATTGAGCAAATGGAAGCTAATGACTTTGTGAGAAATAAAGAAACAATAAAACAAAAGCAAAAGAATGAAAAAAAATAGAAGACTGTGAAATAACTCATTGTAAAAACAGCAGACCTGGAAAATGATCCAGGAGAGATAATTTAAAAATTATTGGACTATCTGAAAGCCATGATAAAAAAAAAGAGCCTAGAGTAATTATCAAGGAATTATCAAGGAAAACTGCCCTGATATTCTAGAACCAGAGGGTAAAATAGAAATTGAAAGAATCCATCAATCACCTCCTGAAAGAGATCCCAAAATGAAAACTGCCAGGAGTATTGTAGCCAAATTCCAGAGTTCCTAGGGCAAGGAGAAAATATTGCAAGCAGCCAGAAAGAAACAATTCAAGTATTATGAAACCACCATAAGAATAACACAACATTTAGCAGCTTCTACATTAAAGTATCAGAGGGTTTGTAATATGATAATCCAGAGGGCAAAGGGGCTAGGATTACAACTAAGTATCACCTACCCAGCAAAACTGAATATAAACCTTGAGCGGAAAAAATAGACATTCAATGAAATAGAAGACTTCCAAGCATTCTTGATGAAAAGACCAGAGCTGGATAGAAAATTTGACTTTAGAATATAAGACTCAAGAGAAGAATAAAAAGGATCTCAAAAACCGAGAATGGAAATGACAGAATCTTTCCTGTATTTAAGCATAGTGATACAGGCTCTACTAATGATTGCACAGGTTTAAATAACTATATCTGTAAGCAAATAGTTTACTAGCATCTATTGAAACACTAGAAATTATGAGTTTGAAGCATTTCCATTTGGGTCCTTGTTCATTCTTTCTTGGCCTTATCTGCATCTCATCACCTGCAGTTGAACTGAGAATTTTGAAACCTTGTCTATGATCTCACCAACATGTCTGTAGAACATGTTCACAAAATTGAAACTACAGAATAAAAACAAGACTTGTCATTTTCAAGAGGTACCAGCCAAACAGAGGTCTCCCTAAGTCGTAATGCAAGTATTTTAAAAGCATAATATTCAAGATAATAAAAAACCTCATTACTTATTACAAAAATACTTATTTTGTTTTTTTTTTTTTTTTAGGCAGTTAGGGTTAAGTGACTTGCCCAGGGTCACATAGCTAGTAAGTGTCAAGTGTTTGGTCTGAGGTTGGATTTGAACTCAGGTCCTTCTGACTTCAGGGCCAGTGCTCTATCCACTGCACCACCTAGCTGCCCCACAAAAATACTTATTACAAAATTACAAATATTACAAAAAAATGAGGTCACTGTTTACTCAAGTCTTCTTGTCAAAATGATTAATATGGAAATGTTTTACATGGTTGCACATGGTTAACCTATATCAGATTGTTTACCATCTCAGGGAGTGAGGAGAGGAGAGAGTCAGGAAGGTATAGAATTTTGAACTCAAAACTTAAAAAAAAAATCAATGGTTAAAGATTTGTTTTAACATGTAATTGAGGGGAAAAATAATATATACTATATATAATATCATATACTATTAATATAATTGTTAATATTAACAATACAATATATTATATTATATATACATATCTATCTATCTATCTATCTATCTATCTATCTATCTATATATATATATATATACACACACACACATATATATATATGTACAAGGCCACTGACCTTGATGACCTTTGAAGTTCCTTCCAGCTTTAAACCCATGCCTGAGAAGATCTCTCCTTGGTCTGAAATCCCACGACAGAAATCACAATTCAGAAGTCCAAGCTTTACTTTTTTAATAGAATAAACTAGACAAATGAATGTTGCATCTTCCACATCTGCTGAGTTTTCTCCAAGAGAGGAGCTGTCAGGAAATGTTAACATACTTTGTTGGCTGGGAACCTGTAAGGTTTAAGTGATTCCATGAGGGGTAGGATGATTGGGGAGAAAGGGAAAAGAATGGTAAATGTTTGTCTCCTCTGGAGACCTGTTGCCTATCATGATGGAATCATCTAGATTTCATAAAGTCACAACTTTCCACTCAAGAGCCCATTAAGCTGATACTGGAATCTTCACTCCCCACCTCCCAACCCCAGGGCCACAAAGCACCAGGGTAGGAGAGCTTTGCAGAGCAGATCCATTAAATCATAATAACAATAATATTCCATGATGAATGTTTCCCATGATAACCTCCCCATCCATTTGTCTGTGACTGTTAGGGAAGCAATTGTCTGAGAGAACTGCTACTTATCCGTTTTATCCCACAGGCTTCACTTAGCTCAATTAATCTTATTTATAAAAGGACAAGCAAACAATTTAACTTTATACAGTTTCAGTTTTGATCATTTTTCTGCCATTAACAGACAGGGTCATTCTTCCTGGTAATTAAGACATTTATATTCAATAAGACCCCACTATCAAATTTAACTAGTATTGATAGGCAAAACACCAGTTGCAATCTCCAGGTCTTCCTGACGCTGTCTCATTTGCTCTTTATGTGTGGCATCCAAGCACGGGCTCCTGGTAACTCTGTCCTTATTAAATCCCACATCTCTATAAATCACTGTCTTTTGCTTTGGTTCCCTGATCCAGGGCAAAGTGAAGTGGGTACCTTAGCTACTGCTAATCATGGTTGTGAGTGGGATGTGGTAACTACAGACCTCAGGAAAGAACTCTCTCTTATCTCAAAATAATAATAATTATAGTTAACATGTGGACAGCATTCTATGGTTCACAAATCAGATTATATATATAATATCTGATTTGTATGACAAGCCTGTGATGTGAGTGTTATGCTTATCCCCATTACATTGATAAGGAAACTGAGGTTGAATGATGTTTAGGGTATCTCAGCTAGTCAGTGACAGGATTCGTAATTCCAAGACTAGGTATGTAGTGGACTGGATGGCCAGTGAAGAGCTTTCCAACTCTAAGATTTGATGATTTTATGTAGATCCATAAATGTTGAACAAAGTCACTGGAAGAACTGAGAATGTTCATAATACATTCACTATACTACCTAGATGCCTCCAAACAAACAAAAACAACCTTCTACCAAATCCTTCACTTTTTAATATCATGGAGGTGGTATTTGGTAACATAAATATAAATACATGTGTGTGTGTGTGTGTGTGTGTGTGTGTGTGTAATTATTCTTTTTATCTTTGCATCCCTATCACTTATGGGGATGGAATCCTCTTCTACTTCCAATTAAACTGTTTGTTATGACAAAGAAAAAAAAAACAATGAAGTAAAAACATCTAATAGAATGGCCAAGTCCAATTATATAGACACCACTCTGCTCCTTATTGGGCTTCCACTTCTGATGACAGCTAAGGGATGAATCATTTCCCTTCTCTGAACCTCAGTTTCCTTGTTTATATAATGGGTATATATGCAACAACTCCCTTTTCTTTTGTTGTTTTTAGGATTTTCTTTCATCCTTGACCTCCCTGAAATTGAAACCTATCCTTTAAATACCAATATTCCTCTTTCACAAGTTTTTCACATTTCTTGTGTTATGAGTCTATGAACCCCTTCTCAGAATCATATTTTTGAATGAATAAAAGAAATACAGTGGATTTCAAAGGAAAAAATGATTATGTTGAAATATGTGTGTGCATACATACACACACACAAATAAACACATTCTTTCCATGCTGCTTTATGAAATATAGATCGACAAAGATCGCAATTTCATGCCTGGTAAGCATAAATAACTTCCAGCATGTTACCAACAACAGAGAGCTCACAAATTGGCATAAGAAGTGGTAACAAGGTGTGATCAGAAGTGGAGGTGTGCCTATCATGAACAAATAGTGAGGAGGAAGAGATGGAAAGCCCATATGCTTCACTGACGACCATCAAGAAATGGAGAGCCCTGAGCACATCGAGTAGACCCGTTTTGTGGAGGCTTTATAGGAGGACTCAAAAAAAAATTAGCATAGGGAGGTGGGGAGTGATCTGCGCCATGGTAAGGGTGCCTACCTAAATGAGATCACAAAGATCCATTCAAATATTAAAACCTTGAAACGTATCAGCCTTTGAAACAATGATTGCAAAGCATTTTGAGAAATGTTCTTTTACTATTACTTTCAAATTTGTAAAGTAAGGGTGGCCAATAAGCATTTATTAAGTGCCTACTATGTGCCAGGCTCTGTAGTAAGTGCTGGGGATAGGTAGAAGAAAAAAATAAAAGAAAAGACAGGAGATAGCTCACAGTTCAATTGGAGAGACAATATGCAAAAAACTATGTCCACACAATTGTAAGTGGGAGACAATCTCACAGGGAGTCTGGGATAAGTTTAAACCTTTGTGTACATAATGTTTTCCAATGTGCAAAACTTTTTTCATTTATTATCTCTCCTGTAGAGCAGCTAGGGGACACAGTAGATAGAATGCCTGAACTAGAGTCGGGAAGACTCATCTTCCTGGGTTCAAATCTGGCCTCAGACACTTACTAGCTGTGTGACACTGGACAAGTCACTTGATCCTGTTTGCCTCAGTTTCCTCATCTGTAAAATGAGCTGGAGAAGGAAATGACAAACCGTTCCAGGATCTTTGCCAAGAAAACTCCAAATGGGGTCATGAAGAATGAGGCATGACTGAAACAAATTAACAACAAATCTCTCTTCTGACCCACAACCAGTCCTGTGATACAGATACTATAATCCTTATTACCCTTATGTTATAGATGATGAGCATTGGGTTCAGAGAGGTAAAGCCATTTCCCTTGGTCACACAGTTAGTAAGTGTCAGATTCTGGACTGAACTCCTTTCTTCTGTCTCCAAACTCATCACTCTCTTTTCTTTATTGGGAGGCACTCCCTTATTCCTTTTCATAGACATTTGCATTTAAACTGAGTATATTTGATCATATATTGATTTAAACAAAAGCTTGATTCTTAGAGGCAGTTTTTAGATAACAAGGCAATACTAAGTTGGGGACAAGGAAGAGAGAGATACAAATTTATTAATCACCAATTTGTGCCAGATACTGTGTCAAGCACTTTACAGATATTTTCTCATTTGATCTCATAAAAAACTAATTTATGCCTCAAGAGCTTGCTTTATGAAAAATCTACAAAAAACATCAGAGGTAATGGCATCTATCTATAAGTGCAGACATGACCTTGGTCTTTGTTAACGGGGGCCTTGCACCAGGAGAAACTAATGGAGGAAAGATTGGGGGCAAATGAGAGTTTTAGCATCTCTCCTTTAATATCACATAAGCTGCCTTGGGGTGTTACATGTGTACAACATGAGCTCTGCACAGTTACATCAAAGCTCCTTTCTCTGTGTTTATGTAGAATGTAGGGCTTGAGCTGAGTTTGGAAGGAAACCAAGGAATCTAAGAGGTAGAAATCAGGAGGGAATGCATTCATGCCATAAGAGACAAAAACTGGGAGACAAGACACGGGATGTTAGGGGTAAGGAACAGGAAGAAGGGCAATGTGGCTCTATCATATACAAGCAGAGGAATCAATACAGTACATTGATCGTTTTACCCACTGTAATTATACAAACTTTGAGGGTAAAAAAAAAAAAAAAACATTTGTGTTCCATGACCTAGCTTTCTCTATGATATAAATTTTATTACACCACATAGGCACCAGACCCCAGGATGCAGTTATTACATTTTTGGTTTTTATAGTCAGGTAATGGAGTGCAGAGATGTAGCTCTTATAAACATAAGCCTCCAGGAAGGGGAGAGAGGGAGAGAGAGACAGAGAGAGAGAGGAGAGAGGAGAGAGGAGAGAGGAGAAGAAGAAGAAGAAGAAGAAGAAGAAGAAGAAGAAGAAGAAGAAGAAGAAGAAGAAGAAGAA
>NW_020954710.1:13298720-13319845 GCF_900497805.2 Vombatus ursinus
AAGAAGAAGAAGAAGAAGAAGAAGAAGAAGAAGAAGAAGAAGAAGAAAAAGAAGAAGAAGAAGAAGAAGAAGAAGAGGAGGAGGAGGAGGAGGAGAGGAGGAGGAGGAGGAAGAGAAGAGGAGGATGAGAAGAATGAGAAGGAGGAGGAGGAGGAAGAGAGAGAGGAAGGGAGAAAGGAAGACAAAAAGGAAGAGAGAAAGGAAGGAAAGAGAAAAAGAAAGAAAGAAAGAAAGAAAGAAAGAAAGAAAGAAAGAAAGAAAGAAAGAAAGAAAGAAAGAAAGAAAGAAAGAAAGAAAGAAAGAAAGAAAAGATTTTCCAAGCATTTGCATGCCTAAATATCTCCCCTGTTCATTAAAGAATCCATGGAGATGGGCCCATTCACTCACATCAGCTTTGTTAATTTCCCTGTTTTTAGGAAACTTTGCCCCCTTGCCCTTTGCTGGCTGTCAGTAGGATTAGGGTGGTGCTTGACATCTCTGCTAACATCAGCTTGACATATTAGGTAATATAACCCTTTCCAGAAGGGTTAGGGAGGGACAGAGGGGCCTGACTTTCAAACTGTTTTTAAATCTCAAAGGCTTTATAAGTTAGTTTACTTGGAGAAAATTCTCTAAATAGCCCAAATCCAATCTCCTGGTATCTGACTCATCATTCAGCTGTTTTGGCAACAAAGCTTTAGGGCATCTCCCACAAGGTGAAAGGTCACCTACAGATGGTGAGAAGATTGCGTATGTCATGGTTTGTCAGTACCATTATTTGGTTGGTGCAGTGTATCACAGGAACATGGCACAGGAGCATAAGTGTGGAAAGAATGTGGTACAATTGTGCAAGTCCATCCTTGGGGAGGAGTCTATTCATGGAAAGTATCAACGGGAACTCTATCCCAGGGTGGTTCAACACATCCCATTCACACATCTGGGTGCAACTCCTCCCTCTTGCTTCCTAGACAAGTCACTTTCCCTTCCTGATCTTTTATTTCCTTATCTGCCAAATAGAGACGACAATCATTAAATTACCTACCTGTGAGAAATAAATGTCAAATAATCAAATCTGGATGAATGTATGCTTTGTGTAAAGTCCGAGGCACAGCAAAGGAGAGAACAAAGCTTGACTCTGGTTTTTTTGTTTGTGTATTTGGAACCTCCTTTCCTTGCTGAGCTCATTCATCAGTAAATACATCCTGGAGAGACATTTCAAATGGGCAATGAGCTGAGCCCACAATTGAATAGAATGAGAACAGTGGGTTGGATCTCTGCCGTTAGGAAACAGAAAGCCATTGGGAAATGACCCCAACTTTCTCTCTAAAAGGAAGACCATCCCATCTTTTTAACATTAGCATTCTTCCTGAGATGTTGTATGGGATGTGAATTACAGAATGCAGTGGTCTGAAAAAAAAAAATAAAGATCACTCATATAGCAATGGAGAAGATGGGGAATGGTGGGCATGAACAGGCTACAATTCAGTAAGTAGGAGAATGAGTATAATTAATGATATCAGCAAATGTATAAATGGGAGAGAAAAAAAGAGAAGGGCTGGTCATATATAGAGAGGGAGGTATAAGCTATATTGATTATAGGGTAAAATAACTTGAGACTCTCTACCTATATGTACATGGGTAGCATGGCAGCTATTAAAGAAGAAAAGAGTGACTAAACCACAGATAGCAACCATGTCAGAATCAGTATATTCAATCCTCTAAATAATAATAATAATAATGATAATAATAATAATAATAATAAATTACAGCTCTATAGTTCTTTAAAGTTTGCAAAGCACTTTCTGTAAGTTATCTTATTCAATTTTCACAACATCTTGTGAGTTGGATGCTATTACTATCTTTATTTTACATATGAGGAAACTGAAGCAAAGAGAATCTAAGTAACTTGTTCCAGGTTACATAGCTGGTAAATGACTGAGACTGGATTCAAACTCAGGCCTACCCAACCTACCCATTCAGCCTCTTTATTGTGCTATTTCAGCACCTCCATCTATCTACTAAGTCATTATCCCCCATTCCCACCAGCAATATCACCCTGATCTAAGCTTCCCTAGTTAAAGAGAGGACAGGACATGGCAGAGTACTTGCTTTATTCTCACTCTTGCAAGTTTCATGCAGATCTGGCTCATAGATGCAAACCATCCTAGCATTTGAAGCACTGAACAAAAACTCCAGTGGGGAGGGAAGGGATAATGTGTTAATACCACCCCCCCACCCCACATGCTTTTGAGTCTGAAAACTGGCTCTGGAGAATTAAGAGTTAAGCAAGAAAACCAGGCCAGGAATAAGCTTAATGGTCCCTTTGCTCTTTGTTTTGCCATCTTTGCATTCTCTGAGCCTTGAAGCATCTTATTTAATGAGCTCTACCTGTCTATGAAGTGTTCCCTGATCTTCCCAGCTGAAAGGGACCTTTCCTTTCTCAAAGTTTCTGCTAGCACTTTTCCTGGACCTTTTCTCTGTCCCTATCATATTCTCCCTCATATAGTATTCATGTATGCACATATCTTTTCTCCATCCCCTCCGAGATCCTTTATATTGTAAGCTTCTTGAGGGCAAAGGATTAATCATTTTCCTTCTATTTATCTCTAGTGGTCGGCAAAGTGCCCAGCATATGGGCTGTGAACGTGTGTTGAATTAATCTCCTGAGCTCTGGTCTTGACCTTTAAGTTCTCAGTTCCCTTGATAGAGGTCATCTTCCATTAAATCCAGATTTCATTCATGTAAAAGTGTTGAGGGGAGATCATAGGATTTTAGAGAGGGAAGAACACTCAAGGGCCATCAATGGATCAATTCACGTGCATTTATTAAGGACTTACCAGGTTACAGGCACTGTGCTAGTTATCCCCATTTTACAAATGGCTAACAGCTGCTAAGTAATTTGCCCAGGGCCACCCTGCTAGTAAGTATTTGAGCCTGGATTTGAATGAACTCAGATCTATCTAGACTCAAGGCCTAGTGTTCTATCCACTGCCACCTAGCTGCCTTGGAAAGGTCTTCTCTTCCAGACCGTAACGCTAAGGCTGGATCATGAAGGAAGCCAGAGACTCTTGGCTTCAGAGGTAGAGGGGAGAGAGAGAGTATCAATGACATAGGAGATAGCCAAAAATGGAGATGTAAGACAGAATGGTATAGATGAAGAAAAGCAAGAAATCCACCATTATTGGGTCACTGAGTTTTTGAAGAGAAGTATTGTGTAATGAGGTTGGAAACATCCCATCCCTTTATTTTAGAGTTAAGGAAAGTAAGGTCAAGTACAGGGGTTCTTAAGCTCCATGTCATCCCTTGACTCACTTGTTAAAGAGGCCTATTCACTGAATGGACACTGCATCACCCAAAGTGAGAACTTGAAGAGACCTTAGTTTGAAAGGGCCAAAGGCCTCCCACTGCATCCTGGCCTGTCTCCAGTCATCCTGATCGATATATGGCCCCTGAACCCAGATGGCTCTGGAGGAGAAAGTGAGGTTGGTGACTCTGTACAGCCCTGCCTCACTCAAATCAAAGTCAAATGCAAGTCATGTCAAAATTCTCCCTGATGTCATGGTCCTCTTCGAGAATGAAGGACAAACCACAATCTTAAGCTCCATGGACAGATTTCCAGTGATCTGTGAACCTGGATAGGGGAAAAAACATATTTTACTAACTTTTAACTGAAGTTTAGCATTTCCTTTTATTAGGATTTTTAAAATAAAACATTATAAATAACATGATTCTGAGAAAGATTCCCTGGGCTATACCAGACAGCCAAAATGGAAGATGACACAAAACAAGTAAAGAATCCACAATGGAGTGAAAAGATGGGCCTTAGGTCATACCAGCTGATGTACAGCATAGCCTGGAAGACCAAGGGTTTTGTTGTCAAAATCCAGGGAGAATTATCCCATAAACAACCTCAGAATGTCACTTAGCTGTGGTCCTAGGTAAGGGGGAGGCAGGCTTAAAGAACCCTGTATGATCTAAGGAGCAAGAAGAATTTATGGTGAACATTTCACAAGAAAAGATGTAGTTCAGTTGAAAACAAAATAAAACTTTTTCAGAAAGAAGACTGCTCTTGCCTGAGGGCACATTTACTTTCACGAGGCCTAAAGGCTTAAAATGGCAAAGAAGTATCCATGCATACTGTAGTACTATTAAATAGGTTAGAGTCAGTGATTAGAAGGAAGTATGCTGAAAACTGTGTTTAGGAGGGTATGGGAAGGAAAGGAGGGAAGAAAAGAAGGAAGGAGGGAGTGAGAGAGGGAGGGAAGGAAGAAAAGGAAGAGAGGAGGGAAGGAGGGAAGAGAGAGAGAGATAGAGAGAGAGAGACAGAGAGAGCTTTTCCATCCCTTAGCACTAGTACACCTGATGAGTCTTGGAAACATGGCTGGGCTAGGCTGCCCACTGGCTTTCTCTCAACCTTCCTGATTAAAGAAATCAGGGTTTACTATATAAGTCATAAAGCCCTGTCTATCCTATAACCCCTCAGCAGATTATCTCTCTGAGAAGTTAGCTACTCCACAGGTGGATGCCTTTGAACTGGACTTGTAGCAGGACCATGCAGGAGACTAGAGGGGTAGAAGGAACTCTTTTAGGGAGATACAACTCAGGGTTTTCACAGATGCTGTCATTAAACAGAGCGTGTGGTCCTAGGCAATTTCCTAGGGGAATAGAAAGAAAACACAGAAATCTGCAACTGGTTGGCAGGAAAAGATTTCACATTTGGAAGCAGAAGTCCAGGGGGCAGGTTGAAACATCAGTGGTTTCTGTCATTGAGTTGACACTATAAGGATAGCTTTGATAGGAGCCATTTTCCCACCTGCTGAGGCAAAAGCCACCGCCTGGCAGGCAGGTAGGAAAGATGGTTGATTTATTTTACCACCTAAAGGCTGAAGGACAGAAAAGGGGCTGCTGATTCTTGTAGCATGTACAGGTGATTTTGCAGAACATCAGTAGTAAATAGAGAGTTGGTGTCATAGCATCATAGATTTACAGCTGTGCAGGACCTTAGCAACCTGATCCAGTCCAACCCTCTGATTTTACAAGTGAAGAAAATGAGGCACACTAAAATTAAATGATTTGCTCATCTGCACACAGATGAGAAAGACAAGATTCAAACTCAAGCCTTGTGCTCCCAACAAGTCCTTTTTCTGCTACCTCCAGGGAGATGTGGTTTTGAGTCCCATGAAAAATATTCATTGGGGCAGCGAGGCGGCGCAGTGGATAGAGCACCTGCCCTGAAGTCAGGAGGACCTGAGTTCAAATCTGGCCTCAGACCAAACACTTGACACTTACTAGCTGTATGACCCTGGGCAAGTCACTTAACCCCAATTGCCTAAAAAAAAAAAAAGAAAGAAAAATATTTATTAAGTATATAATTCTCCTGGCAAGTCAGATAACCTCTCAGTCTCAATTTTCTCATCTCTAAAATGGGGATAACTATAACCCCTACCTTGCAGGGATGAGGTGAGAATCAAAAGAGATGAGTTATGGAAAGTAGTTTTTTTTTTCAAAGCTAAAAATGTTATATAAACACCAACTCTTATTACCTTTAGGGGGAAATGTGATTTGAATCACTTTTGAGATCAATATACTTAATAATCCAAGGGAGATCTCTGCTTTCTGCTCAATCACTCAACATTTTCCTTTTTTTCTTTCTCCTAGATTTCAATTTAGCTCTAGAACTAGATATAATGTCTAGAAGTTGGAAAACAAGCCTTCAGCTCAAAGTATGGCTGAAGACAAATCACAGCAAACAAACAAGAAGCAACAATAACAACAAAACCTCCTTAATAAATTAGAGCTTCCCCCAAGTGAAGGGAACTGTCTAGGAAGAGAGTGAATTTCTCCTCCCTTGGGTTCCTCAAGCTGAGGCCGGATAACTTCTTGTCTCAGATGTTGTATCAGCTATTCCTGCCCATTTTGGGGTAGTACTCAGTATGGATGCCCTCTGAGTTTCCTTCCAGTATTGAAATTCTAAGATTCTATGCTTCCATTACCTCGTAGAGAAGTGGACAGGTGGGTGGCATGGTACATAGAATGTTGAGCCTGGAGTTCAAATCTGGCCTCAGATACTAATAATTCTGTGACTCTGGGCAAGGCACTTAACTTCTGTCTACCTCAGTTTCCTCATCTATTAAATGGGCATAATAATAACACCTACCTCACAGGGTTGGTTTGAGGACCAAAAGAGATAATATTTATAATATTTTCCCCAATTACATGTTAAAACTATTTTAAATATATACATATATATAGATAGATAGATAAATATAGACATATAATTTTGAGTTCCAAATTTTATCCTTCCCTCCTTCTCTCCTCTCCTTCCTTCCTGAGATGGTAAGCAATCTGATATAGTTTATACATGTGCAATCCATAAAATGTTTCCATATAGTCATTTTGTACAGGAAGACTCAAATGAAAGAAAGAAAGAAAAAAGAAAAAGAAATAAAGGAAGGAAGGAAGAAAAATAGCATGTTTCACTCTATATTCAGACAGTATCACTTCTTTCTCTGAAGGTGGATAGCATACTTCACTATACATCCTTTGGAATTGTCTTGGATCATTGTATTGCTGAGAATAGCTAAGTCACTCACAGTTCATCATGCAATTTTGCTGTTACTGTGTGTAACATTCTCCTGGTTCTGCTCACTTCATTTTGTATCAGTTCATGCAAGTCTTTTCAGGTTTTTCTGAAAACATTCTGTTCATCATTTCTTATAGCACAATAATATTCTATTACAATCATATGCCACAGCTTATTTAACCATTCCCTAATTGGTGGGCATCCCTTCAATTTCCAATTCTTAGCCACCACGAAAAGAGTTGCCATAAATAATTTTGTACAAATAGGTCCTTTTCACTTTTTCGATTAAAAAGAGATATTTGTAAAGAAGTTAACACAATGTCTGGCATATATTCAGTGTTTATTAAATGTTTGTTCCCTTTACTACTGAAATTTAGCCCTGGCTAAAGGGTTAAAAAAGCAGTGTGTTACAGTGGATACAATGGTGGCCCTGAAGTCAGGAAGAAGTCAAGGTTGGTATCTTGTCTCAGTTAACTGTGTGGCCATAGATAAGTGATCTCTCTCTGAACTTCTGACCCTCAGTTTCCTCATCTTTAAAATGGAGGATGATGATACCCATAGTACCTAGCTCTCAAGGCTATTTTAAGACTCAAATATGAGTTAACATATGGAAAGCACTTTGCCAGTCTTAAAGCACTGTATGTATCAGCTGTAATAATTAGAATGTCTTCGTGTTCTGCCTGACTGTTCACACAGTAAAATGACCAGTAAGTAAAGGTTTCCAATGGGTGCATCTGCTGTAATGTAGAATTATTTCCCTTGAAAATTGGTGGAGCTCAAAGAAGCAAATGTGCTCAAGGAAGGAGAGGAAAGGGAGGGGTCAGCCCAATATTAAAAAAAAAAAACCACCAGTATATTGCCTGTCCTATTTAGACTAGGTGAAAACAAATTGTGCCCATTCCCCTGTGGGCTGATGCGTGATATATGTGGCTCTCTCCAATTGCCTTAAGTGAGGTCTATAGCTCACAGACTGCAGTAATAGTCTTGTAGCACAACACTTAAAATTAAAATATTAGGAGCTGGTGCTACTGCAGGAACACAGCCTAGCTGTGAGCAAAGTCTGAAACCACAGGATGTCTGATCTTCGCCCCTCATCTGGAATTGGCATTCCTTTAATCCAGATTGGGCCATGTCACTGCCCTCACTCCTCCCCATCCCTAAAATCTTCAGTGGTTTTCTGTTGTCTGGGACAAAACAGTTTCATCAGCCTGGGATTTAAAGCCCACCACAATCTGGCTCCAACTAATCTACTCAGTCTCACTTCATGTCATTCCCCATCACATACTCCTTGTTTTCACCAAACTGGACCAATGACTGCTGACTATTCACCAAATACTATCTCCACTCCTACCCATTATACCTTATTCTTTTTTTGTTTGTTCAGTCACGTTCAACTCTTTGGGACCCCATTTGGGGTTTTCTTGGCAAAGATAGTGAAGTGGTTTGCCATTTCCTTCTCCAGTTCATTTGACAGATGAGAAAATTGAGGCAAACAGAGTTAAGTGACTTACCCAGGGTTACACAGCTAGTGTCTAAGGCTGGATTTGATCTCATGAAGATGAGTCTTCCTAACTCCACTGGCACTGTATTCACTTTGCCACCGAGCAAACCTACTACCTCTCAGTTAAAAGATTGTGATTGTTTCTTGGCAGAACATTTTAGGGAGAGCACTGATGAACTGGAAACCCTGCCATATGAAAATAAACAGAAGGATCTAATTACATTTGGTCTGAAGAAGAGACTTGGAGATATCAAAGCTCTTCTGTGAAATGAGGAGCTAGAGAGTGTCCAAGGCCACATTCAGTGCAAGATCGTAGGATCTTTAGAGAGTAAGCATCAGTTCATTGAAGAGCCATCTTGAGGAACACGGGTAGCCATAGCCTGCTTCTTCCCATTGGGTAGAATGGGGAGCACTGGGTGAAAGTTGAAAAGATATGCATTAAGGTTTTAGGTCAAGATGGAAAACATGCCATTGATTAGAGTTGTCCATAAGTGGCATGAGAGGTATTGGGTTCCCCATCACTGGAGGTGTTTAAGCAGAGCTACTTGGTGGTTCTGTTGTACAGAAGATTCTTGTTCGGATTTATATTGGTCTTGATGACCAATAAGTTCCTTCTAGTTCTGAATTTTATAACTATCTGACCTACTTCCACTACCACTTTAATTCTGCTCTAATAATTATGCTCTTGGCATAATGAAATGTCCCTTAATATCCCATAAAAAAACTGAGAGCCCCTGACCCCAATCCCGGTCACCATCTTAACTATACAGGAAAGAGATGCTCAAGCTCTTACCCTTGGTGATGTGTACCAACCCAAGGGGAAGATTGTAATCTTAAGTAATCTTAAACCACAATTAGTGAAAACCATCAGATGAATGCATCATCCTAACTGTTCCATGAACAAGACACTCCATTTCTTGGTTTTGACCATTTTCTTTGGCTATCCCATATGCCTGGAATATTTTCCCTTCTCCATTCTGACTTTTGACATCCCTGGTTTTCTTTAAATCCCAAGCAAAATGTCACCTTTTACAGGAAGCCTTCCCCAACCTCTCTTAAGTCTAGTGCCTTCCCTCTCTTAACAGTCTCCTCTTTATCCTGTATATAGTTTGCTTCTATGTAGTTGTTTGCATGCTGTCTCTCCCATTTCACTGTAAGTTCCTCGAGGGCAGGGACCGTCTTTTGCCTCTTTTTGTATTGCCAGTGCTTAGCACAGTGCCTGACACCTAGTAGGCACTTAATAAATAGATTCTTGTAACTCTTCTCAGGATTGTTTGCATATAAAAGGAAAAGTCAATATTTAATACAATTTATTCTCTAATGGTGGGATTTCAGGTGTAGATTTATAAAATGTTAGACATGGATGACACCTTTAGTATCACTTGAAGATAAGGAAAGTGAGGCTCTGATATTTGGCCTGGGATAAATAACTAGAAAATGTCTAAACCAGGACTTGAAAAAAAAATAGGTCTTTGTGACTCTAAAGTGGATGATCTTTCTGTCACACCATCAGTAGGTCAATCAGTAGGGATAAAAGGAATGGGGATGCTTTTTGCGTGGAACACCTTTCTTATCACCCTTTCACTTCTGCCTATGAAGCTTGCTTCCCTTTGTTATCTTGGATAAGTCACTTAATTTCTCTAAGTCTCAAATTCTTTATCTATAAAAAGCGAGAGTTGGGCTACACAGCCTTGGAGATGCTGTCCAGCTTAAGATGTATCATCTAATTGTTAAAGGATAAAGATGTTATGGAAAAGAATAAAAAAATCACTTTGTGATGTGACCACCCACCCATGAAAGCTGGCTGCCAGTAATGTATCATTTAGAAGACAACAATCTTATATGGAACAAAACCTTTTCCTAAGAAAAATTGGAAAAATCACGTGCATGCCTGATTGCTGAATTAATTCCTGAGCAGGACAGATGACTGTAATATTTAAGACAGTGTGGTATGGCAGGAAGATCGTTTGATTTGGACCCAAAGCACCAGCTCCCAACTTTTGGCTCTGCAGTTCCTACTAATGTGACCTTGGACAGATCACGTCAATTGTTTATGCCTCATCTCTGTGACTGGCCTAGAGCACCTTTAAGGTCCCTGAATTCTATTGTACTAATCATGATAAAGTTGAAAAAGCCCTGGTTTAGGAGTCGGAGGACCTGGGTTCAAATTATTGTATTGTTTCACAGAACTATAGCTTGAAAGGACCTCAAAGTCCATCTGGTGAAAACTACACATTTTTACGTAGGAGGAAACTGAGGCCTAGAGAAAGGAGGTAACTAGCCCAAGATCACACAGCTCTAAAACAAAGGCGAAATTGGAACTCAGAGCCTTTGAGTCTGGAATCAGTTCTCCTCCCCTTGCCTCCTCAAAGTATCTCCTCTTGGCCTTCCAATTCTGTCAAATAGGGAAGAGGAAAGGGGTGGCTTAGATGAACTCCAAATCCTATGAGGTCACCCTTGTAGGCAGCCTCCAACTTATCCTACTTAAGTAGTTTGTCTTGTTTTACTGGATACAGAATGAAGATACTTCTGAATCCAACAAGGTGAGGGCCCCCTGTTTCAGGTTTCAATATTCCAAAGGGGCAGGATCTCAGAAGCAGTTGGACATGGGTGAGGGAAGAAAAAAAAAGAAAAAAAAAAAGAAATTTACATAATAATTTTCTTGTACATTTAAAAGGAATGACAAGTTGTACATAATAGATTTGCAGTTTCATGGGCAATCATCTTTTTTTTATTGTATTATGGTATGGAAATGCTCGTTTTATTCCATAAATTAAAAAGAAAATAAAACAAAAAGAAAAAAAAATCAAGTTAAAATTATTTTTAATACCACCATCATCATTATCATTGTTTTTAATATTATTAACAATAAAAATAAATAATAATAATAATGCTCTAAGTCTATTTCCCTGAGATAGTAAGCAGGTCAGTCAGGTTTTGAAGTGCTTTGCTTATCTAAGCTAATTGGTTTTGAGTGAGCAATGTGATGCGTGAGTCCCAGAACAAAAGTAGTGCTTTGATAAGGCCTATTTTTTTTTTATTTTTTGTTCCCTTGCCTGCCTTTGTTCCCAATCTCGGGTCTCCTAAGGCAGACCAGGTGAGTACCACTTCTAAACAGAAAACATCTTTCCGACACTTTAGCATCATTAACGGGCTCTTCAAAGGCATTTCTTTTATTGATCCTTTAGGAACCATTTTCTGAGACTTTCTCTCCGGAAATGAAAAGTGAGCAAAATTGGTGACTTTGGCCTTAGGGAAACCCAGACTATAATGAAGGCCACAAAACTTCTTTTATCGTCATCCACAGATTGAGATGAAAACTTCTTCAGAAGCTTAATGTGCTGCATTTTATCTCAGATCCAAAGAACTGTGGGTGTTGGGGCAACTCACCTAAACTCTCTGGGCCTCAGTCTCCCATTTGTAAAATTAGGGGATTGTAGAAGAAAACCTCTGAACCTTCCCTATCTAGTTGATTACCTCCAAATTACCCCATATACCCTGCACGTACCTTTGTGCACATATGTATCTATGAGTATATACACATACCTTTTGTGACCATATGTATGTGATACACATTTATATACATATACATATATACTAAATCCCTTTATGTATATGTATTATGTATATATATACATATACATATATACACATACACATATATACATATACATACACACATGCACATACACACACGCACATACACACACACACAGACATATATATATATGTTGCCTCCCCAAATTAGATTATGACCTGCTTAAGCACAGGGATTGTGTGTGTGTGTGTGTGTGTGTCTTTCCCTTTATTCCCACAGTTAGCCTAGTGCCTGGAACATCATAAAGGCTTAATAAATACTTTTTAACTTGACTCGACTTGTAAGGTCAATTCCAGATCTAAATTTACAAGCCCTCGGGTTACAATCATTTCTCTGGGCCTGAATTAATTCCTGTGTAAAATGAGGGAGTGCTAGAATGGCAAGGGATCGTAGGCAGGCAATACGGTTTGTTGGAAATATTAATAATTTGCATTTATAAAATTAGAGTTTGCATTATACCCGGGCCTTATTTATGTCCTCATAACAACCTTGTGAAAGTAAATGCTACTGGTATCACATTGCCATGTTTTAAGTGGGGATATTGAGTTTACGTGAGTTTAAGTAACATGGTATTAAAACTAGTAAGTGCAAAAGGTAAGATCTGAACTCAAAAACACCCATTCTATTTGCAAGGGGCTAATTTCTATCTCATGCTGCTCCACTCTGGGTCTGGAGGCAAAGGGATTAGGTTCAAATCCTGGGTCTGACAAATATTGCCTTCATGACTCGGGGCAAATGCTTTAACACTGATAAATCTCAGTTTCCCTTCCTACAAAATAAGAAAGTCAGATCTCCAAGAATCTCTAATAATCACGTGGTCCAGCCTCCTAAGGTATTCTCCCCATTAAAGTTAATCACTTTCTCTCCAGAGCTGTCTGGGGTCAGCTTGCCCAGTTCTAAAACTTGGTCTTAGCATTTTCTATTTTGTTATATTTTCCTCCTCCCTCCTCCCTTCCGCCATGGTCTTGTATTTACATGGAGTAATGACACTAATTAGTTCTTAAAGCTTCTACTCGTGGTCTCCATTAATGTTGTGGGACTAGAACTGTGGTATAGAATCTATTCTACAGCGATTTCACCTTCTCTTGGGCCTATGGCTTCCTGAACAACTTGTTCAACCCCTGAATAGCTGTGGGTAGGGATTAACTACCTTGGAATTCTAAACCCAGAACAATCCACACAATGGGGACAGTTGGGGAAAATTCAGTACAGTCATACGTTAATGAGCTGAAGCTGGGGACCAAAAGGAAGTCGCATCTAGTGTAGAAACTGGGCAAAATATCCCTATTTATCCTCCTCAGGATCCCTCGCATTAACTGAGGGGAATGAAAACCAAGTGAAGTCCAAATCCAACCCTGGCTAGTAGGTGATGGAAGGGCAGTGGATAGAGTCTGCCTACACTGTGAATCAGGAAGTTCTAAATTCAAATCTAGCCTCAGACACTTACTAGCTACATGACTCTGGGCAAGTTTCTTCCCTTCCTCAGTTTCCCCATCTGTAAAATGAGAGATAATAGTGGTACCCAGGTTTGTTATGAAGATAAAATGAAATAAAATTTTAAAGTGTTTTGAAACCTTAAAGTCCATATAAATGTTACTATTATTATTGTATTGTTATTATTATTATTTAAAGGAATTGAGTCTGAGAGTTAAATTACTTGTGTAGGGACACACCACTAGTAAATGTCAGAGGCAGTATTTGAACAGGTGTCTTCCTGATACCAAGTCTAACACTATTCACTGTACCTCCCAGATGCTTTGAGTTAGGGTATCTGGGCTCACATCCTTGCCCTTGGGTAAGTCCCCTCCACCTTCTCTGGGTCTTAGTTCTCTGGCCAATGAAAGGAGGGATGGTTGAATTAGGTGATCTCCATGATCCACCCATCTCTGAATCTCTGGCTGGTCTGACTTTTTAACATTCAATGAAGCTTTCTATTTTATTCCTTATTTGGAAGACAGTGTCATGAAACTGAATTCAACCTTCAGAATCTCCTTGTGAAAAGCTGACTATGAAGCTTGCCCCGGCCGTGCCTGAAATTGCAGGTGCAAGGATGGACAGTGGCTCTGTGTGATGCTGGGAGATGGAGGCAGTGGAGGACTGTTCAGATTGAATCCGAGTAATATGGACCTCCTGATGGGTTCATGGGGAAGTGAATTGTGATTTTAGCTGATGACTCATGCATAAATGGCTGGCTTCTATTATCTAATATCAGAAGTGCTGGCGGGAAAGCTATAAATGCTGCTGGCTTCCTCCTGCTTTTACTAACTTATTTGCAGGTACTTTCAGTGTGAGCTAGAGTGATTAAGGCACGTAAGTCAAACATGTACTGGGATTGCTGACTTACCTAATTGTGCATTGGATACTGAGATGTAGCTGTATTTCAATTGAATGTGGATTTATTCAGTGCATGATGGATGACCAGAGGGCCCCACTGCTATCCTCTCAATGTCAATATAAAGCAAGAGAGGCATCTAGTATGTTAGATGAACTCCCTGTGGCAGCCAATGGTGTTGAGGTCAAATTCAGGAGAGTGGTACAAGTGTGAAAGAATTCAGTTAGATGATGTTCTCTTAACCAATGGGAGCTTTATTGTGTGAAAGCATACACGGGACTCTTTAGCAAGAAGGCTAATTGAGACCTCGATATTTGAAGGAGTTATGCTTATATAGTGGTTTCAGAATGATGATGTAATTTTAGGATTTCTTATGGGGGTTACAGATTAAGGACAGGACATGAAAGGATTTTATGACCTAGGCTGAGGGAGACAAAAGGAATTCTTTATGGTTTAAAGATTTAAGGACAGAGCAGGGGGGCACAGGTTAAAGATCAAGGCTAAGGGCAGGGAGACACAGGTTAAAAATTAGAGGCAGAGGGTACACAGGAAAAGGGAGACAAAAGCAATTCTTTTGGAACAGGTTAAGGAGAAGTTTTATGCTATTTCCAGATAAGGGGAAAAGGACTTTAGGGGAGTTACAAAATGTCCCACCCCCCTCAGGAGGGGCCTCACAAAGTACTGGAAAAGCTACCCTTAATATTCTTTTTAACTCTTAGGGAACTATTTTTTTATTTTTTAATTAATTTATTTTGAATTATCAACAATCACTTCCATAAACTTTTGAGTTTTTAATTTTTCTCCCCCTCCCTCCCCACCTCTCTCCTCAAAAGGGTGCACAATCTGATATAGGCTATATACACATATTCCTATTAAACATATTTTCACGTTAGTGATGTTGTAGGTAAGAATTAGAACCAATAGGAGGAACCACCAGAAACAGGAAACAAAACACAACAGAAGAAAAAAAATAACAGATAGTATGCTTCGATCTGCATTCAAACTCCATAGTTGTTTTTTTGGATGTGAATAGCATTTTCCATCATGAAGCCTTTGGAGATGTCTTCAATCCTTGTATTGCTGAGAAGGGTTAAGTCTATCAATATTAGTCATCACACAACTTGGCTGTTACTGTGTACAACATTCTCCTGGTTCTGTTCATTTCACTCAGCATCAGACCATACAAGACTTTTCAGGTTTTTCTGAAGTCAGCCTGTTCATCATCGCTTATAGCACAATAGTATTCCATTACATTCATATACCACAACTTGCTCAGCCATTCCCCAATTGATGGGCATCCTCTCAATTTCCAATTCTTTCCCACCACAAAAAGAGCTGTTATAAATATTTTTGTACACGTGGATCCTTTTTCCATTTGTATGATCTCTTTGGGATATAGCCCTAAAAGTGCTATTGCTGAGTCAAAGGGTATGCACATTTTTATAGCCCTTTGGGCATAGTTGCAAATTGCTCTCCAAAATGGTTAGATCATTTCACAACTCCACCAACAATGCATTAGTGTTCCAATTTTCCCACATCTTCTCCAACATTTATTATTTTCCTGTTTTGTCATGTTGTTAGGGCACTATTTGTATCCACATCAGTAGAACTACATGGACAAGTGTCCCACAGGATGGAGAGGCTTGAAGGGTTGCTATCAGCATGACTGGAGAGGATATTCAAACCAAATAGCTCACAGATCCATTTGATGTTTGAGATTGGGCAAGTTATAAGGCACCATGGTAGTAGCTATTGGGGAAATACAAATATAAAATCATCCTTGTTCTAGAGGTAGCTTTGTAAATGGGTAAAATTGTTGGTGAAATGGGAGGGAGTACATTGAAATCATGGGGGAGTACCTCTGTTTGCAAAGACATTGAACTTGAAAGATCAGATGTTGTGCAAAGGGCATAAAGAGCAGGCCGGTTTGACTGAAACAGAGTACATAAACAACATAAACAAAGTAAGGGGTATGTGTGTGTGTGTGTGTGTGTGTGATATGAAACAACTCTAAAGATTGAAAATGGAAGCCAAATCATGTTTTAAAATGCCAAGCTGAGGGTGCTTGTCAAGTATAATCAAATGACACGAGGAAAATTCTGCAGCAGGGAAAGAGTTAGACTCAGCTGTGTGATTGCAATGGCTGTTTCTGTGAGCAAAGGCAATAAAGTTGGGATCTTAGACCCTCTTGCAAACTTAGGCCTGACCCCCACCCCATCTTTTACACAATGGAGCCTAGAAAAATACAATCCCAGGAATTTCCCAGAAATCAGTGTCTAATATTGACCATAATGAGGATATTGTACCAATAAAGAGAAGAGTCTATAAAACATTATCATTTCTAATTGATAATTGGATTTTTTTTCATATTGCTATAAAATAAGGGAGAAAAAAAGCTTAAGACACTTCATCTGAATTTATTCCTTTTACATCCCTAGGAAAGCAAGCCAGAGTCTTCCATAAAAAAGGACATTTGCATAAAATAAAAAATAGAGAAGTTTCTGTGGGCAACAAGAAGAAAGTCACTCCAAATGAAGATTCCTTAAGCCTCATTTTCATTTCAATTTGTTCTTCTAAATCACTTCCTCACCTACTATTGACATACACTTGTTTAAATGGAATTTAAATTTATGTTAAGCAGGATTTAATCTGCCATAGGTCAATTCCAGGCTATCTGCCTTCTCTTCAGAGGGGATATTGCTCAAGAATGGAACTGCAATGTCAGAGGATATCTTTTCTGGGTTACCTTAGAACATCTCAGTTTAGAACAAAGGAGAATGTTTCTGTTCTTGCAGAGACTTGGAACTTTTTAAGGTCATTAGGGGATAGATTAATTAGTAAAAAAAAAAAAAAAAAGCACAGTGGAAAACAAGCTAGTGCAACTGTAGCTTCCCAAGAGATGGCACTCACACCCATCAAAGAGAATCATGAGTAAGGGCCAACTTTGAGCTTAGTGAATATCATGACCGCCCAATGGTAGAAAGTACAGAGACAAGATGAAGCCCATGCTGAAGAGGTCAAGAAGGTTGATGAGGGGACTGGAGACCGTGAAATACATGTTTAGCTCTGTGTCACTGTGGAGCAAAAGTTTTGTGTTCTCTTCCCTGCCACATCCAGTAAACAAAGGGAGGGGCTCAAAGACTGAGAAGATTCTGACTTCATTTCCTTCTTTCTTTCTTTTTTTTAAATTTATTTATTTATTTTTAGTTTTCAATATTCACTTCCATAAGATTTTGAGTACCAAATTTTCTCCCCATCTCTTCCCTCCCCCTATGCCAAGACAGTGTGCAATCTGATGTAGGTTCTACATTTGCATTCATATTCAACCCATTTTCATATTAGTCATGTTGTAAAGAAGAATTAGAACCAATGGGAGAAACCATGAGAAAGAAGAAACAAACAAAAAAAGATCAAATAATGTGCTTTGATCTATATTCAGACTCCATAGTTCTATTTCTGGATGTGGACAGCATTTTCTATCATGAGTCCTTTGGAGTTGTCTTATATCCTTGCATTGCTAAGAAGAGATGAGTATAGTCAAAGTTAGTCATTGCACATTGTGGCTGTTACTGTGTACAATGTTCTCCTGGTTCTGCTCACTTCACTCAGCATCAGTTTGTCTGACTTCTTTTCTTGAGGGCTGACTCAGAGGCAAGTTTTTCTCCTTCTAGCCTTTTCTTCTCTTTTCCTTCCCCTGTACTTCTTGTCTAGCATCAACGAAGCAGGGAGGGTCTAGCCCCAGGGCCTGATGGGTTGTCCAAATGAGGTTCACCCACAGTTAATATGATACCAATAACTAACATTTAAATAATGTTTACTATATGCAATGGGCTAGGCATCATGATAAGTACTTTATAATTGTTTTCTCATTTGATTGTCACAAAAGCTTGCAAGGTAGGCGCTGTTATAATCCTCATTTTACAGATAAGGAATCTGAAGCTGAGAATGGTTAAGTGACTTTGGCATTGTTTGGGGTTGCTGGGAACGTTGAAATGTTAGAGTACATAGTGGTGTCTGCCTGGAATGAATTCACACACTCAAACTGTGTTCCAGTCAAGTGGAAAAGTTTATTGTAATACCAAGAGAAACGGACGAAGTTCCTAGTGAACCTGCAACTTAATCAGGGCAAGACTGATGCTTATGTTCAAAAGGATAGTGTGATCTGGGTCGGATTAAGGAGTGGTCTATATAAGCAAGTAATCTGGGGTGGACCTAGTGCAACAGTGAAAGGATGTCAAGTAAGCTAATTAGGTGATATAGGTGGGCTGGAGTGGGCCGGTTGCCTTGGGCAGAGGAGCCAATGATCTGAATTGCTGAAATGTATGGGAAAATTCAGACACTGGGTTGCTTACAAAGACATGGCCTTTTCCTTTTAGGGGTCCAGGTCCCATCACCCCATCAACATGACCAGGGTAAGATATCTAATAAGTGTGTGAGGCAGGATTTGAACTCAGGTCCTCCTTACTCCTAGTGCAATAGTATGCTACCTAATCACCTACATCAGAGCTGTCTCACTTCTCATGTACAGCGTGAAGTGACACAAGGAAATACACAAATATAAATGTTTGGGCCAACTCTAGATGTGTATGAGAAATAAAACTGGGTCATTCACACAATTCAACTTGAACAGAATAAATGATTGGGCTTAGAAATGGTTACCAGTCATACACAGTCAAAGAGTGGGGGGTTAAAGGAAGTAAATTCTTCCATATCCCCTTTGATATGGCTCCTTTTACCAGCTCTCCAACCATAAGAGTGAGCTGCCAATACAGAGCAATAATATAGACCTTTCAGGTCAGCCCCTTACCTGGTTGACTCTGCAAGGCAAGCCTTACCTCAGTCAGTGGCCTTGGTATTGCTGCTGCTATAATCATTCTCAGCCTCCTTTCATTCTCTCCATAGATAAAGATACCACCTCTGGGACAGGGAGTGCCACTTTGTTCCTTCTCTTCCTCTAAATTTGATCTCTTTTGTCCCTGAGATCTCTCCAAATGTCACCAACAATCCCAAATTGTGCAATATTTTCTTCATACAGGAAGTGAGCAAAAAGTCAAAATCTCCAAAGTCTCTGGGAGTTCCGACTGCCTCCTGCTGGGGGTGCTAGTGGTGCAATTTCTCTTCTCTGCCTTCAATAAGCTGCTACACATAGATCATTTGAATGAACTGTGGACCCTTAAGTTTTCTTCAAGGTTCCAGTCCCATCTTCCACACTATGCCTTTCTTCTTTTTTTTTTAAATTTATTCATTACTTTTTTTTTGTGAGGCAGTTAGGCTTAAAAGTGACTTGCCCAGAGTCACACAGATAGAAAGGATATGTGATGCCTTTTTTCATTCTCACCTTACCCCAGCTACTAGTGCCTCCCTTCCCCCAAATTAATCTTACATTGTAAATCCCCCAATTCTCTGGTATCTATTTTGTATATAGCTTTATATGCCCAAGTTATCTCCAGGATGTAGATTGTAAACTCCTTGAGGGAAGAGACCATTTCATTTTTTTTCCTTTGTACCCCAGTCCCTAGTATATAGTAGGTGCTTATAAATGCTTGAAGATTGAGTGACTAATTGATTAGGTGGGAGGAGTCATGGCAATGCTTTTCAAATGTTTCGAAGGCTGTCATTTAAAGATGGAATAGATTTGTAATGTCTGACCCAGGAGGCAGTACTAGAAACAGTCGGTTTATCAACTAACAATATTAAGCACTTAATGTGTACCAGGAATTGCACTAAGTGTTGGGGTTAAAAAAAAAGTCTCTGTTCTCTAGAAGCTCATAGACAAATAGAGGAGACAATGTGCAAACAACTATACACAAATAAAATATCTCTTGCTAGTAAAGATAGAACACAGGAAAAATTGGGGGTGGATGGGGTCTCAGAGGGAGGGCACTAGCTTTATGGTTGACTGGGAAAGGCTTCGTTCAGAAGATGAGATTTTAGCTGAGACTTTTTTGAATCCAGGTAAGTTAGGAGGCAGAAATGAAGAGGAAGAATATTCAAGGCATAGGGAGTAGCCAGCTTTAAACAAAACTTGGAAAATGCGGTATCAAGAAATTCAGTATGGGGGCAGCTAGGTGGCACAGTGGGTAGAACTCCAGCCTTGGAGTGAGGAGGACCTGAGTACAAATCTGGCCTCAGACACTTGACACTTACTAGCTGTGTGACCCTGGGCAAGCCACTTGACCCCAATTGCCTCACCAAAAAAAAAAATAATCAGTGTGACTAGACTATGCAAAGAAATTCCATTCCAACTGGAAATAGGGAAAACTTTTCTTACCATTAGAGCTAACCCAAAGTGGAATTTAATTCTTCATGAAATGATTCTTCATTTCAGGTCCTTAAAAGGAGGCTGATTGTACACTTCTCAAAGCTGCCATAGACACAGAGGACATTCATGCTCAATGATGAGTTGGACAAGATGACCTTTGAAACTTCTTCCAATTTCATGATTTTGTAATTAAAGGCTTGAATGGTGGGGGACTGACAAGAGGAAAAATGAATTTTGATTTAAAATATTCTTGTCTGCATATTTGGCAAGGATTTTTATTGCTAATGGTTCTGGAGTCAGCTTTATACATTGGTTGAACAGGTGTTTGGTTGTGTAGGATGATTCAAGGGGTGCCAGAGAGTATGTCCCACAAAAAAAAAACACAATAACAACTCGCCTATCCAGATCTTCCATCAAGCATTTTACCATTTGTGCATTATTCCTTTATGTTTAGTGTTACCCAGGAGATGAATCATAGGATTTCCAAATGGATGGGGTAATTTGGAGATAATTTAGTCGAAACCCCCACATTTTATAGTTAGTAAAATAATCAGAGGGCCATGATTTACGACACAAAGGACCACAGAGTTATCCAGTTCAGTTCTCTGATTTTACAGATGAGTGTACTGAAGTTCAATGGATAACAGTTTCTTTCCCAAGTTCATAGAGGTAATAAAGAATAAAATCTGTAACTCACCTGAAGTTCTTCTGACATAATATCAAGTGTTCTCATTACTTCTCTCTAGGATCCTCCTTTACATAGACTATCTCTCTTGCTCTCTCTTTCTTCCTTTCTTCCTTCTTTTCTTTCTTTCTCTGTCTTCATCTCTCTCTCTCTCTCTCTCTCTCTCTCTCTCTCTCTCTCTCTCT
>NW_020954710.1:13319855-13333318 GCF_900497805.2 Vombatus ursinus
TCTCTCTCTCTCTCTCTCTCTCTCTCTCTCTCTCTCTCTCTCTCTTTCCCTCTCTCTCATACACACACGCACACACACACACATACAAGGTGGCAAAAAAATGGTAAATTAAGAACCTGCTGAGACTTTAGCAGGACAGCTTAAGTGGCTCAATGCATAGAGCACTGGGCCTAGAGTCGGGAAGACCTGAGTTCAAATCCAGCCTGAGACACTTACTGGCTGTGTGATTCTGGACAAATCACTGAACCCTGTTTGCCTCAGTTTCCTCATCTATAAGAATGAGCTGGAAAAGGAAACGGCAAATCACTCCTATATCTTTGTCAAGAAAACCCCAAATAGGGTAATGAAGAGTAAGAAAAGATTGGAGTAACTGAACAACAAGAACAGTGAGAGTTTGACAATGCAGAAATCCAGAAAGCTAAGAAAAGAACCAGGAGAGGAATGAAGTTTTGCTATCCTGAGCCCATACACACAATGGAGGCCTCATGAGCAATTTTTCAATTGGAGGAGTGACAGCAAATACATGGATAGTCCAGAGTGAGAAGGCCACAAAGAATAATAGGTGTTCCATGGTGAGGTAGCCCCAGGTAGGCAGGGAGGTTCCAGAGTGAGACTATAAATGAAGCATGGTCTATTAAGTCAGGAGCAACGCCAGAAAGAAAATGTCACAGTGATTTTCCTAATCTGGTTAATCCAGTAGATAATGTTACTACTAGATCAGAGGAACTCAGGCCACTGAAAGGACAATGAGGTCAAAGAAATAATGGGGGGGAATCAGGCACATAGGTTTGTGGAATTCAGTAGAAGGATACAGAAAGACAAGCTTCACCATCAGCAAATTCAACAGCAAGCCTTGATAAAATATACCCTACATCCTGTGCTAGGCACTGAAGACTCAAAAACAAAATGAAGTAGCCTCCCCACCTCCAACTCTCAAATGTCTTGCATGGTGGTCCAGGGCAGCTAGGCGGTGCAGTGTATAGAGCACCGGGCCTGGAGTCAGGAAGACTCATCTTTCTGAGTTCAAATCTGGCCACAGACACTTACTAGCTAGGTGACCCTGAGAAAGTCATTTAACCCTGTTTACTTCAGTTTCTTCATCTGTAAAATGAGCTGGAGAAGGAACACACCAACAACAAAGTATGATCCAATGAAATTATTCAATCAATCAACAGACTTTTCTTAAATCCTTTCTATATGCCAGGTACAGTGCTGGGTACAGAGGATACACAGATAAAGATGAATCTGCCGCTGTTCTCATGTAGTTTACATTCTATCCAGGTGGTCATATATTTCCAAGTTAGGTGGAAAATGTGTGTAATTTTATTTACATCAAATTAAAAGATGTTAGTACAAATAAAGCAAATGTAGCCAATATCAAAAGGAAAGTGGAAAAAGAGGGCAGGGGAAGAATTTATAGGCAATTTATCAGATAAAGTTCTTATATCTAAAATATAGAAATAACTTTGTGAAATCTATGAGAATATGTCATTCCCCAATTGATAAATGGTCAAAGGATATGAACAGGAAGCTTTCCAATGAAGAAATCAAAACAATTTATAGTCACATAAAAATGCTCTGAATTATTATTGATTAGAGAAATGCAAATTAAAACAACCTTGAGATATCATTTTTGTACCTACCAGATTGGCTAAAATGACAGAAGGGGAAAGTGACAAATATTGGTACAGATGTATTTGGAACACTCATTCATTATGGTGAAATTGTGAAATGATCTAACCATTTTGGAGATCAATCTGGAATTATGCCCAAAAAGTTATTATTTATACCCTTTGACCCAGCAATATCCCTACTTGGTCTATTTCCAAAGATGATTAGGAAAAAAGAAAAAGAACCTATACGTTCTAAAATGGTTGTGGTGTCAAAGAACTTGGAAATTACAGGATGCCCATCAATTGGGGAATGGCTGAACAAGTTGTGGTATGTGATTGTGATGGAATGCTATTGTGCTATGAGAAATGATAAACTTGATGATTTTAGGAAAAAAAATCATGGAAAGATTTGCACAAAATAATTAACAGTGAAATGAGCAGAACCACGAAAACATTGTATGCAGTAACAGCAATCTTGTTCTAAGAACAACTTTGAGCCAAGAAGTCATTTAGACTATTATAAATAATTAAATTACATATTTTCACACACACACACACACACACACATATATTCCTATTTGTGTCTAATGGTAGCCACCTCTAGTGTGGGGGGAGGCAAGAAAAAAGGGAAAAATAAATTTACATGATGATTTTGCTGTATATTTGAAAAGAATAGCAAGTTGTGCATAGTAAATTTGCAGTTTCATGAGCAATCACCTTTTTCGTTGTACTATGTCATGAAAATGCTTGTTTTATTTCATAAATTAAAAATAAAATAAATTAAAATTTTAAAAAAGAAGTGGAAAGCCTGTAGAATCAGAAGGCCTAAATTCAATCATTGCCTGTGATGCATACTATCTGTGTGACCTTGAGCATCATTTAGCCTCTTTGTCCTCAGATTCCTCATCTACAAAATGAAAGGATTAGACCAGATGCTGAGAGAAATGATTATTAATAATCAATGATTTGGGGAGATTCAGATGTCCCCCCCTTTCTCGATTCTAATTTCAAAACCTCAGTCTCTGAAGGTTGAGCAAACCTTCTCCTCTATCCAACCCCATCCACCTTTACAAAGAATCTCTAGTCTAAGGTGAATTCCATTCCATTAAGCTTGGGTGGAGCCAGACCCTTTTGTCTAAATTGTCCAAAACTGGAGGTGGCCTGGGTATAGATATAGTCTCTTTGTCCAAGGGTGACAAGATATCACTCTCAGACCCTTATTGTAATATTCATTCTCTCACTAATTGTTAACCAATCAGAGCTGATTACCACCTTGGGGAACACACTTCATCCAAAAGAACATATAAGCCATGAGCCCAGAGCCATGATTGTCTTTGGTCTAAGAGAAATGGCCAATTGACCATTTTTTTTAAAAATGCTGGTCTTATTAATAAAATGATTAAATTTCCCAGAAATTATGTTTCTTTTTTTTTATTTTTGTTTTTTACTAGGCAATGGGGTTAAGTGATTTGCCCAGGGTGACACAGCTAGTAAGTGTTATGTGTCTGAGGCCGGATTTGAACTCAGGTCCTCCTGAATCCAGGGCCAGTGCTCTATCCACTGCTCCACCTAGCTGCCCCAAGAAGTGCATTTCTGATGGACTAAATAGAACATGTTTGGAGTTATTGCTAAGTAGTAAAGGTTAAAAAATCGTCACAGAGAGAGTAATCTTTGGTCAGCTCAGTGGATTGGACCCTTAAACCTTTTTAATCACTACAATGCCCACTGAGATCTCTTACATCTAGGTATCTCTGATATTCCTCTTGCCATTAAGGGGGAGGATATGAATTTTAGTAAATAGAAGATAATTTTGAGAGGGAGAGAAGACTAGTAACTGAGGGATTAGGAAAAGTCTAGGCAGAAAGAGGCACCTGAGATAAGCCTTGAAGAAAGATAACTGTTCTAAAAGAAAAAGTAAGTAGAGATTTCATTCCAGTCATAGAGGACAGAGCATACAAAGGTATGGAGGCAGGAAATGGTGGGTTACATATGAAGAGTAGCTAGGGGACCACTTTGATTGGAAAAGAACGTAAGAAGGAATAAAATATGAGATAAGACTAGAAAGACGGGGAAAAACAGGTCGCAGAGGGCTTTAAATATCCCACTGATTATTTTGCATTTTATCTTACAAGCAATAAGGAACCAGTAGAGATTTTGATAGGGAAGTACCATGGTCATACTTGTGTTTTAAGACTATTTGGTAGCTGTCTAGAGAACCAATTGCAGTAGAGAGACCAATTAGTAGATCATTGCAATAAGTAAGTCAATGATTAGCATCTAAACTCCTTGAGATCAGGGAATGTATTTCAACTATTGTTATACCTTGAACAGAGCAGATAAAAAATTCCTGTTGAAAGCTTTAAAAAAGAATCCAAATGAGAATCTTTCCATCTGTATAATCCATATATGTGTGTGCGTACACATACACACATTGTATATGTATTATATATGTACATACATACATATATATGTGTACATGTATATATGTATGTGTGTGTATTATACAGATATATCTGTATATCCCTTTTGTACGCTCTATGGTTCCTCCAAACTGGTCTTTCAGTTTCATAGAATGCACACTACAATTCCTGTCCCCATATCTTTGAAATCTGTCCTCTAAGCCTGGAATAAAATCCCTTCTCACTTCTGTCCCTTATTCTCCACCTTTCTTTAAGACTATTCTTATATGTCTTTTCCCACACGGGACTTTTCTAACACACACACAACCCATTACTCTGTCCTTCTTAACATTATTTTTTTATATGTTATTAAAATTATATTCCCTGCCCCCAATTCTAGAATCCAGGTTTTCTCTGTTCTGCCCTGGTCTGTTTTCTCCAAGTCCATGAGAGAGTAAAAGAAAGAGTGACAATATGTTAATTAGTTCTTAAACACTAAGAAAAGACAGGATTCCTCTGACAGGAATCTATCCCCCTGCATCTAATTTGACCAGTCATGATTATTTATTTGCATTCTGTGACCAACGCATCAAAAGTAACACCTCATGTAGTCATGTCCCTCAGATGCCTCCAAACAAAAGTCTGTATCTTGCAATTTCATCAGATTAATTGGGGAAGTCAGTTAATTGATCAGGTTTTCCCCTGAATAATTCTCATTATGCTCTCCCTCCAGATAAATATTTGCTATCCTAGCAGATCAGACTAGGGTGCTGTGACCCAAAGGTCACAGTGGTTCATAGCTTCAATTCTTGATAGCTCTCTGGCTACTTAGGGAAACTTCAACCTTAGTCTTCTTCTTGTCATCCTCAGTCCAGTATACTCTCCTGTGAATGTTCATTATCCATATTTTCTAGAAACTCTACAAATCAAATTGATAGTGCTCTGTCAGGGCCTATCTTAAAGGAATAAAGGACAGACCTGTGACTTCATAGTTTCCACACTTGATTGAGCAAAGTCCTTTCCATGTTTATTGGCACCCCGATTAGAGAATTTCCTGGAATGTTGAGAGGGCAAGGGACCTGTGGAAGATTATACACACACAAAAGTGCATCTGAAGAGATACTTGAACCCAGGTCTTTTTGGCTTTGAAGTAAGATCTCTACCCATTGTGGTGTACTGCTTCTATACATTATTGTACAAATTCAAAAATAGATTTTAGTTTTATTCTCGCTTTAGTGCACGTAAGGGAGTGAATGAGTGCAAGGATGTTGGTTCCCTCAATAGAAATAGAAAAGCTTGTAGGAGGAATTGTTTTGTTGAGAAATAGTTTTGTGTTCTTCATTTTTAGCTAGTAAGTCTTGCGGGATATTCAATGGAGTTGTCCAGAAAGCCATTGGTAATGTAGGACTTCAGAAGAGAAGTTAGGCTTAAAGAAAGAGGTGGTAATTAAGCTTATCTAGGAAGCTTAATTACTGGATCTGTAGTGATGAAAGAGAGAGAGAGAGACAGAGACAGAGAGAGAGATAGAGAGACAGAGACAGAGATAGAGATAGAGACAAAGACAGAAACAGACAGAAAGAGAGACAGACACAGAGAGACAGAAACAATGAGACAGTGAAACAGAGACAGAGAGAGACTAAGAATATAAAGATAAAAGAAAAGAAGTCCTTAGGTGAATTGAAGAATCATCTTGACAAAGGAAAGACCAGGCTTTAATTTATTTTTTCCTGATACCTCTAGATTTTTCAACTAACATTTTACCTAGTCTGAAAAAGATAAATCATGATGCTACTCAAGTTGGTTCAACTTTGCAATATTAGTGGTACTTAGCCAAACACTGAGTTACACAGAAAATGTCTCTATTATTCTCAAAGTAGAGAACTCAAAGAATGTCTGGCAAATACCTTCTTTTCCATCCTCATTCTTTCCAATGCATTGGCATACTCTCTAAATTCACCAAATTGCAGCAAATCAGACTGTAATCACATCTGTGTTCATTTCCAGTTATGAATTTTACCCACTAAGCAATCCATCAGACCCAATTCCCCTGCAGACGTATCTCTAATTTATTGGCTACAGTGTCTTGAAACAGAGATGCTTAGGACCAAAGGAATCAAAATTTTCAGCAATATCTTCTCAGAATACATGGAGCTAAGGATGATTGTTCTTGTGGAATGTCTGCTAATTTCCTTCTCCTTCGATTGTCCTTAATTATTTTTGCCACATCTCAGCATCTTTTACTCCAGTCAAGTCAATGGGAATTATAGAATTCAGACCTGGAAGGGAATTTGGAGATCACTTAGTCCAATCCCAAAAGGAAATGAGAGCCAAGACAAGTTAATTGATTTACCCAAGATCACACACCTAGGATGTGGTGAATCCAGTATTATAATCCAGATCTCCTGACTCCAAATCCAATTTTCTTTCTTCCATACTGGAGGCAAATACAATCACATAATGACATCAACACCAAGAATCTGGGGTATCATCAGTATAACCTAGCAGAGATCTTTGCAACTCATCTGTAACTTAGCAGCTAAGTCTTAAAAGCATTGCCTGAAGCTCAAGGAGTTTATGTGATCTGCCTATATTCACACAGCTAGGAAGTATCAGAGGGAGGTCTCTGAGATGCAGCATGTTAAAGTGAAAATTAAACCAGCTCTGGACTTATGTTCCAATCCTGCCTCTAGCATTTCTTTCTTCCCTTGAACGCATGGAAAAATCACTTCACCTCTGTCTGCTTTAGTTTCATTTTCTGTAAAATTATGGGGTTAGACCAGATGACTTATAATATCCCTTCAAGCTCTAAGACCACAGCCCCAAGATTTTCCTGACTTCTAGTTCAGAACTCTCTCAACTATGCACTGATGTCCAGAAGAGTATAAAAATAATTTTCAACAAGGAGACTCATTGTCATCTTTTGATCCTTGCATTAATTGGAATTAAATTTATCATCATCAGTCATCATATTAAAACCCAATTGTAGAAGTAGAGATGTTAGAGCCAGAAGGCAATGTAAAGATTGTTGAGAAGAAAAGTTCCTAATCTAGGGTCTGTGGAACCTAAAGGGGTTCATGGAGAGATTTTAGGGAGTCAGTGAATGCAGATGCCACAGTGAGTAGAACATCTAAGGTCAAGAAGATCTGAGTTCGAATAGAGCCTCAGTACTGTTATTAGGTCTATATCCCTAAAAGATCAAAGAAAAAGGAAAAGGAAAGACTCAGATGTACCAAAAAAATTTTGTAGCAGCTCTTTTTGTGGTGGCAAAGAATTAGAAATTAAAGGGATGCCCGTCAATTGAGAAATGGCTGACAAAGCTGTGGTATATGATTGTGATAGAATGCAATTGTTCTGTAAGAAATGATGAAGCAGATAGTTTCAAAGATTCATGAGAAGATATATATGAACTGATGCAAAGTGAAGTAAGCGCAACTAGGAGAACATTGTACACAGTAAAAAAAAAACGTAGTGAAGGATTTCAAGTTCATTCTGTATGACATCTCTTTAAAGTAAGTGGGATATTTACTTTAGGAGAAGAGAAGACTCGGAATACATGCTAATTATTTTCAAAAGTAACTAGAATGGGGCAGCTAGATGACACAAGGGATAGAGCAGCAGCCCTAGAGTCAGGAAGACTCAAGTACAAATCTGGCTCAAACACTTACCAGCTGTGTGACCCTGGGCAAGTCACTTAACCTCAATTGCCTCAAAAAAAGTAGTGTAAGATAAATTATACTTGTTTAGCTTGGCCCAAGAGGAAAGAACACTGTAAAGAGTTAAATTTAGAATGATATAAAGAACCATTAAAAAATTCAATTGGACTTGCATTCAGGAAGATATACATCCAGATCTTGCTGTAGGCACTTACTAGTGATATGACCTTGGACAAGTCACTTAAAGAATTTGAGCTTCAGTTTCATGTATAAATATAGAGAAAATAATAGTACCTATGTCCTACGGTTCCTGCGAAGGTCAAATGAAACAACATGTCTAATTTAATAATCAGACTTGTCCAAAAGTAGAATTCCCTTCTCCCAAAGCGAGTGGGTTCCCTTTCACTTGGGGTCTTCTGACACAAGATGAATGGCCACTTATTGGGTATATTGTAGGCGGAAATGCTATTTAGGCATGAATTGGACTAATTATCCTCTTGGATCCCTTCCATCTCTGAGATTTTGTGATTTTTGTGAACTTCTCAAAAGCTATTCAGTATTTCTGTAAAGTGAAAGAATAGTTGCCATATAAACATGTTAGGTTTAGGGATTAGCAGGCAGGGAAAAATGCCCCCTTTGTCTTTCTTGCACTTATATCCATTGTAAGTACATATTGATCTAGGAGAATACCCCCTCCCTTATATTCTTCTCTTCCTTGAAGAATTTTATCTGGTTTGATGAAACATTACTGATCACTTTTTCCCCCTCTTCTACTTAATCAATATCTAATTTCCCATGCATTGTCATGGGTTTATGCCATTCCCAGAAGGCTTGCTGAACTATCCCCATGCTCATCTTCCAGGGAAAGCATTTGGCTCAAGGAATTTCCACATAAAACCAGCTTATCAGTTTCCTGACAGATCACTATCAGGGGCCTGTGGTTTCACAGTTAGAGGCTGGCAGTGGGGTCAGGTGAGTCTAAAGTGGGGATCCTTAGAAATCTAGGAGATCGAGGTATTGTGGGAGCACTAGAACAGGGAGGAGACTCCAGACCATTAGCTGTCCAAAGCAACAAAATAATGCCCAGGAAGTCTTGGTCTTTTAATTAATCAGCAGATATTAACTGTGTCTATTGTATGGCAAGTATTATGCTAGGTACCGAGGACACAAAGAGGGAATTGAAAAAAACCCTTTCTCTCAAGGTAATAATAATAATAATAATAATAATAGCTGTATTTATATAACACTTTAAGGTTTACAAAGCACTTTGCATGTTATTTCATTTGATCTTCACGACAGGCCTTGGTGATAGATTCTTATATTTCCTTATATCTTTCACTTGTCACAGGCTGAAATTATTCCAGTGACTTGCCCAAGGTCATATAACTAGGAAGACCTTAAAGCAAGATCTGAATTTGTATCTTCCTGTCTTCAAGTCCAACAGTCTATGCCAGCAAATTATCTATAGGGCTAAACAACATGTACACATAACAGCATACGCAAAATATGTTTTAATCGTCAGAGCCCTCAGTGTGTTTAAAGAAGGAAATATGGCTTCCCCACAGGCTCTTCTATGTTAGTAATTTAGCCAGGACTGCCTGATGGGTGTGGGAGTCAGGGGACATGGGTTCAAATCCTCCATCTAGTATATATTTCCTGTGTAGTCTGAAACACCAAAATGCTTGACCCTATGGGGAAGTCACATTTTTCCTCCTAAATCAGTAGGCTCTTTCTGCCAATTGCAACATGTTTTGCCTATGAGGATATTTTATATGTATTTATATGCATATGTATTGTCTTTCCCCTTTCTTCCCTCAGATTGAAGCTCCTTAGACAAGTCATTTCATCTCCCTTGGCTTCAGTTTACTGAGCTATATAATGAGGGGGTTGGATTAGATGATGTCTGCCCTCTCTTCCACCTCTATTTCTTGGATCCTATGGGTCTGTGTATGAAGTCTGAATCCACATTCCCTTCCCTGCTAGACATGACCATATTCCCCAATCTTTGACTTCCCATTTCCCCATGCTCTGATTCCTTCCTCTGTCCCTACTGCTCTGTAATTTCTGCTTGTCCCTGCTCTATCTGGCCATCTGGTTTTGTTTGCTTATTTGCTTATTTGTTTGTTTGTTTGGTTTTTCTTTTCCCTGCTTTGCCTCTTTTTAGGTCTCAGAAAACTGTCCTCTCTTCCAGTTCCCATGAAAGAGCCATCAGCCAACAGCCTCCCAGGCACACTCCTCCTCTGGAATGAACACATGCCCTAATTTTCAGACGGGGTGGTCCCCATGCTCTGCATTTGCTCCTGGGCAGATCCCCATGGTGTCTCACTGCTCACTTCACTAAACTGGACCTGCTGGAGAAATGTGCTGCCCGCTGCTGCCACCATCAACTAGAAGAGGGGAGGGTTTAGCGCTCTTTCTGAATGGTTCTAGGTATACTTTAAACACTCCCCCTATTTATGCCATTATCTGTGCCTAATTTTCCATTCTATCCCCTAACATTCCAATTTCCCCCTTCACTGCTTTCCTCTTTTTAAGACTGCTGACAAACTTCCTTCACCCTGTGGAGTCCCATGATTCCTCTACAGGCTCAGCTGCCTCCAATCTCTTTTCAGCAGTTCCTGAGTCTTGTCCCCAATCACCTTAATACCCCTGACGGTGGGGCACAGAGACTCAGCATGGAGTTGATGGAAACCAGACTTTAAGGTCTCTCTGAATCCTAGACTGGCATCCTTCTCATCTTCAGGTTTCCTGCTCAAGAAACCAGGGAACTAGATTTTTGTTTGTTTATTTCTTTGTTTTTAAACCAGACTTGTGGATTCATTGGTATAGGAAAGATTCAGTAAGGGAACTCTTTCTACCAAGGCAGATAGATGGCTTAGAGTCTTAGAGTTTGCTGGTGCATTGAACAGTTAAATGATTTACCTAGGGTCTCACAGTTAGCATGTATCAAAGGAAGTTCTTGAAGCCAAGTATTTTTTGTGGGGAGAAGGAGGCAATTGGGATTAAGTGACTTGTCCAGGATCACACAGCTAGTCAGTGTCTGAGGCCTGATTTGAACTGAAGTCCTCCTGATTCCAGGGCCGCTGTTCTACTATACACTATGTAGCTGCCCTAGAAGCTAAGTCATTTTGAGATATACATATATATATATATATATATATATATATATACACAATATATTTGAGATATATATAACTATAACTATATAACTATATATCAATATCTATCTATATCTATATCTATCTCTCTATACACACACACATATATATATATATATATATATACATCTTATGCTCACCCCTCTGCTCCCAGGGGTTCACCATATTGATGCCAGAATTAGACTTTAGCCCCGACCATCACTCTCAATACTCAAGTGATCTACTAGCTTCAGCCTCTAGAAGATGTGTACTACCTCACCCCACCAGGTTTTCCTGATTTTTAAGACTAGCTTTCTATGCACAGCCTGGTCCTCATTTGGCATCAGAGACCAAATGTAGGCCTGGAAGGGACATTAGACATCATCTAGTTCAATCACTTATTTGAGAGATAGAAAGACTAAAGACCAGAGAGAATAAGAGATTCACTCAGCATCACAGAAACAACAAATAGAGGAGGTGGGATTTGAACCATATTATCAAAGGCATAGAGTTGAAGTCTTTATTGCAATCTCCTCTCTTTATTGTTGTTGTTCAGTCATTTTTTCGTTTGTGTCTGACTCTTCATGACCCCATTTGGTGTTGTCTTTGAAAGGGTATTGGGATGGTTTGTCATTTCTTCTCCAGTTCATTTTACAGATGAGGAAACTGAGGCAAACAGGGTGAAATGGCTTACCCAGGGTCATTAAGCTAGTAAGTGTCTGAGGCCAGATTTGAACTCATGAAGAAGAGTCTTCCTATCTCCAGACCTGGCACTCTATGCACTATGGCTCCACCTAGCTGCCTCTCTCTTTATAGAGGAGGAAAATAATGTACAGATAGCTAAAAGACTTACTTACTTTATGGTTATGTACATAATGTCAGAGCTGGGGTTCAAACTTTGGTCTTTTGATTTTAAGTCCAGTATTCTTTTCACACCACCAAGCTGAGTCTGATGAGACAAGTAGATGATACTCTCTCTAAAAAATAAATCCTGAAACCTTCTAATGATGGACATTAACTGAGTAGCAAGGCTTGCTAATTGGGGATCATTTTTTTTCTATGATAACCCACTCATTTTCTAAAATGTCTCCATGGAGTAGTCCCATAACTTGTCCATTAGTGTGCCTAACTAGACAAGTCAACATGCTTAAAAATCTCTTTTCTGTCATTGCTGCTCTATCTGTACACTAATGAGACCGAGGGGAAAGCCTACCCACTAATCCCCAGGGTCCTAGAACTGCTATCCTTCTGCAGAATTGGTTCTAAAGAGTTTGTCTTTTTTTCAATTCTGTTTACAGGAAAAAAAAATCCCCAGGTTGACAAGTTCCCTACTTCTCTTAATTTTTTTAAAGGACTGTTACCTGTAAAAATTTCAACTGAGATGACTCTCTGAGCATTTGTGCCTAATTAATTACCAGGTAGAGCTCATCCCATTCCCCAAATAAAAGTTAAAACCCCATTTCACTGGGTTCCATATTTTTCTGCTCACTATCACTGTCTGAAGGGTTTCAGGGGAGATCAACATTTGCATATCAGGCCTAGCCAGGGTTGCCATGGCAACAGGGAAACTCAGAAAATGGGTTCCCTTTTGCTGAACTGCTTTCTGATTTTCCTGATTTCACTGCAGAGATTAGGGAGAAGACTCTTTAATGCAGAACTTTATGTTGGCTAACTCTCGGCCACACTCTGCAAATGGGTAGGATGATGTTACAGTTTGACTTGTAGAAATGACTAGCCTATCTTGGCTCCAGAGAAGAGTTGAAGAAATGCTTCTCTCTCTCTCTTCTTTGCACAGGTAGTGGTCTGTGGGATTGTAACATTGCGTATATCATCATATTCAATTTCTTTTTTTCTGAAGAACTTTTTCTCTTTCTCACCTGTCCTCTCTTTCCTCTTTTTCATTCCTTTTCTGCCCCTAACTTGTTCAGCCTCTTTGTGTCTGACTCTATGTCTCTCTGTGTGTCTGTTGTATCTGTGTCTCGGTCTGTCACTTTGTCTCTGTATCTCTCTGTGTCTATCTCTATTCCTCTATTTGTTGCATCCTCAGTCTCTGTCTCTCTCTGTCTCTGTCTCTGTCTTTGTCTCTCTGTCTCTTTATTATTTTTTTTTTACAAAGAAAGACTTGTTAAGTAGTGACGAGAGGACTGTATTCAGAAGTGAAAATAACGAAAAGAAAATATATCAGCAAAATTTTATAGACTTATATTAAAGTTACAAACAGCCACACTACATCAGATGGTGAAGACATACTATTTGGTAACACTGTTTCTCTGATAAATATGGAAAGAGGATTAGATCTTTGTTCCAGGTTGCAAGTTCACTTCCATATTCTGCTTGCTTCCTGTATGACCTTGGGCAAGTCACATAACTTCTTTGGGATTCAATTTCCCTCCTTTAAGTGTAAAATTATGGAATAATGGATGGCTTTGAAGGCCATTTTAGCTCTAAACACCAACTCTAATGATAATGATTTATATAGTACTTTAAGGTTTGCAAAGCACTTTATATATGTTAACTCATATGAATTTAAGGCAGTATTAAAAACTGAACACAATATACCACCTTTAACACTAAGTTCTGGGGATAAAAAATGCACACATATGAATACATGGGGGAGAGAGAGAGAGAGAGAGAGAGAGAGAGAGAGAGAGAGAGAGAGAG
>NW_020954710.1:13333328-13342186 GCF_900497805.2 Vombatus ursinus
AGAGAGAGAGAGAGAGAGAGAGAGAGAGAGAGAGAGAGAGAGAGAGACAGAGACAAACAGAGAAACAGACAGACACACAGACAGAGACCGACAGAGACAGAGTCAGAGAGAGAATTAGAGATTTAGATCAGGAAAGGACTTCAGCAATTATCTAGTCTAACTACTAGGGTGGTATAGTGAATTACCTTAGGTAATATGAATAGTAAACCTCAGAGGCAGAATTTGAATCCTGGTCTTCTGACTCTACTACATTGCCTCGGTATACCGCAGATGATAAGATGAGGTGGGAGAATGAACAACCAACATAATCAGAAAAAGTTTCATAAAGAAAGTAACACATGATCTGAACCTCAAAGAAAACTTGGTATGCTAAGAAGTAGAGGGTGAGAAAGGAAGGCATTCCAGGCAGGGGGCACAATCTGTGTAAAGGTTTGAGATGGGCTATTGTTGATTCTAGATTGTTAAGTAACTGTTTTAAACTTTAAAAAAATCTCAAAGGGTGGTTTGACAGGACCCTCAAATGATCTCATTATCCCTCAGGATGGCATGAAATTCCCAAAATAAATTCCGTGCAAATTCAGATTAGTCAGGACAATGCACCCAGAAGTGGAGAGTGAGAGGCCTAGAAATAATGGCATATAAGGAATAGTTGAAGGAATTGTGGCTGTTAAGCCTGCAGAGGGGAAGGTATAGGAAGGAACATTTTAGCTGTCTCCAAGCAAGTCCCAAATGGGGTCAGGACGAGTCAGACATGACTGAAACGACTGAACAACAACAATGAAAGTATTCAGAGAGCTATCACGTAGGAGGCAGAACTAACTGACCTTGCTTGATTTCAGAAGGAACAGAGGGCAGTTAAGCTTGAGGTCCTCCTCAACAGTAACAAAACCAACAACAACCGGGCTATATGAGGCGCTGGATTCCTCCTCCCTGCAGGTCTTCAAGCAAAGGCTGAATAATCCCTGAATAAAGATGTTTTAAGTGGATACTTGTTCAGGTATAGGTGGGACTCAGTATTTCTGGAGATCCCTTTTAAGAGCTCACAATCTAACAGGGGAGACAAAATGTAAATATCTATGTATAAATGAGTTATTGACAGGAAAAATGAGGATGATCACCAAGGGAAAGCCCTAGCAATAATAATAATAATAATAATAATAATAATAATAATAATGATAAACTAATGCCAGGAATTTTACACATATTATCTATTTGCATCATCACAATAATCCTGGGAGGTTGGTACTATTTTTCTCCCCATTTTACACATGAAACTGAAGCAAAGGGGGTTAAATGACTTGCCTTGGGTCACACAGCTAGAAAGTGTATGAGGCTGGATTTGAACTCAGTTTTTCCTGACGCCAGGCCACTCTGCCAGCTGCTCAAAAGTTTATATAATGATATATAATTATAAATACATATATATAATGATATATACCCATATATGATATATTATGTATACATATCTATACATATATACCTACACACATATACATATAGATATTTAACAATCTTTGACCCTTACTATGACCCTGTGTGGTGCAACAGCTGTGGGCAAGCTCCAGAGCACTGGTCTTGGAGTCAAGAAGTTCTGAGATCAAATCCAGCCTCAGACACTTATTAGCTGTGTGACCCTGGGCAAATCACTTAACCCTGTTTCCTTCAGTTTCCTCATCTGTGAAATGAGCTGGAGAGGAAAATGGCAAATCACTCCAGTATCTTTACCAAGAAAACCTCATGAGCAAAAGTCCATGGGGTCATGTAGAATCAGGCAGGACTGAAGACTCAACAACAGTCCTTCAAGTTAGATACTATTACTATCTCCATTTACATATGAAAAAAATTGAGGTTATAAAAATTAAGTGAATTGTCCAGGGCCATACAAGTACTAAGTGTCTGAGGAAGGGCTTAAGTTCAGTTCTTCCTGAATCCAAGTCCCTTATACTACCTACATGTCTTTTCTGGCTGTAAATCTATGATCCTATGATCCCATGTTTGCTACTAGGCTCAGTTCTACCCTCCCTGCTTGAGCCAAGCAATGTATTCTACAAAGCTGTCCAGCGAGGACAAGCCTTCTCCCAAGCCCCAGGCTTTGATTTTCTGAGAACATACCTTGGTGTCAAGTCTAGTTTTATCAGAACCTATGTCCCTGTCTCTAGAATTGTAATGCTAGGCCTAGTTCTTTGTCGGTGTTTATAAACATGAATTAATAAGGGGCAAAGACCTTCCTAATTGCCGTCAATCTCTATGAAACTCCACAATGAATAAGGTTTTCTTCTACATTCTGTTACATCTCAATAGACTTGTTAAGGCCTTATGTTTCCCTGTAATATATACAGCATGGAAGAATTTTGTTTTTAAAAAAAATACACTGTTGGCCCTGTGAATTATAATCCCCTCATTCCATTGTACAGTAAGCTGAACAGGGATAGAGAAAGCAGGTGAGGTGTCTCCCTGGATGCCTAAGCACTGAATGGCATATCATCCTGAATGATAATGCCTCCTTGATTAATGATTACCAAATTGACTTCAAAGAAGAGCAACAAACAGGTCTTAATCAGCATCCTCTCTGATTTGGGAGGTTTGCTAACCTGCTATTCCTGGGCCCAGCCTTGACTGTGCATTCTGCTCTCTTTCCTTTTTTTGCACCAGACTCCTTGGGGAGATCTTTGGTCACATAATGTTTTATGTTGCTAGTTTAATGAGCTGGGGATTGATGCTGCTGTCGGATCATTTTGCCACTTGGCTCTCACCAAAGTCATTTCTTTAGAAAACAAACAAACAAAAGCCTTGGGTTTTTTAAAAGCTACTAATGCCAAGTGCATGCTGGAAGCATGACTGGCATGCTCTGGGGTTCAACAGTATTTATTTTTAAAACAGAAAAAAATTATCAGAAATCATATAGATATATAGATATATAGGCAGAGATAGCTCAGGGAAAATGTGAGTCCAGCCAGGCTTCCTCATACAGGCATTTGTGTCCTACCTAGTGTTGCTAATTAGTTCTATAAAATCATGATGTTAGGAAAAATAATATTTTCAGGGGCAGCTAGTTTCATAGACCTTAGAGGGATTATATAAATAACACTGCAATTTTAGATTGGGTTTTGGTTATGAAGATTGGTGTTACTAAATATCACTAATTGTGGTAGCTAATAGAAGATATGTCTGTACTTTGGTGGTATGATGTAAGTCTATTCTTGCAAGTTTACTTACCGAAGAAGAAACTGAGGTCCAAAAGGAAAGTGATTTTTATGCCTCTTGATTGTTATGTTCCCTCTCTTTGTGTGTGTTTAATTGTTTCCAGTCCTATCTGACTCTTTGTACCCTTTTTGGAGTTTTCTTGGTAAAGATACTGGGGTGGTTTGCCATTTCCTTTTGTAGCTCATTTGACAGATGAGGAAACTGAGGCAAACAGGGTAAGGTGACTTGCTCAGGGTCACACAGCTAGTAAGTGTCTGAAGCCAGATCTGAACTCAGGTCTTCTGGACTCCAAGTCTGGTGCTCTTATCCACTGTAGTATCTTGCTGCCTTCTTTCCTTTACCCCTCCATCAAGGTTTCTTATTCTTCTCCATGTTCATTAACCTTGCCTTTGCACTGTCCATTTTCAGTTTTTGGAATTCTCTTCCTCCTAACCTACTCCTCATGAGATTCATCTTTTCCTTCAAAGTGCAGTACAAGACTTCCAGGTCATGTTACCAGCAAGACAGAAGAATTGACATTTTCTTCAATCCTCATAACTTCTCAGAACTCTCCAAAGAAGAAATCATGTGCAAAAGATAAAGCAATTTCAGCTGCCTCTATTTTCTAGGATATCAAAAACTAAAATGAGTCAACAACTGAATCTCTTAACGAAACAGAAGGCTAATAATCCCTTTGTCCGAAGATACTCCCTCAGAACTCTCCATTCTGATGCCCACCAAGCTCAGGCAATAGATTTGCTGAAGCCAACCCACAGTCTTATGTTAGGATTGAACTTAACCTTCCTTCGTTCCCATTACTGTTCAAATCCAAAAGGTAAAGACTTGCTCTGATTGCAACAGCAACATGGCAACTCTCTGCCATGTTTTCTGTCAACAGAGATCATCCAAAGAACTGAGGAACTTAGGGAACTAGGATAGAACCACAGCCTATATGTCTGTGTGGCAATCCACTAAACTAAAGGGAAAAAGTCCAGCACCCATCTAGGACCAACTGTGTCCTTCTAGAAATCACTTGGGGGAGAGAATGAGGCTAGTGAAACATTTATTTCCTAACATGGGAAGAGACTGAGAAGGCTTTGAGGTCTACCACCCATCAAAGTGCAAAGAGTCATAAAATGAGGAGTAGGGGAACATAACGGGGGGGGGCATAAATAAAGACTGGCATTACCAAAGATGTCAGGAGCAGGACGGTGCAAAACTTTTAACATAACCAGATAAAACAATAGAGAACCTATTAATAACAGAAGGGAATGTGACCTCCAGATAAGTAGAAGAGTCCAGATGTCTATGAATAACTATTGTAAGACAAAGGAAGACTAATCAATAACTCAGGACACAGGATGCCATGAATTCCCTAGAGAACATGAAACCACACTAGGATGTTTTTGAATTACTTAAAAGAAACATAACAACTGTGAAAGGGTATTTTATGGCCTGCCAGCAGAAATAATTGGCATAATTAAAAAACTTGAATCCACAGTAGCAAGTCTCACCAAAAAGAAAAAAAAAAGAGTACAACTGATTTAGATTATAAATACATGAAAGTGAAGGACAATCTAGAAAAAGAGAAAGAAAATGCATTAACATTAAAAGAAATCATGATCTTTATATAAGAAAACATTTATCTTGAAGGTGGAATGAGTATAAACAGCTGAAGTATAATGGTCTCCCAGAAGAATACCAATCAAAAATCCTGAATACCATAATTTAAGAAGCAATGCGAAGAACCTACCTAGAACTTCTGAAAAGAAAACAAAGTATGCATGAGAAAAATTCACAAATGTCCTCCAAAATGCCGCTCAAGCATTTCCTTCTGCATGGAGCTGTTCCCAGTCTCTCCCCCTCATCCCAACCTTCTACTGCTAGGGGCCTCTTTCTCAAACTACCTTGTAGTTAGCTACTTTTTATCTATTTGCATTTACTTTCTTCCTATTTATTCTATAGTAACTGTGGCAAAGAGCTAAAAAAACCTCACTAGACAAGATTTGTTCTATCTCTGATAAGTACTGACTGAGTAAACCTTTCAATACTTCAAGCATCTCTCCAAGGCTAAAAGTTGCAGAGAAAGTATCCATCTGAGCTGGTCAGAATTTCCTTAGTTGAGAATTTCCTATATCAATGAAATCATAGGTATGGTCTTTATGCTTGTCATTATATTATATTATGCTATGTTATGCTATGCTGTGTTATACTATGCTATGCTATGCTAAGGTTAGGTTAGGTTAGGTTATATCATATTACATTATATTTATTGTATTATACTATATTGCATCATATCATATATATCATATAATAGCATATCACATCATATTATATTATATCATATCCTATCATATCCTATTATATTATATCATATTGTATTTCATCGTATTGTATTATACTATATTGTGCTGTATTGTATTATATTATATCATATGATATATTGTATTGTATTATATTATATTACATCATATTATATTATACTAGATTGTATTATATATGATACGATATGATATCATAGGATATCATATTATATTGTGTCTCCTCCTGTAGACTGTAAGCTCATAATAATGATAACTATGATAACTAAAATTTAAGTAGCACTTTAAGGTTTGCAAAATATTTTACACATATTATCTCATTTTATTTATACAGCCTACCTAGAAAATAGGTGCTATTATTATCCTTATTTTACAAATGAGGAAATTGAGGTAGATAGTTATGTGACTTTCACAGTTACACAGCTAGGAAGGAGGTCAGTACTCTAAACAACACCATACCTAGATGCCTTGTAAGTAGTGATTGTGTCATTCCTTTGCATTTGTATCTTCAGGACCTAGCACAGTGTCTGACACATAATAAGTATTTGTATTATTATTTATGATTGATATTTTAACTATAGAGGAAGGTTTTTAACTTGAGGGTTCCCAGGCATCCAAGAGGTCTATGAAATTGGTTGAGAAAATATCTGTAATCTTCATTTCAACTTGATTAGTTTCCTTTGTAATCTTCTATATTTTATTTCATGAATTTAAAATTGTGATTCTGGGAAGCCATCCATAGGCTTCACCAGACTGACTGTCCAAGTGGTCCAAGGATTAAGAAGCCCTGTTTCTTAAAGAGTAGCATGTAAAGAAAGAAAAGTAAGAGAACTCCAGGGTCTGGCTGGTCTTCACTGTAGAGTTCTATTTATACATTGTGTAAATGGTCTTCAGGCATCTTTCTGGTCTTATACCTCTCTTTCCTGTCCCAACTTGAACATAGGCAATTCAAAGACAAACTTTGATTTTTCCAGGATAAAACAACTACTGCCTTCTAGATTTAAATGTAAAATAAATAAACAAATAAATGAATAAACAATCAGTCAGTCAGATAGACAGAGATGGATAGATAGATAGATAGATAGATAGATAGATAGATAGATAGATACACAAATAGCACTAGAATAGCTTGGCAAATACCAGATGGATTTTGAAGACATTGATGTCTAAATGGTCTTCCAAATTAATAGACTGTCACTTTGTTGATGCTAGTTCACATCCTAATGGTTTGCTTATGTCACTGAGGGCTGCTGTTTTCCTTAAAAGCAATGATTGCTTACCAGGCAAAGTGACTGGCTTGTGTTGGTATTTATCACTTCATTCACCAGCATTTTCTGAAAGACTTTATTTGAAACTATTGGGCCAAATGTTCAGCACACTTCTTGACTGAGAGCAATCTGCAAACCTGAGGGACTCAACTCCTTTGCTGGTTGTTGGAGCATGTTGGTGGGAAGACATGGAACCACAGCTTGTGTTTAAATCATCAGAAGACCCAGCTCAGTTAACGATAAATCAGTACCTTTACTGAAAACCTAAACACATGGAAAGAGGACTCTTATTGTACAAAAATACAATATCCCTAATATGAGCTAGAACAAATTTAGGGATTTATTAGAAAATGCACATGAAACATTCAGATTAGGAATAATTCATAAGTCAAAATCTGAGAAAGAAACAAAGAAGATCCAATTTAAAATTGCTGATTGGTTAAAATAAGCACAGAGGGTCTTAATGAAATTGAAAGTCCTTAAAAGATTATCTGAATTTGGGCAGAGCATACCTGGTCATTCCCAGAACGAAACATGGTATCTGCAATTGAGCAGATTTCTAAATATGAATATGAACCACATTTAGATATATAAATAGAGTGATAGAAAGATAGATAAGAAGATATACATATTGATACATATAGATCTACATATAAGTATCTACATATACCTATAGGTATATTGCATAGGTATATGTATGTGTTCATATATGTAAATGCATTATATATGCAATATATACAGTCATGTAGTATAATTAGTCATTTATAAATATCTAGGCTATAATAATAATTAATAATAACAGGCACTATTTGTAAGTATAGTGCTTTAAGGTTTGAATAACACTTTAGAAATATATTACCTCATTTTATCCTCACTACAGCCCTGGGACTTAGTGTAATTTTATTTCCATTTTACAGATGGGAAGCCAGAAGCACATAGAAATTAAATGACTTTCTGATGCTGGATTTGAACTCAGTTCTTTCTAACTCCATGGTCCACCACTCTATCCACTCTGCCCAAAGGGCTTCCCAACATAATCTCAATCTATTCTCTTTCTCTCCACTCACATTGTTGTTGTTGTTCATTCTTCATTCTGGAAGAGGACCAATGACATCACAATGGTGATGTCTTGACTTGCATGTGAATTAGATTTAAGTGAGGCAGAGGTGTGCAAAGTTGTCAGCCTCATTCTCACCACTAGAATCACTGAAGTGGAAAAACAAAAGGCAAGATGACTGGCAATGGCCTGGGATGCAGGGGATGACCTTGACCTTTCTAAAATAAGATCTTTCCCAAGCCTCCCATTACCTACATCATACTTAAGACTTCCATGCCCTCTCACCTAGGTTATTGGAAAAACCAATTAATTAGTCTCTGTTTCCCACTTCTACCCTCTCTAATTCACTCATGTCAGAGTTGCTAAAATAATTTTCCTAAGGCATAGATCACTCCTCTGCTCAAGAATAATTAGTGACTCCCTATAACCCCTAGTGTAAAATGCAAATTTCATGCAGATTTACATTTCAGTTGATGAATTCGTTATGGCTCTTAAGGATTATTGCTTTCCTTTCTAAATGCTCATAAATTTCCCTTTAATAATATATCTCAAAATTTTAGCAAAAAAATCAAAATTAAGCTCACTGTCCTACAGCTCGAAAATTGAGTTCCCTTTCCTTCTTTGGAAATTTATACTAAATTTGCCCATCTCCCAATTTTGCTGAATTTCTCATATTCTTATTTTTTAAACATCAGCAGCAGCATATTGATAATCATGTCTACCACAGGTTATTTCAATACCCTCATATCTGGTTCATCTAGACCTAGAGACTCCTTCAGGATACTCAGATACTCCCCTTTCCTCTTTCCTTTGATTCATGTCCTTTCTTTCTTCATCAGGACATTATTTTTTTGACAGAGAAAACAAGTTGGGTGGTTTTGCCGTTTCTCTCATCCATTAGCATTTTGCTCTCCCAATGAGTTTGTCTCCCTTCTTTGATTTTGCCTTTTCTTTTCTTTTCTTTTCTTTTCTTTTCTTTTCTTTTCTTTTCTTTTCTTTTCTTTTCTTTTCTTTTCTTTTCTTTTCTTT
>NW_020954710.1:13342196-13343722 GCF_900497805.2 Vombatus ursinus
TTTCTTTCTTTCTTTCTTTCTTTCTTTCTTTCTTTCTTTCTTTCTTTCTTTCTTTCTTTCTTTCTTTCTTTCTTTCTTTCTTTCTTATTTGGTGAGGCAATTGGGGTTAAGTGACTTGCCCAGGGTCACACAGCTAGTGAGTGTTATGTGTCTGAGGCTGGATTTGAACTCAGGTTCTCCTGACTCCAGGGCCAGTGCTGTATCCACTGCACCACCCAGCTGCCCCCCCCTTTTCTTTTATTTTAGCTAAAAGAGAACTGTAACAATAACAAACAACGTACAACAACAACAATTTTTTTGGGGGGGTTGTTGTCCTCCTTGTCCTTCATCACCCTCCTAGGATCATTCTAGGACTTTGTGCTCCAGACACTGATCTCATTGGTCTGCATTTTACCTTTTATCCTCCATTTCTTGCCCTTGCTAACATCTCCTCTATATATCTTGATCCAACCTTAGTTGATCAGTCAATGACCTCCACATCAATATCAGTATGTTTAGATGATATCCCCTTCCCCATCTGGAGATCCCCATGTTTTCAGTATAAACTCCTTAAGGACCTTGGCAGTTTCCTTTTTGATCTCCATGTCCCCAGTGCCTATGATAGCCCCCTGAACATGGTAGGTGCCTAGCTAAACAGAACAACAAGGACAGAAGCTCTGATTCCTTTCTCCAATTAGCTTCTCTCAGTGAAATTACATGGCTAAGCTACTGAAATGAAGCCACCCACAAACTTGCAGAAACAAACTAAGAAAAGTCCCCTGGCCTTTTCTCTCATGGCCATCTCAATCTTTCATTGTATCAAAGTCACTCTTCTTCAGTTCTTTACTTATTTAGGTGATATTTCATTTTTGGATTATAATTTCTGATAGATTTTCTATATATCCATGCTTTTATTGCTATTGGGGCATTTAATTCCCTTGTAGCTCCGCCTTCTTGGAACTGTTGTGACCATTATAGTATTACCATGGCAAGAAGCCCAGCAGTTAGATAAAATATCAAGCTTCTTATTGATTAGAATCATATAATTATATAGAGCATCACACCCATACTGTATCAATACATTATCTCCTTTGCAATGGACCATGTAAATATTTTATATTTACAAAAGTTGATAATCTGACTCTACCCTATCTTTTAGGCTAACATCACATTACTACCTTTCGTACATTCTACATTCAACCCAAATGGTTCTGCTTACTATTTTGCCAAATTTTGAATTATTCTGTCTCTTACATCCACATCCACACAGACTGTCCCTCATGCCAAGAAAGCACTCAGTCATCATTTGTACCACTTAGAATAGCTACCTTCATTCAGAGCTCAGTTTGTGTTACCACTTCCAAGTGGAAACTTTCCTGTACTAGCAATGATTAGTACTCCTGCTCTCTTCAAATCATCATGTGTTAAGCTGCTTACATGATGTAGTCTGGTTCTCTACTGTCAATCCAATAGAATGTGAGTTTCTTGAGGACAGGGATATTTCTTTCTTTCTTTCTTTCTTTCTTTCTTTCTTTCTTTCTTTCTTT
>NW_020954710.1:13343732-13385739 GCF_900497805.2 Vombatus ursinus
TTTCTTTCTTTCTTTCTTTCTTTCTTTCTTTCTTTCTTTCTTTCTTTCTTTTTCTTTCTTTCTTTCTCTTTCTTTCTTTTTCTTTCTTTCTTTTTTGCCTTTCTTTTTTTCTTTCTTTCCTTCTTGCTTTCTTTCTTTCTTTTTTCTTTCTTTCATCCCAGCAACTAGCAAAATGTATTTTTTAACATAATAGAGACTTAATAAATGCCTCTTGACTTGGATTATTTGAGCACCCAGGGACTAACAGAAGCCAGGATCAAGAAGGCTCTCAAGACTATGTTGCATGCAGATTAATTTAAGGAACTAGAGATATTTAACTTGAAGAAAAGAAAATGTGAAAGAATAATAACTGTCTTTAGTTTTTTGAAGGACTGTGGGAAGGAAAAGTAATTAGACTTATTCTGCTTGGCTCCAGACATTTGAACTAAGAACAGTATTCCTAAATTGTAGAGAGTCAGATTTCAGTTTTAATGTAAAGGGGGGAGATGTCCAACAATTCTAATCATGTTAAAGTGTAATGGGCTACCTCAGGAGACAGTAGGTTCCTTCAACTCAAGGCAGGATGATATCTTATGACTTTTGTTATATAAGGGATTCTTTCTGAAGAAACAGATGGGCCGAATCAATTTTCCTCTCTAATAAGCTGTTTTTGTGATTACAAGTATAGCATCATTAGCTTATTCAAGGGTGAAAGAGTTCTGGTCTGAAGATAATCCTAGAGTTAACCTCTAATATAGAATTATCAGTATCTCCAGTGTATCCCATTCCAAATCAAAAGTTCCAGCTGATTGTCCAAAGAATCTTCCAACTCTTTGGGAAAAGTAGTTTCTCTTCCTAATCTCTGATATTCAGGACTAGTGGCCCTGTCTTCCTGCCATTGGGCAGTCTTCCCTCTATACCTGAAATGCAATCACTCCTCACCTCCACCCCTTAGAATCCCTAGCCTTCTTCAAAGCAGGTGCCAGCTTCTACAAAAGTATTTCCAATACAGATCCCAATTAGAGCTCCCTTCTTCCAAAAACTATTGTCATTACATATCTATGCCTACATTGCATAATGCCAGTAGAATATAAAGTCTTAGGGTATGTGGGGAGGGGTAGAGACTGTGACTTCTTTTGGCATTTTGTTTTGTCATGCATCCTCAATGTCTAGTACCTTGCACATAGTAGACACTTAATAAAAATGTATTAAATTGCATTGTTTTGCATTTTATTGAATTGAGTTGAATTACATGGAAAGGAATGAGATAGATAACATGTATTGGAATGGAAGGGAATGGAATTCAAAATCATTTTATGAAGTGATTTCACCAGAAAGATCTGGTCCATAAGAGATTAATGAGGTTGCTGCTACTGAATTTAAAGTTTCTCTAGTAAAATAGTGTTTACACCTTGTTAATGCACTGACTGCTTAAGATCCTGGTTATGTGAATAATCAAACATACCTCTCAGAGAATGTTTTGTTTTGGACAAATGTGAAAAGACAGCAGAGTGCTTGGAGTCAGAGAATCTTTATTGAAACCCTGCCTCAGTTCAGTTTTCTCACTTGTGGAGCAAAAGGATAAGAAGAGCTAATCTCTAAGGTGTCTTATAATTGCTGTTCTTCAGTTGTTTTCAATCATATCTGCCTCTTCATGACCACATTTGAGGTTTTCTTGACAAATATACTGGATTGGTTTGCTATTTCCTTCTCCAGCTCATTTTACAGGTGAGGAAACTGAGGCAAACAGGGTGAAGTGATTTGTCCAGTGCCACACAACTAGTAAATGTCTGAGACTGGATTTGAACTTAGGAAGATGAGTCATCCTGACTCCAGGTCCAGTTTTCTATCCCTGGCACTATCTATAACTGTGAATCCTCTGTTTTAGCCAGGGATGGTGGCAGATTTCCACCTATTGCTGGGAAAGCTAAGAATTACAGATCATTTGAGTTCAATCTGCAAAGAGGCTAAAGTCTATTGAATATTCATGCTGTCTGGAATCAGTAGAGAGAACTCTGGGGCAAAGAAACTGAAGGGATATGGCCTGAGGTTCCTTCAATTTTATGATAGTTACTGCTCTTCAGGCTGCAATCCTCACTCTTCTGGACTTTCTCTGCAAAGTCCAGGATTTCTTCTGAACTTTCTCATACAATATTGTATGGTATGTTCAAAGAGGACTAGCACCTCTGGTATGAGGGCTTTCCAAGCCCTTTTCACAACTGTTCATCTACCTTTGGTGTCCACCTGGCTTTCAACTCTCACCTGTGTCTCTAAGAAGCTGTACCACATACAGCAGTCAACAGTCTTATAAACTGTCTCACCAGAGGGGCCAAACCAGTTTTAGGGTAGCCAATGGTCCTCAAACTTATTGGTGAATCAGGGGATGTCTGCCCCAAGCATGTGAGGATTTTCCCAGTGGAACAGATTGAGGAGAACAGTTTGCTCTAACAACCATGAAGATGACTAAAGTAGAAGCCATGCAGCACGTAGAGCTTGGTCAGACATTGAAGAAACCAAGGTCAAACACTATATCCTGGGACCATCGCTGGTTGTATTTACTTTTGTCTTGCCACTGGACTTTGATGACTTTGGAAGAGAGAGTGAGACTGACTACTGAGTGCAACTCTGCCTCACTTAAATCCAATTCATACCTGAGTTAAGACGTCACCCCATGATGTTATTGGTCCACTTTGAAAACAAAGGACAACAAATAGGAAAACAATATTTGAAAACAAATAGGACAACAAAAGGAAAACAATAATAATGTCCCAGAAACCTCTTTGCCCTAGAAGCTCACTCTACCCTGACTTTACACAATGGAAGTGTTAGCCAATCCTTCAAACTCTCCTTCTGATTGGCTAGTTCCTCCCATAATTTCTATTTTAAGCAGGAGAGTAGCAATGTCTTCATTCCTTTCTGGGCTACACCACCAGCTCTCCTGGACTTTCAATGTCCTCGGGTATCTTCAACCCCTCCACTTCTTTTTTTCATCTTCCTTTTAAGTATGTTCTGCCTCCATGACAATGAATGTCAGGGGCCATCCTTCTTTGTGATTGTGTTTATATTTTCAGGGCTTAGCATAGTGTCTAGAATATAGTAAGCACTTAAATGCTTGGTGACTTGACTTGAGGCTGACTAAGGAGGAGAGAATCAGTTTAGGTCAGAAACAGAGCAGGTCAAAATTTCTATGCTGTTCTATGATCAAACAGAAAAGGAGAGAGACTAAGTCTCAAAAAAATAATTAAATAACATATATTTGTGTGTATATATATCTATCTATATCTATATCTATAGATATGTGTGTATAGATACATATATGTGAATGCACACATATATGCATATATAATAAATTATTTTTATTAGTTTATACTGATTACATATGTTTATAAATTAATATATGCATATAAAGAAGAAAAATAATTAATCAATTGACTAATTAAAACCCCTCCATTCAATTATCATAATCTGGCAAAGAAAAAAAAGCCAACACTAACCCTACCAATGATAAAAACCAATGTAACTAGTTGTTTATGAAGAAAAATAAGAATACTAACCATAGCTGCTATTGATATGTATAGTGCTTTAAGGTTCGCAAAATACTTAACAAATATTATCTCATTTTATCCTTATGATAACCCTGGGAGGTAAGTACAATTGTATCCCCATTTTACAGATGAAGAACCAGAGATAGAAAGAGATTGAATAACTTGCCCCAGGGTCAAACTGCTAACGAGTTTCTGGTATTGGATTTGAACTCAGTCCTTCCTAATTCAAAGTCCAATACTCTATTTCCTATACCACCAAGAGGGCTTTATAATATACCTCATTTTATCCTCTTTCTCTCCACTCACATTTCCCATATCCTACTTAAGGAATTCATTCCCTCTCACCTAGCCTGTCTACACTGTCCAATTATCTATCTCACAGTTGCTAAATAATTTTCCTTAATTATATATCTATAGGTCACTCTTCTGCTCAAGAACATTTAGTGACTCCCTATTGTCCCTAGGGTAAAATACAGATATCTCGGGTTCACATTTAAACTCGCTCACAATTTGTTTTCTAGTCTTTCTTTCAAGGTTTATAACACAGTGCTTCCCTACAACATATTGCCAGACTACCCCACTTAGAATTCCTCAAATTCAACATTTTGCTCCCTCCTTTGCCCTCATAAAGGCAATCTCAGGAGCCAAGATAGCAGAGAGAAGCCAGGAAACTGCTTACACTATTCCTAGCTTCCTTTGGAAACAACATGAAATCAAGCCTCTGAATGGATTTTGGAGTGACAGGACCCACAAAAAGATAAAGTGAAACAATTTTCTAGCTTAAGATAATTGAAAAGGACTTCAGGAAAGGTCTGTCTTGAGTAAAAAGGGAGTGCAGCCCAATATAGACAGTGTCTGGGTAATCCAGCAGAAGGCTCTTAGCCACAGCACAGAACAACAACCAAGGCTCCTCATCTTGGCTCAGTGGGCCAATGGCACAGCAAGCCAACTGTAAGGCCTACAGCCACAGCACAGAAGGCAAACTGCCAGGCCCAGAATCCCTGGCACAGCAGATGTGACTAGGCTTGACCACCCCATGTAGTGGGCAAGGCATGAGTCCCAGAGGCCCTGGCACAGAAAGTCAGTGACAAGGTCCCTGTCCCTTAATGCAAGAAGCTCGGGAGAGTACACCCTGTGCTCCAGAAGCAAAACTCAACTTTAAAAGTCATGAAATAGGGTAAAAAATGAACAAAAAAACCCATAAAATATCTCTGGCTATAGAAAGCTAGTATCGCAATAGGGAAGATCAAGCCATAAACTCAAAAGAGGTCAACAATGTCAAGAGGTCTACAAGTAAAGCCTCAAAGGGGAATATGAATTGATCTCAAGCCCAGAAAGCCTTCTTGGAAGAGCTCAAAAAGAATTTTAAAAATCAAAGAGAGGTAGGAGCAAAATTGGGAAAAGAAATGAAAGTTATGCAAGGGAAAGTCAAGAACTTGGAAATAGACTGAAAAAAAATAATTCCTTAAAAATACAATTGGTCAAATGGAAAAAAAATCCACTGAAGAAAACATCTCCTTAAAAAGTAGAGTTGGCCAAATGGAAAAGGAGGTACAGAAGCTCACTGAAGAAAATAATTCCTTAAAAATTAGAATTGGAAACCAATGACTCTACAAGACATCAAGAATCAGCCAAACAAAATCAAAAAATGAAAAAATAGAAGAAAATGTAAAATACATCATTGGTAAAACAACCGAACTGGAAAACAGAACCAAGAGAGACAATTTAAGAATTATTAAACTATCTGAAAGTCACAATAAAAAATAGCCTAGACAGTATTTTTCAAGAAATTGTCAAGGAAAAACTGGTCTGATACCCTAGAACCAGGAATAAAATAGTAATTGAAAGAATCTACCAATCACTTCCTGAAAGAGATCCTAAAATGAAAACTCCAAGGAATATTATAGCCAAATTCCAGAATTATCAAATCAAGGAGAAAATACTACAAGAAGCCAAAAAGAAACAATCCAAATACCAAGGAACCACAGTGAAGATTACACAGGACCTATCAGCTTCTACATTAAAGGATCAGAAGGCTAGGAATATGATATTCCAAAAGACAAAGGAGCTTGGATTGCAACCAAAAATCAACTATCCAGCAAAATTGAGCATCATTTCAGGGGGAAAAGATAGACACTCAATAGAATAGGGGACTTTCAAATTTTTCTGATGAAAAGACCAGAGCTGAACAGAAAATTTGATCTTCAAATACAAGACTCAAGAGAAGAATAAAAAAGTAAAAATAAAAGAAAATAAAACATGTTATTAAATAAGGTTAAACTGTTCACATCCCTACACAGGAAGATTGTATCTGTAACTCTTGACAACTGTGCCTCCATTAGGACAGTTAGAAGAAATATACATAGACAGAGGTATGGATATAAGTTTACTTTGATGTGATGATATAAAAAAATTAAGAGGTGAAAAAAGGATTGTACTGTGAGAAAAAAGAATGTGGAAGCAGAATAGGGTAAAGTACATCACATGAAGAGGCACAAAAAATCTATTACAATAGAGGGAAAGAAGGTAGGGGGTGAGCATTGTCTGAACTTTACTTTCATCTGAGTTGGCTCAAAGAGGAAATAGCATACACATCAAGTTGGGTATAAAATTTTATCTTACCCTATAGGGAAGTAGGAGGAGAAAGAGGAAAGAAAAGGGAGGGGCACCAATTGAAAAGAGAATAGAATGAGGGAGGCAGTGGTCAGAAACAAAACAATGGTGAGAAAGGACAGGATGAAAGGACAGAGAAAAGTATAAATATGAAAAATAAGATGGAGGGAAATACAGAGTTAGTAATCATAACTATGAATGTGAATTGTATGAACTCTCCTATAAAATGGAAGCAGATAGGAAAGTGGATTAAGAAAAACAGAATCCTACAATGTGTGGTTTACAAGAAACACATTTGAAGCAGAGAGATACAGAATAAAAGTAAAAGGCTGGAGCAGAACATATTATATTTTGCCTGAATTTAAAAAAATGGAGTAGCAAGCCTGATCTCAGTCAAAGTGAAAGCAAAAATAGACCTAATTGAAAGAGATAAGGAGGGAAATTACACCTTCCTAAAAGGTGCCATAGACAATGAAGTAATATCAATACTAAGCATATATGCACCAAGTGGTATAGTATCCAGATTCTAATAGGAGAAGTTAAGTGAGTTATAGAAAGAAGTAGCAAAACTATACCAGTGGGGGACCTCAAACTCCTCCTCTCGGAACTAGATAAATCTAACCACAAAATAATAAAGAAATTAAGGAGGTGAATAGAATTTTAGAAAAGTTAGATATAATAGACCTTTGAAGAAAATTGAATGGGGATAGAAAGGAATATACCTTTTTTCTCAGTGGTACATGGCACCTACACAAAAATTGGCCATGTATTACAGCATAAAACCTCACAACCCAATGCAGAAAGGCAGAAATATTAAGTGCATTCTTTTCAGATCACAATACCATAAAAATATGTGTAATAAAGGGTCATGGAAACAGAGGCTAATATTAATTAGAAACTAATCTAATCCTAAAGAATGAATTGGTCAAACAACAAATCATAGAAATAGTCTATATATATATATATATATATATATATATGTTTTTAGGCAATTGGAGTTAAGTGACTTGCCCAGGGTCACACAGCTAGTAAGTGTGAAGTGTTTGATCCAAGGCCAGATTTGAACTCAGGTCCTTCTGACTTCAGGGCCGGTGCTCTATCCACTGCGCCACCTAACTGCCCCTAAGTAGTCAATAATTTCATCAAAGAGAGCAACAATAATGAGACAATATACCAAAATTTATGGGATGCAGCCCAAATAGTTCTTAGGGAAAATTTTATATCTTTAAATGCTTATGTGAATAAAATAGAGGAAAAAAAAAAAACAGATCGATGAATCAGGCCTACAAATAAAAAGCGAGATAAAGAACAAATCAAAAATCTCCAATTAAATACAAAACTAGAAATCCAGAAAATCAAAACAGACATTAATAAAATTGAAAGAAAGAAAATTACTGAACTAATAAATAAAACTAAGATCTGGTCTTATGAAAAAAACATATAAGTAAAATAAAAATAAGTACAAATATATAAGATGAATAAAAATAAATAAATAAAATACATGTTTTCTGATTAATTTGAGTAAAAAAAAGAAAATCAAATTACTAGTATCAAAAATGAAAAAAGTGAATTCACCACCAATGAAGAGGAAATTAAAACAGTACTTGGGAGCTATTGTGCCCAACTGTATGCCAATAAATCTGACAATCTGAGTGAAATGGATGAAAATGTACAAAAAATATAAATTTCGAAGAATAGCAGAAGAGGAAATAAAATACTTAAATAATGTCATTTTAGAAAAAGAAATTTAACAAGTCCTCATTGAGCTTCCTAAGAAAAATCTCCAGGGCCAGATGGATTTACTAATGAATTCTACCCAACATTTAAAGAAAAATTAATACTAATAATATATAAACTATTTGGAAAAATAGACAAAGAAGGAGTCCTATCAAATTATTTTTTGACACAAATATGATGCTGCTACCTAAACCAGGAAGAACCAAAACAGAGAAAGAAAACTATGGACTTCTTTCTCTATTGAATATTGATGAAAAAATTTAAATAAAATATTAACAAAAAGATTACAGTAATTTAACACCAAGAGAATACACTATGATAAGGAGGGCTTTATACCAGGAATGCAAAGCTGGTTCAATATTAGAAAAAAGTATCAAAGTAATTGATCATATCAATAGCAAAACTGAAAGAAATTATATGATTATCTCAATAGATGCAGAAAAGCTTTTGAAAAATACAGCACCCATTCCTATTAAAAACATGAGAGCATTGTAATAAATGGAGTTTTCCTTTAAATGAAATGAAGTACTTATCTAAAACCATAAGCAAGCATTATTTGGATCAGTTCATAACTGGCCAACCACTCTGGAGAGCAATTTGGAACTATACCCAAAGGTTCAATCAAACTGTGCATACCCTTTGATCCAGCAATGCCATTACTAGATCTGTATCCCAAAGATATCATAAAAAAGGGAAAAGGGCCCACAAACAGAAAAAAATACATATATTTGTAGCAGCTCTTTTTTGTGGTGGTGAAGAATTGAAAATTGAGAGGGGATGCCCATCAATTGGGGGAATGGCTGAACAAGTTGTGCCATATGAATGTATTAGAATACTATTATGCTATAAGAAATGATGAACAGGCAGATTTTAGAAAAAAATCTGGAAATACTTACATGAACTGACGCTGATTGAAGTAAGCAGAACCAGGAGAGTATTGTACATAACAAGAGCAACATTGGGCAATGATCAACTATGATAGACTTAGGTCTTCTCAACAATACAATGATCCAAGACAATTCTAAGAGACTCATGGTGGAAAATGCTGTTCACATCCAGAGAAAGATCTATGGATTCTGAATGCAGATCAAAATATACTATTTTTACTTCTTTGTTTTTCATTTTTTTTTCTTTCCTGTGGTCTTTTTTTCCCCATTTTGTTTTTTTATCACAACATGGCAAATGTGGAAATATATTTAATATGATTGTACATGTTCTTGGCACATAGTAAGTGCTTACTAAATGATCTGTTTATCCACCCATCTATCCATCCATCCATCCCTCCATCTGTCTGTCTGTCTATTTTATGTATCTATTCACTTCTCTGTGAGTCTGTATGTGCAATTAATGGCTGAACCTGCTTATCTGCATTAAACTAGGAATCAGTAACCCCCTTATCAATAGGCCATGATAGTACATGATTGTTTCTTTTCTTAACAAGCCAGAAGCATCTCTGAGCTGTTTCATGCACAATATGGTTTAAATTTTTTTTTGATTATTAGCAAAGATGAGTTGATTACAGCATTCATTTTTTTCTTCCCATGGAGCAAAAACACTTAATCACATTTGTTTCAATCCATTGATTTAAATTGGAGATGGCTGCCCTCCAATAAGTCTCATTTTCAGATAAAAATAATTTTAAAAGTTATTTATCTTAATGTCAATTAACTCTTCTGCTAATTGCTCATAGCTAACTGACTGAACTGATAGGCACTGGAGTTATTGAGTTTTATGGCTTATATTAGATCTGAAAAAATAGTGAGAAAAAAAAGAAAAGTAAAGGAAATGTATGTTCACATTCATTCTACTTAGCAGACTGGGTTAAATAGCATACACGTTCTCTTGTAGATGTATTTTTCGACCACAACTGCTCTCTAAGACCATCTGCTAAGTCCCAGAGAGGATGAAATCTAAATTGATAGAAGAAACACATAACTGCAGAGATGGAACCACAGACCCTAAAAGCTTTCAAGTTATGACACAATCTAGGAAGGAGTAATGGAATAGTTAGAAAACTAGACTCAGAGTGAAGAAGACATGGTCTCAAGTCCTGCCTCTTATCTATAATGGCTGGGTGACACTGGGCAAATCATTTAACATCTAATTGCCCAAAAGGGAGCTCTCTGAGATACTAAGTTGACGCACTGTTGCTGTTCTGTTGGTCGAGGCAACTTCTTCATTGGGAGTTCCTATACCAATAAAATCAAAGGAAATGATGATGATGATGATGATGATGATGATGATGATGACGATAGTATTCATATACCATGACAAGGTTTAGAAAAAAATCTTTACAAATATTATCTCATTTAACATTACGATATCCCTGGGGAGTAAGTGTTATTATTATTCCCATTTTAAATATGAGGAAACTGAAGCACAGGGCGTTTAAGTGACTTTTCCAGAGTCACATAACTAGTAAGTGTCTGAGACTGTATTTGAACTGAAGTGTTCCTTACTCCAAGTCTAGAGTGACTAGCCACTGTGTCACCTAACTGCCTCAGACATGTATAGTCTGGAGGAAAGGAAGTTTCTTAGGATTAAGGATTTTTAGCTATAATGGACCTCAAAGGTCTTTTATTCTACGTGTAGAGTGGATGCTTTTTTATTCTAACCTTTTCATTTTACAAAAATGGAAAGGGAAGAATGGAACAGATAAATAATTTTCCAAAGGTCACATAAGGCATAATTAACACAGCCAGGATATGAAAGCAAATCATCTGATTCTGAATGCAGTGTTTTTTATACCATATTGGCTTGACGACAGAATATTCAATATCTTATAGGCACTTATGAAGATCCTCCCTAGGGGCACTTTGGAAAACACAAAAATGGCTAAGACACTGGTCTCCTGGCCTCAAGTGGCTTCTAGTCTAGTAGATGAGATAAGGCAAATGCAAGTACTTATAAAGTAGAAAATAATATAGGTCACAAGAGAAATATGAGCAAATTGTGATGGAAGTTCAGAGGAGAGAAACATCTCTCCTCCTATTAGGGAGTAACAAAGAAGGGCTTCTTGGGGGAGGCAGAATTTGGATAGGTCTTTGAAGGAAGAGAAGGATTTAAATGGAAGAAGAGGAAGAGATGGGGCATCTCCTGTACTTGAAGGGAATAACATGAGATGCAACTGAGGAAGTGTTGGAGCATAAGAAGTTTATAAAATATTAAATAGCCTAGGTTAGCTAAAGTGGAGTGGTTGCTTTTTCAGCCACTATCAGCTACACACCTATGACCCCATTTACACTTACTGGACCTCATTTTCCTTGTCTGTATAAAAATAAGGGTGGAAACTTGACCCAAAGGAGAGATAAAAATATGTATTTCTAGTAGATATACTGTCAGTTTCCATTGATGAACTGCTCTTTTCCCCTTTATTTTTCATTCTTTCTTAAAAAGGGGTGACTCAATGGGTGGTGGGGTCAGGGGAGAAGAGAGGTATTCATAAATGAAAGTAATGTAAAAATGAAGTCTTGTTATTCAGTCGTTTTTCAGTCATGTGCAAACCTTCATGATCCCATTTGATGTTTTCTTAGCAGAAATATTGGAGTGGTGTGCCATTTCCTTCTCCATCTCACTTTACAAATGAGAAAATTGAGGCAAACAAGGTTAAGTGACTTGCCCAGGGTCACACAGCTAATACGTGTCTGAGGCCAGATTTGACCTCAGAAAAATGAGCTTCCTGACTCCAGGTCTGGCACTCTATCCACTGTGCTACCTAACTACCCGCTAAAAACCACTACCCATATTTTTAAATAATTATGAAAAAATATTTAAAATAGGAAAGAATTGAATTTTATGATCTCTGAAAGCAAGCTCCTTAGAGTCAGGTACTGCTTACATTGTGCTTTTGTATCCTCAGAACCTTGCATGGTGTTTGTCATGTATAAAGTACACAATAAATATATTGAATTGAGGGCACCTGGGTGGCACAGTGGATAGAATTCTGAGCCTGGAGTCAGGAAGACTCATTTCCCTGAGTTCAAATCTGGCTTTACACACCTACTAGCTGCGTGACTCTAGGCAAGTCACTTAACCCTGCTTGCCTCAGTTTCCTCATATGTAAAATGAGCTGAAGAAAGAAATGGCAAATAATTCCAGTATCTTTGCCAAGAAAATGCCAAATGGGGTCACCAAGAATTGGACTGAACAATAATAAATGGAATTGAATTAAATATAGATTACATAGATATAGAGTACATGACAGCTAAATGGTGTAGCAGCTAGAATGACAGGTTTAGAGGCAGGAAAACTTGAATTCAAATTTGCTCTCAGACGCTTCTTGGCTGTGTGATCTTGAGCAAGTGACTTAACCTCTGTTTGCCTCATTTTCTTCAACTGTAAATGTATAAAATAGAACTTGCCTCCCAGAGTTGTGATGATATCATGAGATACTATTTATAAAGCACTGAGCATAGTATCTGGCACATAGTAGGTACTATACAAATGCTAGTTTTCTTCATCATCATCATAATCACTATCCTCACCATCATCATCAGTGGCAGCAACAGCATCAGCATCATCAGCATCATCATCATTATAATCATAGTGGAGGGACATGGGAAAGATATTTAAGGCTTCTACTTGGACTAATTAATAATATGTGCATAAAATTTCTTCTCATTGATTATTCTCAAATTGGGCAATTTCCTATTCTCCAAAGTTCTCTTCTAACTGATTAGCCCCATCTTTTCTTCAGTAGCTTCTCAATGCCATTTAATATTTCCATTATAGGCAGCTAAGAGGCTCTGGGCATGGAGTCAGAAAGATGAGTTCAAGTCTTGCCCTAGACATATACTGTGTGGCCATGAGCAAGTCATTTAACCATTCAGCTTCAGATTTCTCATCTGTAAAATGATGAGGTTGGAATTGATGGCCTCAGAATCCTTCCTCTTTTAAGATATCATCATCCCTTATGATCACAGATCTGGAATATGTCCATGTTCCTCTCTTTTTTTTTTGTATAATGTTGAACTCTACCATCTTATTGACAGAGTCTAGAACTTTGTCTTCCTACTTTGATTTTCTCATAGTGGACCAAAGCTGTGTCCCTAAATACAACAGAGAGTGGATGATAGTGTTAAATTAGCAGAGTGCTCCCTTTTGAAAGAATGATCCTCAAGAGGCCATTTCAGAGGGCAATAATGAAGATAGCATTTGTAGCTGCAATGGTCTGCTAACCCAAATGATTGCAGTAGGGCTGGTGAGCATGACATAAAGTGCAAGGTTGCAAATTGTCCCCTGCCATTACAGTTTACATCTTGCCAGTATTTGCAAATTAAAAGCAATCCCCTGACCTACTCAGACTAAGATGTGCAGTCAGCGCCATGTGTCTTGGAAACCTCCCAAGCTTCATGAGTTCCCATAAAAATGTCTGATTTAGTCTAGAAGACCCCCTGAGATGAGAAAATTTAGTTGGCCACCCCTTACTCTCTTTTCCCATTGTCCAGTCCGATCTGGATGATGAAGCATGCTATTTAGGAAGGACATTGATTAGCTGGAGAGTGATTATAGGAGAACAGTCATGAGGGTGAAGGAACATATGAAGACTGGTTGAAGGCACTGAGAATACTTAGCATGAAGAAGAACAGAATGCTTAAATGAAACAAACTCCTGTTTTCAAGTATTTAAATGACTGAGAGTTGTTTATTTTCTCCTTAAAGTACAAAAATAGTGGGAGCTGTAAAATGTAATGAGGGAAATTAAGACTTGATGTAAGAGGGAGAAAAAAAAGGTGATGATGATGATGACAATAAGGACAAAACCAAAAATAGTTCCCTTAAAATTAGAGTCATTGCCAAGTAGTATGAGATATCTTAGGATAGAATAGATTCCCCTAAACTGTTGATCTTCAAGTGAAGACTGGATACTCACTAGGTATATAAGTTAAAGATGGGATTCTTGTTCAAGAGGCAGCAGCATGATGCCAAGTAATGTGTGGGGGGACATGGAATCATTAGATCTGAGTCTGAATCCTGACTTTATCACTTATGTTCCTGAATAAGAAAATTTATGTCTCTGAATTTCATCTGGAAATTGACAGGTTTAGACCAGAGGATCTTGGAAGTCCCTTCTGGTTCTAGAGCTATTTATACTATGGTCCTGTGGGGGTATGGCTTGAGGTAGTCCTCTGAGGCTCCTTCTAGCTCTGAAATTCTTTGAATCTGTAAGCCTAAACACAAGATGCATTTGGTGATTTTGTTGGTGGATTGCTGATTGTTGGTTTTGCCTCACTGGAGCTTTCCTATTGTCAGACATCTTCAGTTTGTAATTTCATTCATAAGAGCATCCTCCACCTCAGTGCAGATCATAACCTCTCTATATCTTAAGCAATAGGTTCCAAAATGAGAACCATGACAACTTCAAAAAGACTGTGACTTGATCATAAGGCTTGTGATGCACCAGTTGGAGAGGGGAAAGATAGGTTATATTTAGCCCTCCACAGGAGAGTCCATCAAGAAACTTGTCTCCAACACAACTATATCTACCCTTCACCCATTATAGACTGATACTTTTCCATTTTATTCCGTTCCCCTGTTGTGCAAACTTCTGATCTTCTATCTTTCTTAACCAAGTAGCCTTCCCCAGGGGCAGTTATAATCTAACCACAAGTTGGGCATTCTTCCCCCAAACAAAATTGCAGCCAATGGGAAACCCCTATCAAATATTACACCCTGAAGTGGTAGTGAGGTGGGAGGGGGGGAGAAACTGGTAAGAATATGATTTTATTTTTGAAGTCTTGAAACCACTGCCTTAGAATATGGTCTTCAAGGGTGGCTATGGATGAAAAATTCATCACTGAGAAGACAAGTTGCTGGTGAGTTGAATGAACATACCTCTTCTTTGGACAATAATCTGAGTTTGTGTTCCATTAGCAATGTCTTTGAAAAGCCGAGGTCATCTCCACTCCATGATGATGTCAAGAATGAGGGCTTTAGGTGGAGCCAAGATGGCAGAGTGAAATCAGTGACTTGCTTGAGCTCTCCCCCAAACCCCTCCAAATACCTGTAAAAAAATGACTCTAAACAAATTCTAAAGCAGCAGAACCCACAAAAAGAAAGAGTAAAACAAATTTCCAGTCCAAGACAACCTGGGTGGTTGATCAGAAAGGTATATCACACCAGGCAGGGAGAGGAGCACAGTTCAGCATGGATGCACGGGCCACATCGAACCTGGAGCAGGCCTCATAGGACTAAATCACAGACAACTGTGGCAGTTTCCAGACTTCTCAATGCTCGAACATCAAAGACAACTTAAAAGGTCAGTGGGAAAAGTCTATTTCTGCAGTGAGAGAGAGAGGAAAGGTCCCAGGCCCAGTTCCTGAGTGTGACCCTTAGGCGGTGGTTGTTTCCTAAGCTTCTGACCCACAGACTGTGGGGGAATGGAGTGGCTGATCAGAGAAAGATTGCAGGGATCTCTTTGCTAGTGCAGGATTCTCTTGCTTTGCCCATGCTGGGATCTGGGTCACAGTTCTGGGTGGCAGTCCTGGGGCAAAGAGGAGTGCTGGCATGGTGGAGCATGTAGTGGTGGTAGAGAGGAAATCTTCCTCATAGTTTCAAGACAGAAAACAGTGCTTGTGGTCACTCATAGACCAGAGCACAGGCCAGGAAAGGAGTAAACACCTTGCCTCTTATCATACCATCTTGGAAGAACTGAAAATTTACAGGTCTCTAGAAGTATCTCTGGAAACAGCTGTACCAACCCCTGAAGCTTGGAACAGTACATTCTCCACATTGGAAGCAGACCTCTACCTTAACAAAGAGTTTACAACAAGTAATTGGCTGGGATCATGAGCAAACCTTGAAAAAAAAGTTAGACCATAGAAACTTTTTTTTGGTAACAAAGAAGATCAAAACATATAACAAGAAGAAGACAACAAAGTCAAAGTTCCTACATCCAAAGCCTCCAAGAAAAATATGAATCAGTCCCAGTCCTTGAAAGAACTCAAAAAGGATTTTGAGAAGCAAGTAAGAGAAGTAGAGGAAAAACTGGGAAGAGAAATGAGAGTGATGCAAGAAAATCATGAAAAACAAGTCAACAGCTTCCTAAAGGAGACCCAAAAAAAATACTGAAGAAAATAACACCTTAAAAAGTAGCCTAACCCAAATGGCAAAAGAGGTCCAAAAAGCCAATGAGGAGAAGATTGCCTTCAAAAGCAAAATTGGCCAAATAGAAAAGGAAGTCCAAAAGCTTACTGAAGAAAATACTTCCTTAAAAATTGGAATAGAGCAATTGGAAGCTAGTGACTTTATGAGAAATCAAGACATTGTAAAACAAATCCAAAAGAATGAAAAATTAGAGAGCAATGTGAAATATCTCATTGGAAAAACAACTGACCTGGAAATAGATCCAGGAGAGAGAATTTAAAAATTATTGGAGTATCTGAAAGCCATGAAAGCCTAGACATCATCTTTCAAGAAATTACCAAGGAAAACTGACCTGATATTTTAGAATCAGAGGACAAAATAGAAATGGAAAGAATCCACTGATCACCTCCTGAAAGAAATCCCCAAAGGAAAACTCCTAGGAACATTGTAACCAAATTCCAGAGTTCCCAGTTCAAGGAGAAAATATTGCAAGCAGCCAGAAAGAAACAATTCAAGTAGTGTGGAAACACAATCAGGATAACACAAAGTTTAGCAGCTTTTACATTAAGGGACCGCAGGGCATGGAATATAATATTCCAGAGGGCAAAGGAGATAGGATTACAACCAAGCATCACCTACCCAGCGAAACTGAGTATAATCTTTCAGAGGAAAACATGGTCATTCAGTGAAATAGAGGACTTCTCATTCTTGATGAAAAGACCAGAGCTGAATAGAAAATTTGACTTTCAAATACAAGACTCAAGTGGAACATAAAGAGGTAAAAAGGAAAGAGACTTATTAAGGTTGAACTGTTTACATTCCTTCATGGAAAAATGATATTTGTAACTCATGAGACCTTTGTCAGTATTAGGGTAGTTGGAGGGAAAAAATTATATGTATGTATAGATAGATAGATATAGATACAGATATATAAATATAGATATACAGATAGATAGACAGCACAGGGTGAGTTGAAAATGAAGGGGTGATATCTGGAGAATAAAATTAAGTGGTGAGAGTGGATTATACTGGGAGAAGGAGAAAGGGAGAGGTAGAATGGGGTAAATTATCTCACAAAAAAAGAAAAGGCTCTTTACAGTGGAGGGGAAACAGGGGAAGGTGAGGGGGAATGAGTGAATCTTATTCTCATCAGATTTTGCTTAAGGAGGGAATAACATACACACTCAATTGGGTATGGGAACCTATCTTACCTTACAAGAAAATGGGGGGGGGGGATAAGGGGACAAGAGTGCAGGGAGATGATAGAGGGGAAGGCAGATTGGGATAGGGGGTAATCAGAAGCAAACACTTCTGAGGAGGGACAGGGTCAAAAGAAAGAATAGAATAAATGGGGGAGGGCAGAATAGGATTAAGGGAAATAGAGTTAGTTTTTCATAACATGACTACTATGGAAGTGTTTTGCATAACTGCCCATTTATAACCTGTACTGAGTAGCTCGCCTTTTCAATGAGGGTGGGTGGGGAGGGAGGAAGGGAGAAAACTTTGAACCCAAAGTTTTAAAAACACATGTTTAAAAACGTTTTCACATGCAACTGGGAAATAAGAAATATAAGAAATGGGATATAGAAATCTATCCTGCTCTACAGGAAAATAGAAGGGGAAGGGGTTATGAAAAGGGAGAGGGGGAGAGACAGAAGGGAGAGCAGACTAGGGGAAGGGGTATTCAGAATGCATGCCATCTTGGGGTGGGGGAGGGGCGAGATGGGGTGAAAATTTGGAACTCAAAATCTTGTAGAAGTGAATGTTGAAAACCAAAAATAAATAAATTTAAAAAAAAAAGAATTAGGGCTTTATTGAGCTTCAGCTCCTTAAAGCATTTCACAAGTTTTTGGAGGTCTCCTTGAGGCCATCAGACATAGCACATACATGGCTTGCACACTAGCCCCACTTGGGACTACAAACTGAACTTCATGAAATAGAATACTTTGAAAAGACTAATGAGCCCCATGTTGACATCTGAAGATAATTTTACTTCCTTTTTTTGATGGTGCTATGGATAGAGAGCTCCCAATTTAAAAGAGGGAGGGAAGCAAAGTAGGGATGGGATTGATGTCATCTTTTATTTTTTCCTTCCTTCATTAAAAGTGACACCTCTCATTTATTTTGAAGAGAATGGGAACTGTCTTGATGTTTTCTGTCCTGACACCTCAAGATTTTTCTCTTCCTAAGAACTTGAAAAATATGTAAATGCCTGACATGAAGCAGATCGCACTTCTTTAAAAAATGAGTTTGTTCTGATGAAGACTTTTTTTTAAAAAGTAGCTGATTTTCTTTTGCTCAAAGACCTTTGTTAGTTTTCCCTTTAAATGAGCCTCCGCTAGAGTGAAATCTCAACTGAGAGAGCTTGCAGGTAGAAGTGGCTTATTACAACAAATTACCTTTTCCACCAAGCACTTTCTCGATATGAGCTGTTGAATAGCAATCCACCATGTTAACAGAGCCTCCTAACACCTTGCTTTCCAAACAAGAAGGAAAGAAGATACTTTAGAGATTTGAATGACCCCTTATGTATTTCCTTCATGATCCCTTGACGATGCATGTGTGTCCTCTCTTTCTCAAATGAGTTAAGAGTTTTTAAAGCAGAGTTCAGAGGAAGAATACAGGGAAAAGAAAACTCAGCAGAATTAGTGACTAAAATAGGCAGGTACACTGGCCTCTCTTCATAAAACACAGAGGTTGGTTGGAGTTTGCCAGGCATGCATTACCCTCCAGGACTTTGTTTGTGGAGTGTTTTATAATCTGCCTTACTTCTACTCTCGACACTTCCACCAAAAATTTAATACAAATGCAGACTGAAGACAAATGGCATCCAACCACCCTCCCAGTGAATAGACCAAATAGCATTTATTAAGTTCCCATTGTGGGCCATCCACTGTGCTAAATTCCGGGGATACAAAGACAAAGTTACCTGCACTGATTATGTTTATACAGAATCTAAGATTCTGGATAAATGTTTAACCATCCGTTGTTTGCTCCACATAACTCATAGTGTTTCCAAAATCCCCAGACATTTGTCACTTAATAGTTTAGGAATCCCCATGATGAATGATTTAAAAAAATATTTGGGCATAGAAAAATGTTGCTAGTACCTTATCTCCATTGATTATTTCCAATTTATCTCTTATGTGTGTATGCATATACAAATATGTATGTATGTGTGGATATACATATATATATATATATACACATATATATGGATGTGTATTATGTATGTGTCCACATAGACACACTTTGTTTGTACATAGTTGTTTGTATGTTGTATCCTCCATTAGTCTGTGAGTTCCTTAAGAACAGACTATCTTTTGCTTTTCTTTGTATCACCATGCTTTACATAGTTTTTGGCACATGGTAGGTATTTAACAAATTTTTTTTTGATTGTCTGAGTAGAGTCAAGGACTAGAACCCTAAGCGGAATCCCCCCTCCCATCTGCAAATGTTTCAGAGGGTTCTGCCTCGTATCTCTTGGAAATCTTTTCAGTTTCCATTGGTTTAATTACCACTTCTGTTCAGATACTCTCAGCACTATATTCATACCCCCAAATTTCCTCTGAACTTCAGTTCTTAATCACTGATTGTCTATTAGAAAATTCAAACCAGACATCTTAAACTCAACATATCTAAAACTTATTTCCCCCCTGCCTCCGCAGACTCTACCCTGTTCCAAACTCTCTTATTTCTGATGAAGACACCATTTTCTTTCTAGCGTCTCAGGTTAATAATCTCACCATTATCCTGAATACTTCACTCTTCCTCACCTTTCATACCCAACCATTTGCCAAATCTTGCTTCTGTTTCTTCATATCATGTGTTACATCTTGATCCTTCTCCCCAGTCTCATATCTACCACCTTAGTTCAGACCCTCATTACTTCTTGCCTCAATTGTTCCAACAGCTTACTTGTTGATCTCATTATTTCAATTTCCTCACTACTCTAGTCCATCTTACACATTGCTGCTAAAGCAATTTTACATAAGCACAGATCTCACCATGTGATTCCCCTATTCAACAAACTCTGCAAGTGTCTTGTTGTTTCTAGGATACTATATAAACTCTGTTTAGTTTTTAAATCTCTTCACAACCTGGCTCATACATATCGTTTCAGGCTTAAAGGACATTACTCCTCCATCACTCCATATTCCAAACAAATTGGCCTTCTCTCTGTTCCTCACACGTGACACTCTTCTAGCATTTATCTCCATTCCTTTGCAGTGGTTATTATACCCTATTCCTGGAATTTACTCACTCCTTATCTTTACCTCATAGAGTCCTTCTCTTATTTTAAGATGCATTTTAGATACCATATTCATCATGTATCCCTTCTTCATATCCCCTCAACTGGTAGTATCCTTTCTCCCAAACTACTTCGCATATATTTATATTTGTGTGTCTTATATGTTGATATTTTAAATATATATTTTATTATGATATATATTTATCTGTATTTATATTTATGTATCAATCTATACATATTTATATACCTAGACTATCTATCTATCTATCTATCTATCTAGACTCCCCTATTAGAAAGTAAGATCATTACAAGAAGGGATTGTATTCTTTGTACTTTCACCTAGCACATAGTAGACACTTAAAAATATGTATTGGTGAGTCTAAGAGAGACTCAAATGACCATCCTTTTCGTAATAAACATGTTGGCCTTAATAATAAAATGATTAAATTACCCAGAAAAAATATGTATTTGTTGATTGGTTAAAATCTGAGGTTAGTTTTATTCATAGAACAGCTTATTTGAGGAGTTGCCTTACTGAGCAATATGCTTTGACACAAGTTATTTCTAGGCTGTGTGAGTAAGAGGTAGTATTGGGAATTCACTTTTTCTATGTTGCTTTTTCTGAGACAATGCTTTTGTTTTTAGAAGTAGATAAACATCATTGGGAATAAGAAGGGGATGAAAACACCACTACAAAAATCTGACCCAAAACTTCTGACGTACCTGAGGTGGTGGGAGATGAGAAGGCTCAAAGTTAGGGCAAGAGTTTGACTAATTAATATTAACTCACTGAGCAGTACCATTTTGATCTTGATTTAACTCCGACAACATACGGAGCAGAATTGGCTGCATATAATGGATAGAGAGCCAGCCTCAGAGTCAGAAAGAGCAAGGTTCAAGTCTAGACTCTCATATATACTGACCTTGACCATGACCTTGGAGAAGTCATTTAAAGTCTCAGTGCCCCCAGAAGCTAAGACTGAAAGTTCCCAAGAAGGTACAGACCTATATTAGAGGAAATAATTTCCTCATTGTAAGTTTTCTCTGTCAATTAAATCAGTTCTGGGACAATATATGCAATGTTACTTGGTATACTAAATAAGCAAATAATATTATATTGACTTAGGAAATCGTAGCATTTCAGAGTTGAAAGGGATTTTAGAGATCATGGAGTACAACTTGAACCCGAATTACAATCTCCTCTACAAAGGATCCACAAAGTGATCATCCAACCTTTATTTGAAGACCTGAACTGAGAGGAAGCACATGACTTAACCAGGTTGTCTGTTCCACTTCTGGATGGCTCAGATTTTCAGGGCATTTTTTTCTTATATCAAGCCTAAATTTATCTCTTTGCTTTTATATCTGTTTCCTGGAGCCGAGGACAAGTCTAATCTAAGTTATAGCCCTTTAAATACTTTGAAGACAGTCATCATGCTTCCCACCCTATACCCCGTCTTGCCTTCTCTTACCTCCTAATAGGGTTATTACTAGTTTTTAAATGTATTTAGATTCCAATATGATTAATGAAATGCAAATTCATTTAAAATGTGTTCATATGAATTAAGTTATGGTAGATTTTTGTCATCATGTATCAACCAACTGGTCAATAAATATTTATTAAATGCCTACTGTGCATCAGTCAATGTGCAAAGTGCTGGATATTTAAATACAAAGAATGAAGCAATCTCTACTCTCACAGAGCTTAGTTTCTCAACCAGTGGACAGTAAAAATACCAATGAAGGCAGTTAGGTGTTATAGTAGTTAGAACGAGGAACTTGAAATCCAGAAGACCTGAGTTTGAATCCTGCCTCAAACTAAACTTAACTCTGTGACTCTGGGCAAGTCCCTTAACCTCTCTCATTTTCAATTTCTTCATCTGTAAAATGGGGGTGATCACAGCACCTAACTCCCAGGTTTGTTATTTGTCACAAATAAGATAATATATGTAAAATGATTTTCAAACTTTGAAGAGATATATAACATACATATATATGCATGCACACATATACATGCATATGCATGCATATGCATATATGCCCATATATACATATACATGCATACTTATACACATATATTTTACATACATATACTATATTACATATGTGCATTTACAATATATAATATATTAATTTATAACACATAAATGTATATTATACTATATTATTAATTATACCCTACTGCCCTCAGTCTTTCCCTCCCTCTTATTATAATATGACCTACTGAAGTAGGCTAGGAGTGAGGAAGACTTGACATCATACACTATTTCTGATGTCAGTATTAGTTGTTTGACCAACTGTAGAAGAGGAACTTAAGGGTAATTAATGGTCCCTTTAGAAGATTCCCACCTCTATATTTTTCATTCAAAAAACCCAACACTTGAAGTGGTTAAGTGACTTGCCAAGGCTCACATAGCAAGTAAGTTGTAGAACCAAGACTTTAACCAAGGTCTTCTGACTCCAATTCCAATGTCTTTTCCACTGCATTATTCTGATACTGTCATTATGACTCAATTTCCTCATCTATAAAATAAGGATCATAACTCAAACCCCAATGAGTTGCTATGTGGCTCAATAAAGGGTAAGAACTTTGGCTGTGGTGGTAGGAAATGAGGGCAAATGTATTTTGTTATATTGTTATACTCCTCCCCATTATGTTGTTCGGTCATTTTTAGTTATGTCTGCCTCTTCGTGACCTCATTTGGGGTATTCTTGGCAGAGATAAGGGTGGGATTTTCCATTTCCTTCTTTAGCTCATTTTGCAGATGAGGAAACTGAGGCAAACAGGGGTAAGTGACTTGCTCAAGATCACGCAGTTAGAAAGTACCTGAAGCCAGATTTGAACTCAGGATGATGTGTCTTCCTGATTCTAGGCCAAGCATCCACTGTAGTACTTAATTCCATGCACAACATGGGAGATGCTGGCAAAAGACTGTGCTCTATGAGCAAAGCAGAATTTCAGTAACTCAAAAGAAATGTGAGCTGCACAAATTTAAAGACATCTCCCCTCTAAATGTTTTTGTTTTGTTTTGTTTTTTTAGGCAATTGGGGTTAAGTGACTTGCCCAGGGTCACACAGCTAGTAAGTCTCAAGTGTTTGGTCTGAGGCGGGATTTGAACTCAGGTCCTCCTGACTTCAGGGCAGCTGCCTCTTCTAAATGTTCTTATGGACTAATTGTGCCTGACCTGTAGTAGAGTATTTCAAGCTCATATTGGTCTGATCACTCACAGATGGACACACTGTACCTTGACTCTAGCATAGTGATATCATTTTGATCCTCTTTGAGAATGAAGGACAATAATCATGTGGCTTAATTTAGATCATATGTGTAAAAAATTTTGTAAACTTTCATATGATATACAGGTTTAATTATTATTTTATTATCATCCTGTAGAAATCCCTTTTTAACATTAAAAAAGAGATTTTCTTGCTGAAAATGTTGGAGAACCACTAATGGAAGAAGGGCATCTATATTAAGGAGAAAATAGAATCTAGGACCTAGCAGCAAATGCACTCACTGAAATAAACATTTGCCTTCAATTTCCCAGGGTGGGGAAGAACCTGGGATATAAAGAACCCTGAATAGTGAATCAGCTTCCCCAAGAGATATAGACAGACCTAACTGTGGAAATTAGTTAGCAAAATATTTTTAAGAAAGTAAAATAATGGGTGATTGAGGAGAAAAATGTCAGCCTTTCGGAAGAAAATAGACTCATAAGAAATAAATGAAGTGATATAACAAAGTACTCATCACGCCAGATATACTTTATTGCTTTTTTTCCACAATAGCATTAAAAAAACAATGATTAGACACAGTTAATGCTATATATTTAGATGAACAAAATATTTGATGGTGTCTCACAGAATTTTTACTGGCAGAATTAATCCAAATTGGGCAGGGTTGAAACATTGTCATATAGAAGGCGGTTGTCTTCCTGCCTGTAAACATAAGACTATAATAAATGCTAGAGTAAGAGAGGAAAGGAGAAGGATAGGGATAGAAGGGAGGCATTTGTAAAAGTCTCTCTTGTGACTTCATATCTGTATTAAAAATCTGACAACCAATGTCCAGCCCACATATTCCATTAATATCCAAACACTGAACAGAAATCAAAGAAAGTCATCTCCATTAACTTGGTTGAGTGGATACCCTATAGAAAATTTATGAGAGGATATGGAGCAGAGTTATTCATTCCTTTATTCACTCACTTATTCAGTGATCATCTATTAAGCCCCTGCTGAATGCAATGGAGCTGTGCCAGATGATAGAGATAGAAAGACAAAAGCAAAACAACCCCTGCCCTCAGGAAGCTTGCATTCTACTTTGTAGAAGCATCAGATAAATCAATACAAAATTTAGACAATGAATATAAAAAAGTAATTTTACCTAAGGAAGGATCTGAAAACTGCAAGGATAAGGAAAGACCTCACGTAGGAGATAGCATTTTCGTCCAGCACAGAAAGGAATTAAATATTCCCAAGAGGTAAGAGAAAAGAAGGAAGTATGTTCTAAGAATTGGAATCAGCTCATGCAAAGACCCAGAAATGGGAGATAGAATAAGCAGGGATAGAAAGGTTGGGTTCCATGTCGCTAGAGGGAAATTTCACATGAATGAAATAAGAGACCTATTGGAGTCTTAATGATCTGAGTGACTATTAGGCTGCCATGGTAACTATATATCAAAAGAGTGGCTGAAATTACACAGTGCCTTTAGGCTTTCCAAACCTCTTATTTATATTCTCACTTTTAAGACTCACAACAACCCTATGAGGAAGACACTGCAGGTATCCTTACGCCAATTACAGATTAAAAAAAAATTAAGTCCAAAAACGTAACCTTCCCATGGTCACACAGACAATAAGTTGGTTTAAAAGATCTAATTTGAACCCAGGTTTTCCCCTGACTACACATTCAGTTATCTTTCTTCTCTACTATAGTCTCTTTGAATACACATTGGTGATATTAATACAGAAAGAAAAATAAAGCTGGGTTCCAAGTAAAGTCACAAAGGGTCCTGATGTCATCTGATGGATACAGTAGCTAGGGCATGTAAAAATAATAATGATAATAGAGATATTAATACAGAACTTAAGATTCACAAGCGTGATCTCATTTAATGCTAACAAGAGCACAGTGAGGAAGGTGCTATTATCCCAATTTTGTAAAGGAGGGAACAGATTCAGAAAGTTTGAGACCTGCTCAGGATCTCATACCAACAAGTATATGGGTAATGATGAGAACCCAGCTCTGCTCAAATGCACTGCCTCCCTCATGGCATCTAGCTCATGGATGGGCACATAGTAGCTACTTTGGATCTGTCTGGTTAGTGAATGGGATGGAGATGGCTACCAGTCCTTATAGTAATAGCTAAAATCCTAATGCTATGGAATTCACAGTAGGGAATCGCATGTTGTAGATTGAACAACATATAGGGTAGATTTTGGAGGGTTGTAGAATCACGAAAAAAAAGGGTTGGAACACCAGTTTCAGACACCTTGTGAGCCCTAAGTAAGTCACATAATTTCTCTAAGCCTCAGTTTCTTTCTTTTAAAATGGGGATAGTAATATCTGAGAGACCTACCTAACAGGGTAACTACCTCAGTTTCCTCACAGGGCTATTATAAATCTCAAATGAGCTCATCTATATAAAGCACATGGAAAACCTTAAAGTGCTACACAAATATGATCCATTAATATTGCCTGGCACAATTGACCCTCATCTGGGTCATCAAAACAGGAATTAGGTTGAGTTGAATTAACATTAGTTTCATTGCTGTTACTCTCACAGGAAACTCAACCCCCTGACACTGGACATTTCCAGTGACTGTCCCCTGTTCCTGGAATTCTCTCCCTTCTTATTTCTGCCTCCTTGCTTCCTTTAAATCCAAGCTAAAATCATTGATGTGGTTGTTGTTGTTGTTCAGTTGTACGCAACTCTTTGTGACCACATTTTGCTTTTTCTTGGCAAAGATACTGGAGTGTTTTGCTATTTCCTTCTCCAGCTCATTTTACACCTGAGGAAACTGAGACAATCAGGGTTAAGTGACTTGCCCAGGGTCACACAGCTAGTAAATGTCCGAAACCAGATTTGAACTCAGGTCTTCTTTGACTCCAGGTCCAGCACTCTATCCACTGTACCATCTAGCTGTCCTTTGAACTACAGCAGGGGTGTCAAATTAATGAAGAAAGGGATCTCTGCAGAACACAGATGGAACTAGAAAACCACAAATTAACATTATCGACATTGCATTTCATTTATTTTGTTAAACACTTTCCAACATTTTAATCTAGTCGAAGTACTCAGGGATTTTGCCAGCTTCCTAAGGCTTCCTTGTGGATGACTTTGAAACCTCTGGATTATAGTGTTTCCCATTTCATCTTCTTGCCAGCTCAGACAGTTTGTGATTCTATTATTCCTTCATTCCTTAGGGTTAAAGACTGTCCCCCTCTAGGTTTCCTTTTTGGGAAGCTCCGCTGGTTTAATTTCTAATCCCTCAAAGTGAATGAATTTATTTCCAGAGTCAGACTAGAAAGGCAGAGCCTCCAGAAGCCATTAGGTAGTCAGAGACCAGGCCAGACAGAGGGAAGAGAAGGGAGCATGGAGTTTTCAGAAGATATACCCAGGACCACAGTACACATTTTATCTTCTCTCTGGCCTTCAGTTTCCTAAATAGATAAATGAGTATGTTGGTCTTAAAGATCTCTAAAGTCTGTTCTGACCATAGATTCCATAATTCTTAAGACTGGATCCAAACAAGAGAAAAGAACATAGATCTCCCTCCTTTTATGCAAAGGTGGTGGACTAGGGGTATGGAATACTACATATACTGTTAGACTTGGTTGCTATATTGGTTAATTTTGCTTAAAAGTCCCTCCCTTTTATTCTTCATAGCATAGAATGACTCTCTGAGAGGGCGGTAGTTGGAGGGTTATATTTGGAAATGAAGTCGATGTGAAAACAAAACATTAAAGACAAAAAAGAAGAAAAAAGTCTATGATCTTCTGTCTGGTTGCTGATACAGCTCTTTTTATAGGACACAAGGAAAAAAATTCTTTCAATTCATTTCAATTTGATCAGCTTTTATATGACACAGAAAACACCTTTCCAATTCAATTCACTTCAATTTTATCAGTACCATTTCATCTCATCCTGTGTCATCCCATGCTATCCCTACCTTTCTCTTCTAATCCAACAAACATATTTATTCAACAGCTGCTATGTGTCATGCCTAGAGCTCTGGCCAGAAACATTCCTAAAGGTGTTTACATTCAGCGGGATTAGGAGTATGAGAGAGGATGCAACATATACTTAGATTGTTGTTCATCTTTCGTTTTCTACGATGATCAATGCCATCGTGGGTGATGTATTGACTTGTGTGGGAACTGGATTTAAGTGAGGCAGAGCTCCACAAAGTCATCAGCCTCACTATCTTGTTCTTAGTCATTGAAATCCAGTGGCAGGACAAAAATCAGTATGACTGGTGATGGTCCAATGGATGATGCAGGGGATGACCTTGGTGTTTTTGATGCCTGACCAAGCTCTGAGTGCTCCACAGCTCTGATTTCAGCTGCCTTCAGGGTTGTTAGAACAAATTGTTCTCATCCCTTCCATCAGAGAAAGTATTCACATGCTTGGGGTAGACATTCCTCTTAACTCACATAAATAAACAGACGCCAAGTGTCAACAAAATAAAGTAATTCTGTGGAGGGGGGAGGGTAAGAAGGGAAGGATTAATACTGGGGGGAGGGACTGGGAAGACTTTTAACGGTAAGTGGCATCTGAGCTGAATCTTGTTATCTGGCTAACTCACCTTGCCTCAGCCTTGTTTTAATTACCATGTTAAATGATAGAGACAGGAGTTGGACCTCTGATTATTTGGTCTAAGGAGCAACCAATGATGAATTTCATCTATAAGAGCAGGTGGGGGTCGCCTCTGCAATTTATAGTCTTGGTTATTTCGAGCACTGAGAGATTATAATTTATTTGTCTAGAGAAATGAGACCACCCAGCCATTATGGATCAGAAGTTGGACTTGAACCTAGGTCTTGAGGAGTATGGGGCTAGCCCTATATCCCGCAAGCCAGGTTGCTTCTTGTTAAGTGGACATAGGAATAACTGTAGCCTTAACCAGCCAGGGCTGCTATGAGACCAAAGAAGAAAATGCCAATTCTCTCATCAACTTCAAAGTCCTTAATTTTCAAAAATGATGGTGATGATGATGATGATGCACTGGGACTGAGATAAGGAAGACTTACCTTCCTAAGTTCAAATCTGGCCTCAGACTCTTACCAGCTGTGTGAGCCTGGGTAAGTCATTTAACCCTGTTTGCCTCAGTTTCCTCGTCTGAAAATGATCTGGAGAAGGAAATGGCAAACCACTCCAATATCTTTGCCAAGAACACCCCAAAATGGGTCATAAAGAGTTGGACATGCTAAAATGCCCAAACAACAACAAATGTTTTTTAAAACTTTTTTTTTTGCTTTTTTTTTTTTGGGGTGAGGCAATTGGGGTTAAGTGACTTGCCCAGGGTCACATAGCTAGTAAGTGTTATGTGTCTGAGGTCAAATTTGAATTCAGGTCCTCCTGAATCCAGGGCCGGTGCTCTATCCACTGCGCCACCTAGCTGCCCCCAACAACAACATTATTAGTGTTATTGTTATTATTATTATTATTATTATCTTTGTCTGAACCATAGTGACTGTGGGATGCTGAGTAACTCTCAACTTCTCAGTGCCCCAGGCAAATCCCTAAGACCTTGGGATGCAGAACACATGCTTTCGTTGGAAGATGTCATTTCCTCACTTGGAGCTGCCTATGCAAAAGAAATCACAAATCCATAAGGGAAAAAAATTCTATAACCCCATGTCTAACCCCACCTATATCTACTCACATATACAGGTGTATTCATTGATACGTGTATATTCATAAACTCATGTTTTCATATTCCTGAACAGATTCCTAAACATATACAAAAGTATGCACTAGGTACCTGCAAAGCTCGCAAATCACTTTATCACTCTTCCAAATGCTGCTGTACTGACGTTTATACTCCAGTAGGTGTCAGGCAGATATTATTTGCTCCTTCTCTGGTTTATCCTTAAAACAACACGGCCTCTTATTAGTTTGGGTTCCTAAGAGAGTCAGAAATTCAAAGCCAACTAAATGAGGGAAAGGAGAAGGGAGATAGAGAGATGGAGGAGAGAGAGAGAGAGAGAGAGAGAGGTGTTGAAATTTAAGAGCCATTATCTCAGCAGTGATAGGAGAAAGAAAATTAAATTTACTGAAAGGAATAAATACACTTCAGAAAGGTAGATGCAGACCCTGTCAGTAAGTTGAAAAGCTGACTTTTATGTAGCCTGGAATTTTTTAAGCTCTTAGGGGGCAGGGTAGCAGGAAACTTAGAGTGGAAAAAGGATATGCTGAGTGTCTAAAACTCAGTCCAATTCATTTACCTTCCATGGGCAGAGCCACCAGGGACCCCAAGAACAGGCAAGGAAGCTTCTTCCAAGCTGCCTTCTGTATGTATTCTCTGACACCTTCTTAAGGTGTTAAGAGGAGGGAGTTGATACTGGGACGGGGGATAACACACCTGGGGGAAGGGGACAGACATAGAGAGGGAGGGGACGATGGGAGGTTGGGAACTGGTTCCAACCGTGAGTTTATGAACTGCTCTCTAGAATAACATCAAGTGAGGGAGAGGTGTTCATTTGACTTTTTTTTTTCTTTTTGGTAGCGATAGGAAAAAATGTATTATTTGCAATAAATTTGGATAAAAGGAAACAGAGAAAAGTGTTGGTGTCAAAATGGTTATTATTATTTTTTAATGCTTTATTATCCCATATACATAGCTAGTACCTGTGGCTTCCTAGTTCAGTACTTCATTTTTCAAAATGATATGCTGACTGATGCTTAAAATATCACAGACATTCCTCTCTGGCTTAATTATAATCATTAGGCTCAGATAATGGCTAACGATGGGCTTTTTGTTGTTGTTGGGGCTTTTTTTTTCCTCCTGAAAATACAGAGAACATGCCAAGTAGGGCCTGTCTTTACCCTGGCATCATTATGTAAGGCGGTGTATGGGAGGAAGAAGCAGTGTTCCCTAGTGGTCGCAACACAGAACTCTACATTTATTACCTTTTCCTAGCTTTTCTTTCATCACACGGCTCCCACCCAACCCCCTACCCCACCCCTCTCCACCTAATCACTGAATCTCGGATGGTTCTTCCTGTGCTCCACCATTGGCATCCAAAACTCAATCCATTCCAATTGGGAATAATTTCTTTTTTTTTTTCAGGAAAAAAATCTCCATAGAACCACAGATTTAACAATTAAATGGGACTTTGAGGCCATCTAGTTTAACCCTTTCATTTGGCATTAGGCCACTAAAGCTCAGAGAGGTTAAAAGGCTTACCCCAGTACATGAAAGTAAATAAGCAGGAGAGGCAGGATTTGAACTCATATCCCCTGACTGCAAATCCATTGCTTTTTCCAGTAAACTGAACCATCTCCAATCCAATCTAGTAACTATGGTCAATAGTCCATGTCAGAATGAATAAATGAGTGAATAAATGAATGAATGAATGAATGAGTGAATGAATGAATAAATGCATTATTAAGTACTATGTGCCAGGGATTGTGCTAAGTGCTGGGGGTACAAAAGTGAGACAACTCCTGTCTTCAAATCCACCGTATTTTAATGGAGGAGAGAACTTCCATAGGGTCATGGTAGCCAGGGAAGAAAGTTCTAGTTTGAGGAGCTGCAAGGATGACAGTTATTCAGGGAATTGGTTGATCTACTCCTTTTCAGAAACAGCAGTAGCATTGATTTGATTAGTGTCTAAATCAAAATTTGAAAAGTGGTGGGTAGGGGGTAGGAGAGGTCAGGGATTAACTTCTTTGCTTTAATGCTTTTATTGTATTTCTCCAGAATTTTATATTTTATGCATTGCTTGACACACAAGTGCTTGATAGATTTCTCTCTCTCTCTCTCTCTCTCTCTCTCTCTCTCTCTCTGTCTCTGTCTCTGTCTCTGTCTCCCTCTCTCTCCTATCTATCTATTTATCATCTATCTCTCAAAGTATGTAGGAGGTAGAGAACTCTGAGCCTGGAGTCAGGAAGACTTGCGTTCAAATCTGACTTCGGACACTTACTAGATGTGTGATCCCGAGCAAGTCACTTTACCTCCATTAGCCTCAGGTTCTTCAACTGAGGTTAATAAATGGGGATAATAATAGCATTTACCTCCCAGGGTTTTGAGGATGAAATGAGAAAATACCTGTAAAGTACTTAACACAGTGCCTGGCAGAGAATAAGCACTATATAAATGTTGTAGTTGTTTGGTCATTTCACTCTTGTCCAAATCTTCATGACCCTGTTTGGGGTTTTCTTGTAAAGATACTGGAGTGGTTTGCCATTTCCTTCTCCAGCTCATTTTACAGATGAGGAAACTGAGGCAAACAGGGTGAAGTAATTTGGCCAGGGCCACACAGGAAGTGTCTGAGGCTGGATTTGAACTCAGATCTTCTTGGCTCCAAGGCCAGTGTTCTATTCACTGTGCCATCTAGCTGCCTGGATATAAATGTTAGCTCTTATTATTATCCATCATCTGTTATCTATCTATCCAGAGCGACTGGCCTATTTGGCATAAAATTATAAGCACAGATTCTGACAAAAAAGACATATCACAATGCCATTTCATCTTGGCTGTATTACTGGTAAGTATTTGAATTTGTCCAGCATGAAAAATAGAGGGAAAATGATGTAATAAAAATCTGATCTGAATTAAGCCATTTTGACTTAAACAAAGATGTGGCCTGAAGATTCTTGGGATGGCATGTGGGTTGCTTCTAAGTAGTTCACTTGGCTAGACCCCCTGATCTGACTACCTAGACACAGAGAGAAAATTAGGCCAATGAGAATGGTGCATTACCTCTGGGCTAAACCCACGACCCAGTCTCCCAGAGGGCTTCTCACCTTGGGGTGCAGGCACAATTCTGTGTGGATGCAATCCTAACCCAATAGCTAATGAACATCTACTCATGTGCACCTCCACAGTAAGTTTACCTCATCATTAGTGCCTTTGGATAGCATCCTGGCCTTCTAAGACTACTTCAGCTGAACAGATTGAGGGGAAGAGGAGGGGAAAACATATCCCTCCTCCCTTATCATATTATGACAATGAGTAGGCCAAGCTAGACATACAGCCACAAAAGGTCCTAGCTACACAGGGATTGCAGACATGAGCTTTGGGAGATCTCTATTCGCCCCAAGCATCATCCCTGTCTTAGAGAAACAATCTTGGATTGAAAGTGCTGATGTCAATGTTTTATCAGTCCAAGGAACCTACCTTATCCTGCTTCTCTTGGTCATTTTCAGTTAGTCTATTTCTAGTGCCTGCCCTAATATGTCTCACACTCCTGAGTAGTAGAGTAAGGATGGAGACCTGGATTATGGTGATATTTTCTAACCCGATGTTTATGGGTGGTTATAATGGATAAGAAAGGGTAGCTAAGTTGGTGCAGTGAATGGAGTTCTGGACCAGGAGTCAAGAAGACCTGAGTTCAAATCTGGACTCAGATACTTAGTAGCTCTGTGACCCTGGGTAAGTCACTTAACCCTTTTTGCCTCAGTTTCCTCATCTGAAAAAGGAGCTGGAGAAGGAAATGGCAAACCACTCCATGATTTCTGCCAAGAAATCTCCAAATGGGGTCAAAGAGTGAGACACGATGGAAAAGACAGAACAACAACATAGTGAATAGGAAAATAAATTTTTTTCTTTTTAGTGATAATTTCTTTCTTAAATATTTTTAGGTAACTCTTCTTTCCTAAAATCTAGGTGGCAGTTTGAGGAATAGGTTTTATTTTGATTTGAAGGAAAAAAAAAACTTATTATTGGTTGGAACTACACCAAAGCTGAGTAGGTTGCCTGGGGAGATAGGTGGTTCCCTCCAGTGGAGGTATGCAATAGAGAACAGCCACGCCCTTATGCTCTTATGCCTTTATCTGGGAAGTTGAACGTAGGTCACAGGAACATAGGTTTTAAAAATAGAAGGGAGCTTAGTGGTTATCAAGTATAATCCCCTTATTTTATAAATGAGCAAATTGAGACATAGTGAGACTGAGTGATTGACTGAGGTTAAAGCACTTATAAGTGTGGTAAGGAAGGTTTGAATCTAGCTCATCCTGATTCCCAGTCCAATGCCCTTTACACTGCTGAAGAGAGGATTCTTATTCAAGTAACAATGGGCTGGTTCGCCTCTGTGATCCCTCCCACTGATAGATTCTGTGATTCTTTAGGTGAAAAGTATTGGTTAACATGGTGGAAAGGGATCAGAACCTGCATTCTGAACTTGCTACACTAACTCTCCATGCTACTTTGACTTTGGAGACTGAAGAAAAAACAAAGTCAACATCTTTCCCTCCTCCCCCAATACTGTGACTCTTGCCTTCTCTTCCCTGGGGTCTGTTTCCCCATCTGTAAAATGAGGGAGTTGGATTCAATTGCAAAGGTCTTTTATAGCTCTAACGATTTATAACAATCATTAACTTCTTTCTGCCTTTATTTTCTCTTCTTTAAAGTGAGATACTAACACCTGCTCTATCTGGGGTTTCTGGGAATATTCATTGGGAGGAGAGGGCACAAAGGTACATAGGAAAAAAAAACCATGAAACTCAATATTAATTCAGAGAGGCAGCATGGTCGAGTGGATAGAGGGCCTTGGCATCAGGCCTTGGCTTCAATCCTACCTCTGACACATCCTGGCTGTGTGACCTTGGGCAAGTCACCTGATCTATCCTTCCCCAGATGACTCTCCATTCTAAATTGCAGATAAATTTCTGACCTTCTCTGATGGAGGAAGTTTTCAAGCTGGAAGTCTGACATACTGATAGAAATACAGGTATAGAACAAAATAATGCCCACACACATACACACACACTTGAATGAATCAGGACAAAGTGGTGTCACTCTTGTTGTCAACCAAAGCCTCCAGACTGTGGCCTGGAATGAAAAAGCATTATTTTTGGCAGAAGGGCTGCTTTCGCCCAGGAAGGCCTCTGTTTTTTTTTTTTGACTGTCCTTGCCCTAGATCTTTGGTAAAGGAAGGCAGAGCACAGGAGTTGGACATGATGGCCCATTTACACAGTAATGGAGTTTCATTCTAAATTGGTATTGTCCATGTCAAGAAAAGGAAACTATCTACCCCTCCCACCATCACCTCTGACCCCACCCCCACCCCAACTATAGTGCCTACTATATACAAGATGAGACAAAGATTAACGTAATAGATCAAAGACTGGAATTGGAATAAGGAAGACTTGAATTCAAGTCACTCTACCATGGCAGCTTCATGACCTTGGGCAAGTCACTGAACTTCTTTGCACTTCCAGACAACACTGTAAGACTATAATTTGTAGGAGAATTATGAATCAGAAGGAGTTGCCCTGAAAATTGAAATCACATCCCTGAGAGACACCCACCCTCCCCCACAAATGTTCAAGGTTCTGTGTTAGATATCTTGCAGATATCAAACCAGTCAGAAGTAGTTCCTGGCCTCAAGGAGTTGAAGGATAAGGTCACAATATTCATACAGATCAATGAAGGTGATTTAATTTGAGGAGAGACAGAACACTAATAGTTAGGGAAAGAAGGAAATACTTCCAAGAGGAGTTTGCTCTTGAGCTGTTCCTTAAAGAAAGTGAAGCTTTCTTGGAGGCAGAGACAAATGGAGTGAGCATTCCAGTCACGGGCAAAGGCACGAAGGCAGGAAACAACAGAATGTCAGGTTCAGGGAACAACAATTGCTGGAATAGAGAGGTGCTCAAGAAGAAGAGGAATTGTTCCAGCTCACTGTATTGGAGGGGAGGGATGCCTAGGCACAGGCTTCTTCTCCCAGAGTGTAAACACTCAGGCACAATATTCTCTAATGCCTTGCTGACTTGGCCCAGCCCTTTTCCTATGGATCAGTAGGGTTTGCCCATCCTCAACTGCCAGCTGGCTTGCTCAGGCTCCATGTATTCTTGTAAGAGAGGAATTTTTTTCCCATGGAGACATCTGGTTCCCTGGCAAATGGCATAGACAGTTGTATAAACAGTTCCAAGATTCAGCCTGGTCTGTCCCTTGACTCTGCATTGGATCTATCATATGACTTGAGTATCTCCCAGATAGGAGACCCTTATCTATTCAATAAGTATTGCTCCTCTGTGGGTAAATGTTGGCCAGAGTTTCCTCTCATCCATCCTATTCACAAAGGCTACAGTGATATTCCCAAAACATGGCTCTTTTTCAGAGCATCTATTACATTAGTCAGAATCCTTCAGTGTCTATAGAAAAGCCTTAGCCAGACATTAAAGTCTGTCCATAATTTGGCCCAATTTTATATCTTACATCCAATCATCTACCCACCCATGTTTCCATATTAGCTACCCTACTTCTTTTCATCTACTGCCACACCCTATACTATATATCACATCTGTACTTCTGCACCATAGATACCCAGAATCTGGGACCAAACTCCCTGGAGAAGTTAATCTACTCATCTTTGGATTTGGACCCCAGGCCTCAACTCAGTTACTTGATGACTTAATTGGACCTAGATCTCTTAGCCCCCCATATTTGCTAGTGGGTCCCCATCACCAGACCATGCTTCAATTTCATATCCCATTCACCCATTCAGACTATTTTTAGGAGGTCTCTCCTATTCTCTATTTTTACAACCATGAGTCCCAACTCAATGCTGGTCCCCATTCTGAGAGTCTTCCCCTGGGCTCATTTAAAATCTGCCTTCTTAAAAAATCAGGTTTAAGTCCCTGCTCTTCTTCTGAGCTTTCTTTTTGTTTTTAAGTTTTATTTATATATCTGTCTGTATATTACAAGCATTTATTGTCTACTCCCACTTTGTAGTAGGTTTCTTGTAACAAAGCAAAACAATTGAATAAAACTAATAATACAGTGACTTAATCAAAAAGTGCCTGCAACAACCCACATCTCATCTCTTTATTTTTTTTAATTAAAAGAAATCTATTTTCTGTCTCTCCTTCACTCTCCACCCTAATTGATGAAAAAAAGAAAATATATTTTAACAAATATGCATGGTCAAGTAAAAGAAATGTTTCCAATGGATTTATATAATATGTATGTATACATGTATGTGTATATAGAGAGACAGATGATGATGATGATGATGATGATGATAAACATGATATCCATTAAGGAGAGGTGATGGATTTAGAGTCCAGAATGAGACATACATATATGATACTATAATATATGTACATATGTATTTATACAGTGCATATAATGTATGTTTGTATGCATGCATGTATTATATATGTATAAAATTCTGCACCATAAATATTCATCACTTCTATAACAATTAGCATATTTCATCATTAATCCATTGGAATAAAAAAATGGTCATTGTACAGATCATAGTTCTTACAACACTCAAAGTTATTTGTTTTTGTAGTGTTTTTATTGTAGAAATTGTTCTCTCAGGTTCTATTTTCTTTCTTCATAAGTTTATAAAAGGTTTTGAAAGTATTCCTCTCCATAATATTGATGTGATAGTATAAATGTTTCTTCTGATTGTACTCAATTCACTATGAATCAATTCACATGTCTTTCCATGTCTTTTTGAAAACATCTCATTTCTCACAGTACGATAATCCTCCATCACATTCATTTACCACAACATATTTAGTCACTCCACAATTGATATGCACCCTTTTAGTTTGCAGGTTTTTGTTGTTGTTGTTGTCATCACAAAAATAGCTTCCATGAACATTTTTGTACGTATAAGACCTTTTCCTGTCTATGATCTCTTCTGGGTATAAGCCTAACAATGCTATAGCATTCACTATATGCACTTTTGTGCACAATTTCACCTTTATTTCCAGAATGGTTGGCCCCATTCACAGATCCACCAAAAGTGCATCAGTGAACCTGTCTTACCACAGCCTCTCTAAAATTTATTATTTTTACTTTTTTCTCCTCATCTGGAGACTGTGAGGTAGACTGTCTAAACTGCTTAGATCTGCATTACCCTAATCAGTATTGATTTGGATCATTTTCCCCCCATATAACCAGATAGCCTGAATTTCTTCCCTTGAGAACTGCCTATTCACATCCTTAGGGCGTTAATCTATAGGAAATAGCTCTTACTATAAAGTAGAATCAGTTTCTTGGACATGAGACCTGTCTCTGAGAAGCTTGCTGCAAAAAATTTTCCATAATTGTTTCCATTTTCATCTTAGCTTTAGATAATTTGCATAAAACTTTTAAATTTTATGTAATCAAAATGATCCATTTTAAGTATCTGTCATCTTCTTTATTCTTTGTTCGTGAACTTTTCTGCTATCCATAGATCACAGATATTTCTTTGATTGCTCTTGCAGCTGATAAATTTGTCTTCCTATGAATCCTTGTGGTGATTAGTATATGATTCCCCTCAATTGGGTCTTGCCATATCCTGGCTTACTGTTAGCTAGCTTATTTATGTCTTGATTTCTACACTTCCAATTGGACTATGAGTCCCACAAAAGCACAAGCTTTGTCCTCTGCCTCTTGGTAGTCTCAGCACCTAGGAGAGTGCTCTGTATACTACAGGCATTCCATAAAGGAATCAAAAGACCTCAAGGGGGCAGGAGATCTTAGAGACCATCCACCTTAACTTATATATGCACAAGACTGCCTTCTAAACATGCCTACAGCAGTCATTCAACCTGTGCTTCAAGGCCTCAATAGAGATGGAATCCACTAATGCTTCACGGAGTTTTCTATTTTGGGATTAGTTCTGATTGTTAAGTATTTTTTTTAAATTTTCCTTCTTTTTTTGTCCCTTTCATTCAAAAAGATTAAATGTGCGTCTTTGCAACCTCCAATAAGTAGTCTTTGTTCTGCCCTCTGGGGCCAAGAAGAATAAGTCTAATCTCTCTTCTAAACAAAAGTCCTCTAAATAATTAAAAAAAAAGTTATCATTCTCCCACCCCCAGTCTTTTTTTTTTTCCTCAAGGCTAAACACCCGCAATTCTTTTGATTGTTTTGTATGGCAAGACATCCAGGTTGTATCATACTGTTTGTCCTTCTCTGGACATTCTCCAGTCTATCAATGGTTTCCCTCAAATGTGAAGTCCAAAACCAAGCATAACCTTCCAGATTCGTTCTTGACAATGTTTCAATCCATCCCTCCTCTCTGAACCTACCTCCCAAGATATATTCAGAGCAGGCTAGCTCTGTAGAGTCAAAAGTTCTACTCTCTTCCCAACAAGGCGCTCTGTACTTACTTTTTTTTTCTCAGAAGAGCAGTGAATGTTACTTACCTGGTCCATGCCATGACTTTACACAAATTGTTCTTCTTAGTGACTTCCTCTTGGTTTAGAAAACAAATGTCAGGGGGTGGGGGGGAAGCCAAGATGTTGGAGTGAAAGCAGTGATTTGCTTGAGCTCTCACCCAAATACCTTAAACAATGGCTTTAAATAAATTCTAGAACAGCAGAACCCACAAAAAGACAGAGTGAAACAAATTTTCCAGCCCAAGACAATCTGAATGGTTGATTGGAAAGATCTATTGCACAAGGCTGGGAGAGGAACACAGTTCAGCTTGGGCCCTGCAGGCAAAGACCAGGCCTCAGCAAGGCTGGAGCAGGCCTCAGAGGATGGAATCACTGGTACCTGTGGCAGTTTCCAGACCTCTTAACTCACAAGTGCCAAAGAAAACTTAGAAGGTCATTAGGAAACATCTGTGACCACGGTGAGAAAGAAGCTTAGTCCCAGTTCCAGAGCAGTCCCAGGATGGCAGCTGCTTCTTGAGCTTGGCCCACAGACTGAGGGAGAATAAAGTGGCTGATCAGAGGGGGATTGCAGGGATGTCCTTGCTGGTGCTAAGGCAGGAATCTCTTGCTTTGTCCATGCTTGAATCTGGGTCACAGTTCTGGGTGGCTGTCCTGGGGCAAGGACGAGTGCTGGTGTGGTGGAGCTTGTAGTGGCAGTGGAAAGGTAATCCTCCTCACAGTTTCAAGGCAGAAAAGAGTACTTGTGGTCACTCATAAACCAGAGCACAGGCCAGGAAAGGAGTAAACACCTTGCCTTTGATCATATGACCTTGGAAGAACTCAAAATTTACAGGTCCCTAAAAGTATATCTGAAAACAGCTGCACAAAACCCTCAAAGCTTGGGACAGTACATTCTCCACACTGGAAGCAGAACCTTACTTTAAGAAAGAGTTTAAAACTCAAGAAATTGGCTGGGAACATGAGCAAATTGCAGAAAAAGTCAGACCATAGAATCTTTCTTTGGTAACAAAGAAGATCAAAACGTACAACCAGAAGGAGAAAACAAAATAAAAGCTCCTACATCCAAAGCCTCCAAGAAAAATATGAACCAGTCCCAGGCCATGGAAGAGCTCAAAAAGGATTTTGAGAAGCAAGTGAGAGAAGTAGAGGAAAAACTGGGAAGAGAAATGAAAGTGATGCAAGAAAATCATGAAAAACAAGGCAACAGCTTGCTAAGAGAGACTTCAAAAATACTGAAGTAAATAACACCTTAAAAATAGCCTAACCCAAATGGCAAAAAAGGTCCAAAAAAACAATGAGGAGAAGAATTCCTTAAAAAGTAGAATTGACCAAATAGAAAATGAAGTCCAAAAGCTCACTGAAGAAAATACTTTCTTAAAAAATAGAATGGAGCAGAATTCAGAGGGTGGAGCCAAGATGGCAGAGTAAAAGCAGTGACTTGCTTGAGCTCTCCCCCAAACCCTTCCAAATACCTATAAAAATGGCTCTAAACAAATTCTAAAGTAGCAGAACCCACAAAAAGACAGAATGAAACAAATTTCCAGCCCAAGACAGCCTGAGTGGTTGATCAGAAAGGTATATCGCACAGGGCGGGGAAAGGAGCGCAGTTTGATGTGGGCACACAGGCCACAGAAAACCTGGGGTAGGCCTCAGAGGACTGAATTGCAGGCAGCTGTGGCAGTTTCCAGACTTGTCAACCCATGAACACCAAAGACAACTTAGAAGGTCAGTGGGAAAAGTCTGTTTATGCGGTGATAAGAGAGAAGGACGGTGGGGTTCCAGCCCTATTCCCTGAGTATGGCCTTGGGGCAGCGGCTGCCTCCTGAGCTTCCAGCCCGCAGACTGAGGGGGGATTGAGTGGCTGATCAGAAGGGGATTGCAAGGATCTCTCTACTGGTATAGGATTCTCCTGCTTTGCCTGTGCTTGGATCTGGGTCACAGTTCTGGGTGACGGTCCTGGGGCGATGAGGAGGGCTGGTGTGGTGGAGCTTGTAGTGGCTGTGGAGAGGAAACCCTCCTCACAGTTCCAAGACAGAAAAGAGTGCTTGTGGTCACTCATAGACCAGAGCTCAGGCCAGGAAAAGAGTAAACACCTCACCCTTGATCATAGCACCTTGGAAGAACTGAAAATTTACAGGTCCCTAGAAGTATCTCTGAAAACAGCTGCACAAAATCCCTGAAGCTTGGGACAGCATATTCTCCACACTGGAAACAGACTCCTACCTTAACAAAGAGTTTATAACTCAAGTAATTGGCCAAGATCATGAGCAAGAAGTGCAAAAAGAGTCAGACTATATCATCTTGCTTTGATGACAAAGAAGATCAAAACATACAACCAGAAGAAGACAAAATCAAAGCTCCTACATCCAAAGCTTCCAAGAAAAATATGAATTGGTCCCAAGCCTTGGAAGAGCTCAAAAAGGATTTTGAGAAGCAAGTAAGAGAAGTAGAGCAAAAACTGAGAGTGATGCTAAAGGAGACCCCCAAAAATTGGACAAAATAACAAAAATAGCCTAACCCAAATGACAAAAGAAGTCGAAAAAGTTAATGAGGAGAAAAATGTCCTAAAAAGCAAAATTGACCAAATGTAAAAGGAAGTCCAAAAGCTTACTGAAGAAAATACTTCTTTAAAAATTAGAATGGAGAAATTGGAAACTAGTGACAATTTGAGAAATCAAGGCACTGTAACACTAACCCAAAGGAATGAAAAAAATAGAAGAGAATGTGAAATATTTCATTGGAAAACAACTGACCTGGAAAATGGATTCAGGAGAGGGAACTTAAAATTATTGGACTATCTGAAAGCCATGATCAAAAAAATAGCCTACACATCATCTTTCAAGAAATTATCAAGGAAAACTGCCCTGATGTTTCAGAACCAGAGGGCAAAATAGAAATTGAAAAAATCCACCAATCTCCTCCTGAAAGAGATCCCCAAAGGAAAAATCCTAGGAATGTTGGAGCCAAATTCCAGAATTCCCAGGTCAAGGAGAAGATATTGCAAGAAGCCAGAAGGAAACAATTCATGTATTGTGGGAACACAATCAGGATAACACAAGATTTAGCAGCTTCTACATTAAGGGTCCAGAGGGCATGGAGTATGATATTCCAGAGGGCAAAGGAGATAGGACTACCACCTAGAATCACCTAACCAGAAAAACTGAGTATAATCCTTCAGGGTAAAAAAATGGTCATTCAATGAAATAGGGGACTTTAAAGCATTCCTGTGGAAAAGACCAGAGCTGAATAGAAAATTTGACCTTCAAATGCAAGACTCAAGTGAAGCATGGAAGAAGTAAACAGGAAAGAGAAATCATAAAAGATTTATTAAGGTTGAATTGTTTACATTCCTGCAGGGAAAGATGATATTTATAACTAATGACTCCTTTGTCAGTATTAGGGTAGTGGGAGGGAAAAAATTATATGTATGTATAGATAGATAGATAGATAGATAGATAGATAGATAGATAGATAGATAGATAGATAGATAGATAGATAGAT
>NW_020954710.1:13385749-13391161 GCF_900497805.2 Vombatus ursinus
GATAGATAGATAGATAGATAGATAGATAGATAGATAGATAGATAGATGGAGGGCACAGGGTGAGTTGAAGATGAAGGGGTGATATCTGGAAAATAAAATTAAGGGGTGAGAAAGGATTATACTGGTAGAGGAGAAAGGTAAAAGTAGAATGAGGTAAAATATCTCACATGAAACAGACAAGAAAAGGCTTTTACAGTGGAGGGGAAATGGGGGAAGGTGAGAGGGAATGAGTGAATCTTATTCTCATAAGATTTGGCTTAAGGAAGGAATAACATATAAATTGGGTATGGAAATCTATCTAACCCTACAGGAAAATAAAGGGGGAAGGGGACAAGAGAGCAAGGGGTTGATAGAGGGAAAGGCAGATTGGGGGAGGGGATGATCAAAAACAAACACTTCTGAGGAGGGATAAGGTCAAAAGAAAGAATAGAATAAATGGGGGGTAGGATAGGATGAAGGAAAATATACTTAGTTTTTCACAACAGGACTACTATGGAAGTGTTTTGCATGACTGCACAACTATAACCTGTATCAAGATACTTGCCTTTTCAATGAGGGTGGGTGGGGAGGGAGGAAGGGAGACAATTTGTAACCCAAAGTTTTAAAAATACATGTTAAAAATAAAAAAAATTAAAAATAAATAAATAAATAGATAAATGGAGTTCACTAAGCAAAAAAAAAGTAGAATGGAGTAAATGGAAGCTATTGACTTTATGAGAAATCAAAACATTGTAAAACAAAACCAAAAGAATGAAAAAAAATAGAAGACAATGTGAAATATCTCATTGGAAAAACAACTGACCTGGAAAACAGATTCAGACTAGATCATTTTAAAATTATTGGACTATCTGAAAGGCATGACCAAAAAAAGAGCCTAGACATCATCTTTGAAGAAATTATCAAGGAAAACTGCCCTGATATTCTAGAACCAGAGGGTAAAATAGAAATTGAAAGAATCCACCAATCACCTCCTGAAAGAGATCCCCAAAGGAAAATTCCTAGGAATATTATAATCAAATTCCAGAGTTCCCAGGTCAAGGAGAAAATTTGGCAAGCATCCAGAAACAATTCAAGTATTGTGGAAATACAATCAGGATAACACAGGATTTATCAGCTTCTACATTAAGGGACCAGAGGGCTTGAAAAGCGATATTCCAGAGGGCAAAGGAGATAGGATTAAGCCAAGATTCACCTACCCATCAAAACCGAGTATAATCCTTCAGGGGGAAAATGGACATTCAGTGAAATAGAGGACTTTCAAGCATTCTTGATGAAAAGACCACAGCTGAATAGAAAATTTGACTTTCAAATGCAAGACTCAAGAGAAGCATGAAGAGGTAAACAGGAAAGACAAATCATAAGGGACTTTTTAAGGTTGAAATATTCACATTCCTACATGCAAAGATGATATTTGTAACTCATGAGACCTTGGTCAGTATTAGGGTAGGTGGAGGGGGAAATTATATGTATGGATAGATAGATAAATAGATAGATAGATAGATAGACAGACAGACAGACAGACAGACAGACAGACAGACAGACAGACAGATAGATAGATAGATAGATAGATAGATAGATAGATAGATAGATAGATAGATAGATAGATAGATAGATGGATAAATAGATAGAGGGCACAGGGTGAGTTGAAGATGAAGGGGTGATATCTGGAGAATAAAATTAAGCAGTGAGAGAGGATTATACTGGGAGAAGGAGAAAGAGAGAGGCAGAATGGGGTAAATTATCTCACAAAAAATATAAAAGAAAAGGCTCTTTATGTGGAGATGAAAAGGGGGAAGGTGAGAGGGAATGAGTGAATCTTATTCTCAACAGATTTGGCTTAAGGAGGGAATACCATATGCATTCAATTGGGTATGGAAATCTATTTTACCCTACAGGAAAATAGAGGGGAAGGGGATAAGAGAGCAGGGGGATGATAAAGGGGAGGGCAAATTGGGAAAAGGGGAAATCAGAAGCAAATACTTCTAAGGAGGTACAAGTTCAAAAAAGGGAATAGAATAAATGGAAGGTGGGATAGGATAAAGGGAAATATAGTTTTCCACAACATGACTACTATGGAAGTGTTTTGCATGACTACACTGTATGACCTGTATTGAGTTGCTTGCCTTCTCAATGAGGGTGGGTGGGGAGGAAGGAAGAGAGAAAATTTGGAACCCAAAGTTTTAAAAAACAAATGTTAAAAATTGTTTTCACATACAACTAGGAAATAAGATATACAGGCAATGAAGTATAGAAATCTATCCTGCCCTACATGAAAACAGAAGGGGAAGAAGATAAGAAAAGCAGGTGGAGATAGAAAGGAGGGCAAATTAGAAAAAGGGACAATCAGAATGCATGCCATCTTGGAGTGGGGCAGGGACAAGATGGGGAGAAAATTTGGAACTCAAAATCTTACAGAAGTGAACATTAAAAACTAAAAATAAATTAATTAATAAAAAAGAAAACTAATAATGCCAGGTCAAAAGGACATTTCAATTAATGGTATAATAGTTTTGAAAAGACTTTAAAATGAGAAAGATCCTCATAAAGAGAAAGTTAATGCTTCAGCTTCTATAACAGTGCAGTGTTATTGTTATATCAAAGTCCTTGCAGGAGGTGGGGTAGGATTCACAGAAACCCACAAATGCCAGAGGCAATGAGAACAATAACTCCTTCAGTTTCAATCTCCTAGATTTTTAGTCAGTGGGCAGCTAGGTGAATTAGTGTATAGGGTGCTGGCCCTGGAGTCAGGAGGACCCAAGTTTAAATCTGACCTCAGACACTTACTAGCTGTGTGACACTAGGCAAGTCACTGGACCCTGTTTGTCTCAGTTTCCTCATGTATAAAATGAGCCAGAGAAGGAAATGGGAAAACACACCAGTATCTTTGCCAAGAAAATCCCAAATAGGGTCATGAAGAGTCAAATATGACTGAAATGAATCCACTACAGCATGATTTTTAGTCTAATTGTATGTGTGCTTATATTTCATGGGTCAATGATTTAATCAAGGAGTGAGGGGAACTTCCATTCACCAATGTTGATCACAGTTACTCTGAGAATCAGTGTCAGGAATGCAGGAGACCGTGAGCACCTTGAGGTCAGGGACTGTCTTTTGCCTCTTTTTATATCTTCAGTACTTAGTATTGTGCTTGGCACATAATAGGATCTTATTAAATGATAATTGATTGATTTATCATCTTAAACCCACATCTCCCATCATTTCTATATTCTGGTTCTGATTCTACCCTAAAAGGACGAGAAAGAGAAAATACACACATATATGTCTACACACACACACACACACACATCACATATATATGCGTATTTGTGTATGTATGTATATTTGTGTGTTGAAGACCTTTAGATAATTTAAGATAATTGTCATTACTCAACCTCTTTCCCAACCCCTTACCTTTTATTCTGTTTTAATTCCATTAAAAAATGCCTAGATCTATCCACTTAGGGCCTGGGAAGAGACTTTACTTAGTTTCAAGTCAATCCGGTTATTTTTTTTTCCTTTTGCCACAAAGGATATATTCCTGGGACTTAATGCTGAACTCCCAGATACTTCTTCCTAATAACTCATGTGGTGTTTCCACCTATTCTGGTGAACAGCATTGATAGCAACTTCATAATGTCTACACAACAGTAATTACAACAAATGGGAAGAAAATTCCATTAAGCTCTATTACATAAAATTGAGTATTAGAAGCCTTCAGATCACAGAATCATTAAACTGGAAGGAACCTCTGAGGCCATCCAGTCTAGACCATACCTGAAAAAAAGTCCTCTCCAAAAAATCACTGAGAAGTGGTTGTCCAACCTATATCTGAGGACTTCAAATGGAGGTGGAAATATATTGTACATGTACTTAGCTATTTACATTTTGTCCCTTCCATTAGAATGCATTTTCTAGAGGGCAGAGACTGTTTTATCTTTGTATCTCATGTGATTGGCACAGTCATGGAACAAAATAAATACTTAATAAATGATTATTAATTGATTGACTGACCACCTCCAGAAACTCAATCCACTTTAAAATAGTTCTAATTCTTAGGAAGTTCTCCCCTACATACACACACACCCTGAAACAATAATAAAAACAACAATAATAGTTATATAGCATTTTAAGATTTACAAAGACTTTACATATATTAACTTATTTATTCCTCACAATAACCCTGTGATTATGTGCTATTATTGTATGTATTTTACATCTGAAGAAATTGAGAGAAGTTAAGTGATTTTTCCAAGGTTACACAACTAATGAGTGATAACAATTAGTGGTCTCAGGTCTTCCTGACTTCGAGTCCAAAGTGCTATGTCACCTAGATGGGTTTGATTTCAAAATTAAAGTGATTTCTTTGTAACTTCCACCCATCACTCCTTGTTCTACCATCTAGGAACAAGCAGAATAAGCAGAATCCCTCCTCCATAAGAAAGTCCTTCAAACCTTTGAAAATGGCACTTCTTCCCCTACATGCTCCTCCTCAGGAGTTATCTTCTCTTAACTATTCTCTTAAATATTTCCTTTTGCCTCAATTGACACCCAGAAACTATTTTTTTTCTTTTGGTTACTGTTGTCTGTATTCTCTACCTTCTCCATGCTCCTAAAGAAGGGCACCTACTACCTTTCATTGGCAAATCAGATATAATATCAGGGTATTACTACCCCCCCCCACACACACACATACACACACCTCCTGATTTCTCAAAATTTCAGAAAATAGTTTTAGATATAATAAAGTTCTGCAAAGGACTGTATTATTTCATTCTATGCCTATTTCTATGTAGTTTAATGGTTAGTTATCAGTAATTTTTTTTATTATTTCTCTTACCCTACATTGGCCATTTGAAAAACAATTGCCTTGGATGCCAAAGGAAAAATGTTGAGAATCTATTCGTTTTGATGTTTGCCTGGAAATCAAGGTCCCCCAGAACTTTAAACTACCTCTCAAAATTTTTCTCCTATTGCTGTACACTCTATTTTTGGGGAGAGGGGAACCAAAGACTAGGTCACCCACTAGAGATATATGTGTGTGTGTATGTGTGTGTGTGTGTGTGTATATATATATATACACACACACACACATATGTACATATATATACATAGATATACACATATACATATACCTACAGACAGACAGATAGATAGATAGATGGATAGATGGATATAGATAGATAGAGAGACAGAGAGAGAGAGATATCTATGGATCTCTATCTATATAGAGATATCTATATGTATATATCTATATGTATCTATCTATATATAGGCAGATCTATCTCTATATATAGATATTTATATCTCTATATCTCTATATATCCATAGATAAATAGATAGATAGATAGATAGATAGATAGATAGTTAGATAGATGGATGAAAAGATATCAGCTACTTCTATGTAGCTTCTAA
>NW_020954710.1:13391171-13441302 GCF_900497805.2 Vombatus ursinus
ATAGATAGATAGATAGATAGATAGATAGATAGATAGATAGATAGATGGATGAAAAGATATCAGCTACTTCTATGTAGCTTCTAATTCCATAGTTTGCTAGGGCACAGAAATTAAGTCACTCCTGTGGAAACAAAGCCAGTTTGTGCCAGAGGGAGAATTTGAACCCATGTCTTCCATCACTCTATCTACTTTTCCAAGCTGTTTCTCCTCTATAAACCCCTATCTTTCAGCCTTTATCCCCATGGTTTTAATGTTCTTTCTCCCTGTTCATCTCTTTCAATTATTGTTCAGTTGTTTTTCAGTCATGTCTTACTCTTTGTGACCCCATTTGGGGTTTTCTCCACGAAGATACTGGAGAGGTTTGCCATTTCCTTCTCCAGCCTATTTGACAGATGAAGAAATGAGGCAAACAGGGTGAAGTGACTTCCCCAAGATCACACAGTTAGGAAGTGTCTAAGACCAGATTTGACCTCATGAAGATGAGTCTTCCTGACTCCAGTCCCAGCACTCTCTCCACCATGCCATCTGCCTGTCCAAAATCTTTCCCTTCCATCAAGTTGCAACTCAGGAGTCACAGCTTCCATAAAACTTTACCTGATCCCTCAGGTAAAAGTAAAAGTAAAATTACCCTTGCTTTCTAGGAATTCTTATTTTAATACTTTTCCTGGAGCTTTTCTTTTCATTGATTAAATTCTAAATTATATTGGAGGTATTTAGGTCCTTGTCTTGAGTACCCCCCCCCCCACTAGCACCACAGATGCTCAGAATTTGGATCTATGTTTTATTCTATAGCTGTATATTCCTTTCAGTACAATACATTGCACATAGTGGGTACTTTTTTTCAACTATTTGCTGAATGAAATTTCGTTCCTTTCCTGGATCCTTATGAGATTCTCTAATCTTCATGGATAGTGATAGAGATTATACCTGTGGTTCCATTAATGCAGGGAACTCCCAGATAAGGAAGCTTCTGCCATTGCAAGTTGACAACTTTTCTACATTTACAGTCTTAGTGACTTGCCTGGAGTCAAAATAGTCAATAAGTTCCAGAGATGGAGTTTAAACTGAAGTCTTGCTGTTTTCAAGGACAAGTCTCTACCCACTGTGTCATGCTGCCTCTTCAAATCTTCATGAACTAGAATTAAATATAAATGAGAACAGAATGTGGACTTTCTTTCTGTCCACTTCCCCAGTGCCAGATCCTCCCAAGTCTCTTTCCTATGTCATTGATTTCAGAATAAAATGTTTCATTTGCTCTTTGAAAATGACATTCAGAATAATTCAAACAAGTCTCTTCAACTTACATAAATCACAGGGGATGGATTGGGAACCCATGGTTGTATTTCACTTGGTGCAATCCCATTCACTTTGAAAAGTACTCAGAACATCCCTGTTGATATACCACTTCTTATTTAATTTCATCCCATGAGCCCCCTGCCCACTGTCAGGTTGATTTAAGTTCCAATTCAATCCTAGAGTGAGTAACATCTTTCTCTGGTCCTCATTTTTTTCTGCATAATGTTATCATATATAAATATATGGGATGAGAGATGCTTACACCCCTGCCATTAATCTCACATTCCAAGAATCCACCATGTCCAATGAGTCTTGATTTCTTGGCTAGGAGTTAGAGGCATCTCTAATGTCCTGGGAATAAGGTCTAATGTAGGACAAAAGATTTACTTTCTTCAGAAATGAATAAAGCTTAGCAAAGTTCCCATAGTATTGCTCCACTAATATTGTATATCTGCTCTCATATCCAAAGTACTGTCACATAATGAGAGATCCTATGCTGACTGACTGGGAGATGATATTAGATGTACATAGGCCCAGATCTCAAACTGAGCTGCTTCGATGAATGACTTTGACAAAACAAAGGCAAATCATTTTCATAATTCTCAGGGTGTGCTTCTAATGTGGGTGAGGACAAATACCCAGAAGCCAGTTGGTATTGATGGGAACAGTCATTCGATGGTTGTTTGTTGCCCAACAAGGGTCTGGCCTGGGGCTGCTACCTAATTCAGCGCTAGTTATCAAAAAGTCAATTAACTTGTAATTTTCCAGAAGTCATTATGTGCTTGGAATTATTCTCTGAGACCAGACTCTGGGTGAGTTGCCTATAAGGCAATCAGCAGGATTCTCACAAAGTGCCTCTCATCAGAATAAGCTCATCTGACAAAGATAGGAGTGCACCAACCTCATCATCTTCAGCACTGTGGAGAGCTCAGGTGCCAGTGGCTGATGATGCCACAAATTCTCTTCAGACTAATTCAATTTCAACAGGGCTGCAATCAGCCAGTGCTACTGGGACTCCAGATTCTCCCTGCAGCATTAATGAAGTGCAGTTGTGTCTCTGTCAAGAAGCTGGTAACTTATCACCTATCTTAATAAATATAGCACCATCTCCAAGAATGATGTAATCAATGGAGGACCCAAGTCTTATATAGATTTAGATCAAAAGAGAAACTCATATAATATCTAATACAACTTACTCATCACAAAGAGAGGAAGAAATAGGCCCACAGAAGTTGAGAGACTTGTCCAAGGTCATACATGTAGCAGAGCAGAAATTCAAGTCAAGTTACTCTGACTATAAATCGAGTTGTCTTTTTACTTATCATCCTACCTCTCACTGTCAAAGGTTAAGATTTTTAAAAAATGCTATGTCACTTCTATCAATATCAAGGGTGTGCAGATATGGAAAGGGGAGATGGGAGTATATATTATGAAAGAGAAGAGGGTCAGTTGAGATCCTCTAGACAAAGATAGATGATGGACAAATGCTGGAGGGAACATGTTGAATTATACAATGAAGCTGACAAATGTCACTGTATCTTTGGCCAGAATTAGCAGGCCCCTTCCATTTAGCAATGCAGCAGATCCCAGCTTAGGGGCACATTATGTTGCTGCAGGCAGAAGTGTGCAAAAGCCAGATAGGAAGTCTGAAAATCCAAGGAACAAATGAAACAGAAATAAGGAATCACAGATGCAAAACTGGGAGGGGGGAGTCAGTCTTTATATTTGCAGCTGCTCTGTGTTGGGAATTATGAATTCAGTCTCCCGGTTACCCCCCCCCCCCATAAAATTTTATTACAGAATTTAACCACAGCAGCTGCTTCACCTTTTTCTGGCAACCTGAAACCAAAGCAAAAAATGCCATTCTGAGTACAGTCATTTAAAAAAGAAACTGCTTTCTTTTAAAAGCCCAGCTGGGCTTTCCATGAGAAGCCCAGCTGCCTGGGTACTAGAAAATGATAATGTCACATCTCATGACATCACTTCCTAACAGTGCAGAGGTCAGGGGGAATGGAACCACCATACTTCCTAAAGCATTTGTGTAGGTGAAATGCAAAATGAGGTGGAAGGGGTTGTCTCATTGAATAAACAAAAAAAAAAATGTTTGGCCTAGAGAAGAAAAGGTGGGGAGGGGAGGAATATGATAACTATCTTCAATTCTTGAGGTGCCACCATGCAAGAGGAATTAATCAATCAGTAATCAATATAAAAAGTCAACAAATATTGGTTTAATGCTTAATAACTATCAGTCTCTGTGCTAGGGGCTGTGAATACAAAGAAAAAAAAACTAGTCTCTACCTTCAAGATGCTTATATTGTACAATGAAAAATTGGTAGGCAGAATACCCTCCAGGACATCTCTGATGAATGGTCATCTAACCTTTTCTTGAAGTTCTCTAGGGACAGGGAGATTACTAGAGGCAAATCCTTTCACTCTTGAGTCTGCCAATCAATCAACAACCATTTATTGAGCCCTATTCTGTACCAGATACTTTCTTAATGTTTAATATACAAGGAAATAGGGAATGTTTCCACCCTTGTTGAGCTTACATTCCACTTCATTGATTGACCAAGTAAAATAAATTTTATTGAATACCTATTAAGTGATAATAACTGTGAAAAATGCTGGGGCTATTAATTTAAAACAGAAACAATGTCTGACCTTTAAGAGCTCATATTCTATTAAGGGAGAGAAAAGTACATATATAGGTACAATGTATATGAAAGGTCATTTTAGAGAGTAAGTTCTAGCATCTGAAAGATCTGAAAGGATCTCTAAAGGCTTTACATAAAGATGACTCTTAATTAAGTTCTGGATGAAATTGACTTCAAAGGATGACCGTGTGTGTGTGTGTGTGTGTGCGTGCACACACACACGCATATACACACTTGCACACATACATGGCACCAAATGGGGAGAATAATCAAAAAGAGAAATAAATTACTCTGGAGACAGCAGATTCTTGCTCCATGTAAGTTTCCAGGCAGAGGTTAGATGATGATTTGTTGGTGATGTTGTAGGAAAAACTGTTCAGATATGGGTTTTATCAAAGCACTTGTAAAGTTTCTTTTGGACTTGCTAGTCAGTAAGTCTTGTCTCGTCTATTGAATGAGAACTACCCAATTCTGAGTTATTTTCAAATGTTCTGAAGAGAGGCAGTATTGGCCATGTTTCCAATAAATATCCTCCAGTAGGATTGCAAGATGAGAGCTGCAGTGGTAATGAGATAGGAGAGTATGCTGAAAAGGAGGGAGCTGCTCTTGTTCATAAATCTTGTATTATTCAGCCATGTTCAACTCTTTGTGATGTGACCTCTTTTGGGGTTTTCTTGACAAAGATACTAAACTGGTTTATCATTTCCTTCTCCAGCTCAATTTACAGATGAGGAAACTGAGATAAGCAGGGTTAAGTGACTTGGCCAGGGTCACACAACTAGTAAATGCATGAGGCTGGATTTGAACTCATAGTGATGAGTCTTCCAGACTCCAGGCATGGCACTCTATCCATTGTGCCACCTAGCTGCCCTGAATCTTGTATACTCAGGCAATATACATAAATGACTGTGAGTATCTGAGATTTTCCCATTTTTGAGAACTTTCATTGTGAAAAGTCCTTTGACAGGTAACTTAATAGATACATCCTAGGGAGTTGCTTATGGTCTTGCCCATAAGTGCCAGAGATGGGATTTTTAACTTAAGTGTTCCTGAGTCTAAGCTCCAAACTCTATCTTCTATATCTTGTGAACTTTGTACTATACCTTGTACTTAGTAGATGCTTACTAAATGTTAGTGGAGTTGAATAAAGTAGACAATTCCTTCATATAGCTACTTGGACAACAGGAAGGGAAATTTAGTTTTATATCCTGTTTTATTTCTATAAATCCAACAAGTGTAATACATGTAATGACCATCAAGGAAGCTTAGGAAAGAGCCAATTATTCAAAGTGACACATGAAGATAAAAACCGGCTAGTTTGGCATAAAGAAACATTGTTAACTCCCAAATTAGGTTTCTCTCTTCATGACTTGACTTTTATTCCATATCTTGTCTTACAGTCTGGAACCTTCCTACCTATCCAGGCTTATTCCTCAGTAATTATTGTTTTAATCATATCCCCAGCACTTAGCATAGTGCTTTGAACATAATAAGCACTTAATAAATGCATTTCATTCATTCACTTAGTCACTTCATTCACTCAATCACTTCATTCATTCATTATTCATGCATTCATTCATGCATTCATTCATTCACCATTCCTTTTCATACATTCTCAGTACCAGCCATACTAGCCTACTTGTAATTTTTCAGATCTAGCATTCATCTACCACCCCTGCAGTCCATTTACACAGGCTGTCCCCCATGTCTAGAATGAACTTCACCTTCCTCTTTCCCTCTTAAAGTCTTTGGCTTTCTTTAAAACTCATCTTGTTTCCTTGAAGAAGGCTCTTTTCTCTCCCTGTCTCTTTTGGTTATTGTGCTGACTTTTAAAATAGTCATATATCTATTTATATATTTCCCTCAATGGAATTAAAGTTATTGGGGGGAACGATATTTTATTTTTAGGAAATATATCTTTAGTATCTTGCATATGGCAAGTGGTTAAAAAATGCTGGTTGGATTATGGCGGGTGACCTAAAGAAGTCAATTGTTTTATTTTATGGGAGGCAGAGGGTTCCCACAACCAACCTTTTACTTTCTTTGACATCTGGGACCCTCTATTGCTTTTATGTCAAAAGAATTCAGGATTGGGAGCCTTTTTCTCCCTGTTACTGCCTTATATGTTCTTTTTTGGGATATTTTGTTGTTATTTTGTCTTTTTTCAATTGTATTTAACTCTTTGTGACCCCCATATGGGGTTTCTTTGGCAAAGATACTGGAATAATTTGCCATTTCCTTCTCTAGCTCATTTTAGAGATGAGGAAACAGGCAAACAGGGTTCAGTGACTTGCCCAGGGTCACACAGCTAGTTAGTGTATGAGGCTGGATTTGAACTCATGAAGATGAGTCTTCCTGACTCCAGGTCAAGAGCTCTATACACTGCGTCACCCTACTGCCCTTCTTTGTGATATACCTAGAAAGAAAACTTTTCAAGGTTGGGAGGGGGGAATAAAGTGCTCATCACTCATTCCCATGCTATAGAATTCCAACTTTGTCCAGAAATTGACTTTATGTATGACTTGGGAGCACCCACCAACTATGCCTGATAATGTAAGAGGAAAAAATCCAGCTCTCACGGAGGTGAAGGATGTGTTTATTGGGTTTCTTCATTTAGGAGGAAAAAAAAAACAAATAGTAAAACAACACAGGCTACTGATACTAAATGATTCAGCTACAATCAAACCCATCTTTTGTTTTCTGGGTTCTAATTAGAAGAAATGATCTCTGCATGCTGCCGAATAGATATTAGCTTTCATTTACCCCTCACTCTGGTAAGCAAATGAGTTATGCTAGTGGCATCCAGGTTGTTGATTTGTTTAAATTTGCAAATGGTCAAAATAGCATCATTTTTTATGTTTGCGAGAGACAGTTAGGCACCTCATTCATCAATCTGTCTGAGTGCATTAAGGCACTTTCATGATTAAGAAAACTCTGCAGGGATAGAGCGGCCACTTCAGTCAGGTGCCAGACTTCATCCGTTGGGAAGCGAGAGGGGAAGCTCTGTTCAAACATGTGGACAAAGAAGATGGTCCCTTCACTCTAGCCATAGAAGTTCATTCAAAATGAAAGTCATATAGTCACATCCTTGACCTAGATTACCAGAATTGTATATAGTAACCTCCACCCACCCCACTTACCCTTGAGCTATATATGGTAGCATGAAATTAAGAATGCCTTCTAATTTCTTGGCCAAAATTACAAGATCACTGGTTGGTTTGCTCTAGTGTTGTTGCTCACCTTGTCCTGCCCATTTTCAAACGCTAGTGTTCATTCTAAGACAAGATGTTGACAAATGTGGTCGCCATCTATCCTCCTCAAGTAAACACGACAAAGAAAAAGAGCTCGTCTGTGGATCCAATTCTACCTGCTCCTCTGTTTATGTAGGAAGAGGTTGCTTCCAAGGTTAGAAGTAATAAGAAAGGACATCTTTTGTAATTCAATTGAGCTCTGGATTTGGGAAACTTTGGGCTATATTTCAATTCTTTGAGAAGAGTTATGACTGTAGAAATAAAAAGGAAAATAACTTTAGAAGATATAAAAATCTGATCAAGGCAGTGACAAATTATGACTTCAATAGACTGGTGATTAAGCATGCTTTCCATGTCTTAGTAGTTAGATGAAGGATCAGAGGTATATGTATATGTGTGTATGTATATATGCATGTATATGCATCTGTATGTGTATATGTATATACACACATATACATATACACATTTATATACATATGTGTGTGTTTTTGTGTGTCTGCGCATCTCTGTATATGTCTTTGTGTGTATACACATCTATGCATACATATATATACACATACAGCTATATACATACATATATAAGCATCGATTTTTATATATACATATATATACACATATACATATATATGAAATATTTCTATATATCTCTAATCATCGATCATTCCTGATGTAGTTTGGCATCTTCATATATGTGTGTTTATATACACTCACATGTGTGCATGTATGTACACTTTTGTATACATAGGTATTCACACACATGCATGCGTGCACACACATATACATATATCTTTCACATATGGCCAATGTATTGATTTGGTCTGCTGAAATGTAGTTATTTGCTACAAGGAATATCTGGACAAATTCTATGAAGGAAGACGGATAGGGAAGTGATTTTGCACTTGTTAGAGTGATGCAAAAAAATAAAGAAAGAAAGAAGAGAATATCAGTAAAACATTTAAAATATATAAAAGAGAATAGAAAAAAAAGTTTAAAATGGATATGAACAAGCAGGCCAATTTCGTTATGAGTTAAATTTAATATAAACTAAACAAAATCCAACTGTACAGAACTTCACAGTTTCCTATACAATCTTCTTTTCTATTCTTCACTGTATGTCAAAATGTTCATATTTGACAACATTTTTTGAGTTCATAATAAGCAAGACAATTTAAAGGAAAAAAAAAAGAAGAAAAATTGTCAACCCACACTAGGAAATGTGGCTTCTGTAATTACTATGTGGTCTTAAGGAAGTCATTTAAACACTCTCTCCCATAGTCTCCTCAAATATTAAGGGGAGAAGGGACAATCAGATCCACAAACTGGAATTAAAAAAATCCTTGATGTGAAGTCAGAGGGCTAGAGACTGAATCCTTGATCTATTACTTACTACTTTGGTCACCTTGGGCAGGACACAACATCTCTTATCCTTAGTTTCTTCATTTGTAAAATGAAGATTGGAATACATAAGCCCCATACCTATAATCCCATAAGGATGGGCATCTATTAAATACATCAGGCATTCATGATATTTTCTCTGTCATCTCAGAAATCCCTTGTCTATAATTTTAGGAGATCTGTTTTTACTGACTATTGTGACCCTAAGAAAAGTTATATGACTTCTCCTGAATTGAACAGATAGGAAGTGATAATTTATTTTTTGTTTTGTTTTGTTTTTTTCCTAATAACCAAGCCTTATTCTCTTTGCCAAGTTACCTCTTTCCATGTCATATAAAATGATGCATATTAAAGTGTTTTTTCCTGCTATTGTGTTATTTGGACCTATGATGTCATGAGTGTCCTTAGTGAGGATTTTCCTTCTACCAGTTCATATCAGCCACTTTTCAGCAAACTACAGTTCTGATAGTTTCCTGGACACAGAGAATAATTGGTTTGCTCAGGGTCACACAGCTCTTATGTCTCAAAGGGAGAGCTTGGACTCAAGTGTGATGACTCTGATGTAGGCTCTCTATCTCTTTTGTTACTCACAATCACTTTGGTAAGGTTTAAAAGGGCTATAGTAATGTAAGGTTGATTCGTTCCTTCATCTATTTAATTTTCTCAAATGGGATGATTATCATGACTCTTACCTACTATCTTAACATAAACATCTTAACATAACCTTTGGCTACCTTAGAAGTTGGACTGAGAATGAAAAAGGAAAACTGGTCAGGAAGAGAGACATAGAGAATGACAGAGACAGAGAAAGAGACAGAAACATAGAGATACAGAGACAGAAACACAGAGAAAGAGACAGAGAAAGAAAGAGACAGTCAGACAGAGACAGGAATTCCATTCCGCCCAGGCTATATATTGAAGGGTACACATCAAACTCTGGTATGCAAAAAATGGAAGACAAAGGACCCCACTGTTCGCTGACACAAACTATTGCATCCTACTACATCTGGTGTAAAAAGAAACTAAAAGTTGAAGGAAAGACCAACATTACCTATCTAAACATACTGGTTTGAGTATTACCCAAAAGAGTTATTTCCAAGACTGTTTTTCTCCAGTGTAAGCATCTAAGTTTCATCTTCTTATCTATTGACAAGTATCAACTAGTCAGCCAAATTAACATTTCAAACCACATTGTTTTTTTTTTTTGAGGCAATTGGAGTTAAGTGACTTGCCCAGAGTCACCCAGCTAGTGAGTGTTATGTGTCTGAGGCCGGATTTGAACTCAGGTCCTCCTGACTCCAGGGCCGGTGCTCTATCATCTGCACCACCTAGCTGCCCCTCAAACCACATTCTTAAATCAAGAGTCTAATTAGTGCCCCTTCCTGAAGCAATTTGACAGAATTTTGTGTACTAACTTCACCCTAAACCTCTTCCCTTTCCCACTTCTGAGCTATGTGATACCATAAAATAAAAGATGCCTTCTAATTTTTTTGGTCAAAATTACAGAATTGCTGGTTGGTTTCTTCGTCTGATGTTCATCACCTCACTCTGCCCATATTCAAATGTTTGTGTTCACGCTGATATCTTCTGGTTAATTAGCAAATGATTCTAAAATATATCTTGTTCTTTCCCATTCTCCCACCTTAGCCTTCCAAAAGTTCTTCAGTAAAAGAATTCCTGTGTTGTGGACTGGATTGGGAACTAGAGAATGTCTCGAAAATGTATCCCCAATGTAATATTTCAACAATAGAAACTTATATTCCTTCCCTTCTTTTAGTAAATAGTTAAATTACTGAAAGAGAAAGACAGGAAAGCAAAATAAAGCCTGTACTGCCCCCAAGTTATTAAACCTTTCTTTCTTGAAATTTGTGAATAACTTTGCTTGAAATACGTGAATATTTTTTCTTGAAATTATTTCAAGAATGCATATACACAGAAATTACTTCATATTTATTATTTGTGTACATGTTTATTTCCTCTAGCAAGCTGTAAGTTTTTAGAGGGCAGGCACTTTTTCATTTTGGTTTTCAAATCCATACTCCCCAGAACACTGTCTGTTACATAGTTGTTGTGTAGTCATTTTTGAATTGTGTCCAACTCTTCATGATCCCTTTTGGGGTTTTCTTGGCAGAGATAATGGAGTGGTTTGCCATTTCCTTCTTCAACTCATTTGGCAGAGGAGGCACCTGAGGCAAACAAGATTCAGTGACTTGCCTGGGGTCACACAGCTAGTAAGTGTCAGACCAGATTTGAACTCAAGTCTTCTTGACTCAGGGCCTGGTGCTCTATCCACTGCACCACCTACCCACCCAATAGCAGTCATTAACTCTTCACATAGTAGAAGATTAATAAATGCTTGTTAAATTGAATTGAACTGAACTAAATATAAACAGATTGGTTTCCTCTAGTGAGATTCTCCTTCTGCTCAAACGCTTGTTTTCAAGCCTTATCTTAGGGAATTCCTTAGGGATGTAGCATCTATTTCATTTTCTGTCTTTATATTCTCAGAGTCTGGTACAGTTGCTGGCGTATAAGAAGCACTCAATAAATGCTTTTTGATTAATCGATCAGCACGGGAATATTAAGAACATCCTGTTCTTTCCCATGGCATCCCCTGCCATTACCCATACCACCTTTCTGTTAGCATAAGATAACCACGCACAAGGTGTTTGCTTTGGAATGCAATGCTAAGAATGTCTCTCAGAATCATCCAAGTCCCAGGCAAGATAGTTCAGACTGACAATGTCTTTCTTAGTTGTTAAAATAACGCTAAGTGGTAGAGCTGGAATGATGAATATATGTAGAAATATGTGTCCCTAGAAAGACCTGACTTTATTATGAAACTAACACGCATTGATTTGGGATGATGGGGAAATCAATTGCACCTCTCTGAGCCTTAGTTGCTACATCTGTAAAATGGGTATTGTGATGCATGTAGTGCCTATCTCACAGGTACATTTTGGGGGTTACCAAATGAGATGATATAACTACATCTTTGCCAGCCATAAAGTGACATAAATTTCAGGCATTACACTTTGATAAAAAAAAGGTCTTCTCTTGGCTTAATGACATGTCAAAGATAAGTTTTTGCAGTATTATTGTTTTTGTTGCTATTATATTTTAATATCACAATACAAAGGAACCCATATAGATATGACATTTGCAATGTTTTACAAATACATGGGTTGAAGTAAATAAATAAAGGGAAAGAAAGAAGGATGGAAGGAAGGAAAGAAAGAAGGGAGAGAAGGAGGGAGGGGAGAAAATAGAAAGAAGAAAGAAGTAAAGGGAAAAGGGAGAAAGAGGAAGGGAGTGAAGGAAGGAAGGAAGGAAGGAAGGAAGGAAGGAAGGGAGGGAGGGAGGAAGGAAACAAGGAAGATTCACTCTGTAATGAAAGTCCACCTGCATGGGGATCACACCCAACAACCTATTCCCCCTCTCCATTATTAACACATTGTTTTGCTTCTTTTATTAATGTGATGATGAAAGGCAGTATAAAGGAAATATGATCAAAAACTTAAGTTTTGTAGATGATATACTCTCCGTAGATGAATGCTTTATAGAAATATACATCATGTGTAAACAGAATGAGAAATAACTTTAATTTCTTTTCTTTTGTGCATAAAAAAGACTCATAATCTATATAGAAGCAGAAACAAAGATTCATTGGTTTATTGTATCTGAAAATATTCTGGGAAGAGGGAAAGAAATCCAATTTAATCCCAAATAAGGAGGAAGGAAAAAAACAAAACCAAAATGAATCCCTCTGATTGCCAACTTAGCTAAAAAGAAAGTATGCCATTGTGACCTTGTTTGTCCTTTTTTGTCTTACTGAGCGATTTCCTGCTTTGTGAGGAGTCAGGTCTGCTGGTAAGTTGGGGTGGTGATGTCGTATCAGAGACACACTAAGGAAATGTCCCTGACCCAAGGAAGTCATCAAAGGCCCTGAAGTGAGAATGGACCACCAAAATTTCAATCAGAGTCTACTAGTTTATATTTTAAGGTCAGTGGAATGTTTTCTACATGGACCCATGTAAGCTTCTTGAGGGCAGAGTCTGCTTTGTTTGTTTATTTGTTTGTTTGCAACTCCTAGTGCACAGCACAGAAACTGGCAGAAAAGAGGGACTGACTCCATGAAATTTGATTGAATTAAATTACATTTTTGATTGGAACTGTCATTCCATTGGTGTGAGGAAATCCTGATGATCCAATGAGTCTGATCAGCAACTCTCTTGTAACTTATAGTCTTAAATAGTTGACCGAAGCACTGAGAGAGTTAAATGGAAGTTAGATGACACAATGGGTAGAGTACCAGGCTTGGAGCTGAGAAGTCTTGAGTTCAAATCCAGCCATAGATACTTATTAGCTGTGTGACCCTGGGCAAGAAGCGCAACTAGTGCTTGCCTCAGTTTCCTCATCTGTAAAATGGGGATAATAATAGTACCCCACTTCCCAGGATTGTTGTGAGTATCAAATGAGATAATAATTGTAAAGCACTTAGTATAGGATCTGGCACATATTGGGTGCTATGTAAATCTTAGTTATTATAAGGCCACACATCAAGAATGGTACAGGCACAACTTGAATGCCTGTCCTCTCAAATTCAAAGCCAGAACCTTATCACCTATTCTGTATCACCTCTCAATTTTTCTTTGAGGCCTTAAATATCTAAATATTTCCAAAACTCTTCATGTTTGGCTTTAGACAAGTTAAATTATAGAATCAATTATTTATAGCTAGGAGACCCCTTTATTCAATCCCTTCTTGGTAGGAATGAGGTAAACAAGACAGAGAGTCATAAAATGATTTGCCTAAGTTCTACATTCTTGGTAAAGAACAGAGACAGGATTTGTGTCCGAGGCCCTTAATTCTAAATCCAAAACCTTACAACGTAGCACCTAGACACCTCCAGTTTATTAACTGAAACTCAAATTGTTTTTATGGTGTCTGAGAATCATTTAGACACACTTAAATGTTGAGTACATACTATTAAATAAGTCTCTTAACTTGACTTAATTTTGTATAAAACAGATTCGATTATGATTCTTCCAATGAAAAAACCTGAATTAAACAAACAAACCACAATACTAATGACATTATTCATTCATTTTTCCTAGTGCAATCATATATCATGGTCTCAGGTTTTTCTGATCATCTGAATGATCTTGGAGTCAACTTTGGAAGTGAAATTAACTATCTAATTTGCTTTATGAGAGTATCTGGGAAATATATATCCATATATATGGATAGAATGCTTATCACTGGTTAAAGATCTAGTCACATTAACATCCCCTAGATAAATATGCCAAGGATACCTGAAGGATATGAATGGTATGTGAATTTAAAAGCAACTGGAAATGAGTATGATGATTTTTCAGTGGACTTTTAAAAATTACCTTTGCTACCTTGTAGCTGAATGTCTGGTAAATGTTTCAAGAGTTCCACTGTTGAACTGCTCCCCAGGCCTCTAAGAATCTGATTCCTCAGCTAAGAAGAGGAGAAGTATTATTACTAATGCCAAAATTTAGCCATGATTTTTTTAAATATCATACAGAGCCCCCAAATATGAGATGAATGATTTTAGCTTGTTTTGGAAATATCCATGTTTCATTACATTTTAAAATATGTGCATAAACATTATGCAATGATTAGCTATGATAGACTTAACTCTTCTCAGCAATACAATGATCCAAGACTCATGATGGAAAATGCTATCCCCATCCAGATGGAGTTTGAATGCAGATTGAAGCATACTGTTTTCACTTTTTTTTTGTTTTCGTTTTCTTTCTCATAGTTTTCCCCTTTTGTTCTGATTCTCATTTCACAACATGACCAATGTAGAAATATATTTAACATGATTATACATGTATAGCCTGTATTAGATTGCTTGCTCTCTTGGGGAGGGGAAAGGGGAGAGAGGGAAAAATTTGGAACTCAAAATCTTATAAAAGTGAAAGTTGAAAACTATCTTTACATGTAATTAGAAAAATATTATTAAATAAAAATAAAATAAAATGTGAACATTTGAATGATAGTAACTCTCTCCAAGCCTAACTCCCAAGCAATATAACCAATTGGAAGCCTGAGTGAACGACAAAGGCCTGAGACCTTTTTGCTTCCTTTGCTCACATTGAATTGGTGGCATTTCTAATGGACATTTCATCCAAGCTTTAATCATAAAGACAGTCCTCACACTGAGAGAGAAATAACTATGAGTACAAGTTAGGTTGAGAATATCAAAGGACAATTTATTAGGATCTTTTATCCATTTTCTTCTCAGATATAACCTTAAAACTCAAGAAAAATAAATAAATGGATGGATGATTAGATGAATGGATGGATGATAACTGCCTGAATCTGTCAGAAATGGCAAAATCCAGGTAGCCCTAGGACTTTACTAAATTTTTTGGATAGGTACCTTTTTCCATGTCATGCCTTTTAAGTGTAATAAAAGTTGCGACCTTGTGTGAAAGCAGTAGAATGCTGGATGGCATCTTCCTACAACAGTTTCGCTGTTTGTAACCTCTTTCTTGCCTCTGATTTGTCTACTGTGAATTCAGTAGAAATCGATGTGTACCTTTTCCCTTCTTAAGGTTCTAGGCCACCACAAAATATGACTGGGTAAAATATATGATGCCTAGAGAAAATGGTGCATGTGATATATCAGGTTAAAAATGACACAATAGATTTTAGGCCCCAGTAAGACTGAGCTATTGTAGATTGCGTTCTTCATGAGACTGACTGGAAATTTCCCAGATTTGTGGACTTCCCGAATCATGGTTTCCATTAAGAGCTTTATGGTGGTGGGAGGCACATGACTTTTTTATGCATCCATTGTGAAGCACTCCCATTTTACTCACAAAATCACAGAATAAACAAAATTTTGAGATTGGTGATATCTAAATTGGATTGGGAATGCCAATCGTAGTTTGTGATGGTTTCACGCCTGCAGAATAACATGACATGGTTTCTGTTGCAGCACTTAGGAACATCTCTAATGACATGGCACTGAGATTCTTGATACTTGAGTCACTGTGACTCTCATAGTGCTTGAGTGAAATCACTTGGCTGGAAAACTAAATATGACCCCATGGCTATAGATGCATTACTTTGTAAAAATATAGGCATCATAAATTATAACAGCAGGTTGCATAACAGCATTCAGACTGAGGGTCTTTCCCTACCACACATACCCCTTGATTATAAATGTTATGTCTGAAAAAAAGAGCTTGTTAAAATATTTAATCTAGTCATTTATCGATTAAAAATCCTATATATCAATATGTAGAATATACCCATTATGGATTTTAGTTACCATTGAAACTAAGTGTAATAAGTATTTGGGATAGAATGACTTGACTATTGTGTTGGTATTAATCATTTTTTATGTTGTTACCCCTCCCCCCACTTTGGGGTTAAATTTAGCTCTTTGTCTCAGAGATCTTTTGTAATTAATAGTTTGACTTGTTGATGTATTTTGTTATTCTTCATTCACTTATAGGTCTTGTCTTAACAGACAGTGTAAAGATGTAGATAAAACTGGGTAGATAAATGGAAGGATGGATAGATAGATAGATAGACAGTTAGTTGTAGATGGTGGAAGTGGAAATTCAACTAGTACAACATAAAACTAACTACTATGCAGACTTTTAGACAAAATGTGCTCACTTCTTGCTTTAATTTTCGCAAAGGCAAATTTTCTCTTAAGTACTCTAGAAACCCACAAGAGCCAATATAGCTCCCAAAGTAGTCAAACTTACAACCAGGCTTTAGCATAAGAGCTAGTGGAAATTTAGGTCAACATAAAACCTATTTATAATAATAATGCACACTGATACTGATCTTCAAGGGCTGTAGGAAAAAAAAACAATACTTTCTTTGATATCACAGGCGCACTTACCATAGATGTATATACCCTGATGTCATTGTTTATCAATGGTATAAACCTATTATCACCCACCTCAGTATGTCAGTTTCAAGCGTCAAGGATGCACATGTTGAAATTAATGGATATTCCTTCTTTTAAAGAAAAAAATACATAAGTTTCTTGGTTTAGTATCTTAGTTGCAAGTGGGGGTGGATGTCAAATGGGTCATGCCCCTGCTTTCCTATGTGGTAATTTGTTTAAAGAGGATTCATTTCAATAGATGCTTGTACCATTGCTAAAAAGACTTTTATTTGGAATTTGAACTCTAAGACTAATACAAAGAGAAATGCTGTAAATGAGCAGATATTTCTTTCTGGGTGTTTGTCCTATTGAGAATGGCTTGTGCATTTTTACATCCAGTATATGGATTAAACACTATCTATACAGATAACAACTGGAGCCCTCCTACTATATACTTTGTGTATTACTGCCAAAAGGCATAAACAAGAAAGATCTCACACTCCTACCCTTCTCCTGATATGGGGTATTGACTGATGCATTGACTGACATTATTCACAAGATGTGAATAAAATACAGATTAATTTAACCCTAAGGGAAAGGCAAAGAGATATGGAATCTTCTCAGCTTGATGAAGGCATGCCTAACTTCTCAGGTGGCTCATATAATGCAGAAGATACTCAGTTCCCTTAGCCAGAAGGGAAATTTCTCTGTTAAAGTGCTAGTGCGTTTTATTGGTCCATTTACAGAAAGAGAGATTGTGCAGGGAGTCTGATGGAGTGCTTTGGGATCTTCTGATCACATGGTGACAGGTATTGACTTCCGCATCTGGTTAGAGAGTGTGGCTTGTGATTTGAAATATTAGGTCATAAGCTCCTTGGGGGCAAAGACTATTTTTTGTCTCTTTTTGTATCCCCAGCATTTAGCACAGTGCTTAGCACATAGTAGGTGCTTAATAAATGTTTATTAATTAATTGATCTTCAAGAGTGACTTGCAGTCAGAGGTATCGACTTCTGTGTGGGTGGGTATGGGTGTAGGTGTGGGTGTTCAGGCGCATGCATGCAATTGAACAGCATGGTGGGAACTTACCATCATGAGCTTGGCTTTCTCTACTTTTTATACCATTCCATTTCAAAACCTTCATAAATCCATAAAGGCAAACAAAAATACATAACCACACTTCAAACCTTTTGGAAGGAAGGGTCAGTAACATATTTCATAATGTCCAACAGTTATTGAAGATTACACTGAAAAATCCACAAATACTACTCAGTGCAGCCAACATACACACAGTCAGTCAATGCTGCTAAATAGAGCATAATGATCACTTTACTTAGGAGGCTCATCAATGCAAAACATGACAAATTATTAAGGAAGTAAATTGAATCAGAGATGCTCAGATGGCAAGTACATGGGCATTGATGTGGGCTGCACTGCTTACATTGGTTCAATCCAAGAGTCACCATATGCTATAACAAACTGATTAATTGCACCAAATTCATCTCCCCCAAATTACATTGATCATGCATGTTTTGGTGTCACCTCTGGCCTTGGAAGCACGTTGCTCGCTAAGTGCTTTGGGAAATGTGATTAGTGTCAAGGATGACTTTTGAGAAGACAGACAGTTTCATTTCAATAGAGTGTGTCTGCCTGGTTTTGGTCAGTACTTCTTAAACCTCCTCAATATCTCTGCCCATACCTCTCCTCTTGTAAACCAAGCTCCTGTATTGCCATTGAGACAACATGTTTTAATGCATATGGTGGCTTTTGTGAAAATGGGGATACACTGTGAGATGCCAGAGGTTAAGTATGTAAACAGAATTGTAAGTAAGAAAGATAAGATGATCTTGTAATTATAAAGTGGTCCTTTTCAGAGCAATTCAATTTTTCTTTAATATTCCAAATCAGTTCCACTAAAGTATTTCTCTCATACCCACCCATAACATGGAGGTGACTCTGAAGTCTGCCAATAGAGCATACGTCTTGACAGTTTCAACTAACCTATAAAAGTCAATACTGGCCCAATATGTTTAGATTTCACTTATGTCATCCAAGGTCTAGTCTTTCTAAGTGTGGAAAGATCCATCACCAGTTTTAGTCAAAGAGTAGGGTGATGCATATTGAAACTGTTGAAGCTCAAGAGGACTCTGTGATTAATTTTAGATCAATTATGACCTGTGTAAATGGAGATAAGTTCCACACTGCCAAAATCATGGATCCATGAAGAACTTTAGAATTCCAAATATCAGTAGAGTTGAAGGGCTTGGTGGAAGGGAAAGAGTGGTTTAAGAACAGCAATCAGAAGTGCTTGGCAAAGCCCATAATTAGCTTTGCTTTGGTATCTAGGAGGTTGAAGTATTGTTTTCTTGTTTCCCCTCCAAGTAAGCTAGTCAGGGCTTTCCTAGAAGAAAGTGATTGAAGTTCTAAAAGGATCCATCATTTGCATTCCTACTATTTCAGACAAAATAAATGAATGGGTTTCTTTTCCTGATAATATTCATGAAAAAGGTCTTTAATAACATTGTTGAATTTACAGAAGTGTGGTATTATAGTCTGAACCAAAAATGAGGGACTTTGAGATCTTGTTCTGTCATCAACTTGAAGTGAGACCTTGAGAATATCCTTGGATCCTTAACTATGGCTGACTTTGGGATAGTCATTCAATCTCAATCATGCCTCACTTCTACCACATTTTCATGGGAACTGACCAACAAAAGACATCCTCTTGATAAAATATATTGAACAGGAACAAAAAGTAGACTTTGCATTGCTTTTTCAAAGCATATTGACTCTGGGTCACTTTTAAGATGTATTAATGTTCAGTTTTCTATGAACCGGAAATCCCCCAACCCCCCTCCCCAAAATGCACTGCCTGAATAGCTCTTTTGTTGTCTTTGAAATCTTTCTAGCTTATTGGAATCTCCATAGTGAAACTACACTACTGGTTTCTGTATGAGTGACGGAATAATATAGTGAAATCAACTCAAACTCAGTCCTAAATCAAGGATTCATGGGTGGTACAGATGGAAGAGACCTTAGTGATCATCTAACTCAATCTGCTCCTTAAATAAAGAAGCAAAATGTGGTCAATATATTGTCCAACATCACACATGCTCTAAGCATCAAATATGAGAATCAGAGTCAGATATTCTAACCCCAAATATAGTAATCTTTCCAACACAAAATTCCAGTAATCCCAGTCTCTAACTGGACCTATTAGAAATTCAGAAAACAGGATAGCAAAACATTGTAATTCTGCTTTTTGAAGCTGCAGTGATGGATACTTGTCCAGTTGAGGTCAAGGCAATGTTATACTTGGAGTTTGATTTTGAGAGAAAGAGAGAGAGGGAGAGAGACAGAGACAGAGAGAGAGACAGAGACAGAGACAGAAACAGAGAAACAGAGAGACAGAGAGAGAGAAAGAAAGAGAGAGAGAGAATCTCTATAGATGCACTTACCAAGAACACAGAGGAAAGAGGAACAGTCTTTTTAGGGCTAGAATATGGCTGTGAGTGAATCAATGTCCTCATGGACACTGATTTTTTCACCAGCATCATTATGACTGATTGATTATAGAAAGCCAGTGGGGTATTCTGATGATTTCATAGACCCATAGAAATCTATAAATGATTACGTAGATTATCAAATTGGCAACAAATATGTCAGCCAACTCAATGAGTCTGTAAGAGCTAAGGGCTAGAGGAAGAAAACATGATGTGAGTTATTGCTAAAAATTTGTCACCTCTCTCTTTTTAATCTCAAATAAGTTGTCACTTCTGTGTGCCCTCAAATGTACAAATAGGCATCAATTAACCTCGGTTTCTTAACTGCTTTCTTTATGTTCTGGAGCACTACAAGGGTATCTTTACATATTGTTAAGGTCACACCTACTCTGACATGTAAAGGATCAAGAACTCAGAACCACCAGAAAGTAATGTAGGAAGACCTAATAACCAGAATGACTCTCTTCTTTCTTGGACTCTGAAGCAGTAGAGTTGATTAATTCATAGATTTGCTGCATATGTCAGGAGAAGTTTCTGTTTAAAGTTCAAGAAGCATTATTATAAGAGCAACTAGACCCTAATAGAAAGACAGGGGCAAACATAGAGTCAAGATCACTGTGAGTTTGCACCAAAGGGGAAGGTAACTGTGTTGGCTTAGGTCCTTCCAAAGACCAAATCAGTCTTGAGTTAACTGCCCAAAGAACAAATCAGGTGTTCAGACGAATTAACAATTTGCTAAGCAAATTACTAAAACAGTGATTCTGTTTCCATTAATCCTGATATTATTTGCAATAAAGTTGGAGTTCTTAACTTGGGGTCCATGAACATATACGCATACATAATGCATATATATGTATACATATGTATATATGTACACATAAATCTTACACATGCACATACATGTATAATTGTGTTTTAATAAAAATGTATTTCCTTTGTAAATCTATTTCATTTTGTATATTTGAAACTATTAATCTGAGAAAAGATCCATAGACTTCACCAGACTGCCAAGGGGGGGGCCATGATACTGACAAGGTTAAGTTTCTCTTCTTTAGAAGAGAAATGTTAACAGGACATGGATGAAATTCTCAGATCTAAGATGAACTGTCTGACCTTAGCACTCCTTTTCTGAGAGCCAAGAGAAGCAGGTAGAACTGCAAAAACATTGAACAATAGGCTGAGAAAAAGGGGGAAAGTATTATTGTTGGTGATAGAATGAGAGCGTAATGACTTAAAGTAGATGCAGAATTGCTAAAACTAATAGTGAGGCCAAATCTGCAGCTATATTGGTAGCCTTCCTCCAGCCCCCTGCAAATATTATCTTATTCATCTCTTGCCAATTTTCTCTTTAAGATTATATAATTAAAATCTAATAATTTAAGTGTTGGAGAAGATGTGGGAAAATTGAAACAATAATGCATTGTTGGTGGAATTATGAACTGATCCAACCATTCAGAAGAGCAATTTGGAAGTATGTCCAAAAGGATTATAAAACTACACATATCCTTTGATCCAGCAACGACACTACTAGGTCTACATCGTGAGGAGATCCTGAAAGAGTGAAAAGGACCTACATGTACAAAAGTATATTGGTTCTTTTGTAGGGGCAAAGAATTGGAAATTGAGGGGATGCCCATCAATTAGAAAATGGCTGAACAAGTTGTACTATAGGAATGTAATGGAATACTATTGTTCCATAAGAAATGATGAGCAGGCTGATTTCAGAAAGACCTGAAAAGACTTGCATGAACTGATGCTGAGTGAACTGAGCAGAATTGGGAGAACATTGTACACAGTAACAGCAACATTTACCAGCCTTGATAGACTGAGCTCTTCTCAGCAATGTTATGATCTAAGTCTATTCCAAAAGACTCATGATGGAAAAATGTTATCCACATCCAGAGAAAGAACTATGGGATCTGAAGGAAGATTGAAGCATACCATTTACTCTTTTTTAGTTATTGGTTTTTTTTTTCTTTCTCATGGTTTTCTCCTTTTGTTCTGATTCTTCTTTCACAACAAGATTAATGTGGAAATACATTTAATATGATTGTACATGTATAGCCTATAAATTATTGCATGTCATCTTGGGGAGGTGAGGGGGGAATTTAAAACTCTATATCTTATAAAATGAATGATAAAAACTAAAAATAAATAAATTAACTATTTTTTAAAAAAATCTAATCACTGGGGGGAAAGTCATACATCAGCAATGCTTTGCACACAGTAGGTATTCACTTAAATGAACGGGTGATGATGTTTTAATATAGTACAATTCATATTTTTTCTTTATACTGTGATCTGTATAAACTGCTAGATTGTATAAATCTTTTTTTTAAATTTTATCTCAGATCTTCATGCACAAATATCGTCTTCCTATGTAAGGTGTCTAGGAGATGGTCTAAAACAAATTCATCACCTCCCTCCAACTAGCATGAAATAGCAACTGTCACCTGGTTTGTACTGGAAGAAGATGACTCCTGTTTCTGCTTCTGGTTTGAATATTAAGAATAAAATGGTAGGCAATGGACAGGCCAGGAAAAGAAAGAAACTATTCCACTTATGCATGCAAACGAGAAAATTTTCATCTGCTCAGATTCTGTGTGCTCAAAGATGTGTATACAGCATTGTTAACTGTACTGAAAAGTCATAAAGTGGTTGTCTTCTTAGAGTATGCAGAGGTGGAATGCAACCCCAATTACAATGAATTCTACTAGAATGCAGCCTCCTCAAGGGCAGATTCTCTTTTATTTTTTTTGTTGCTATCTCAAGTGACCAGCAAAGAGTATGTGCTTGATAAATGCTTGTTGAGTTGACTTCAATTGGTTCAAATTGCTTTGAATTAGATTACATTGAATAGAAAGCCCTGGTCTTAGGAAAATTGCACCTATGAGTGCAATTTAAGGTCACAAGACATGTGTTCAATCCATCTTGCTGGGGAATCCAGTCTTAAAGTCAGGATGCACTTGCAGCCCCATCATCTCCAGCTTCATTCACTCAAAGGATCAGGCTGCCAAAGTTTATGAAAGCCAGCTTGACTGTATAGATAGAAAATCAGCAATAACAGAGCTCTCTTAGGAAGGATGCCCAAGCCTTGACTGTCTAGATGTTGATGGATATTGAAAAAAAAGAGGTGCATAGTTTTCCATTATTTAGGGGAGGTGATCATCAAATGGTCCAAAGCAATTTGTGGAAAGGTTTCTTACACACCACTCCTTTCTATGAACTATTTAAGGTGTTCTTTCCCCACCATTTGGAAGCAATAGAACACATAGACAAAGCAAAGAGGTTGCTACAAAAGTCTTTTTAAAAAATTCCCTCTTTTCTTCCCTCATTTCTAAATGTAGAAAAAGTTAACTTTTCAAGTTTACACTTGTTGAAGGTGAGAATTTCCCTGGTTAAAGAGTCAGGAATTCATCTATATTTATGTTTCACCTGTTTAGGCAAAAATAGTGGAAAGAAGTGTTCCCTATCCAGCCAATGATCCACTTGTTCTAATACTGGGTGTTTTTAGTTCAGTTGGTTGAAACACAGTGTTAATGAGATAAAGGTCACAGGATTAATGCCCACAGGGACCAGTTAGCTTCCCAGAAAAAAATATACTGGTCCATGATCTGAAACTGTATATTAAAACATGATTTCAGCCTTGGGTTTGATCAACATCTGACAAATACTTGCACTGAGCCCCAAGGGGGACCAAGGGGGAGGGTGTGGATGGCACATCCACAGTACATCCCATTTACATGACTGAGCATGTGACTCGAAGGTCAGGATTTCTGCTCCTGACACTCATTCAACTCCTCATGTAAAAGATGGCATTCTTCTCTGCATGGTGCCAAGGCACCAAGTAGGTGATCCTCACTGAGACCAACCATTCCTTTGGTGTACTGGCAGATTTGGTGTGGATTATATTTGGTAGTGGTGCATGGATGTGGCTATTGATTACAGTGTTCTGGTTTGTGTTTACATTGACCAAAAATTGTGATAGTGTTTTCTGGATACTTGACCCCAATGAAGGGATTCTGGATTTATAAACAATAATAAATGGAATTATTCTCACAGTACTCAGAAATGGAAGTTTAGACCCGTGATGCAGATTGAAACTTACCCTCAGTCCCCATCAGGTTTTATCAGTATAGGTCTAATTTAGGGTAATGCTTGAGGCAGCTTCTGGGCAAGCTGGATATGCCCATTCACTGCCGAAGTATGAACTTCTTGGGTCAAGTTAGTATGAAATTGTTGTGATTTCCAGATAAAATGAAATGAACAACCTTTTCTGAGCACTTCACACACATTCACACACACTCATACACTAACAGTAACAGAATTTTGTATTAGAAGGGACATTGGCAGCCATCTAGACAAACTTATAACTGAAAAAAAGCATTTCCTCTATGACATACCTGTCATTCAGCTTTTACTTGAAGACCTCCAGTTGGGAATGCACCACCTCCTGAAGCTGACCCATCCAGTTTGAAATAACTCTAGACACATATACATGCATACACGCAGATACACATGTATAAATGCTTTTAATTTTGAGACTCACTCATCATTCTGTCTTTATATCACACTCATAGGCTCTAAGGATCCATGGCACATACCCCTCTCCCTTCACCATTATCCTACTCACGGTCCTCTTCGAGAACAGCCAGTCACCAAAAAAAAAAAAAAATGTGCCTCTGGCTCTTAGGTAGTATCTTTAAACAACCAAATAATTCAAACCAAATAACTACAATAACAAAAATAGAACCAGGACACTCTCCTTCTGATCTAAAGTAGAAGTGTTAGCGGCCGCTGGTAAGAGAACACATTTACAATGAGTGCTCCAGAGTGTTTACTAAAGCTTGTCCCCTGGGGTTGATGGTGGTAGAATAATGGTTATTAAGAAGAATACTGCTCACTAGTGGAAATGTTTCTAAATGGTCATATATATGTTTATGTGAATATATATGTATATAGATATATGTTGGAGAGGCAAGCTGCCGAAGTAAAAAACACCAGTTTATTTAGTCCATACTAAGCATGTTAAATAAATCAGATTCTGTAACCCATGACACATTTTTTCTTTAAAAAGGAACATTTAAGAGCTTCAAAAATTGCTACAGTACAAAAGGTGTCTTTGTGTGTGTGTGTGTGTGTCCGTGTATGTATTTATATATTTATATATGTATATCAACCAGAAATATTGACTGTCTCAGAAGAGAAACCCCCAACCCTGTTTTCTGTAATATTTCTATGTGTAATTAACTTAGCTTCATGTTTGAAACAAAATCTTTCAGCTCAGTACATGGCACGTAATGGTGTTATTGGCACAGGTTCAGAATCATTATTTAAATCCACATCTCCAGGTGGTCCACCTTGTTCTTTGCACTTGGTCTCCTTTTCTTCCTTATGTCTTCAGAGAATCATTTTCCCCTTTATTTCTGGAAACTTTTCTCTTCTTCCCCTCCAAAAAAATTCCTTGGGGACAATGAAGGTTGCCTATAGGCACGTTCATTTTTTTTTTATAAAAATATATTTGGCCTATAGAGTTCTGCTCCATGAGTTCTCCACTGGCAAACAGAAATGGTAGGTCTAGGGACATTCTCCCCAATTTTTAGTCTTAGGACTTTTTTTTGTTTTTTTTTATTTTTATTTTTTTTTTCATTTTTTTGTTTTTTTGTTTTTTGTTTTTTACAGGTTCACCAACGGAATCCTGCATGGAAAGAAAACAACACAGAGATTAAATGTAGCAGATGAATGGACAGACCTGTCTGTTCAAGTCATTTCAATTCAATCAACATTAAAGACTTTCTATCTATAGGACATTGCTTTAGGTAGTGAGGAAACAAAGCAAAACAAAGCAATTCTTGCCCTCAAGGAGTTTCTCCTCTACTATTAATTGCTGCAGGTGCCATCTCCTACATTAGGCTTTTCCTTGTCTGTGTCAGTTATCGGTATTGAAATTTCATTGTAATTACCCTGTCTATACGTCGTATCTGTTGATCTGTGAATACGCTATATCTCCCCCATTCCCACCTCAGTAGAATATAAGTTCTCTGAGGGAAGGAATTTTTTTTCTGTATATTGCCAGCCTGGAGAAGTGATTTGTACATGTTAAATGTTTTATATATGTTTGTTGAATTGAATTGTTTCATTTCTGCATGGTCCTGGGCCTGTCTGTTAGCTCAGTCTCACTCTCCTACATTCAAGCCCCTCGATTTTTCTTCCCTGCTTTTAGACCCCATTTTTCCATAGGCTTTTATGAGTTAACCCCAAGTGCTCAAAAATAGTTGACAAGTTCTCAAAAAAAAAAAATGTGAATGCTTAGCAACTCAACTGGCATGAACTAACAGTAACTCCAGCTCTGGAGGCGATATTCACTTTAACTTCAAAGGTCTGGATTTGGGTATGAAAGAGTTCCCAGAAGCACTGCCCGTATTATTTCATTAAATGTTGCATCCAATGTGAATGCCATGCAATTTGCCTTCTATATATTTGCCCTCTTTTAAAATATTCATTCACTTTCTCCTCTCCTTGATATTAACCATCTCCTATGAAGGGCAGACCACTTCGAGATTCTCTGTATATCTGGTTGGAAACTGAGTCCATTTTTACCATCCAGTCATCTGTGACTTTCTTGAAGCTTAGGACTCAGGAGAGATTAATGACTTACATTAGAAAACTCATCTCCTGTATCTCTCTGAAAGGTGATCTTGCTGAAGAGAAGAGCATTGGAATCACAAATATGTCTGGGTCAGGTCAGTTGGCAACCATACATGTTTTTAAAGGATTGGCAAAACATTTTCAGCTTATATCCTTGAGACTATGCACCTCAGGAAAAAAAGGAGGGAAGGGACTGAAAGCTACTGGATGTGGCGGGGGGGGGGGGGCTAAGAATGGGAATCAGAAAGTTGAAGGAACATGACCTAGCAGGACAGCAAAGGATAGCAGTCATATATCTTGAACATTTCTTACCAAGTCACCGTAGACAGGCCAGTAAAGACGAGATTAGCTGAAATATACTGGATCAACCAAGTTATCAAGGCCAAAGCTACATGGTACTTGTTCTCCACATTCAGTGGTGAAAAGATTATAATAATATCCCTGAGGATTCATTTTTTTCTTTACTGGGTACTTCCTCTTGGTTGAAATGGCTTTCACTTGGCCTCCCTTAGCAACTGTACACTCATAAAGAAAATAGTGATATTGATATTGAAACATCTACTAATCTAGTAATAAAATCAGGAACACAGGAAGAAAAGCGCAATAAACCTAAAGGAAGGAAAGCAAGCCAGTGGTGTGGAAATCTGAAAAGTCTGAAGGCTACTCTCTTTTTAACTCAAAATGATGCCGTTGTATTAACAGTCCAACAAATTTTCACCTCTAGCTCAAAGAAATGTTTGGGGGTAGACCGTGGGTAGATGTTAATTTTTTAATAGGGGTATAGGGAGAAGAAATCAATAGGATTCTGAGTGAGATCGGAAGAGTGAGTTAGAACAGCCATTGTTTTTAAAGTTCTTGGCTTAATATATTGTGCCATGCACTTATTCTTTAAGGAGATCCTGAAATGCCACTCCCACCATGAAGCCTTCTTTGATTGACAAAACAAAAGTGAATTGTTATATATATATATATATACATATATATGTATATATATATGTATATAGATATATATAGATACATACATATATATATATATATGGTGAAGAACTAAAATGTTTATTTAAGGGTCAGGATAACCCCTTAACATGTTACCTGATACATTAAAAAGTGAGGTGATAGAGACACCAAAGGGCAATGCCTTATCCTAGCATGACCATTGATTGGAGAGCTGAGCCAGGATTTACATTCTCATAACGTCAAGAATGTCTCAGTTCTGAAACTGGTGAGTCCTGCCCAGTCATATGTCCTGTGCTTGATAAGATTACCACAAATGGGGCCACACACTGCATAAAGTTATTGGAAAAAGAGAACCAGACTAGGAGTTAGTGAACCTGAGTTCAAGTCTCAGTTCTACCACTAGTTACATGATTTTGGACATTTCTCGTCCTTTCCCCAGATTTTAATTATCCTTTCTCAGAAATGAGGAGGTTGGTCTAAATGACCTCTAGGGTCAATATCAACTCTGATATTATGTGTTCTAAGGTGTCTGCCAGAAATGCTTTCTTCTCAGATCTATTTTTTTTCCTGCTATTTTATGTCTTAAGGTCCCTCCCAGTTGAGGCAACTAAGTGGTGCACTGAATAGGGTGCTGGATCCAGAGTCAGAAAGATCTGAGTTCAAATCCAACCCAAGACACTTATTAGCTATGGGCTATGTCACTTCACCTTTGTTTGCCTCAGTTTCCTCAACCATAAAATAGGGATAAAAACAACATTTTCTAACAGGTTGTTGTGAGATGAAATGAAATAATATTTATTTTTTTTTATTTTTTAGGCAATTGGAGTTAAGTGACTTGCCCAGGGTCACACAGTGCTAGTAAGTGTCAAGTGTTTGGTCTGAGGCCAGATTTGAACTCAGGTCCTCCTGACTTCAGGGTCGGTGCTCTATCTACTGCACCACCTAGCTACCCCAGAAATAGTATTTATAAAATGCTTAGTACAGTGCATGGCACATACTAGTTGCTATATAAATTCTTATTCCCTTCCCTTCTGATATTCCATCTTCTAAGGTAGCCCCCAGCTTTGACAGTGTGTGCTCCAAGGTCTATTTCAGCTCTGAGGTTCGATGCTCTAAGGTACCTCTCAGCTCGGGTAGACTGTGCTCTAAGCTTTCTCTTTCCCCTATATGTTATATTTAAAGGTCCTTTCCTTAGGCCCCACATTCTCTATTCTAAGGTCTGGATCTGTAGTTCTGTTGTTGCTGCTGCTATAGTTGTCAACCTTGTAGGCTCCCTTCCAGTTCTGAAACCTAACCAATATGACCATTCCAGTGGCAGAGAAGATAAATCAGCATTCCCAGTCTCCCTATCTCTGTGGGGATTCAAATACAGCAATACTATACCAATGACTGAAAATGAGCTTGATTTAAATCTTTGCCCTTCTTTTCCCCACCTAGTACATTCCCCTTGTCCTCCATCATACTCCATTCTTTAATACATCTCAAATGTCCATCATTCAACATGTGCTAAACTACTAGGAAAAGAGACAGGGAACCACTGAGTTGGAACATATCTCTTTCTCCTGCTCTCCACCTATATCATGCCATAATGGAGAGAAATCCTGGCCTGGACCCAGGAAGGATTTGCCACTTCCTCAGGCAGGGGCCTGGGTTACATTCTGAACCCTGATACTCAGTACCAGCATAACTCTAAGCAAGTAACTCCCATTCACTGGTCCTTAGTTTCCTCATCTGAAAAATGAGGGAGGTGGAAAGCATTCTGGATTTAGAATCAGAGGACTTATTTTCAAATCCCAGCTCTGCTACCAATGTGACCTTTGACAAAGTAAGTGGTTCACTTTTCTAAGGATCACTTTTTTCCTCTCTAAAATGGGGTCAACTTAGATGACCTCCAAGGTAACCTGCAGCTTAAAATGTGGGATCTTATGCTCATCCTTAAAGAAAGGTTGAAGCTCAGTCTCTCAGGTTAGCTTCTTAAGCCTGGACAAAACCAAGTGACAGATCACTTGGCGCTTTGTATGTGGGACACAGTTCTTGCAATGGTGAGAGAAAGAAGAGAGACAGATAGACAGAGAGACAGACAGAGAGACAGAGACAGAGGCAGACAGAGAGACAAAGAGAGAGAGAAGGAGGAGGAAGAGGAGGAGGAGAAGGAAAAGAAGAAGGAGAACAAGAAGAAGAAGAAGGAGAAGAAGAAGAAGAAGAAGAAGAAGAAGAAGAAGAAGAAGAAGAAGGAGGAGGAGGAGGAGGAGGAGAAGAAGAAGAAGAAGAAGAACAAAAGGAGGAAGGAAGGGTAGAAGGAAGGAAAGAAGAGGGAAGAAGAGAAGGAAGGTAGGAATAAACATTTTTTTAAGTACCTGCTTTGTGTCACACAATGTGCTTTAATTTAATTTAAGGGAATACATATTTTTAAAGTACCTATTATGTGTTAGGCAATGTGCTTTAAATATTATCTCCCTTGGTCCACATAATGACTTTGTGAGAGAACTGCTATTATGTCCATTTCACAGATGAGAAAACCGAGGTCAAGTGTCTTGCCCAGTCAGTGGCTAAAACTAGATTTGAAATGCTTTTTGATTCCAGGCCTAGCACTCCATCCACAGTACCAAATAGCTGCCCAGTGGACAAGGTACTTGACTTCAGAGTCAAGACAATCCGGGTTTCAATTCTGCCCCTGGCCCTAGACATCCCATTTAAAAGCTCAGTGCCTGAGGCAATTCTCTAAGACACTAAGTCATGATGGAGTAACTTGTCTGCATTAGTGGAGGCAGTTTCCAGACTACAGTTTTCTATTCTGATAAAGGCACAGGTCTGGACCAAAACAAACCAACCAAATCACCCCTTGTTTGACTTTCACAACATCTCTATGAGCCAGAAAATGCACATTGGAACTCCCAGCTCTTCTCTTTAGTACTGGACAACCTTGAAGAACTCCATTCTCATTGATACAGTAAGAATGGTCGTTGTATTTAGAGCCAGAGGATCATGAGTTTGCTAATATTTAATTCCCTTACTACCTATATGCCTTTAGGAAAATCACTTAATTTCTCTGAACCTCAGTTTCCTCATTTGTAAAATGAAGGAGTTGGATGAAATGGCCTCCAAGGTCTCTTTGAGCTCTGTTTCTCTGATTCTAGGTTTTCTGTCACAACACTTGCCACTGAATGGGGTATACATAATGAAAGGAAGAGAGCTGACATTTTAAAAGTCTATGAAAACCAGTGGGAAGATGAGCCAAGAATTTATATTTATTGTTGTTGTTTTTGTTGTTGTTGTCGAGTTGTTTCAGTTGTGCCTGAATCTCTGTGACCCCATTTGGGGTTTTCTTGGCAAAGACACTGAAGTGGTTTGCCATTTTCTTCTCTAGCTCATTTTGCATATGAGGAAACTGAGGCAAATGAAGTTAAGTGACTTGCCCAGAGTTATAGAGCTATTAAGAGTTTGAGTTGGATTTGAACTCAGGTTTCCCTGACTCCAGTCCCAGTGCTCTACCCACTGAGTCACCCAGCTTCCTCTAAAGAAGCATTTATACAAGCCATTCCCCAATTGATGAATGATCAAAGGATATGAACAGGTAGTTTTCAGAGGAAGAAATTAAAGCCATCTATACTCATATGAAAAAAATGCTGTAATTTACTATTGATTAGAGAAATGCAAATCAAAATAACTCTGAGGTACCATGTCACATCTATCGGATTGGCTAACAATTATAAATGTTGGAGAAAATATGGGAAAATTGGAACCCTAATGCATTGTTGGTGGAGTTGTGAACTGATCTAACCATTCTAGAGAGCAATTTGGAAATATGACCAAAGGGCTATAAAACTGTGCATACCCTTGCCCCACCAATACCATTTCTAGGGCTGTATACCAAAGAAATCATAAAAACAGAAAAGGACCCACATGTACAAAAATACTAATAGCAGCTCTTTTTTGTGGTGGCAAAGAATTGGAAATTGAGGGGATGCCCATCAATTTGGGAATGGCTAAATAAGTTGTGGTATTATGAATGTAATGGAATACTATTGAGTTATAAGAAATGATGAGCAGGTATGCTTCAGAAAAACCTGGAAAGACTTATATGAACTGATCCTGAGTGAAGTGAGCAGAACCAGGAGAACATTGTACACAGTAACAGTCACATTGTGTGATGACTGACTTTGATAGACTTAGCTCTTCTCCACCAATGCAAGGATCTAAGACCACTTCAAAAGACTCATGATGGAAAATGCTATCAACATTCAGAGAAAGAACTACAGAGTCTGAATGCAGGTGGAAGCATACCATTTGTTCTCCTTTTCTTTTGTTGTTTTGTTTTATTTCTTCTTTTTCATGATTCTTCCCATTAGTTCTAATTCTTCTATACATCATGACTAATGTGAAAATATGCTTAATATGAATGTATAAGTAGAGCCTATATCAGATTGCACACCATCTTGGGGAGTGGGGAGGAGAAGGAGGGGGAGAAAATTTAAAACTTAAAATCTTGTGGAAGTCAATATTGAAAACTAACAATAAATAAATTAATTATTAAAAAATAAAGGACATAGGAAGAAAAATGATATCTGCATCCAAAGAAAGAAATGATAAATAGGAGTATGTATAGAATAATTTTACATATATATATATATATACACATACATACATACACACACATATACCTATTTTTGTCTAATAATAGTCATCTCTAGAGTGGGGAGGAGAGAAGAAAAAAGGAAAAAAAAGAAATTTATATGATAATTTTATTGTATATTTGAAAGGAATAGCAAGTTGTGCATAGTAGATCTGCAATTTCCTATGCAATCATCTTTTTTATTGTACTATGCTATGGAAATGTTTGTTTTATTCCATAAATTAAAAACAAAATAAAATTTTTAAGAAAAGGAAAAAAAAGAAAAAAGAAAAGAAAGAAACACAAAAGGGAATGTTCATAATAACAAAATAAATGGATAAAATGAAAAATAAAAATATTAAAAAGAAACATTTATATGCAGATTAAAAATTGAAATCCTTTTCTTCCCCTCACCCACCTGCTCCTGGTGATTATTCAAGATCCCTTTTGCCTTTCCACAAGGCAGGACACCCATTGCTAGCACCAATGATGGATTGGTGTTAATATCTGAATTTCCCTCAAAAAAAAAAAACTAGTCTGAATGTAAATGGAAGTCATCTAAGAGTGCCACATAAGGTGGAATGTGAAAGACAGGTGGAGCATTGGCATATTCTAACTGTTTCAAAGCTGTATTTCAGATAAGATCAAAGCAACAAGATGGTGTCATCACAAACTGTTAAATCATCATTAAAAATGCATTTATGGAGGCTTAATGGCAATGGGAGAAATAAATATCTCCTTCAGCTCTTAAACCTTAATTAAATGTTTTAGTATTAATTGCTATTTATTTAAGGAACAATAAGTATCCTAGTAAATCTAAGCAGTCTCTCTGCAAGTCTTCCATTAACGCTCATGCCCAGGCATCGTTCAGGGGAATCAGAGACCACAGAGCATCCAGATTCTCTCATCCCGGTAAATGATAAACTGCATGTCAGAAACACACCAACTGAATATTTAAACATTTATCAAGGACTAACAAGGCTGTTTGCATAGATCTCCCTGGGTTTATTTCCACAAGAAAAGAAAAGAAAATGAAAGTATGACAGAATTGAACAACTCTGCTTTTCCCAGTAATATATTATGCCTCTTGTTCAGTACAACACTTTCATGGTCTAGAGAAAAGATCCCCAGGCTGGGGGATCAAGAGGTCTGTGTTTCTCCTCAACTCTGTCACTGACAGTGTATGATATCAGACAAATCATCTAAACACTAGACCTCACTAAGAATGTCCCTTGTCTCTAAAAGAGGTTTTTCAATAAATCTCTGATGCTATCAGTAAGATAACCTAACCCCTCCAAAAGTAGATACAGCACCTCACAACGTCCTCTAATTAGAAAGGAGGTTCTCTGGTCCATTTCTATTGCAGATTTTCTAGCAGAGACTCACTCAATGTATTAGAGGACTTCCTTTAGAATTCACAACATTGAATAGATACTAAGAATGTACATAAAGTGTGCATACATTATTCCTTGCACTCAATGCATGATGATAACAGACAAAATAGGTAAACCACAGGAATAATGCCTAGCCATCCTTGAAAAAAATGAATAATGGGAGCATTATTCTAGCAAGTAGAGATGAACAAAAATCTAATAAGCTACCTTGAGAGGAGGTAGTGAGTTCTGCCTCACTAGAGAGTCTTCAACCAAAAACTTGATGATTACATCTTGGGAATTTTAGAATGAAGACATGCTCTTGGGTAGTTGGATTTAACGATCTCTGAGGTTAATTCTCAAATTCTATGATTTACTTAAAAACTTAACCCAAAGTTGGGTTTTTGTATACTCTCAGAATGAAGTCCTCCATAGACAGAACATCTGAGGGTAGGTAGAGACCACAGGGACCATTTAATCCAAGTCGGAACTGAAATAGAATGTCCACTACAATGTATCTGGCAAGTGATCATCCAACCTTTGCTTTCCATTGAGGGGAAATCCATTTGCATCTGCTGCAGCTCAATCTGCTTCTGGGTGGCTCTAATAATGCTAACCAGAGTTAAAGGTGTCTTAAGACTATCTAATCCAAGGGTTCTTAACCTGGGATCTGTGGTTAAATTTCAGAGGCTCATGAATTTAGAGGGGAAGAAAAATTACATCCATTTTCACTAACCTCTAACTGAAAATTAGCATTTCCTACAATTACAAATGTAAATAAATACATACATGAGATATTATTTGCAGAATAGTTTGAAATCTTTAAGTTATTAAAGAAATGCTAATCATCATCATCATCATCATCACCATCATTATCATCATCATGAATTATTTAGGCAACAAAACTTTATTCCATGAAAAGGTCCATGAACTTTAACAGACTGCCATAACACACCAAAAGGGTTAAAGACCCATGAAGAATTCAATCAGTATCCAAACAGAATGTCCTCTGGACTATAACTGAAAAATGGTCATGCAGCCTTCAATTAAAGGATCCACTCAGGAGTAGGCGCTTGCCAAATCCATAAGTAGTCTCTCCCACTGTTGGACAGCTATCATTTATAGAGCTCTCCCTCTGCTATATTTCTGCCCTGCCCCCCATTAAACATAATTCTGCCCCTTTATGATTTCTATTCATTGTTCTTAGTCCTGGCATCTGTGTTCAAACAGATCTCATCCTCTATCTATCTATCTCATCCTCTCCATGACTGTACTTCAAATACTTCAAGACAGCAATTATATGTCCCTTATATCTTCTGTTCTCTAGGTTAGACATCCCTAGCTCTTTTAACCAGATCTCAAATAGCATGGACTCAATGATTTTTTACCATTCTGATGGTTCTTCTCTGGTTCTGTGTAGGAATGAGAGACTTTTCCTCCCTCATTATGAATTAGACAGTGAAGAGCACTTTTCCTCTGAGATTCTAAAAGGGAAAGTTTATAGTCTTTGGGGGCAAAGTTACTATGAATTTCAACTCAACCGTAGGTTGCCTTCAGAAACTAAAGTGACTTGACCTCCTATCTCAGCTCATATCAGGTGCCACAAATTTTACACACTCATAATTTCCCAAATCTGGCCCTCAACAAATAGTCCTTTCCAGCCTCAGACACTTACTAGATGTGTGACCCTAGGTATGTCTTGCCTCATTTTTCTCTCTGCCTCATTTTCCTCATCTGTAAAATGGAGTTAATGGTAGCACCTACCTCCCAGGATTATTGTGAGGATCAAATGAAATAGTTTATAAAGCGATTTGCAGAACTTGAAGTACTACATAAAATCTAGTAGTGGTAGTGGTAGTAGTAGTAGTAGTAGTAGTAGTAGTAGTAGTAGTAGTAGTAGTGCCATCATCATCATAATCGTCATTATCATTATTACTATAAGAACTCTCTCTCTCTCACACACACACACACACACACACACACACACACACAACACACATATACACATGCACACACACCCTTTTAAGAATGTCTGTTCTCAATGATCACTGTGACAATGTATCTTCCTATGGCCAACCTAATAAGTAATCTTGCTAAACTTAGTTAAGTTGGCCTTCAGACAACAGACATAAAATCCATAACTTGGTCCGTGGGAAACAGTATCTGCAACTATATAGGTTTGGTTTCTGACCAGATTTTGATGAAAGTAAATGGCTTTCTTCAAGCAGAATTCCTTCATGTTGATTACAGTGGTTAGTAAGTGAAAATGTTGATTGAGGCTGGGTCCATGCAATGGGGTACGTATGAGGCATGCAACATTGGGTCAGATTTTTGGAAATGGAAATGTTATATCATTTATTCATGGGAATTAATGGTTTTAATGTAGGAAAATCATTTTTCCACTCAAAACAAATAGATGATAAAATAAATGTTTATCCTCAGCTCTGGAGGTGCTATATCTTTTTCTATGACATACATTTCTTCAAAGAACATGCTACAAGGGCTCTTTAAGAGATGTTTCCATTCCTTGCCTCTACCGTATGATATTTCAAGATTTTAATTAGCAAAACTTTTTTTTTAATATTAAACCTCTCATGATAATTTTTGGGTGTGAATGACTGTTACCAAGGGAATGGGAGAAAAGGTAGCATGATATATAAAAGAGAGGGTTATACTTGGGGCACCTAGGTAAAGATCTGGGTTCAAATCTAGCCTCAGGCACTTATTGATTTCCTCTGTAAAGTATTAACTCTACCAACAGAGATTACAATTACTTTATAGTCTAGTATCTCTTTATCATATGTTTAGAGGTAGAAAAGATCTCAGGCCAGCAGGTCTAGCTCATTCATTTTACAGATGAAGAAAATGAGGTCCAAGAAGGGTAAATGTCCTGTTTTCCTCTGTTTTCTCAAGTAGAAGATGAAGATGATTGACTTGACAACCTCTATGGTCACTTCTGCCTCTAAAACTACAATTCTGTGAACTTCCCATTGCTTTTTTTTTCTTTTTTAATGATATATACCTCTGAGAGGTAAAAGTGCCCATCTGGACTCTGAACTAGTCAGACAATCTAATGTCAAAAACTGAACACTGTACTCCAGATGTGGTCTACCTAGGGCGAAGTAAAGTGGGACTACAGCCATCTTGATTTAGGAAACTATTCTCAATGAGACCATAATCCATCAGACAGATACTTATGTAGTTGAAACGTCCCTTTTATGCTTGGTACCCTAAGTCTGAAGCTCATGGAGTTATAGATGTAGAGTTGGAATGTAACTTAGAGGTATATAAATCCAACTCTTTCCATTTTGCATAAAAGGAACTAAGTTACAGAGAATTAAATGAGTTGCCGAGGGCCAACAAGCTAGTAAATTTCTATGGTGAGATTTTTAACTCAGATTTTTTTTTAATTCTAAGTCCAACATTCTATTCATTATACTATATTGGAGAGAGTGAGGAAAATAGAGCATTTCATTCCATCATTAAATACCTTAAGTCAAGATGTCCCAAAAGTCTTAGTCCCAGTGCATTGAGACTTTTGGGATAGCCTGCATTTAAAACAGGAACCTGCAATCTCATTGCTTCAATGAATTGTGCCCTCTATTTTCACACGTTGAAACCCCTTTCATACTACTCTAGCTATTTAGTGAGGTTTTGTAAAAAAAATTCACCTAGTACCCAGCATTTTATTGATGAGACTCTCTGGGATTCTTTACATGACCCCATTTCTCAAACCATTTAAACTTGGTAGAATCTTCCAGAACTTGAATTTCACTGTTAGACCCTTTGAAAACCCAGGATTACCTACAAGGTATGCTGTCACCTATGAGTCAACCAAGAAGGACTTCGCCAGAGATATCATTAGAAATCAGGCTTGGAGTACAAAAGTTCATGGTCTCATGAATCCTGAATTGGAAGAGATTGGGGTGGTCATTTAGTTCAGTGGTATCAAATTCAATAGAAGTGGATCCTTGCCTCCAGACATATTGAGTTAGAAAATCACAAATTAGCATTATCTTTGCTGTATTTTTATATATTTTGGTAAACATTTCCCAATTATGTTTTAATCTGATTGAGGATTTGAGAGTTTTGAAGTCCAAGTTTGACATCTCTGATTTAGTCCAATTCTTTCATTTTACAGATCAGGAAATTGAGGCTCAGAGAAGTTAAATAAGTTGGATCCAGGATTTGAACTTAGGTCTTCTGACTACCAATTAAGTACTCTTTCCATGGTATTATGTTCCTTGATGATATTACGAAGAACTTATTTTCCAGCTCCCTAGGAAGAAAAAAAGGGGGTGGGGTGGCTTGGAGGGGACAGAGAAGGAAGCTTTGTCCCTTTTCTCTCATAGCTCTAGAAGTTTGAGGCATATCCTTTTTGGGGCCAGATGAGCAGACCATGCCTGGGAGACTAGTTTTGTTTATCCCATTTTAGCTAGTGCATGAATGACCTGGAGAGTAACCAAAGCAGAGGAAGGAGGCACATGGTTGAAAGAGTTTTGGATTTGGAATCAAAGGAGCAGAGAGGAGAGGTGAACCAGAAGGACTATGAGGTATCTCCTTCCTTACCTTCACCCCTTGGGAACCCTGGATTTCTTTCAAGACTTAGTTCAAGGGACAACTTCTGCATGAAGAGCTTCCTGATCTCTCTGTTAGTGTCTGGGATAGAGCTCCGCGTCTGGAGTCATGAAGACCTAGGTTCAAATCCTGCCTCAGACTCTTATTAACTGGAAGACACTGGGCAAACCACTTGACCTCTCTCTGCCTCAGTTTCCTCATCTGTAAAATGGAAATAATAGCACTGACCTCCCTTGGTTGTTGTGAGGATAAAATGAAATATCTGTCAAGTGCTTTGCAAACCTTAAAATGTTATTTAAATACTGTTATCACTACTATTACCCTCCCTTCCACAACTGCTTTGTATTCACTCATGTTGCGTAATGTATGCATGATGCTGCACACACACACACACACACATGAATGTAAGCTTCTTGCAACCAGGAACTTACATTATTTCACCTTGTATCCCTAGTCCTCAACACTTAATGAAGACTTGTTGATGCACTAATTGATTAAAATGGTTTTTATTTCAATAAGGATGATACCCCCCTTTTCCTCCACCCCGTTTTCTGAACAGATAGAAAAGATACTCATCCTGGATCACAGATTCACAAACTCTGAGCTGGAAGAGAACTTGCAGGTTATCTGGTACAACTCTCTCACTTTAGACTTGAGGATACCAAGTCCCAAAGTGATTAAAATGACTTTTGACAGAGTTGTAAGTGCCAGAGTGAGAATTTGAGATCAGGTCCTCTGATCTTGTCTGGATCAGAAGACAAGTTATAGCTATGATACTACCTGGCGCATGTGTGAGTAACTTAACCTCCCTGAGCTACTAGGATCAAAGCTTTAAAGCTAGAAGGGATATTGGAAATCATCAAACCCCCCATTTTGCAGGTGAGGAAACTGAGGAAGAGTGACTTGCCTGATGAGGTCACTCTCTAAATGGCAGAGTCAAGTTTTTAATCTAGATCATGTGACTCTAATTTTATTATCTCTCTATTACATTATTATGTCAATCATTTCTCAATTTAGTCTTAATTTTAAATGAGTCCATAGATCTCCTCCGTTTTTTTTATCATTTTCATCCTTATCTCTTATTTCCATATTTCAATATTGCATTTTAATTTTGCTTCCTCCCTTCTCCTCCTAGTGAAATAATACAGCATAGAAGATATTCATGAATATCTGAATAATGGATATAATAATGTTCATAGGAGCTTTTCCATGGTACTATTTGGTGAAGAAAGTGCTTTGTGCAAAACATAAAGTGATAGAGAAATGTGAGGACCTAGGAGAAGTCCCCTTTCCTACAGTTGGGCTGAAATTGCTCAGCACCTCTTTGGGGATAAGAAATCTAAGAGGAGGGAGGTTGGGTGTTGCATCCAGCTCCACAAGTTCTGAAAGACAATCTAGTGCCTATGGTCATAATTAAAAATTACAAGCATTCTGGGGGGCAGAGGAAAAGAAGGAGGCTTACCTAGGATGCCTGTGGTGAAAGGGATTGAGTGTGGTTAGAATGAGGCCCCCTTTGACTATATTGTGCAGGGCTGATCAGGTACAGAACTGATAGTTATGAAGGAAGCAGGGGGAGGTATTGCCTGTGCCCTGAAAATTTCTAGTGGGTCAGAAAAGCTCTTCTGATGTAGGACAACAAGAGAGGAGTAGGTGGGGTAAACATGATCCTAGTTGGTGTTTTATGTGTTCTGGCCTTAGACCACAGCTCTAATTATCTCACCCTAGTTTGGGCTCTGCTAAGACTACAATAAGGGATGTCCCTACTTCCCTCTGGGAGAGTTTTCCTTAATTTGGAGAGCCCACTAGCAATTTCCAGGAGTTCCTACTACCAGAACATCTGGTCTTTTATGTAGGGCCAGACTAGCAATTTTGTTGTTGTTCAGTCACATGGGACTCTCTGTGACCCCTTTTGGGGTATTCTTTGCGGAGATAATGGAGTGGTTTGCCATTTTCTTCTCCAGCTCATTTTAAAGATGAGGAAACTGAAGCAAGAAGGGTTAAGTGACTTGCCCAGGTTACACAACTAGCAAACAAGTGTCTGAGGCTAGATTTGAACCCAAGAAGATGAATCTTTCTGATTCCAAGACCAGGGCTCTACCCCCTTCACCACTGAGCTGCCATCTAGTAACTTTACCAAATCCAATCTACTGTATTCTTGCTTTCATGTTGTTTTTTTTTTTTTTAACATAATAGAGATGCTGAAAACTGTTTGGCTCGATCGGTCCACAGTGTTCCCCGCAACAAAACAGAAGCTTTTCTTCATTAGTAAGCAAGCTCTCGGTTGCTAGCTGAGATGGAACTACAAAGGCAGCATCTTCTGTAGTCTTAATAGCATTAATTAAGGTGGGCTGACAAAGGGGAGAGAGAGTGACACAGGACTGATGAACATTCAGTGTCCAAGAGAGCTGACCCTATTAAACTATTATGGAAAAGAACTCATCTTACCTGCTCTGCCTACAGATAACCCAGCAAAATCCATTGTATTTTATTCACTTTCCATTCTAATCTAATTACATTTCTTTGTTTGTTGGCTGAACATCATGCTAAGCAGGCCATTCTGGCTCCAGGACAAGGAATGAGGGTTGGAAATTTGATTTGGAGTGAATATGCGATTCATTAGAATTGGGATTAGGGACTGACCGATTCATTCCTATTCCTGAAAGCTGTGTGTGAGTCTGGATCCCAGCCTGTAACAAATGCCACTTTCCTAGTCCTTGTTATGTTCGGAAACTGCTTTCTTGGCAAACACCTTCCCCTTGCCTGAATCACTCTTGTACTAACATACCTATCTGCACTCTTCACCCTCTTCCTCCTCCTCGAAAATGAAGCTAAAAAGCAGAAGTCTGATTATTAACACTCTTATTGTTAATGTTGCGACATGACTGCAGAAAGGATTTCCTGTAGGCAAAGTGTCTGCTGCCCTAAATGCACTAAATGCAAATCATTCGAAAACCTTTGATTGCATCTCTAGACTATGCCTATAACATGTGCAGTCAGAGAGGTAAAATGCAGTTTATACCACACAGTCCAAATGTTCAGAAGATTCAGCACAGAAGAAAGCAATTTACCGTTAGCATTAAAGTTAATACCATTGAAAGCAAACCAAATGTTCTTATCCAACAGAGCGTGGAAAATTCATCCTGTCTTGGTACCAGTCCCTGGTTTCAAATTAGTAGATATGTCTCAACTCTTCACTTTCTTTCTTTATCATTTTCTTCCTTATCTCTTATTTTTATATTTCAAAATTGTATTTTAATTTACCACCCCCCTCATCCTGGTGTAAAGACACGTGATAGAGGAGAGATTCATGCACACTTAGTTGCTGGCCTAATCTTCTTCTGTTAAGGGAAATGAGAACAATTGTAACTTGTTTCAAGAAGAAATTTTCCCCTGCCATGCATACCATCCAAGAAACCGTCTTCCTTCGGGACCAAAACACCATTGATAATAATAAGAATAATAGATATGAAAAACTGGTACATGTCCATTTGCTATTCTGCCCTATTGGGGAATCTATATTGGGTTTAATAGAGAAAGAAACAAAATGATCAGTCACCTAGTTTTCATCTAGTGGCTAATATGGTTATAGGCTCTCTTATGGGTAGAGAACTTCTTAAAGTGATAGAAAGTAAAAGGTTTGGGAGGAGGGAAGAGGGACCATAATAATGTCTTAAGAGTGGTACGTACCAGGAAATAGACACATGGCGTCTGCCCTGCCCCCAGGAAGTAAAAGAGACTTCGGCCAGTCAGCAGGAGATTTCAAACCATTTCTCAGACACAAAGGCCACAGGAATTAGATGTCGATCAGAAGAAGAAGGTCTGCAGCGAGCAGAAAAATAGGCTTGCGCGTGCTGGTACATAACACACAATAGGCAAGCCAGGTCAGGCCTGCTTCGAGAAAAAGCAAAACTAGCTTCTTTAGAAGAAAGAAAGAAAGAAAATGAAAATTCCGTCTGAAGTAATGCTTTGGATTGGCTCATTGGTTTTTCTGATACAAAAAAATATATCTTTTATTCCCCAACCAGAGGGTTATTCTGACCAGTTAGTTATTTCCCCTCCAAATGCCAGTTGAAAAACACGAGAGGATAACAGGCCTAAGAGCCTTGTGACATTTAGGATACTATGTAGTGGGGCCAGAAGAGTGGGTTCCACCAGAGTTAGGTCATCTTTCCAAGTATTTCTGCTGTTAGAATCTATTTTCTCTCTCAATTTGTGCCTTAAGGAAAGGCCAACAACCCAGAAGTCTGGGACATAGAAGGAGTTTCAAATGTATGCCAGTTGGCAAGCATTGCGATGGCATGTCACTTTTCATTGATATTTTCCCCAGGCCAATGGGGGGGGGGTAGAGTGTGCAGAGAAAGAGTCCAACAAAGCATTACCTTAGGGGGAAAAAAAAGCAGTGAACCCTGTTCCAACCAATGTGTTTTTTTTTTCCCCTCCCCTGTAGGAGATTCCAGACAAAGCAGACCAGAGACATCAATGATGTGCCTGATAAAACACAGATGTGAAAATGATAGTGGGACAGAGCAGCACCAAAAAGATCTACACCTCTCTCCCACACCCCACGAGACCCCAGCATTGGTTGCCTGTAGTCCATGTCTGAATCAACATACACACACACACACATATACACACACTCACAAAAAAAAAAACACTCAATGAAATGGTTTGAAAATCCTTTTTTTCTTTCAATTCTTTTATCTACTCAGCCCTCTGCAAGCCTGGAGAATCCAAGCTCCCAGGATTTCTGAAGGGGATTTCAAAAGGTGTTGAGCAAAACAATTGATTGGGTCTGCTGCTCCTCAGGTACCTATTCTGAAAGGAAGGGTTTTATGTAATGAACATCATGGAGACTCCAACATGGAGAGAAACAGGAGAAAGAATGCATGTGGCAAGAAGCCACTAAAGAGAAAAAAGGGAAGGAAAATAAAATGCTCATTTGAGTTGATTAGACAAGGAAACACATTAAACTATGGGACAACATTGGTGAAACTCTCAAGCAGTTAGTCCTAAAGGCATCCTGGGATAATTTGCCTTCAAACGGACAAACGATATGATTTCAACCTATACATCCCACCATTGACCATTTCCAAAAGGCTATCAATAGAAGCATTTCCTGTTTTGTGCTGGAGGGCACTCTTCTATAGCCATTGGGCTTCCCTGGTCATGCTCATACCTTAAGCACCAGCCCTCCTGGCCTCTAAGTCAGCGTCTCTTCTGATTGACTACTGACATACTCTCAGTTCGGTACCATAGATTCGTGGGATCAAAAGATCATATATTTAAAACTGGAAGGGCTTGTAGATGACATCGAGTCCAACTCCCTTACTTTACGGATGAGGGAATAAATACTAAGAGAGATGGACTGACTTTCTCAGGGTTGCATATCTAATAAGCGTCAGAGGTCAAATTTGAACCCAGGTCTTCCTGGCTCCCAGTCCAACATTCTATCTACTGTGCCCTTAGCTTCTGGGATAACTAAACAAACTAATTCAGGCTATTTGCCTATAATAACTATTTTAATTTGATTTTGGATAAATCTTCGGGTGCCAAATTCACATCTATAATGAGGAAATACCAGTGAATATTTTTGAGGTGGTTAGATGGCATATTTTTTGAAAGCATAAGTAGGAGAACTCAATAATAAACAGTAGCAGCATTTAATCAGAGTAGAAAAAGGAAGGCAGACTGGTCAGTATTTGACATTTTAACTTTAGCTGCTGATGATATTTCATCGATAGGTACCCACAGCTCCTGGTTCAGGGAGTGGACAATAATAATCTGCTGATATCTAAAAGACCAATAAATCCAAGGTTGCCATTTGAACTCTCAGGGATGGCAACGGCATACACTTTAAAGCCCCACAGCAGGAGAGTGCTATTGTGTTTCACCTTTGCAAACCAGGAAGTGCTATATTAATGTCAATTGCCAATACCATCATTGCTACTATTATTCATAGGATTCCTTCTAATCCTTTGAATCTGGAATAAAACTTAACTGATTAGAACTCTTTAGGAGAGAAGAGGGTATTGATAAAAAGACCTAACCATGCTTCTTATAGTTAGCTCTGTATGCAGAGCACGATAGTAGCTATTTGCCTAATTAGCCTTTCTGTAAAACATGAACATAGGAGTCACACCTTGGGAACACAAGCAAATCTTCATCTATGTGGCATGGGATCTGCCATGAGCATTGCAAGACTCAACTGTACTTACTCCAAGGCTAAACTTACCTGTTTCCATTAAAGGTGGTTTTATACTCCCCAGTTGGGTGCAAAGTCTCATCAGTATACACGGGCACTGAGGTCCTAACACACTCATGTGAGCACTGCAGGGTTTCATTATAGGCGGTAAATATATCCAAGTTGCTGGGCACGCGGGCAGGAGTGAAATCCGTCAGATTTTGGCAGCTCTCTTCTTGCTGATTGATTTTCCGTTGGTGACTGTTTCTCCGTGTGTTTCCACTTTGTGCACAGCTAAGGGAGAATGGTGTGAAGTTGGAGATGCAGGGTATAGGATTGTGGGTTTGGGAGGACAGGGAATGAGGGGGTAACAAAATATACAAAGACACCATCACCATTTGAACGCAGGGCCTTCATTGCAAAGCATCAATTATACATCATTTAATATTAAATTATAATTCCCAAGCTCTTCAGAAGGCTCAACGACAATCAAGCAATCAGTTCCCTTTATTTTTTTATATCAAATTTGAATTTTAAATGTAAGCCATTACGGCAGGGAGAATTATTGAGAGGAGTGCTGTAGCCATGTTATCAGGAAGCCGGAGTTCTGTTTGCTCAATGAGTGTCAGTAAGAACAACGGCGTTAACATGCTTTCCCTTCCTGGTGCCTCAGTGGGACAAATAATTGGGATAGATAACTAACCACCAAATTAGTCTATGATAGTTGAGAAACACTGGAGATAGTATGAGAGGGGAAGCCCCAAATTATATATATACATATACAAAAAATATACATATATACATGCAAATAGCAATGTATTTGTGTGCAGTTATACATGCACAAATGTATGGATACATTATGCATATGTGTCTGTATAAACATCTACATATATTTGTGTATATGTACGCATGTATGTGCATGTATGTATTTATTCATCATGCACATATGTTCATATACATATGTAAATCTGTATATCCCTACACATGCATGCACATATGCATGTGCACATACATATATGCATGTATGTTGTATATAAAAATATATAGACATGCCTGACAGTACTTCCTATGGCCCATTGGGCCTTGATGGTCATGCTCATACTCTAGGCACCAGTCCTCCTGTCTTGTCTGTCAGCTTCTCTTGGGGGATGTTTTATAACTTGGGATTTCTTTATTTTTAGTCCAGATCCCCCAGGTTGAAAGCTAGATTCCATTCTACCAATATAACATTTGAAGATAAGCTGTGTGATATATCTGTATGACATATCTGACTTCTTATCCTAGCCTTAGGATTTTGGGAAAGAACTCAATCTGTACTTATAAGGTGGCAACTAGTACTCTTTTCTTTCTTTAGCATCTTGCAGCAAGAAGGGATAAGAAACAATTCAAAAGTTTCCATGGTCTTTGGAATGAAGTAGACAATTTGTGATTCAGTCTCCTTCATAGCATGTAATATCTGGAGCAAGACAGACAGTGAGTTTCATTAGCCTGCCAGTAGGAAAATATCAATAATATCTGCCATTTTTCAGATGTCTGTACTCCATTCATGGCAGTCTCCTCTGAGCAGTGGAAAAAGGAAGACAAAAGACTCGGGAGGAAACTGCCTGATAAGGTAATATGTTCAAATGGAACCCACCTTAGGACATGCTCTTCAATATTACGCCCCTAGATGACAGAGTTAGAGTTAAACCCCCTCATTTTATACATAAAAAAAAAACTGAAGACTAAAGGGAGAAATTGACTATCCAAGACAAAAAGAGGTAAACAGCAAACCCAGGTCCTCTGATTGCAGGGACATCACTCTTTCCATTGGGCCATTCTGCCTGCCCCCTCAGATAATATACTACTGTTCTATAGTCTGGGTTTTAGATCTCTGGAGAATGATGAAGTTGGGAGCAAAAAGGGTAACATATGGCCACTCTTCCTTCTTCTTGTGTGTCATGACTATTCAACGGTTTTCTTTGTTCAGGTGACGGTGGTGGAGGTGTTGGAGGGTAGTGTCCATGACTCCTGGGGTAGGACAGATCTTCATTACTTTCCCTATCCTAAAAGTGACTTTTGAAAGAAAAAATTTAATAATATGAAAATCCTCATAAAGTGCATTGGTATTAGTGTCTCTGTGTGTGTGTGTGTGTGTGTGTGTGTGTGTGAATTCTAACTCATTTATCCATCAGGAAGGAACAGATGGATTTTCCATTCATTCTGGAGTTCCCTAGGTTTCTTTACTCCCCATTCCCAATCCTGGGGCCACTAGCCCATTGATTTGTAGAGGCTTCCCAAAGAAACTCAAAGGTGATAAGCAAATCCTTTTATGGAATTAGACTTCTCACCTCCATTTGGGCCTCACTTGAGTCCCATTGGAAAACTCTTTTAGTGACAGAACATCACTTCTGATACAGAGCAATGGATGCTACTTTGTGCTCACATATCAGAAAGCTCCTTCCACAGATCTGTAGAGCAAGGTGGACTTAAATCATTCCTAACTTGCCAATCTGGCTGACCCCTATCTACCAAGCCCCATTATATATCTTTGCCTGACTGCCCTTCATTTGTTTGCAGGCAATGTTCTGTGGGCACAGGGATTTTTTTAAAAGGTATCAAGGAAGTTCCCTTGGCACCTTTGGGCTCACTCTTCTATGCTCTGTGACTGTGTGATACCCTGGATATTTGGTACTTCCTTCTCTAATCCCATCAACTGAATAATCAACTAGATCCCTTCCTATTCCTCTTATTTAGGGGTTTGGATGTCCTTTGCACCCACCATCCAGTATTTCTTTTAGATTATTATCTGGAGATAGCAAGGGGCTCATTTAGGTACATCACACTACAAGAGAACCGAGCTTTGAAGCAACAATGAGGACACATTTTCTGGAAGAATAACTACCTGCAAATTGGGGGTGGGAGAGATATTAGAGGGGCTTCCAAAGTGCCTTTGTGAACAGTGATTTTCCCAATTTCCCCAGCGATGCAGGTGGGGAAGCGGTGATGGCAGATACATAACACCCAGCAAATCTGACCTCAAAGTAGGCCAATTTCCATAAGAAAACAGGCAAAAGCAGGGATGCCTGAAGCTAAGAGCTAACCTATTTCACTATTTGCAAAGCTGATTTTTTAGGGAAAACTAGGGAGTAAATTAAACAAGCAAAGTGAATGAAATTGTCCAAGAATCCATGTGCTGGGGAAGGGTAGATACACAGAATGGAGGGGAGAGGGGACAGAACAGAGGGAGAGTCATACGTTAGGAGAATCTCACTGGGAGTATGGGAACATTCACTAAAGGTTTGGAGAAGGTAAAAAAGGAAATAATAACCACTGAACTGGTAGGCTGGCCTGGTTCTTGTTTTTACAAGTTGCTTTTGGATCAGACAGGAGGATTTGGGAAACACAAGCAGCAAGGCATCTGGGAAGCTATTTGAATATGGTTGGTGCTCAGTACAGCTCCTGCCGAGGGAGCCATGGGGCAGGATGATTTGCCCTAAATAGCAGGAGTAGCTTCAAAAACATTAACTAGCCCAAGGAGTCACAGCAGAGAAGGCCAACAAGTTTATATGCTGGGGAATCAGCTAGAAAGAACACTGGGACTTTGAAATTGAAAATAATAATGGTAGTAGTAATAATGACACTTGTCTTTTTTTTTTTCTACGTGTCTTAACAGACAAAGGAATAAATTATATTCTCATAGGTCTGGAGCTGGAAGGGACCTTGGAGGACATCCAGTCCACTGCCCTCATTTTACAAAGGAGGAAATTGAGACTTGGAGAAGCAAAGTGGATTGCCCAGGGTCACCCAGTAAGTAAGCGTCAGAAGACGGATTTGAATTTGGGTCTTCCTTACCTCCAAATCTAGCACTCTTCAAACAACTGCTTAGCATACATTTTCCCCAAGTCCCAGGGGCCTCCAAAGATAGCCACCCTACCCTGCTTTCCCCAAGCCAGAAGAGTCCTTACCAATTTTTTAAGACAAGAGTTGTAATCAGAGCAGCTATAACCATGATGAGGGAGACAGTGATGGTTATTATCTGATGGACAGCCAGACCTGCAAAAAAAGAAAGAAAAGGAGGGAAAAGTGGAGATAGGGGGATATCCATGAAATTCATGAGCAAAAAAGGAAGGGCAAATTTTTAAAAGTGAAACAAATACATTAGTGGTACTTGGTTAAAAAACAAAATAATCAAGTGTAATTCATGACCAGCCTTCCAATTTCTCTGAAATGATGTGAGTCACATTGCAGATTAGAGAGGACGACAGCCACCTAAGTATTACCCTTTCTGGGACACTGTTGGACACCAGCTGCATGGTGCTGGGATCAAAGACCCGCAGAAGCCTCTGGGGAAGGTCTTGGTTTCAGTGTCGTCAATTCTCACTAACTGTCCCTTTCCCAGAACCCAACCCTTCAGTTCACACCACTACTGCTTTTTCTTCATCCCCTTCACCTTCTTCCTACTTTGCCATGAGATACGGAGGAGAATAGGAAGAAGCCTGGATATGGAGACAGATCCCTCATTTCTAGTCCAATCTCTTCTTACTCAAATGCAACTTCAATGAAACAGGCATCAAGAAAGTGCTGATCAATCAACACATGTTTGCAAGGGTCTACTCTGTGCAAGTGGCTGGGTAAAGTATTGGGGAAACAATCCAAATAATATATAAATGAGCATTTATAAAATGTTTGTTATGTACTAGATGCTGGGATAAGTAAGGAGGATATGAAGACAAAAGGGAACCAAACCCTGCTCTCAAGGAGCTAAGGTTCAAATAGAAGAGAGAGCACACACATGCACACACACAAGACACACATGCACACATGCCCATATACACACATGCATTTCATACATGTTTATATGAAGAAGTATGTACATATATATATATATATATACATACATACATACACATGTATGCACAGCAGGCAGCTAGATGGCACAGTGGATACAATGCCAGATTTGGAGTCAGGAACACTAACCATCCTGAGTTCAAATCCGGCTTCAGACACTTACTAGCTATGTGACCCTGGGCAAGTCACTTAACTCCATTTGCCTCAGTTTCCTCATTTGGAAAATGAGCTGGAGAAGGAAATGGCAAACCACTCCAGTATCTCTATCAAGAAAACCCCAAATGTGGTCATGAAGAGTCAGACATGACTGAAAATAGCTGAACAACAACCATGCGTATATATCACATCTGTCTCTATCTGTCTGTTCATATATACATGCATATATGTGCGCACGCATACAGTCGTGGTGTCCAAAGAAAAGCGGATTCAATTTTAGAGCACATATGGCAAAAAGGTTAACTCCTAGCTGTATTTTGCACTGCAAGGAACTGTGAAACAATCTTAGTACAGGGAATGTTGTGTTGCATGCTACAGAGTAGTAACACAGTGCCAGTTTGAAGAGTGAGAAAAAGGCATAAAGACATACACACACACACACACATACACACAGAAAGAGAGACAGAGGCACAGAATTACACATAGAGAGAGATGTAAAGAAAGATTGGGAGAGTGAGGGAGGGAGGGAAAAAGAAAAGAGAGAGGTACATACAAGCTGACTATAAGGAAGATACATGTTAACCTTGGCTGAGAAGTTACCAGCAATTAAGAGGACTATGAAAGGCCTCCTGGGGATACAAAGACAAAAAAAGAAACAGTCTTCATCTATATGGAACTTATATTCTACTAGAATGGACAGAGGTGACCAAGTGAATAAATTCAAAGCATATACAAAGTAATTTCAAGGAGCAAAGAACCCTGAGAACTTAAGACTCTGTGAGGAGGCCAGGAGAAAGCCCCATCATAAATA
>NW_020954710.1:13441312-13467881 GCF_900497805.2 Vombatus ursinus
ACACACACACACACACACACACACACACACACACACACACACACACATATATATGTATGAAATTGAAAAAATAAAAAGAAAGCTCCATCATATCTAAAGTGGACAATGGGGATGGAGGGTCATGAAAGGAGGAAGAAAGTTCTTACATTGAAAGAACTTCCAAGTGCCATGAGTTACCCTTTTTGCCACATGTGCTCTAAGCTTGAATTCATTTTTTCCTTAGACCCTGTATATATTTTTTTGGGGAGTAATATGTTCCTGTCTTTTTTTTTTTAGGAGGGAGTGGTATTTTGTATAAACTATACCACTCCATACTACAGAGTGGTATAGTTAATATATCACCCTAGAATATATACATTTCTAGAAGTTAATTAATTGACTAATTTATATCAAATGCTAATCATTAGGGGGCTCTTGACCTATACTGTTTGACAGCTCCCATCCCCAGCAAATTAAGGTACCACTGGGAACCTGAGAGAGAAAAGTAGCTAGCTTCTCTCTGGGCTGCAGCTTACAAATCTGAATAGGGGCTTGGAGAGTGAGCACCAGAGCTCATGGTACACTAGTATTCAAGCATATGATTAACTTCCACATAGATGAGGGATTGGAGTTGTCCTGTTTGGCTTCCAGAGGGAAGAAACAGGAGCACTGGATGGAAACTGCAAGAAGGCACATGTAGACTTGAAGGCAGGAAAATAAAACAAAACAAAATTAAGAATTAGAGCTATCCTAAAGTATTTGGGAAGGGGCTACCATGAAAGGCAATGGATTTTCCCTCTTAAAAGGTCTTTCAATCATTTATTAGGTAATGGAGATCCCTTTATGGATATGGATTGACATGTAAGAGTACCAATCTCTTGTATTTCTATAATTCTGTGATCTGGGACCCTATGAACAAATGTTCAGAGCTGAAAAGAACCTTAGGGATCCTCAAGCGCAGCTCTCACATTTTTAAATGAGGAAACTGAGGCTTAGAGAAATTAAGTGTTCCCAGGGTGATACAACTAGTGAGTGTCCCAGGTGGGTTGATGATGAAGATGCTGATGATGAGGTGACAATAAAAATGAGGACATCTATTATTTTATAATACTTGAAGGTTTGAAAAGCAGTTTACATATCCAGAGAATCCAAAAAATTATTGTTCAGCTTGGATCTAAGGCTTAAAACTGAACAAAGCATTTTTTTAGACATGCAGTATTATCGCTTATGATCCTTACAAGAACCCCAGGAGATAGATGCTATTATTATCCTCATTTTATAAATGGGGATATTGAGGCAGAGAGAAGTGAAGTGTTTTGTCCTGTGTCATACTACTAGTAAGCATCTGAGGCAAGATTTGAACTCAGGTCTACCTAGCTCCAAATTTAGAACAATACTTTATCCACTTCACAAATGTTCAATGAAACCTAGACAGAGATGGTGCATGTAAGGAATGATAGGGGTCTGAAATGTATCATTCTGCCAATAAGTCTAAACCTGAAGTTCAGAGAGTAGCTCTTTCCTCCTCAGTATCTTCCCTTTCATCTTAACCCCTCACACCCCTAAAATCATGCCCCCAAAGACTTCTGCTTTTGTTATTAGAGAGATGTTTTAATCAACTATTGATCACAAGAGCTTCGTGCTTGTCAGATTACAGATGGAAACTCTCTTGGTTTACTTGTAAAGAAGAAAAAAAAAACCTTGACATATTCAAAGTTTGGGCCAAATCTAAGAAGGCAAAATTACATAGGAATAAATGTAAAGTTGTAAATTTAGAGGAGAAAAAATACTTTTAGAAAGTACAGGATGGGGGAAATGTGGCAGTTTGTCTGACAATGGTCTGGGGCAGGGGTGGGTGAACTTGTGGCCTCGAGGCCACATCTGGCCCTCTAGGTTCTCAAGTGGGGCCCTTTGACTGAATCCAAACTTCACAGAACATTTGGCATTCCTTGTTCTAAGGGTTCTCACTCAAAGGGTCCCACTTGAGGACCTAGAGGGCCACGTGTGGCCTTGAGGCTGCAGGTTCCCCAGCCCTGCGGGATTTGACGAACTGCTGCAAAAATATGTCACCAGGGTGACAAGGCAGCCGAGAATATTGAGGGGGAGTTCCATTGGGAAACATAATCCAAGTCCAGAGTGATAATATCCCTACAGTACTCTGAACCACATCTGGAGTGTCATGCTTGGTTTTGGGGTTGGAACTTTAGTCAACGTACTGATAAGCTAGAAAGCATAGTGATGAGGATGACTAGGATGGCGAAGGGAATCTAGATGATTTCATAGAAAGCACAGTTAAAAGAACTAGGGGCAGAGGAGACATTTATTCTGGAGAAGAGAAGATTTAAGGTAGGGTATGACATGTATCTACCAATATTTGAGGTCATCTGTTAAAGGAGACCAATGACACATTACTGGCTTCCTAATATTATTGCGAGTGCCATTGGAGGGAAGCAAGCGGAGTACAAGGATAGCCTCATTTGTACCTTTTTAATTTTATTGCCCAGCAAAATGCCAGGTAACTAGTGAGGACTTTTCCATGTTTGTTGAATGGAACTGAGTCAGAAATGATTTCTAAATTTTGGGACACCATATAAATGTGAGCTATTATATTACATAATGATACAAATTCCACAAGGTTTCTCCATGGAAAGTCTACTTAAATTGGTTAACATGTATTAATTGTCCTAGCAGAGTGCTTCCCATTTACTAGGGATATAGCAAATGCTTGAATTAAATTACTGAATTTTTTTAAAAAATGTAAGCTATTGTGGATATGGCAGAGAATGAGAAGACAATGGTAGTTTTTTTTTTTTTTCATTTGTATTGCTGGCATCTAGCACTATGCTCCTCACATAATAGTTGTTTAATGAAGGCTTGTTGAATTGAATTGAATAGCTGGAGGGACAGAGGCTGGATGAATGCTTGCTTCACAGTTATCCCTTTCACATCTGGAAGGGAGGGGGATTAGTGCTCCATGATCTGGAAAATCCAGGTGAAATATTTTGGCCCTCCCTTTGTACCAGAGAAGAAGTCTAAATTATTATTGTATAGAAAGCTAAAATATGTTGATATTATACAACAATATATACATATCTGTGTATGTATATACATACAATATATAATTTATATAATATTATATATATATAATACATTTCTGAATTTCTAAACTTTTTCTGTGTCATCTGCTGGCCTTTCCATGTAGTCTGTGACTTCTGCAAAATGCCCCCAAAATTCCCATTTAATTTCTTATACTGATCCATGATATATGGAAGCTGCAATGGGGAAAGTTGCAATGTGGGAGGGATAATTGTAGTGTAATGTAATAGCGATGCTTTTTAGGTAAGGGATGAACTAGGACAGATGATCACTATTAAGACCCCTTCCAATGTTGAAGTTGTATGATCTGTGATCTATGATCTATGATCTTTCCTAATGATATCCTTTGCCCCAAGGCAACATTCTACCCACTCCCTTCCTCACAAAAGTGTCTGAGCTTGCCATGCTATTTTTTTTTTTGTCATGGGCTGTTTGCGCATCTGTTTGCCCAATACACGTATGTATTTCCTGATGGCAGATTTCATCCAAAAATGACTTTGCTGGCTGTCTCCCAAAGACACAATGCAGCAAACAGATGTTATCTCTCCATTGGATATCATCAGATGGGGAGAAATTGTTAATAAATAATTAAGAGTTGGCATGATCAGGAAATAAGTTTAATTCTTTTCCCCCTCCTATATGCTTTTGTTATGTTTGGTAAGGGATTTCCATCTTGAGCCTATAGGAAAAATATGCTTTCCAAAAGAATATGAGCTAATACAGAAATGTCATTTGCATTTAGAGCTGATACTCAAAAGCTAAAGTTTCTGAGTGATTTCAGATAGACACTTGGGAGGAGCTAGAAGCTCGCTGTAGCTAATGGAACATATATATATCCCTCCACAATCTCTCTCTCTCTCTCTCTCTCTCTCTCTCTCTCATTTCTCACTTCAGTAGATTGGAAACTCCTTGAGGTCAGAGATTCTTTTATTTGAGTCTTGATATCCCCAGCAACTGCCACAGTAGTTTAATGAATACCTTTTGAATGGAGTTAAATTGAAAGCATGTCATAAAATTTCAAATACTACATAAAGATGAGTTATATTAATAGAAACATGTTGAAAAATAGACTTATTGGAAGAGAGATTCTTCCCTACTTGGTTAATACATGTTAATTGAACTCTTTCTATGTGCCCAGCATTGTGCTACCTAGCATAGTGCCTGCCATATAGTAGGGATGTAACAAATGCTTAAATTGAATTGTTGAATTAAAAAAAATGTGATCTATGGTGAGTACGTAAGGATAGTGTGACAACAGTGGTAGAAATCCCAAAATCATAAAAGCTCTGATTGCCAGGACTTCCACAAGCCCACATTCCAACCTGTACCTCCAAAACCATGCCTATTATAACATGCCTCAGAGAACAAGAAGACTTGGGTACAGGTTCCATCTCTGACGCATGCTGGCTGGGTGACCCTAGTCAAGTCTTGTAATCTGTCAATGCTCTAGATAACTCTCTAAGACTGTAAGATGAAGAGCAGGTAGCAATCTACACTGGTAGATGTAGTTTCCTCATTAGGGAGTTCTTTATACACAGGTTCATTCCCTATCAATATAGCATGCTGTACTGAGATAGAAGAAATACTGGTATTTTATATATAAAATACAAAATCACTTTTCCTATGTGCCTAGTATTGTGCTAGCACAGTTATCTTATGTATTGTAGATGCTTGGATAAATGTCTATTTATTGAACTGATTATTAGGCACTTTGGGAAATTTTGTGGAGCATCCATTTACATAGATATCATAAACATGCAAGCATATACATATATAGATATATCCATATATGCATATACACAGATATCAGCATTTATTCAATCATCTGCAATACATCAGGCATTGTGCTGACAGAATGCTAGGCACATAGGAAGAGCAAAATTAAAATACATTCATTGACATGTAGACTCCCTCTACCAACAAGCCTGGTACAATTTATATTTCTATATAACATAATGACTCGTATTTATAAAGTGTTCTGAAGTTTGTAAACCATTTCTGCTTCAGTTCTATTTAACAGTATGTAGAAGTTCACACTCTATACTGAACATTGTCTTAGGTGTTGGGGCTATACAGGCAAAAAAGAAACAATTCATGCATATAAATCACTTACATCCGATGATATTTGAAATAATGTTATAAAGTGTGCAGCATAAGTATTATGGTAGCCTTTTTACAGATGAGGTCACTGAGACTCTGACAAGTGCATAAACTCCAAGATTTATAGCTAGAATTGACCTTAAAGGTCATCTCATCTAACCTTGTCATTTTATGCCTGGGGAAACTGAGCCCCAAAGAGGTTAAATAATTTGTTCAAGGTCTCACTGGTAATATGGGCCAGAGCTGGGATTTCCTCTTCCTGCTACACCATCAGGATTTTCCCATGATCACGCAGCTAATTAGCACCTGAATCTGCAATCAAGCCCGGGCCACCTGACTCCAGAGTCAAGGATCAATCTGCTACACCTGGCAGCCTTTTCTGACTGATAAGTCAATCAACAAACATATATTAAGTGCCTGCTATATTTCATGAACTGTGCTAAGTCTTAGGGATACAAAAAGAGGGAAAAGATAGTCCTTACCCTCAAAGAGTTCATGATCTAATGAAACATGAATTTTGAATGATAATTGACTGAAAGGAATCCCAGTCTTCAGCAAAAGATAAATGCCTAATATGGTTTCTGCATAGGTAGGTAAAGAAATGATCCAGTGATTTAAGCATGTCACCCTACTAGCTTATAAACTCCATGGTGGCATGGACATTGTTTTGTCTACATTGCATATTTCTGTAATTAAATCAATGCTCCAGGCACAGCAGATAGCTAATACATGTTTGTTGAATGAAATTAGTGGGATGCGTGTGTGTTTTAATGATATACGGTATATAAAAGCTTTTTGATCTCAAAAGACTGAGATTTTCCCCATGTAAGCATTTTTTCCCTTTCTCCATAAGGACGGTGGACTATCCCTTTCCATTTAACTATTTAGAGATATGGTGTGCCAATCAATTGAATTCAATTCGTCAAGCATTTATTCCATATCAGCTAGATATAAGGCACTGTGCTAAATGTCGGAGATACAAAGAGAAAATTTTAAATAGTCCCCTGTCATCAAGAAACTTATTGTGAAATTCTACTGTGGAAGAAGTACATATTAACATATGACTTAATATGAGATAATTTTAAGATGGAGAAATATTAATATCCAGGGGAACCATGAAAGTTATATCTTAGAAGAAGACCTATGAGCTGATTCTAGAAGGAAGCAAAAGAATCAGTCAGTCAGTCAGTCAAGGAGTATTCATTAAGTGCTTACAGTGTCTGACACTGTGTTAAGTTCTGGGAACATAACAAAAGTAAAAAAAAATCATTTAAGAAGAAGCATCTAAGAAGTAGAGATGAAGAAGGACTGTTGAAAGAGAGATATTCCATTTTTTCTACTATCCTTTACCATATTATCAAAAAATACATAAGTGGGTATATTTTTTAAGTGTGATGAGGAGACTGGCTGATGAGGGCTATCACTTAAGGCATTCATAATATGGCTGGCCTGGTTCTACTCTGCATGAGGTTTAGTAAGCCTGCTTCTTGTCATGAGTAATAGAGAGGCCCTTCACCCCACTTCAGAGCATGAACAGGTATCCTCTGACAATGAGATGACAAACAACCCTTTAATTGGCTGCTGAGCTACAACTGTATGTACATACAAAAGGCTCATGTAAGCAATCTCTCACTCTCTTCCCTGATAGTTTTTGAGAATGAATTAATATCAATCTAGGGCAGGGTGCAGGTTAGCATCTTTGGATCTCTTATCTCCCCATCCAGCTGCTATATGTCTGAGAGCACATGATACCTCTCCCTCTGATAAATTTCTTCTTTTCTGATATTAGGTGAGTGAATATCCTGAGATGGTAGTATCCACAAAACCAGCAAGACCATCAAAAATATCTGAGGTCCCAAAGAAAACAGAGTCTCAGAGTTGGTGGAGGCATCAGCTGAGTGTGCTGAGGACACCATCGTAGAAATCCTGAAGACACCGTTGTAGAAATCCTGAAGTCTGACTTTCTTGACCCACCCCAACAAGGAACTAGACCACCTGAGCAAAGGGAGTCCACTTGAACATCCATAGGCCATTCAGCAGAACTGAATTCTTCAAATAGAGAAAAAAAAAGACTCCCAGGACCAAAAAGTACTAGGATTTAGGGGGTTGTTTTATAGCAATATTTTAACTTTCAGTCAACTCTCCCCAGGGATCCAGTGGGTTTGTTGAGGGGAAAGGAATAGTTATTGCATTTCAGACCTTATTATACCTTCTCAGTAGACATGCAAATATTATTGATGTTGATTAATTGAGCTTGGGGAAATGCTAACTGGATAAATGATTTTGGAAACTGCACTAGTTGGGGCTCATGAATGACCATATTAGAAACTCCATCTCCTCAGTTATTTCTCTAGAACCTTGATGGGAACAGCAGTCAGTGGCCTTCTGAGGACCCAACCTACTAGTGAGAGTTGTGATTGGGACAATAAGCCCACAGAGGTGGCTATGCTTGAAATTTGCTTTAGATAGACTGCTGAAATAGGGTATACTTTAAGTTACTAGCTGAGACATTCCTTTTTCCAGCTACCCAAAATGAACGAATGAAGCAAATTAAATGCTGAAACAGATGGATCTAATATCACCTTTAAAAGGCTGATTAATTTGGATATTCCCAGCACTACTTTTAGGAGTTAGATTGTGTATGTTTATGTGTGTTTGTATGTGTGTTCTCTTTTTCATCTTGAGGATTAATCAATCAAAAATTCAATAAGCAAGTATTTATTAAGTACCTACAAAGTACCTGGAACTGTGCTGTATATTGAGGATATGACAACAAAATCAAAATAATCCCTAACCTCAAAGAGCACATCTTTTACCAGGAGAGGAATGAAATCACACCAGTGTTGGGCATGGTCCAATAAGATTATGTACAACAAAGGAACAGCTGAGAAGTAAATACTCTCGAATCTCAGGTGGTAAGGACTAACCAAGCAGTTTGATCTATTTTTGAGAGCTGGGGTTTGATGATAAAAAACATCCATAAGGCTGGCTCCCACACACATTCATGATTCTTTACCTAAGCAAAAGCTATTGCCTTTTGTGCCTTCTTACCCTCAGAATGTTAGCTCTTTGAGAATATGGAACATCTTATTTTTTGTCTCCTAGTACAATATCTGGCCCAGATTAAATGCTTAGTGAATGCATGTTAAGTGACTGATTGATTCTTCCTTATAGCATCCATTCCTAATGCATACTCAGATGCTCCAAGGATACAGGAACTCAACAATAATTGAGTGTTCATGGCTATAAAAAAGATCATTGATACAGAGATAGAAGATAACTCAGAGGCCAATTTACCCATCCTCCTCTTTTTCTACAGGTTATTAAACTGAGGCCCAGAGGGCTGAAGAAAGTGACTTGTCTAACAATACATTGAGAGTAAGGAGCTTAGAGCAAAGATTTGAACCCAAGACTTCTGGCTAAAAATCCAGCCTTCTGTTCAACTGTCCTATCTCTTGACTAGGATTGATCTATATTGTATCTGCCTGTCATCAAGGTCCTAAATTGTCAAGCCCTCTGTCAAGGGGCCCTTGATCAAGAAAGATTCCTGGTGCTGGGAAGCTAGGCAGAGATTACCAGATTAATCCCTTCAAAGGTCAAGCCACCATTCTTCAAGTAGAGGTTGAATGATGATTTATGGGATGTTATGCAATGAGGATGTTTTGTGGAAATTTTGGCTAGACTAGATATCTGGTGAGATGCCTTCTAACACTAAAATTCTGTCATATCATTCATAAATTATTTTCTTTGTTATTTCCATTCATTTTTCCTTGTTCTATTCTTTGAAAACACACAACTCACACCTGTCTTCCACAAGGCAATATTTCAAATAGTGGATGACAGATGTCATGTTCTTCCATCTGCCCCCTTTAATTCCTCTGTCTTTTCTTTTTTAGGATAAAGATCCCCAGAACTTTAAACTGTCCCCAAGGTGAACTGCACTTGAGCCCCTCTAGCATTCTGGCTGCCATCCTTTGAATAGTCTCCAGTTCATCAGTGCCCTTAACTGTTGTTTCCCAAAAAGAACGCAGAATTTCAGAAATAATCGGATGAAGACAGGGTAGAGAGGGATTGTCACCTCCTCATTCCTGGAGGGATTAAATAAGGTATTTAACCTAGAGGAAATGTCACGAAGAAAAGGCACAGGGTATAGGGTTTCCTCTGCGAAGAGTGAGCTCGTGTATTATGTTTCTCCACATCAGCAGGAATTAAACAATCCACTGACTTTGTAAAAGGCATAATCTTGCAATAGGGTCAGTTTCCCTCAACTTGGTTTAGCCTGTCTGCCAAGATGATTCTCCTGGGGTGTGTCTGTTGTGCATGTTACAGGTCATTGGAGCCACAAGTAACAGTTGGATGAGAAGTGGACACCAAAAGTAGGTGAGCAAGCCTTCGCACCAGAGGTGCTAGTTCTTCCTGAACACACCACACCCAACCCTGTGTGTTACGGCAACGTCTACCCAAGAACATAAAGACGTTCTCCATGGAATGGGTGGATGAAAATAATTTGTTCCAATGGCAGTGAAGGTGATTGAAGCAGGCACTCTGGAGCACTTAAAGCTTGGCCAAACATCGAAGATTCCGATGTCATCTACTGCATCTTAAGCCATCGCCAGTTGCCCTAACTTTCATCTTGCCACTGAACTTTAATGAATCATGAGAGTAAAGCTGACAGCTTTGTGCAACTCTATCTCGCTTCAGTATAATTACAAATAAGTCAAGACACCACCCTGTGATGTCATTGGTCCCCTTTGAAAGTGAAGGATGAACATATTCCAACAACAGCAACTGGCAGTTGACAATAGTGTCAAGTCAGGGGATAAGATCAAAGGACCCCAGGATTAAACCTAGAAGTCATCTTCTCTAAATCCTTCACTTTTTTGTTTGAGAAAATGGAGGCCTTTGAAAATGAAGAGACTTGGGGCAGCTAGGTGGCACAGTGGATAGAGCACCAGCCCTGAAGTCAGGAGAACCTGAGTTCAAATCTGGCCTCGGGCCAAACACTTGACACTTACTAGCTGTGTGACCCTGGGCAAGTCACTTAACCCCAATTGCCTAAAAAAAATAAATAAATAAAGTAAAAGGTTGAAAAAAAATTAAGAGACTCGCTCAAGGCCATGCAGCTAATAAACGGAAGGTCTGGGATTTCAACCTTTATTCACTAAGTACTAATCCAAAACATTTTCCACATACGTTCTAGACTCAAGGCTAATGTGACATCACATTCTCCAACTCTTAAGGAGTCAGAACCGAGAATCATATATTTAGACTTGGAAGAGATATAAGAAGTCATCTACTCTAAATTCTTTATTTTTACAGATGAGTAAACTTATCTGTAAAGGGAAAAGAAGTGACTTGTGCTTGTGGTCCCATAGATAGCAAATGGAAGGGCTAGTATTTGAACCCATATTCACTGACTCCAAATTCAGAGTGCTTTCCACTGTAGCATTCCATTCTCTGCAAACCCATTTAGGTTAAAACAACAGGAAAATCAACAAAACAAATACTTCCAGAACCAAGGTCAATGTAGAATCCCAGTTTTTCAACCATTTTTTAAATTTAGGCAAAATATTAGATTTCGGAGCTGTGCCGTGGGGATTTTCTCTTCTTTTCCCTGACAATGATCATCCATTCCATTTATTTAGGGCTCCCTTTTTGCTTCTGGTAATTGTCATTGTATACGAACGTGTCTGAGACTCAGCTATCATATATATAATGAAAAATTATGCTTGGGATAATGGATGAGGACAGGCAGATTACTGAGTTATACATCAATCATTAGGGCTTTATGGTTATGTTTGTGATGCTTTGTAATGAGATCAGATCCTGAAGATTGATGGAGAAGCTGGTTATCTATCTCAGAGCTTGGGCAAAGTTTCATTAGACCAAGCCAAACTAAATAAGGAATGCTGTCCATTGTTAAAGAGAATAAATAAATAGTAAAATAATAAAAAAAACACACTTTAGCTGTGTCTACACGTACATACAAAGGGCATGTGGACTTCTGTTGTTGTTCTTCAGTTGTTTCAGTCATGTCTGACTCTTTGTGATCCCATTTGGGTTTTTCTTGGCAAAGATACTGGAGTGGTTTGCCATTTTATTCTCCAGCTGTTTATTTGTTTGTTTGTTTGTTTTTAACAGTTGAGGAACTAAGGCAAACAGGGTTTAAGTGACTTGCCCAGAGTCACATAGCTAGTCTGAGGCCAGATTTGAACTAAGATCTTCCTGATTCCAGGCCCTGTGCTCTATCCATTGTGCCACCTAGCTGCCCCATGTGGGCCAGGGGTAGGGAAAATAGTCTAGCCTCAATATTAAGATAAAGAGAAGGATATTTTTGAGGATTTAACCCCTGCAACCTATGCTAGCTCTATTTTTGTCTGCATAGAGAAGGCATGAGAAATCATGCATTTTTAGGGTGCCAATCACTTTGAGGCAGCAGGTTATGAGTACTGCTGAGTACATAAAAGAGTAAATATCAAATCTATACCCCCACATTTTCCAGAAGAAGGTAAGTTCATTGATCACAGTGGTACAATGAGAGGAGGGTAAGGCTGATGATTTTGAGCAACTCTGTCCTACTTAAATCCAATTTACACACATGTCAGGACATCACCCTCATTGATATCATTGGTCCTCTTTGAAAACTAAGGACAAATAACAATAACAGAGCACTAGGCTTAGAGTAAGGAAGAGCTGAGTTCAAATTCTGCCTAAGATTTACTAGCAGTGTGGCCCTTTGCAAGTCACTTAATCTCTTCTTGCCTTACTTTCCTCATCAGGAAAATGGGAATAATAATAGTATTTTCTTAACAGGGTTGTTATGAGGATCAAATAACATAATTGTAAAGCCTGGAACCTACTAAGTGCCATATAAATGTTGGGTGTTATTGCTATTAAAGTGCTTAGCCCATAAATGTTAGTTGATTATCATTATCATCATCATCATTATTCAAAGTCATGCTATCCATTATACCAAACAGACCATCAAATTAATTCAAATGAATTTATCAACCATCTACTATTTATACCACCAGTGCTGGACTCTACACAGTGTAGATGTTTGATAAATGTACATTGAGTGGAAATGAATTTCATTAGAGAAGTGATAATGGTATAATGGATAGCATGCTGAGCTATGAATCAGAAAGACCTTAGTTGAAATTCCACATCTTGTACTTATTGGCCATGTAGCCATGGGCAGAGAACTTAACCCTTCTGAGTTTGAGTTTCCTTATCTTTAAAATGGGGATATTAATATCGGAACTTCTGACTCAGAGAGATGATTATGGTACAGTGGATAGAGATCTGCCATCAGTAACTGGAAGCCTTGAGTTCAAGACCCATCTCTGGGTCTTGCTAGCTATTGGCGGTGACCCTGGGCAAATCACAACTACTTAGTACCCTAGGCAACTCTCTAAGGTGTAAGTTAATTGCTGATTAATTGCTGATTGCCTTGACAGAGGGAGTTTCCTCATACAAGAAGTCCTCAAAGTAGTGACATCATAGAATAAATCTTACTTCTAAATCTTAACTTCTTACTTACAGGCTTTTGTTAGTAGTCAAGCAAGTAAGCATTTATAAAGTGCATACTATGTGTTTGCAATAAGCTAAGCACTGAGGCAGGGGTGGGAAACCCGTGCACTGAGGATACAGTAACCAAGTGAGACTATCCCTGTCCTTAATGAACTAACATTCTAACAGAGACTACAGAGATAGATAAATGATCTAGATAGGTAAATGTTATGCATATGTTAGCTATATAAATAATAGGATTGATAGATAGATGTTAGATAGATAATCACAAATGTGGGGCAGTTAATTGGAGCAGCAAAGTACCTGGGCCTGGAGGCAGAAAGACTCATCTCCTTGAGTTCAAATCTGTCCCCAGACTATTACTGGCTGTGTGACCCTAAGCAAGTCAACCCCATTTGCCTTAGTTTACTCACCTGTAAAATGAGCTAGAGAAGGAAATGGTAAACAGCGCCAGTATGTCAGCCAAGAAAACCCCCAAGGGGGTCACAGAGAATTGAACACAACTGAAAACAACTCAACAATAACAACACAGATGTTAGAAATATAAATCATAAATAGATGACAGATACATAAGTGATAGAGGAGTAAAAGGTAATTTTAGGAAGGAGAATATTAGGGGGAAGAGGAGTCAATAAAAACTTTTTATAGGAATTAGTGTTTTCAGCTTAATCTTGAAAGAAATCAAAGATTCTAAGAAGAATTAAGTGATCAGCAAAGCTCAAGGCAGCATAGAAATGTGAGTTATTATTAAAAGCTACACTAACATTAGTTATTATTATTGCTATTCTTCTACAAAGTGACTGGCAAAGCTCACAACAATCCCTTTAGAGTACAGCCAGCAGGCAGTCTCTGTCCTTCATGGTAGCAGTATTTCAAAGTTGTTCTATACATCTCCTGCTTCTGATTGCTGCCCATGTATCTTCTAAATCTGGCATACTCACAGAAAAAATATGTCACTAGCACTTTGCCTCTCCTTTTACTGGGGAGAAAGAGAATGCACACAGGACTGTGTGATTGCCTAAATGAAAGATCGGAGGCTTCCAGAAGGTGAATCTGAAGGTGCATCTGAAGCAGGGGCTTAGAGCCAGGATGCCAACAGGGGAAGATCTCCCCTTATCACAAGGATAATTGGGACTGCTCTTTGTTTAGGATGCTACTGTCAACAAATAAAGTGCAGTTCTCAGCAGAATCCATTACTTTGGCATTTCACTGCAATTGACTTCTCCCCTAGTGTGGCATGATAGGACATGAGAGAGCCAGTATTCACTATAAGAATTAATATGGTAGTTCTAGTTCAGGAAGCAAAGTGTGATCCATTAGAATCTTTTGTGAGCTCTTCCATAGTCTGTGTGATCTGGAACGAATTATTTTAACCTCTCACTACCCTGGCGATTGTCTAAGATTTTCTTGACTTTACAAGTAGATTAAAAGGCTAAAGGTGGAAATGAACTTTAGGAGGCATCTAGTTGAACTCTCCTATTGAACAGATGAAGAAATTAGGGGGCATAGAAGTGAAATGACTTGTCCAAGGTAACATGGTTGTGTAAAAGCCAAAATCTGAACCTAGATCTCCTGACACTCACTTTTGTATGTTTCTAGCAATGCTATGATGCTTCTCTTTATTTAACTCATCAAATTATCATTATAAGGATTAATCTCCCTTGACTAAAATGATGGATGAAGAATGATACATATGTAGAATAAATATACACATGACATATGTATATGTGTATATGACATATTTATATGTCTATACGAGAAAAAGAGAGGTGTAGTGGATAGAGGACCGGCCTAAGAGTCAGAAAGCTCTGGGTTCAAGTCCCAGGTCTTCCACGTACTATCTGTTGCCTTAGCTTCTCAGAAATTTCTCTAAGATTACAATATGAAGAAAAGGTCTTGCTATGTATTGTTAAAGGCATTTCTTCACTGGTAGCTCCCTACATTAATGAAATCATAGGTTTAGGAAAAAATATGCATAAATATGTACGTCTAATATAGAGCTACAGATACAGAAGGTACATATATGGATATAGATAGAAAACAATATGGATATAAATAGAGACACAGATTAGTTTTTGTTGTTATTATCACTTAGTCATTCATTCGTGTCCAACTGTTAGTGACCCCATGGACCAGAGAATATCAAACCTTTTCATCCTGTCTGTCAAAACTCCTATTTGCTGCCTCCATGACACTATCTACTCGTCTCATCCTCTGCCATCCTCTTCTCCTTTTGTCTTCAAGCTTTCCCAGTATCAGGGTCTTTCCAATGAGTCTCATCTTCTCATTAGGCAGACAAAATATTTAAGCTTCAGCTTTAGTATTTGACCTTCCAGTGAATAGTCTGGATCAAATTCTTTAAGTATTGACTAATTTGATCTCTTTGTTGTCCAAGGGACACTCAAAAGTCTTCTCCAGCACCACTAGAGACAGAGATGAATAGAGAGCAACAGAATATACTGGAAAGAGTCAAAGGACTTAGGTCCAAATTTTGCCTCTGGTGTTTACTATGATATCTTAGGAAGATATTTAATCTCCCTAGGGTTCAGTTTCCTCCTCCAAGAATAAAGGAATTGAACTAGAATGGTCTCTGAAGACTATTACAGCTCTAGATCTATGATATTACATATTTATTGAGTAAGGGAAGAGGATTCAGATTTTTTATTTTATGTTAGTTAATTCCCAGTGTGGAAAATCTCAGTTGCTGTTCAGCCATTTATCAATCTTGTCCAACTCTTCATGACCTCACTTGGGGTTTTCTTGGCAAAGATACTGGAACGGTTTCCATCTCTTCTCCAGCTCATTTTACAGAAGAGGAAACTGAAGCAAAGGGGTTAAGTGATTTGCCCAGGGTCACTCACTAGTAAGTGTCTGAGACCAGATTTAAACTCGAGAAGATGAGTGTTCCTGATTCCAGGATCAGTGCTCTATCTACTGCACCCAACTGCTGATATAAAATCATCACCAAGACTATGCTCATTTAATGAATATGATATGTCAATAATTATATGTTAATAAAATATAAGATATTATATACATATATGTGTTGATAGACAGTCTCCAGACATGTGTTCATTCACACAGGCAATTCCTATTTCCTTATGGAATGGGAAATTCCATTCATCAATTCAGATTATCAATTAATCTGTATATTGTAGTCTTAGAGTGTTGCCTAGGAATGCTAGGAGTTTAATTATCTTTCCCCTGGTGATGCATGTATGTGTGTGTATATAATGTATATATCTCAAATGTATTTATTTACAGAGTTTTGTGTTAGAAGGTGAAGAAATGTGCCTGGAAAAGAAGAAGAGTGTTGAAAGGGAGAGGATTAGAAGTAATATTATTAAAAGGGGAAAATGTCTCAGAGATCGTCTTATCCAGTCTTCTCATATTATACATGGAGAAATAGTATTCAAGAAATGGGGGCAGCTAGGTGGCACAGTAGATAGAGCACTGGCCCTGGAGTCAGGAGGACCTGAGTTCAAATCTGGCCTCAGACCAAACACTTGACTCTTACTAGCTAGCTGTGTGACCCTGGGCAAGTCACTTAACCCCATTGCCTAGCCAAAAAAAATGAAGAAATTTTCCAAAAGCAAGGAAATGATTTGCCCAAGAAAACACAACTAAATGCAACCGCATCAGGATTCAAACCTAGTTCTATTCCCACTGCATCATGTAGATAAAGAGGCCAAATGATAGGTATAGGATAATGAAGTCAAGTAGGTGGAGCTATCAGGTATTTATTATATGTCAAGCAGATCAGAGGTCAAGTTTGGGGAAATCATGGAAACTAGGAAGGGTTAAATATGTTCAGAGAAATAGCATCAGGAATCTGGGAACTTTAAGAATTAGCTCAAACATCATGAATCAGAGGTCCATCCTGACCTCAAGGTAAAACATTCTTTATTTCTATTTATATTCTATTACTTTATGTTCTTATGAGGGAAAAAAAAAGGTTTCAAAGATCTGTGTCTGAAGTCAGAAAAAAAAACAATCAATAAGCAAATATTAAATGCTTACATTGTAGCACTGTTAAGTGTTTGGGACACACAGGAAAATAAAACAGTCCCTGCTCTCAAGAAGCTTACAGTCTAATAAAAGAACCCTTCTGGTCCAGCTTTGTTTTGATTCATGCAGATAGAAAGCTGGAATCCAAGACACTCTTTTAGGATCAGAACAAAACAAAACAAACAAGCAAACAAAAGCTATGATTGTTGGACCTCTCCTGTGAGGAATAAGCTATTTGTTGTTGCTCTAAACCCTTAAACTCCATAATAAAATTCTTACTATGTGATAAACAATCACTCCCATAATATTGAGGTCCCGAGCTCTATGATAATTCAGTCAAATCCTCATAGACAAGGTAAATTGCATCACTAAGATCCACTGGATTTTTTGCTCTCTCTTGAGTTACTCAGTGTCACAGTAATAGTGTCAAGCAGTTTATGAATGCGCTTCTATGATAAGGCCAATGGCGACCTTGTTTAAAAAATAGTTATTTTTTCTACATTGCATGAAGGCAAAGAAAAGACCCAGAGAAATAATTCTGGGGTCCTCTAAACTTCTAACTCAACTCTTCCCATTTGAAAATCATTGTCCCAGTTATTACCCTAAAGTGTCTTATAGAAGAAGAGTCAGAGAGATTTAGTTCCTGAACTACCAGTTTCCAGCTGTGATCACTGGATCTTAGATCTAGAGATGGTTGAGATCTTTGATTTTGATTCTTTCTTAAAATTTTTTTCTATTAAAAAAATCTATTTTTTCTCCTTTCAGCCCCCACCATGAGGAAAACAGCAACAACAACAACCCCCCATACACATGCACACAAAATCCTTATAAAAATTATGCACACTTAAACACAACAAATGGCCAGTAATAGACCCATAGCTGCAAAGAATCTAGGGATTCGAAGGGCCAGAGGAAGCAATAAACACCAGGCATGAGAAACATTCAGTGAAAGTAATTAGACCCCCAAAGCCTACAACTGGCCTTTCCTGAAGCCTGAGACCACCATGATTAGGCTTGACAGATTGCCTAGTATAGAAGAAAGACCACTGGATAATAAATTAGAAGAACTAAATTCAAATCATGGAACTATTACCTGTTTATCCTCAAGAATATCGAGTCATGTAAATGAGCATTTATTCTGTACGTGCCAGACACTGTTCAAGATCCTGAATGGCAATCAAAACACAGCTTAAATGCCATGTGTCTTTTACATTTTAGATTACCCCCACAGTGACTAATGCTTCCCACTAAAATTCCTTGATATTTATTTCAGTATTTAAAGCTGGATGGGACCTCAGATACCATCTAGTCTGACCCTCCCCCATATTTAACAGATGAGGAAACTGAGGCCAATGGAGGTAAAAGGACTTATCCAAGGTCACATCGGTAATAATCATCAGAAAAATAATTTAAACTAAAGTTTTCTGATTGTAATATCAGTGATTTCCATGGTAACACACTGCTTAATTTATACCTTTTATATGTAGTATATATATATATAATATTATGACATATATATGTATTACATGTATAATGCATATGCATTATATATGTATATATGTCATTGTGTGTATACATGTATGCATGCACATATATGCCATTTCCACCTTTAAGAATGTAAGTTTATTGAAGGTAGAAATTGGTTCATATTTTTCTTTGCATAGTACCTAGTATCATAGTAGACATTTTATGCTTGTTGATTGATCAATTCCCAGGAACATATCTCCCACTTATAACAATATTAGAGATAGCACATGAAATTCTTGAAGAAATTGCTTCATTTTTGACTTTGTTTTCTCAGGGTCTAGCATAGTACCTAGAACACATTAGGTCCTTTTTTTCTTTTTCCTTTTTTTTGATTGGCTGATCATAACATTATTGCCTTTGAACTAACTCCTGCAAAATCATTTCACCAAAAGCTGTGTTTCCACAGATATTTGTAACACATAAGAAGATTTTACATATGTTATATACTAGTCACAAGAAACACAATAATAAAGATAGAGACTCTTAGGAGTTTCATGACACCCTGGCATGTTTGAGTAGTAGGACATTGATCAGAAATTTTGCAAAGTTGGTTGCTTGAGTCACTCTCTTGGGTTCCTAAACCTACTTTCCATATTTCTGTGTCCCTTTTCTTCTATCCTCTTCCACAAACACTTAACTAATGTGAATGACATTGGTGAGGGGAAAAAAAGACAAAACAAAAAGAGCTTTGTCTACTAATGCCAAGATGGATTTGGAAATGCTTCAATCCATTCAAAGGATTAATGCGAAAAACTGGAAACCGTATGAGGAGCTTTTTACGCATGGACCAAAACCCAGGGTGTCAGGTCCCTAACAATGGCACTGAGGCTTGGAGAGTACCTAAAGCTAATTGGATCCATGAACGTCCCCCTGGCCTACAGATCCTTAAATAGAATTGACACTAATTGCTTGCAGGCCTGTTCTAAAAAAATGAGAGATTGACATCACTAGACAACAGAATCCTATGCTCAGCATCTTCCACTACTCAGAGGGCAGATGCAGGAGGCCAGCCATACTCAGAGAAGGAAAACATTAAGTATGAGTGGACTTTCCAAATAGAACCAAGTGGAGATAATGTCACCCATGAGGAGAGAAGGATTCCAGTCCAACTGGGAATGCCTCAGCGGGCTGACACCTCCATAAAGAATATAGAATTTAGAGTTGGAGGGAGACATAGAGATCACAGGATCAGAGCTTTTGAGTTGGAAGGCAAAGAACTTTTCAGAGGAGGGTGAACAGGATCAGAAAATGAACCAGCCAACCAACAGATAGAAACAGAGAGACAAGAAAGAGAGTAGAAATATTGTCAAAACCAGAAAGGTGGTATTCCCTCTATAATTTACCCTTGGCAAAATACATCTGAAGAACTGTGTTCAGTTATAGGTACTATATTTTAGGAAGAGTAATAATTTAGTTACAGAGTTTCAGAGCAAAACAGACTTTCTGAGTTCAATAAATAAATTAAATAAATAGATAGATAGATAAGGGAATTCTAAGATTTACAAAGAACTTTACAAATACTAACTTATTTTACCCTAGCTGTTTTAACTGTTTCAAAGATGAAGAGACTGATGTTTAGGGCTTTGCCCAGGGTCACATATCAAGTAAGAGTATGAGGCCAAATTTGAATTCAGGTCTTCTGGACTCCATGCCTGGTACTCTCTTCACTGTACTGCTGAGGTGCCTACTTGTAAGGAACCTAAGATCTAGTCCAACTCATACTAGTATAGAAATCTTTCTACAACATATTAAATAAGTAGTCAACAAACCTTTGCTTAAATATCTTTAATGTAAGGAAGACCTCTGCCTATGTTTGAAGTCCATTACGTGTTCAGTTAAATGTCATTGTTAGGAAAATTTTTTTATTCCAAACCTAAATTTTCCTCTCTGTCCCTTTTACTCATTGATTCAGGTTCTTCCCTTTAGGGACACACAGAATTTAAGGACATGTCATGTTCACCTTGAGTTTTCTCTTTTTTCAGGCTAAATGCTACCAAGTCATGCAGTCAAAACATGTCATAAAGTAGAGGCCTTTTACCATACTGGTCACTCTTCTCTAAATATTCTCTAACTTCTCAATGCTTTTCCTAAAATGCAGTACCTAGAACTGAGTTCAGTCTTCTAGATAAACTCAAATAGTACTCAAATCCAGTCTCAGATACTTATCAGCTGCATGACCCTAGGCTAGTCACTTAACCCTGTTCACCCAAGTTTCCTCTGGAGAAGGAAATGACAAACCACTCCAGTATCTTTGCCCAAAAAAATGGGTCAAGAAGAGTCAGACACAACTGGAAATACCTAAACAACAACACAGGGTCAAGTATAATCGAACCATCATCTCCTTTTTGATTGAAGCTATGCTTCTTTTAATATAGCCCCAGATCCCATTGGCTTTTTTAAATTATCCTATCAGAGATTAAGTTGAGGTGTTATGAAACTCAAATGAGATAATGAATGGAAAATACTTTGAAAACCTTAAAGCTCTATATATAATTTCATCATTATCATCATCATCATCATCATCATCATCATCATCATTATCACCACCTCCTCCTCTTTCTCCTTCTCCTCCTCCTATTCCTTATTCTTTTAGTTCTTCTTCATCTTCTTCTCCTCCTTTACTTCTTCTTCCTCCTCCTTCTCCCTCTCCTGCTTCTCTTTTTCCTTCTCATTATGATTATGCTATGGTTACCAGGGCTCTAATCTGGTGATAAAAAAAACTCCATGAGCCTTCTATTGAACTCCTGTTGAGCTCAAGCAATATTGATAGACTAGAGCAAAACAGGGATGTGCTGGTAAATGGCAAATGTTTAACAACTAGATGCTGTGGGGGGGGAATGCATAAATATTTGCAAGTTTAATTTGCATTATTAATACTTTCTCAAGTCTAGATAACCAACAAAACACTAAATCAAGGCCTGCTTTTGGGAAGATTTAACAAGAAATTCTCACAAGCTTTAGAGCTGGATTAGAGACACCACTTTCTTGAGCCTTCTGTCCACTCAAACCCATGGATTTTTTTTTATTTTTTTAGACGAACTGCTAACCATGTGCCCTTCTTCTTAAACTTGTGAAATATGTTTTAGGAAATTCAGTGGAAAACTCTCCTTTCATCCCTGAAATCTCATCTTATTTGATCTGATTCACTGTTTTGGCCTATCAAGATATTCTTGCTAAATCCTGACTCTTTCAAACAGGGCATTAATAATCCTTCTTGGCTTGGTGTCCTGAGTGACACCAATGAGGCCAGTTCTGCTTTTATACAAATCATCAGGAAATTGCAAACAGCACAAGGTCAAGCAGATACCCCATTAATTCATCATCTTTGTTGGTACATTTGGATAGAGACAACAAACATTTAACTGGTAAAGCAGTTAGATTGCTGGGCCTAGAATCAGGAAGACCTGAGCTCAAATCACCCCTCAGATATTTACTAACTGTGTGATTCTGGGAAAGTTACTTAATCTCTCCCAGCCTCAGTCATTTCAACTGTAAAATGGGAATCAAAATAGTACCTGATTTACAGGGTACTTGTAAGGATCAATAACACATTTAAAGTGCTTTGCAGACATTAAAAATGAGATTTGAATGCTAGTTTATTATTTGATGTAATAATGGCAAACATTAACTCCTTTCTTAGATTTCAGCTCCTTTGAACTTTTTAGGTGAATCTGTTCCTATGTCTTCTTACGTATGGTGCTTAGCTTTGTGGATATACGGTGGCAACATGGTATAGTAGATTAAACCCTGAACTGGGAGTCAGGACAACTTAGGATAAAATCCTGCTTCTGGCCCCCTACTAGTTGTGTGAGCAGGAACAATTTACTTAATCTCTCCGAGTTCAAGTTACTTAATCAGGAAAACGAGGATAAACTCGCCTCTTGTACCTACTCAGCAATGGTAAAGCGTGGATGAAATGTTTATTAGACACGTTGCAAACTCTAAAGAGGTACATAAATGCCAGCTGTTATTATTAACTAAGAACAATGGATAAATGTGGCAGAGAGGGAAATTTAGACTTGCTATAAAGAAGACTTTGCTAACATCTATAGCTAACCAAAACTGCAATGGGATTCTTTGGCAAGTAGTGGATTCTTCCATCATTTGATCGCTTCTATCATTCTTCCATTATTCCATCATTGACAACGATGTCAGGCCAAGACTGGACAATCACATCTTAGATACGTTGTAAAGGGGATTCTTGGTCAGGAGCTAGTTGGAGTAAGTGGTCCCTAGGGATTTTTTTCAACTCTGAAATTTGGGAATTATGAGTTTTTTTAGTCTTTTGGGTTTAGGGTTTTAGCTAAGGAAATGTTCAAGAACTTCTTACTTCATCTTTTATTGAATGATAAGTTCAATCAGAAAGCATCAGTGTTGTATTCAAATTAAGTTGATAATCATTTATTTAGCACCTGATTTATGACAGGCAGTGTGTGAAATGCTGGAGATACAAAGAAAAGCAAGAAACAATAATAATACCTAGCAGTAACAACAACAATCAATCCCTGCCCTTAGGGAGCTAATAATCTTTTGGGGGGACAACACAAAACAACTGTATACACTATGCAGAAACATGATAAACACAGGAAAATTGGAAGTAAGCAGCAGAGGGTAGTTTAAACACAGAATATAGTGAAAGTCTTACTGTGGTTTTTAACTATTAAAGCTGTACTAAATTGTAAAGAGGTCAAATAATTGTACTAAGATCAGACACTTCACAGGTATAGAAATTAAGTCAATTCAAGTCAACAAACATTTGAGAATTATTTACTATCTGCTACACTGTGCTAAACAGTGAGAATATAAATACAAGCAGATAGAAGTACAATCCCTACCTTCAAGGAGTTTACATTCTAATGGAGTAAGATAAGGAATAAAGTGGAGTCGAAAGGAAGGTGATGAAAGGGGGGTTATAGAGAAATTATACTGAGTAGTTTGGAGAGAAATAAAATTTTGAGTGGTCTAGCTGTCCTCCTGAAAATGGAGGTGCCAGAGACAAGAGAAAACAACAAGGAGATCCTGAGTCATTTACAATCCAGTGCAAACCAAGACAAAAAATAGAAGATAGAGATATAGACAGATAGATAGATAGATCCTATGGAGATGTGATCTCTTCATTGTGGGTATTGTTTCCAATGTTGCGAGTGATAACCCATTTTTATGCCTATCTTACATAGCTCTTTTTCATGTTCTCTCACCCATATGCCACAGGATGTACACCTACTGTGCTGGAGCTTTCTTTACTCTCTCTTGTGAGAAGAAGGAAGAGGAGGAGAAGGGGGAGGGGAAGGAGAAGGAGAAGAAAGAAAGAAGAAAGGAGAAGAAGAAGAAGAAGAAGAAGAGGAGGAAGAAGAAGAAGAAAGAAGAGAAGGAGGAGGAAGAGAAAGAGGAGGAGAAAAGAAGGAAGGAAGGAGAAAAGTAAAAAGAGGGAAAAAAAAGATGATGAGCATACTGTTGGTAACTTATATTTATAAAATTCTTTAATTTTGTAAAGCACTCAGGACAGTCAGGGTGTCCCCTATTTCCTTTGATTCTTCTGACAGGCTTATGGAGGAGATACAAACATTACCCAAACCATAGGAACAAAAGAAAACTTCAAGGGGCTATAGGTGCCATGTAATCTGTACCTATTCAATTTGCAGCTGAAGAAACCGGGGCAAATGTTGATTAAGTGACTTGCTTAGGATCCCCCAGCTAGTAAATGTCTAAGGCTAGATTTGAACTTAGGTCTTCCTGACTCCAGGCCCAGCCCTCTATTCACTGCACCATAATGCATGGTTCCCTTGAATATCAATTATCTCTCACTCTCACTATATGACCAACCTATTTACTTTTAAAAGGTTGTGTCACATAGTAGAGTGTTGGACTTAGAGTAAGAATGACCTGGATTCAAATCTTACCTTTTTTATTAGCTTTGTGAACCCAGGAAAATCTGGCTTTCTCAGCTTCAAAGGCCTCAACTGTAAAATAAAGCAGATTGGGCCCAAAGATGTCTACCTCCTTGAATACCTTCCAGTTCTAAATAGATGATGCTATGATAATACATTCCCTTGATGACATCCTTTAAGCACTTTATCCTTTATAATTATTCATTAGCAATATTTTGCCCATCACTCACACCCACTATAACCTCCGCCATTCCCCTTTGAGTGAGCCTCAATTTCATTGCTTAGGAGATTATATTACTACATGATTTGCAGCCACATAACAACCCCAGAATAATATTGGTATTTGAAAGATGGACCTTTTTTTTTTTTCAAGAAAAGAACTTAAGGGCATTAAAATAACTTTGCAACATCGCTAAAGACAATGCAGCCTGCCTCCCTCCTCCCATTCAATTCTGGGCCCAACACCCCATGACACAATGGTGCAGCAAATAGTAATTGAATGAATAGAGCCAGCAATCATTACAATCAAATTATACATGAGTCACAAGAATAAATGGAAGCCATAAAAGGTTGAAATCTACAGGTTGAAGGAGTTTGTGATTACTTTAAAGAAAGACAAAATTAAAGGCACAGATTCTCATCTTTGACATGAGATAACTAGGTAGAATTGTGAATAGAGCCCTGGACTTGGAATCAAGAGACCTGGGTTCAAATCCTACCTCAGACTTATGCAAGCTGTGTGACAAATCATTGGGCCTCAGTTTCCTCATATGTAAAATGAGAGGTTGAACTAGATGCCCTTTAAAATATCTTCCAGCTCTAAAAATCTCTAATTTATGTCCAGTGACTGTGGTATGAGGGGTTGGTTTCTTTACTCTATACTGAGGGTACAAGGACACATAGGACAAAGCCCCTGACAGCTCTTACTAGAGACATAAGTGGTTATGGGTAAGTATAGCATCAATCACAGTTGCAAAGAGGAAAGTGGGTAACTTGTTGTTTGTCTATGAGTGCATCTGTATGTATATGCATATCCTCAGAATGGTGTGCTGGACTTAGTGTTGGGGGTTCAGGGTTTGATCCTGGCTCTGATACTCACTATCGATGTATTTCCCAATCTCTCAGCTTCAGTTAAAAATCAGTTGAATTAAATAAATTAGATAAACTCAAAATTTCTTTTCATGTATTATTGGTGCCTAGGATTACCTTCTTATATCTAATCCAAAGGAAAACAAAGAAAGGATATGTCTATGTCTTCTGTCATTAGCTAGCTTAACTGAGAATTCATTCATAGGATCATAGACTTTTCACTGAAAGGGATATCAGAAGTCATTTAGGCCATCACCCATTTTACAGATGAGGAAACTGAAGCCAAGAGGTGAAGTTGTTTGTCTAAAGTCTAAAGTCACACAGGTAGTAAGAGGGGTGGTCCTACTGCCTTCCCAGTATCATACTGCTTTATGCATTTTTAAACAAGTCAGCTGATCTAGCAACCAATTAAATCTATGGTTGACTTTCCAGAAAGTAGAAGAGGGACAAAGAGAAGTTTTTACCTTCTATATTATTTTGTACCTATAACTATTTCTAGAGACCCTTAAATGCAAAATGTCAGCACATAACCCTACATTGGAGACATAGCAAATGGGAGTTTTTCATTCCCTTATTGCCAAACTACCTGCTCAGTGGACAAACAAATCATAGCTTATCATACTCAGCCCGTTTTCTTATGGTCCAGATGTTCCAGACCTAACTGAAACCAAAGCATTTCTGATACAATTATTTTGCAGCTTCTAAAACATTTGCAGATTCTTTGCATATTTTATGCAGCTTCTAAAATAAGGTTTCTTAATCTTTTTTTTTTTTTGGTTTGTCACAGGTCCTTTCCGTAGCCTGATGAATTCTACGGATCCCTTCTCATAATCATATTTTTAAATACAGAAAGTAAAATGCATCAGATTATAAAAGAAGTCAATTATATTGGCATGCAGTTACCACAATATTTGAAAACAAAATGGACTCTAGGTTAAGATGCTGTTCCAAAAGTGGTCCCTCCTGCCTTTTTATGTTTGTTCCTTTTTTCTTTCCTGATAATGACATTTGCTGTTTCTATTCAATTCAATAAACATTATTAAATGTCTTTATAATTAAAAACCAAGTGTCCCTAATACTATTCTAGGTGCTGGGGAATGGGAAAAAATAAAGAGGCAAAATACAGTCCCAGCCCTCAAGAATTATTCTTTGCATTGATGGGGTAGAATAAATAGATGATAGAGAAACATAGAGATGGATGGATCGATATGTGGATAGATAGATAGATAGAGAAAGAGATACAAATACAGACACACAGAGATGGACAGAGAGATACAGAGATACAGATATAGACATATAGATATGGATAGATAGATAGATAGATAGATAGATAGATAGATAGATAGATA
>NW_020954710.1:13467891-13473983 GCF_900497805.2 Vombatus ursinus
GATAGATAGATAGATAGATAGATAGATAGATAGATAGATAGATAGATAAATAGATGGATGGATAGATCCAGGAGTAACAGGATAGAAAGAAACACGGAGAAAAGTCAGCATAGCACATGTTTAAAATAAGTACAAAGTGATTTCTGTTCTCAGTACGGATATGTCCTTTTATGCTCTGAGAATCTTGCTTTCTTGATGAAGGAATGTATTGAGGGGAGAAAGGTTGTTCTGAGCTTCAGGCACTCACAGAGGAATGACCCACTTCTCTTTTTTCACTCCAAATTCAATTCAGATATTGTAACAAAAGATGAGATGTTCCTGGTAGAGTGAGTTTGGGGAGAATGAAGTCATATCAAAGAGGCTGAGATGGTGAGCAGATCTGGGATGTAATTTTCACATGGCTTATGTCCGAGAGGAGGGTTGTCTGATGGAGAGGCACCCCTCACTCTATGCACATGTGCAGGCCAAGCCATGTGATAGGATAGGCAGCAACCTGACAGAGAGAAGGAACTTGGCCCCTATGCATCTGGCAGCTGCCTCGTCTGTTACCATATTAATCACCAGCAGCGCCAGCTTCAATCAGCAGGGAAGACTCTATTTTTAACCTCTGCTTAGCAGGTTGTTCCATTCACGTTTTTACTATGGGAAGATTTGCCCTCCAGGAAAGCAGGGCAACGTTCCCCTAGTGCTATGATGACCAGATTTTCCAGAAAAAAAATTAGGACGCATGGCCAATTGATTTTTGCCCTGCTGCTACCATTGTGTGGGTATTTATTCCAGCTCACATAGCCTAATGCTTTCATGCTTTACAACTAGAGAGTTCACAGGCCACATACACAGTTGTAACTTTACATGATAACCAGCTAGTGGGCTCACATTTTTAGGAGGCATCATGGTGCTTCCTCTTGAATCAGTTTGGTATAAATCAATGAACTTTTTACCAAGCATCTATCAAGAACAAAGGCCTATTTTCCTGACTTTATATCCCTCCAACTATCTAATCAGGGCTCACCTCATCCAAACTTAGAGTGTCCATTCAAGCTTGGCCTTGGGCCAGAGATCAAACTCATCTTTACAGAGGAAAATCTAAGTATCCTCAACTCTAGCCATTCACCAACAAGTCAACCTTGCTGATGGTTCCAAGGAACCTTTAGAATCTGAACTTCCTTCAATTTCTAGGCTTATGCAACTTTCTACTTGCTTCTGATGAATGTCCATTTGCTTGATTCTTATGAATAAGCTCTTCTTTATAATCCAGGTCCAGGAAATGGAGAGGATAGCATAGTGGAAAGAGTAGAGGTCTTTGTCATCTAGAGACTCGGTTCACATTCCCATTACTCATTTTACAACCCTAGACAAATCAGTTAGCTTCTCTCAACTTTGGGTAACCCATTTAAAATGGAGATACTACTTGTACTACTTGTACTCTCTAGGCCATGGGGAGCAATAAATAGATAAATAAAAGATAGATGAATGAATAAGTGAAGAAAGAAAGAGAGTGAAAAAGAAAGGAAGGAGAGAAAGAATGAAGGTGAGAAGGAAGAAAGAAAAAGAAAGGAAAAGAAAGAAAGAAAGAAAGAAAGAAAGAAAGAAAGAAAGAAAGAAAGAAAGAAAGAAAGAAAGAAAAGAAAGAAAAGAGTAGTGGAAGGAGAAAAGGAAAGAAGGAAGATAGATCTTAAAATGTTGTATAAGTATGGCTTACTGTTATTGACTGGGTGTTCCCATAATCAAGGAAACAGGACAGTTGATTTGAGGAGGCAGGAAGGCAGCATCACCTGCCAATAGGCCTAATGAGGGCACACATCTTTCTTCCATTCCAGAGTTATCAGTATAAAATACATCAAACCAAGGAGAGTCCGTATCTATAAATGTGACATTAAGGATGATTGCTTTGATCAGAACGAGAGAAGAAAAAAACATGTGAGGCCTCTTTGGGACAGAGCACTATGGGGGAGCTAAGTGGTGCAGTGGATAGAGTGCTGGGCCTGGAATCAAGACATATCTCCTTGGGTTCAAATCTGGCCTCACTTAGTAGCTATGTAACTCTGGGCAAGTCACTTCACCCTGTTTGCCTCAGTTTCCTCATCTGTCAAGTGAGCTGAAGAAGTAAATGGAAAAGCACTCTAGTATCTTTGCCAAGAAAATTCCAAATGGGGTCATGAAGAGTTGGATGCGACTGAAATGATTGCATAACACCACCACCTAAAATATGGCTATGGGGATCTGTTAAGGTTTTGACCATGGTCACTCAGTCAATATCAGAGGTAGTATCCTAATCGAGGATTTTGCCTCTGTTCTGATGGGTCTCGATTTGCCCTTCTGTTAAATGAGGGTGTCAAACTAGATGATAGTGAACGTCTTCCAACTCTGACATTCTACTATTTGACATTCCCAGTTAAATTTAGGCATAAAAGAAGGTAGGAGGCACCCAAGCTAATATCATCAGTGCACAGCTAAAAGCTTCCAAGCAGAGCCCAGCTGGGCCTCGGCATCTTCTCTGCCTTCCAAATCCACCAATAGTTTTAGCAGCCAGCAGGAAGTGGATGCTTATCTCTGTGCTTCATTAAAACCTCTGCAGGGCCAGAAAGTTTGGAGAAATTGCAATGTGACTTATAAAAGAAAAAAAAAAAGACTCAGGGAAGGGAGAGAAAGAGTGGAGGAGCTAGAAGCAACAGTTTCCCACAGAGTCTTTCTGAATCTAAGTCTGTAACAGAACAGGTCAAAGCTCCCATCAGTAATAGGACCAGTTCTATGTATGACCACTGCCCTTTTTGAGACAGGGAGAGACAGTATCCAAAAAAGACACTAGGAAAATGTGAGTTTTCATTGCAGAACATTATCGGTGAGGTCTGCTCCTTGCCAGGAAGGAACTACTACAACCTGCATGAAGCAGGGCCAACAGTTGCTGGTGATTAGGAAGACGCTGGGGCATCTGAGTAGAGCTGGCACTAGAATCGAGAGGTGAGCATGCAGAGACCGAAAGACCAGACTGTGTGGGTACCAGAGAATCTTTAGAGTACCAGACTCCAAGGGATGGGGACAAACAGGAAAAGCAGTTGTAGAGGCAGCAATTCAGACCAGGAAGCCAGTTTCAGATCAAGAGGGATTATATTAAAGACTCAGCATCACATATTAGAAAAAGGCATTAGACTTGGGGTCCAGAAGACATGGGTTTAAATTATGCCTCTTCAGACACTTAATGGTTGTATGGCTCATCAGTAAGATGAGACATCTGTACTCAATCACCCCTATAGTCCATTTCAGCTCTAAATCCTATGATCCCAGGATTCTATGATATCTTAGAATTAGTATCCTTATGTATGAAATGAGGAAGTTAGACTGGAAGGTCTCTGAAGACCTTTTTAGTTTTAGAATTATGATCTTAGCTAACAGAGGTTCTTAACCATTAATTCTTAACTCTTCTTAATCTTCTTTTTTTGGGGGGGGTTGGGATGGACACCTTCAGTTGTCCATGGTTATGCTTATGAATTCCTTTTAAAAATAATATTTTAAACGGATAAAATAAAATATTTGGGCTTACCAATGTAATAAATTATATTGGAATTCAGCCATCAATGTAAAAATAGGTTTCAAAAAAGTTCACATGCACCAAGTTAAGAACCCTTGCTACACAGTGACTGTCTGGGGACTAACCATATATCTAACTCAACTTGTATCCTCAATGTTTCAGTCTTTTTGTGGAAGCCATTTGCATTTTGTACCCCTTATTTTTACTGAGATGACAGCATGGTAAAGAGAAAGGGAGATTATTCTGACTAAGATGTGCCAGGTAGACCATGCAGGATGTGTGTTAAACTCATTATGTATTATACTATGCATATTGTGTGTGTTGAGTAATATAGTATGGGATGAGTCCATTGGCACTGTTGGATATCCCATCTCATACAAAAGATAATGTGGCAGGTCAGGATGACAAAAAAGGCTTATCTGTGGGGTAGGACACTTCATTTTAGGTCAGGAAGAGAAGGCATCAGAAATCAGATGAGAGAAGTGAGCAGACAAAGAAACAACTGTTCCTCCCAGAACTTTAGGATCCTACCAGCATTCTGACAAATGTGTATGAAAAACCTTTTGGAAGTAAGAAGCAAATGCTTATTTAGGCCATGAACATTAAGAGAGAAGAAATGTTGAAGTTCAGGCCAGGATTCCAGAATTTGTGAATTTCAAGTGAGATATGGGCATGGGAAAAGTACTGTTCTCCCATCCCCAATTTGCAAGTAAAGGGCATGCAATTTGGAGGAAAAGAAGTAAAAGGGCCAAGTCACACCATTCCCTCTGACAAAAGTCAGCATTAATTTTCTTCAGGCAAAAGTAACATTTGCACAAAAATTTGGATTGGAAAGTGTGGCATAATGGATCACATGTTGAACATAGAGTCAGGAATAACTGGGAGTACATCCTGCCACTGACATTCTTTGCTGTGTGACCATTAAAGTATCACCTAACTCTCTGAACCTTCATTTAGTCTTCCGCAAAATGGGGATACTAATACCCAGAGTTACTGCCTCACAGACTTCGTGAGGTTCAAGTGAGATCACATATGGGCATCACTTGGCAAATCTTAGAGAGTGAGAGGAATGTCATTATTATTTGGGATGTCTACTCCGCTGACTTATTACAAAAGCCTGTTTCTAACTTGACTACCTACCATATGAAAGAGAAAGAAGGATGAGTGATGTAGATTATAGATGAAACATTCAACTCATAGTCCAGGAAGATCTAGGTTTCAATTCTTCCTGTGACATATAGTGGCTGTCAGTTAGTCAATGAACATTTATGAAGTGCCTATTATGTGCCATGCATCGTACTAAGCACTGGGAATAGGAAGAAAGGCAAAAGACAGTCCCTGCTCTCAAGGTTCTCACAGTTCAATGGAGAGAAAACAAGGCAACAACTAGGTACAAAAAATAAATACGCAAGAATTTAACAGACTCTCAGGTCTCTGGGTGACTTTCTACCACTGGAAGTTGAAGAAAAGGTGCCAATCTGCCTTAGCAGAGAGAGGTATCTCTCCTGAGAGTTCCCCACGCCTATGAAATCACAAGTCTAGCCTCTATCCATATAGATAAGATACCACAGGTCTTTCTCATGGATTCATTTTCCCACTGGGCCTGTCTTTTGGATTTACTATTTCTTTCACAGCCAAGAAAGAACTATTCTACACAGCCAATCCAAAGACTGGCCTATAATCCTTTTTTACTCTAAGCCTAGAGGCAGCAAATCCATTTATATTATTTGTGCTAGGAATCAGGAGATGGGGGCTCTGCTCTGGGCTTTGACACTCTGTCACTTTGGATAAGTCCCTCAACCTCTGATTTGTAATTTCCTCATTAGCAAAACAAGGGGAGTGGATGAAATAGTCTCTGAGGCTCAGATATTCTATGTTCTAAAGGCAATTTCAGTTCTGACATTCTTAATTCTTAGTTCCCTCTCAGATCTGCCATTCCACGTTCCAAAGTCCCTCCAAGATGTGACATTTCATGTTCTAAGGCCCCTCCCAGCTCTGAGCTTCTATGCTCTAACCATCCTTGAGCTCTGACATTCGATGGTCTGGTTTCCTCCCAGGTCTTAGATTCTATGTTCAGTATTCTCATGGTGATGTCAGCTTTGTATTCCATGTTTCTTCAGATCTAAGCTGTGGATTTTATTTCAATCAGAAAGTTCCATCTATTTTCCACCCTTCCCCTCACAGTAACCAGAATCCCTCCAAGCAAACTGTTGGTCTTAACAGGTGCTACATATGGATAAAGAATGAGGCCTAGAATTGCATAAGAGAGGGAGACTTGCCTAGTTGATATCTGAATGTGGTTTCACAGGGTTCTAAACTTCTAGTTTCTCTAAAAAGCTCATTTAATTAGCACTCTTTCTCCCAGCCAAGTTTTATGGTTGCGAACAAAATAACATCACAATCTCAGCAGAATCACAAAGGCAGGTGACCAAAGGGCCAATGGAAATATATTTGGTTGGCATAAGCAGGCTCTGGCACATTAGCAAGGGATGTCTCTTCTCTCTCTTCTTTCTCCTTCTCTCTCTCTCTCTCTCTCTCTCTCTCTCTCTCTCTCTCTCTCTCT
>NW_020954710.1:13473993-13480247 GCF_900497805.2 Vombatus ursinus
CTCTCTCTCTCTCTCTCTCTCTCTCTCTCTCTCTCTCTCTCTCTCTCACACACACACACACACACACACACACACACACACACACACACACACACATCAAGTGAAGGAGGCAATCAGTCAAGCAGGGAAAATGAAAGAGAAGATAACAACGTAAAGGCTACCAAGATAACCCTGAGATATTAAAAATACCAATACAGTAGACAGATCCTTAGGGGAGGATTTAGCTAGGACAGTAACAGAGGCAGTGTAGCACAATGGACAGTGAGCCCGCCTCAAAACCAAGACTGATCTGGGTTCAAGTCCCCATCTTTGACACCTACTTACTGTGTCACCTTGGGCTAGTTACTTGGCCTCTCAGTACCTAAGGCCAGCTGTGTCAAATTCAAATAGATATTGACTTAGAAAACCACATATCAACATCATCTATATTTTATTGTTTTGTTTATTTTGTTAGATATTCCCCAATTACATCTTAATCTTAGGCAGCACTCCAGTGACATGTTTGACACTTCTACTCAAGGCAACTCTGTAAAACTTTCTCAAGATGTGTTCAGGATCCCTGGGGATCTACAAGGTCAAAACTATTTTCATAATAATACTAAGATGTTTTAATTTCTAATATAGTAAATATTGATAGGTATATTCCACCTAAATAAAAGCTCTTGGAGAGAGGGGTTCTCAATAATTTTAAATGTGTAAAGGGGTCTTGAGACTAAAAACTTTGAGAACTGCTGCTGTAAGTTTGTAGGCTCCAGAAAAGATACTGCCATGCATTAGTAGAGGGAGTTTTCTCACTCAGAATTTTCTTAAACCAATGTAATCTTACATCTCGTCTTTATCTTTATCCCTATGGAAAGACAACATAGAGTAGGAAGGTTTGGATGGATTGCAATCTGTACCAGGGAAAGAAATCACGATTCAAAGTAAGACCAAAGATTCATTTCACAATATAGCATGGTCATGCCATTCCTCTGCTCTAAAGATTTTGGTGACCTCCTATTGCTTCTGGGATGAAGTACAATCTTCTTCATTTGCTCTTTTGAAGCCCTTTGCAGTCTGGCTCCAACCTATCCTACTAGACTAATTTCACCTTATTCTCCATCCCACACTCTAGGTTCCAGGCAAACTAAGTTAATTTCTTTACATTGTATATCCTATTTCACCTCCCAATCTCATGCATTTCTGCAACTTGTCCTCTGTCTTTCAAATGGACTACGCTCTAACTTCTGCATCTTGAGACTTTCTACCCACTTCAAGGGTTGACATCAACATGAATTGTTTTTTCCCATGAGACTTTTCTCATTCTCCCCAGTTGTTAATGCGTCCTCATGAAATTACTTTGAATTTACTATGTGTATGTTTGGTATTTACTTATCTGATAAAATGTCATTTTCCTCTATTAGAATGTAAACTCCTTATGGGTAGGGTTATGCTTTTTTTTTTCTTTTTTGTCTCTGTATCCTCAGAACCTGGCACAAAGTTTGGCGCATGCAGAGGCCTAACAGATGCTTCTTGAATTAAAGTGAATCACTCCTCAAGATCCTACCTTACTTAAATTCTTCCCCTTTCTTCCTCTAAAATTTTTTACCTGGTGGTCCCATAGTTACTGTGGATTAAAAGATAATCTTTAGGAAAATGATTCCTAGACTTAGTATTCAGCTCCCATAGCTCTCCTGAGCCTTGGCCCCAAATCTCCATCTGCCTATTAGACATTTTATGTATATAAGTGTATTTCAAAGTCATCTCAAAAACAGAATTCATTCTCTTCTCCCCAAAACCCACTCTGCTTCTAAACTCCCCTAATTCTATTAAGAATACCACCTGTCTTCCAGTCACACAGAATCCCATTCTCAGTATCAGACACAATTTTTCCTTCTTGTACATCCTCCCATATCCAATCAGTTGCTAGCCTTTGTTTATTCTACCTTCTCAAAATTTCTCCCATGCCCTTTATCTCTCAAATCACACTGTAACCATTTTATTTTAGGCTCTCATTACCTCCCACTTTTACTACTGCAGTAGCTTCCTAAGTGGTCTCCCATGCAGTGTTTCCCATCTCCAATTCATCCTCCACACAACTTCCAAAGTGATATTCCAATATCATGCCACTTGCCCACTCAAAGAAGTTCCTGTGGCCCCCTGTGGCCATTAGGATTGGGCACAAACTACTCCATTTGGCACTTAAAGCTCTTCACATACTGTTTTCATGCTATTTTTCCAGGATTAGCATACCAAGCTGTTGAACCTACTGTGCATAATACATGACATCACATCTCCCACCTCTGGGCCTTTGCCCAGACTCTCTCATTCTTAGAATGCTCCCTCTCCTCATATACTCCAAATGTTCGAAACTTTATGTACCTTCAATATTCAAGTGTCATCTCTTTCATGAAGCTTTTAGTGATTTCCCCAGTTGTAAGTACCCACCTTCAAATAAATGTGAATTTATTCCCTCTATACTGTATTTAATTCCTACGGATAGTTTTATCACTTTAAAAGTCAAACGTAAGCTCCTTAATGGCAGGGATTGTCTTTTTATGCATATCTTGGTACGTAGCACACTGACTGGCTAGTTGTACCAATTTAATTAATATGTGTTAATTAATGATTGATTTAACTGGGTTGGATTTTGAAAGAATCGTGGACTCAGAATCAGAAGAAAAGGATTTATCTGGTGTATAAAACCTGAAATCATTTTACCTTTAAGTCTTATCCATAAATAAGATAATGTTTGAGATGGAAAGATGTAACGCAAGTGTAGGTATATTAAAGCACATTTCCAATGGCAACAACCTACGTACAAAAAATGACATGTGGGATATCAGTGAGAGAGTGTATGTTTGGAAAATGTGGTGGGCTGATGATGTGACCGGTGCTAGGGATAGCAGATAGCACATAAGCTGTACCAGTTACCATGGAATGCAAAAATACCTGGAGGAAGGATTTCAGCACATCGTACAGATCTGCGGAGGCTTTATCAGGAACGTGAACAAGAATGCGTCGCATATAAAAAGTTAAAGATGGTTTGTAACCTGTACTGATGAGAAGACAAGCCCCTCTGATGAGATGGCATTATGATGCAATGAACAGAGTATTTTGCTTGGAGCCAAAGGACCTGAATTCAAATGCTGCTTATTGCACCCTATTATATACCTCAAGTCAGTTAAGTTCTCAGGGACTCATATTCCTCATTTATAAAATGAGAGTGTTGGATTAGATGGACTTCAAGGTCCTTTCTGGCTCTAGATATACAATCCTACCTGAGTGTCTTTGGGCAACACACTTACCCTCTCTGGGCTTCTATTTTCTCATCCACAAAAAATGAGAGGGATTGAAGTGTATGTTAGAGTTCCTTCCAGAGCTAAATATATAATCCTGTGATGATGGACTCATCATTATTAAAGGCTGATATCTGTGCTACCTATTTAAGATACTCTAAAACTGTGCTCAATTATGTATTTCCCTGAGAGAAACCTAGATTTGCCCATTGCTATCCATGTAAGGACACTGGGCCTCAGATTCCTTAGTTGTAAAATGAGGGGGTTGGACCGGATGATCCCTAAGATCCCTTCCAGATGCCTAATATGTTAGTGCTTACCACCCATATTAAATCAGTTGCCAAGCCTTATCTACTCTACCTCTCCAACATCTTTCCTATCCACGCCCTTCTCTCCCCACACACCCAGCCGTGGCTATAGCTTCTTACCATTACTCCTGGACTATTTCAATAGCCCCATGGTAGGCTGTCCTGCCTCCAGTCTCTCCCCTCCAGAATCTATTCCCCATAAAGGATAATTATGACTATATGATGGTCCAATGGGAAAAATGGATTTAAATGCAAGGAATTTGGGTTCAAACCCCACCTATGTCAATTAAATCATACTAGACTTCAGTTTCTACAGCTGCACAATGAAGGGATTGGACCAAATGACCTCCAAAGTACCTTCCAGTTTTAATTCCAATTCTATGATCCCTGCTCAAAAATATTAAGAAGCTACCTATTCCCTCCAGGGTAAGATACTGGGTTTTATCTGAGGTTAGCATTTAAATCCTTTCACAGTCTGGTGCTAGACCACCTGCCCAGACTTATTCCACATCAATCCCTTTCACTCACTCTATATTCTAGACGAATTGGACTATTTAATGTTCCTTCAGCTCTTAATATCCCATCTCAGCACCTTTGCACAGACTTCCCCACACCAGGAATGTACTCCTTCGTCACATTCATCTGGCAATTGGTTGATGCACTGGTCCTTGAATCAGGAAGACCTGAGTCCAAATATGGCTTACTAGGTTTGTGACCCCAGGCAAATCATTGAACCTCTTCTTTCCTCGCTTTCCTCATCGGCAAAATGGGGATAATATTCCCACCTATCTCTCAGGATGTTATGAAGATAAAATGAAATAAAATTTTAAGAATTTTACAAACTTTAAAGCACAATATAAATGAAATGTTTTCCTCTTAATCCCTAATTTCCTTCAACACTCAGCACATACTCCTTCTTGGCAAAAACAACAACCCAAAGTACACCTCTCCTGATACCCTTAGTCCTCAGGAGGTATTTCTTTCCTTCTCTCTCTCTTAAAGATATCATATACCTATTTATCTGGACAGAAGTTTTATCCTCCAGTAGAAAGTGGATTCCTTGGGGGTTAAGAACCATTTTCTATTTTCATTTGTATCTCTAACACCTAGCATGATGCATAACACATAGAGGGCACTTATGAACTTATGAACTGAATTCAATTTTGATTGAGTATGGCTATACCACAGTTGGGAAAGAGATAGGAGATGGAAAAATTCATGCTCTAACAACAGATGCTAGTTCTTTTTTTTCCCCTATGGCAGCGCCAGTCAGGCTGGGAGGAGCACTTAGCTGCATGTTTTTGGCCAGCATTTGAGGGTTTTTGCCTGTAATTCATAAGGGAGCTACAGAAGGGCCAGCCACATGGACAGCAAATGGGATGGAAGGGACCGAGGGGTGGGGGGAAGGGCTGTTCATTTGAGGACTCCCCAAATTGAAATTCATTGCTTTGCCTTCCTCTTTCAGCTGCCAGAGACTGGGTGCTGAGCAGATGGCTCCTAGTCTCTGCTGCTTAGCAGTTCCTTGGTTTCTCCTCCCCAACCCAGAAGTCAGTGGCTCTGCTACTGAATTCTCCTATACTGTCTTTTCTAGAGATTGGTTCTCAAAATTAATCAATAATGGGTATTTATTTATTATGAGCTAAGTGCCAGGCCCTCAAAAGGACAAAAGGGAAATAGTTCGTTCTCTCAAGGGACTTCCATTCAACCTGTGACATATAACATAATCACAGCTAAGCGGATATACCAAAATAAATATGAGATGATTGGGCAATTGGGCATTAATAATTAGGGGAATTATATAATCATGAATTTAGAGCTTTAGAAGGCTCCAGAAGTCATATAACGTTGGTTCTGGGTGGTGAGTGGCACAGCTTGGATTCAAATCCATGTACCATGACTTCAAATTAGGAAAGACCTCTGGGAGAAGGTGTCATATGAGTTCACAATTTTGAAAGTCTGAGGAGGATTGACAAGGTCCAATACATTAATTTTTCTTCTAAACTGATACATATCTCTACATGTGAAGTAGGACTTTGATTATTTATGCTTCCTCCTCAGCTAGCCTAGTGGAGGAGGAATATGCACTAATAACATTAAAACCATATCATACTTTCCTTTAGTGCATTAGTGACGAAGATTTCTTATTTCTTGCTGGAGGGTTATTGTTTTCATTTACTTTCCTTCTTAACTTTTTGGCCAGAGAGTGACTGCCTTTGTCTCTAATGGCTGCTGTGAGTACCTGAGCCATCCAGCTGAAAGAAGAATGACATTGAATTCAAATGTCCTGGGCTCAAATTCTCTACTGCCATTTAGTGCCCACAAAACCTGGGACAAGATATTTAACATCTCTGGGCCTCTACTCCTTCATCTGGAAAACAGCGGACTTGGACTAGATGATGTGGAACATAGCTTTCATCTCAGAATCTATACTCCTACGACCATCTTTGAAACAGTAATATGCAAATGGCAGCAGGGGGAAGTTTGGATTGGGATTAAGGTGTATATCTATAGGTTAGCTCAGTAGCCCACTACACATTTCAACCTTGGTTTTTAGATAAGCACACAGCTAATGCAACTTGCATAACCATTTGGCATAGAGAAAGAAAGAAAGAAAGAAAGAAAGAAAGAAAGAAAGAAAGAAAGAAAGAAAGAAAGAAAGAAAGAAAGA